>NW_023458560.1:28317286-28336881 GCF_013731165.1 Rhagoletis pomonella
ATTTTAGGAAGATTTCGTTTGAGAGCATAATTTATATATAAGAAATATGATATGTGTCATGCACATAAAATATATTTACGTTTATTTCTATACGTTTTTTATTTATATGTGGCGCTCGCCACTGTAAACACGGTATAATTGTCTTTTGCCGAATCGATCACTATCTATTTTCGATTGTATTGCTCTCTCACTCTTGTATTGGCAGATGATCAAAACAAGTTAAGTTTTCGCTGGTAAATTGATACACATATTTTTCTGATTAATACGTAACGCGTTATTAAATTGCCAAAATAAAGTTTAATCTGTTCCATCACAAACCGGTTTGTATTGATTGCCGTTTCGCGCAACCAAAGCGCTAAATATATATACAATGTACATACATACATACATATGAGTTTCTTTGAGGTATTTTTATGTCATTGCTCCATATCTACCCTCACACTCAAATTTAAATATTGAACACACACTTTTGAAGGTCCGCTTTACCGCTTTCGGAAAAAAATTCAAATTTTTACATAGGGTTGCCATCTGTCTGAAAATAAAGTGAATAAAATATTTAAGTGGCGTAAAATTTTGCAACGCTTTTATCGAACGAAAGACATTTCAGTGCGCTTTTATCAAGAGGTAATATTTTTAATAGGGTTGCCACCTGCATAAAAAGTTAAATTAAATTTATTATACAATATAGAGATTTTCGGGATTCTTGGGACTTATCGATATAATAATCGATATTTTTATCGGGGTTGTTATCGATATTTTTATCGAATTTGTTATCGATTTTGATATCGACTATTTATTGATTTTGTTATCGATTTTCCTATCGATATTTTATTGATTTTCTAATCGATTTTTATTATCGATTTTGTTATCAATTATTTACCGATTTTGTTATCGATATTTTTATCCAATGTTACTATCGATTTTGCTATCGAAATTTTTAACGGATTTGCCATCGATTTTGTAATCGATATTTCTGATCGATATCAATTGCATCAATTCACCCTTTTCCTCTAAAAAGATTTTTGCTTCAAAAAATAAAACTAAGGTCCTTAATTTGACATCTAATTTTTAAAATTCGAAAGAACTGTGCAGATCTGATCTCCTTCACAAAAAATTGCTTCACGTATTCGAACACCTATATTTTAATACACAAATATGCATGTATTTCATTTACCCAACTCCCTTAATTTTAGTTGAATTTGACGTTTTAAACGGGTGGCAACACTCCTACATATTTACTAGAAATGGATCGTTTTCAAACCAATTTATAGTAATATCCATACTTTAATAACTGATTTAACTTATTAAATAATTTTAATTAAAATTTTTAACTGGTGGCAACACTTAAAAAAAAATTAAACCTTAGTACACATCAACAGGCCAAGCGCTTTAATATCACACCCCATTTTTGGAAATCGAACGAATGCAAACCTGATCACATTCAACAAAAAAAAATGTCTTCGTATGTTATACGTAGAATCCAAACCCATAAAGAGAACATACAACTTCACGTGCAGTTTGACCTTCCTATGTGAAGTTTCCAAATTCTACGTCCAGGTTGCTTGATACTTAAGTATGTCAGCATAGCGGAAGACGTATTTGGTGAAGGAGAGCGTCGTCGAGTAACATCGTTCAGGTACGCTCATTTGGGATGTTCTCTACTTTTGTTTCTTTTTTTTTTTGGGTACCGCAAGCATGTGTTCCTATTTTGCGATTGAATGTGAGAAGTGCAGTTTGGCTGGGAACTTTGCAGCCGTAATAGAGACGTACGGATCGTCGGCTGATGTGCCTTCGCGAAGGAATGTCTGCAATAACTGCCATCGCATCCTCATCGTGCATGCCTAGAATCACTTGGGTACCATTGCATTTGAGGGGCCTATGGGGTGGTTCTTGCGATTTGTGGAACATGCCTCTAAAATTATCGGTGGCACATTTCTGAGAAAGTTTGTATTTCATGTTGGGTTTTTAATACTTCCCAATAAACATTCGACTTGCTTAAAAATTCGAAAATGAGTGGAAAAGGACTCTCTTTTTTTAATGCCCTATCTTCGATAATGACAGTTGTTGAAGTATAATTTATATTTTCGACTTTTTTGTGTCGTTATCATAAATTAAGTCAATTAGAAAATTGAAATATGCAGCACGTTATGGGTGTCAGTTAATGTAAGTTAAATGACTGCAATATGAATATACATCAAAATGGCTTTGAAAAACTTATTTTTTACACTTCATGTAGGAGGGTTGCCACCTATTTTAAAAACTCAAATTACTTGACTTAAGGGAATTAGTGAATTTAAATACATACATATATATAACAATTGGGGTGTTAGACGAAAAAAGGTTTAAAAAAGTTTTAGTTAGACATTTTTTTTATAGAGGGTTGCCACATTTTTACGAAGTCAAAATCCATACAGGCAATAGGTTAAATAAATTGCTACAATATAGACATCACTAAAAATGGTTTTTAAGTACTTTATTTTTAAATTACATGTAGAAGAGTTGCCACCTGTTTTAGAAACTAAAATTAACTTGAGTTAAGGTACTTAGATAATTTAAATATGGGTGTCAGGCCAACAATATGGTTAAACTAGTGTTAGTTTGAAGCTGTTTTTAAAAGTGGAATTTAATTAAAGGGTACATAAGTTGTATGAAATATCAAAATACATATGTGCGTCAAATGAAGGAGTGGTAAGAAATCTTTGGCTAAAGCATTTAAAATATTAAAGAGTGTTGCCATCTGTTGAAAAATTTAACCCCAGTTATTTAGTAAGCTTAATAAGCAACTTAATGTGTCAGGTAATTAAAATGGGTATACAGGAACTTCTGTTAATATTAAAAGTAATAAAAATGTCTGCATTATGAGACGAAATAAAAATTAATCGAAGTAATGACGGATAGCGTTGGTCAAACATTATACAAAAGATCATGGCATATGTTTATTAGCTGATGATACGAATGATTGCAGTTAATGTGGGTCTGCTTCTCTAATACTGATTTGTAATCTTTTGTATATGTATTGATTTATTAAATTCCATTCAATCAAATCAAAAATAAAATATTTCATGTACAGTTTGTAATTAGATGTGCTCGCTTTACCGGCGGTGCCTCCCACGATTTCCAAAAGAATTGGTCTTCACATTACTCCATGGAGTGATTGCTCTCTCCCGCCACGAGCAGCCAATCCTTACAAAATTGGGCACCGCTGCCAACCACACACAAATTCTCAGCTAGCGCCCCTCTCATCTGCTTTGGAAATTTACAAATTTACATCCCCCTTTCGACCATCTGCACACGTGTGGTTCTACTTACCTCCCGCTCGCTCACGCAAGAAGAAAGATTTTTAAAATCTTTTCTTGTGAAATAAATACGTATCTATATAAACCAAAATATGTTTCGCTATTTGTGATAGTCTAGTGATTTCCAAAATGAACGCAAATTTATGAAGTGAATGCAGAGCAGTAAAAATTCCTGACATTCTACCGGCTGCGCTGTCTGTCGTCCAAGCAAGGAAAGCGGAAACGACGACTTTTGGTTATTTAAAAGCAAATGACACCTGTCAGTAGGGTGGCAAGAGTTTGCATTTGCTCAGCGTAAACTTTTGTTGGTTCGTATGACCGCCACAAAGTGTAAAATGAAGAAAAATATTGAAAAATTATGAGACATTTTTCTGGATATATTTTTCGTAATGCCTTAATTTATTAGGTGACACCTAAAACGGCAATATGCAGTTTCGGTACATTCTCCAGATGCCGCTTTCAACAGCACGAAGAGACGGTGTGTATTAAGAAGTTTTGGCCTTGCATGATAAACTTCTACTGAAAGATATAAATCGATGTATGTATGCATATCATAAAAACGTAGTTTAAATATAAAGTTGTAAAGTTTTTGGTCACAACATAAATTTAATTTATGTCATACACTTAGTAAAAAGCACCAAATAACTTTTGACAGCATAAAATTAGAATTTATTACATATTGATATCTACAAAAAATTTACTCACTTTTCAATCAATATAATATCTATATGGCAAAATAATTGTCAAAAGTAAAATATTACATTTTGCACACATTAAATATTAGTAAATCCAATAAAACTCGAGCGCATTAGCAGCTGTCAGATGTGTAATCATAGCAGATATTTGTAAACAAATATTAATTTCACTGTGCGAGAGGAATCGTTTTGGGCATTAATTAGAGGAATTAATTTATTTCACATATGTATACACATACATATGTACATAAATAAATGTATTTCTGTTGTGTATTGTATACAAGGATATGTGTGGATATATACGTATATGCTTTCATGTCACTAACCGACTCATTCATGCGAAGCTTGTTAGAGTTACAACGTTTATTAAACATTTGTACTAAATATAAATATTTGCTCTTATTTATGTATGTACATAAAATGACTGAAATTATTTGACAGTTTCAGCTAATATTACATCGAGCGGTTTTTAGAAGAGGATGTACATCAAACTGTCCTTATTTTGATAAATATTTAATAGAAGTAATTCAATGTTTTGCATTGCTAAGTGCTTAAAAAGTTTCCTGGTTTGACGGTGCGTATGAGTAACCTTTGGAGTGCATCGCACGCAATCCGATCATACTAAATGTCGTACCTCTAATGTGGAACTACTTCGAAGGTAATACGAATAGGTTGGTAATATTTTGTTTGAATTCGTCTTTGATGAACACAGAATTTGCTTCTTTTATATTAAGTTGCGGGTGTTTCCATTATTATCTTTTATACGTAGTTCTTGCAGACACTCCAACTTTTCACTACCATGGGAAATTTAAAAAATCTATAAAAATATATGCAGACAGAGAAATTTTCGTTTTCAAATTTCTATAGAACGTTTTACTTTTAAAAACGTTTTGACCCAGGTTTTGCACCTACAAGATTTATTTAAATGCTGAGAACGAAAATTTTCAATTCAATTTCCAAGATCCATGG
This sequence comes from Rhagoletis pomonella, assembly GCF_013731165.1. Taxonomy (NCBI): domain Eukaryota; kingdom Metazoa; phylum Arthropoda; class Insecta; order Diptera; family Tephritidae; genus Rhagoletis; species Rhagoletis pomonella. Next base: position 28,322,247 of record NW_023458560.1, read on the forward strand.
TTTTGTTTCTGATACGCACATTCAAATCCTTTTTGAAAGCGATCGTTTGATAATTTGAAATTAAATCCTAAAATGTCTTTTCTTCGTTTTAAAAATATGCGTTTTCAAATATCATATTCAAATTTTATTTTTATTAAATCACAGCATGTCATTTGGTATATACATTGTCAAAAATATATCGATAAGTATATCTTATACTTATAATAAGTTAGAAAATTTAATAAATAAAATACAGATCAGTGATACATATGATATATATACGGTGACTATATTTATGCGAGCCGAATACGGGGCAAACAATAATTTTGCAAATATTTTCCCTAAAAGCTTTTCACCTTCTTAAATGTTCTTGTATGTATTAGCCCTGAAACAGCATGCTTATAGTAACATCGCAAATTTTGTAGGATATCTTTTCTCGAGATTTTTACCCCAAAAATTTTTACAAAAGCCTCGTTAAATTTTAGTACGATAAAGTGCAAATTTTAAGTAGCTAGGACTTACCGTTAATTTTTGTCAATTTTTTTTTGGCGACGGTATGCTCGACAATTTGTTGATAGGGAAGCAAATAAGCAGCACGTTGCGCTTACACTTTATTATACTACATTTTAATGAGCTACAAAACTGCAACCAAATTTTTTTTCGTAAGGTTCTGATTAAAAAGTTTGAAATTTTGGTGAAAATTTGCAGAATTAATTCTCATAGTTTTTGCACAAAGTCGGAAATTTCGATTTGTATGGTTTTTGTTAGGAAAAGCGCTTTACTTAAAGAAAATAATAATAAACATTAAATGAACAAAAGAAAAATAGCCGAACCTTGCTAAAATGTAGAATCCTAATTTATATTTTGACCGCTGTATGTGCTCCTCGATTCGAAACACAGGCATTCAGACTGGTTCATAGGCACGCCATTTTAATGAGCTTTTAAGGCGTCGAAATACCGAGCCCCGAATACGGAACCAATACAGGACATTAAAGAAAATACGAAACATTTGGCGTCCCGTATAAAATAAATTAATTGCCAGGACAATTGGTCAAAAAAGAGGACTGTCCCGTATAATACAGGACGGATGGTCACCGTAGCTATATACATACATAAATACATATGTACATACAGATGCTCCTGCCTTACTTCCAAGCTGGGCCCGCTAATTTTGCTTCACGCTGGTCAAATCCTGTAATTTAAAATAAGAAAGTTTTAAATTATTAAATAACCCGTAAGAATTTGTTTTTATAAGTTACTCTTACCGAAGCTTTTTGCGATCAAAGATATCACCAATCACCAATATTACTTCTAGCTAGGGGGTTAGAATGGCGGTATTGTATGTATATACTTCATCGCCTTTTCTGAAGATTGAAATAACTTATTTATCTGAGCAAAATTTTTCCGACAAATGATGCAAACATATGAAATGTTTTTCATTATAGCTAAGTAGATTTTTAAATTCTAATGCAAAACATTTTAGTTTTAACAATTTTACATACTTGATTGCCTGAAAATAAACTTTTTTATTTTAAAAGTGTCTAGTTTTATTTTACTTGTTGAAAATTATATCGCACTACAATTCGTTGGGACAATATTCTAAAATGTTTCATTTTAGTTTTGAAAAAGTTATATCAAAAAATTATATTTTACAATTTGTTTTAAAAACTTGCGTTTTACCTGTATCATTTGCTCTGTGTGTAATACCCACTTTATTTGAATAAGATAATGTCCCATTAGTAGTAATAAGTATTTTCTTTTCATAATCGACTAAATAAGTGCATAATTTTTTTGACGTACAATACGTCTTACGTTTCGATATGGAGGCTACGCTGACATGTTGTAGTTGTAATTTTTAGAGCTTCACGAAAACTAATGAAGCTATTTCAAAGAAAAGTGTGTCGTTTCAAATACAAAATTACAAACCTATCGACATATGCACTTGCATAAGTAACCAATTCTACATCAGACTTGGGATCGGTATGGAAATCTGTTATTTTATTTAAGCACATTATTACCAAACTCGCATTTAACACTCAATGGCAAAAGACATGCACATGATTATTGGCCTGTTGGTATATGCCTAAATTACTCGCTTGCCATGGCGTATGAGTTATCTAACAACATAAACATTTTCTCCGGTTGAAAGCGATATTTCAGGTCACTGTGATACTTCCTTATAAGTAATTTAATTTTAAGATTCCTAGGAAAAAATTAAACGCTTACTAAAATGTTTAATTTTATGAAGAGTAAAGTTGTGTTTAATTGGGTCCAAATTGAGTTATTTGAACTAAGTAGGTTAATGAGACATTCTAGGATAAAAAGATCTGAGAAAGATATACAGTACTCAAAATTACCTTTTCAACCATTCATCGAACCTTCAGCGATATATCAAACTTTGAAATCGAGTGATAAATAAAAAAGTTATGAAGAAAACTCACTTTTGGCTGTTTTGGGACTAACCAAGGACGAACATTTTCGTTGCCCTAAAATTCTCTAAAGGTAAGCTTTCAAACTAGGGAGGTAATTGCAAAGTGTTTTCTATAATTTATACTTGCGACAATGCACTTTTAACATGGGCTGGCAGTACTTGAAGACCATAAGAATGGCGAGGAAATCTTGAATTCATTTTCTATATAGTGAAAATGAAATTCTTTCAAAATTTGAAGTCATCTGAATTGTGTTGAGTAATCGGTTTTTATTGACATCTTTAATAGCTAAAAACGCATAATCAAGACTGCTGTTCAGCAGCCAGTCCTTTGGATCTCGATTTATATATTAACAAGCTAAGCTCATAAAAAATTTCAATCGATCAATTTCAATGAATTATGATGGATTTTTATGGTCATGAGCTCTTGTTCTAAAACTGTATTATTTAATAAATCTTATCAATTTAATTGAATTAAAATTTTCAAACAGGTGGCAACCCGCTTTAAAAATATTTTCCAAGCTAAGCTTTCTTAAGCCACTTTATGTTGACATTTCATTTACTTTATCAATTAAATTTTAATTTTTTCAAAAGAATTCAAATATTTCGAGAATCAAGAAAAACAGAATCGTAATCTACGACTAAAAATTAAGTTTACGTGTTGCGGCGTTTTTTGTGTCAGTCATTTAAAAAGTTCGAATCTATAATCCATTTGCAAAAGCCATTGCAATAAATATTCAAAAATATGCAACAAATTAAAACACATTACTTAAGACATCTTTTTATGCCATTAAACTCGTGTTATCAGATTTATGGTAGTAATAAAAATATGAAAGTTATGTAGAATAAAATTTTATTATACGAATAGTATGTATGTATGTATATATGTACATGTGTATGTGGGGCGTTCCATACCAAAACGGACGGGGTTCACACTTCATGTGTTCGATTTGTTTCAAATTTTTAGGGTTGATGCATAAACATAAATAATAAATAAATATTAAATTTGAGCTTGATTAATACATTTTTAAAAACTTTACAGCACAAAAGCAAAAACCAACAGGAACATAAAAATTCTCTATGAAAGGAAATATTTTTAAAGTTTTTTTCTGGAAAAATTTTTCTCATAAAAATTTTTTGATAAAAAAATATAGTTTTTAAAAATATGCCATATAAAAAAAAATTTGGAAAAAATCTCAATGGTAGCTCTGAGTATTGCGCAATATTAAAGTATAGTATTATGGGGTGCACTCTACAATAATTAGAGTTATGCATTTTTTTACACCGAAGTTGAGTATAATACTCACAAATTTAATTTTTTTTTAAATTTTTGCAGTTTTGTAGCCCATTAAATTTTAGTACAATAAAATGCAAGATTTAAGCGATTTCAAAACTGTCGTTATTTTTTTTTGTTTTTTTTTTCTGTGCAAAAAGCGGACAGCATAAAATATATTAAAAATCAACACAATTTTGCAGTAGCTTAAAACTTGCACATTATTATATTAAAATTTGATGGGCTACAAGACTACATACTAATAAAAAAAAATAAAAAAATTTAAAAATTTGTCAATTTGTAATGTACTCATTTTACTCAATGTCGGTGAAAAAAAATTCATAACTCAAATTATGGTAGAGTGCACCCCATAATACTATAGTTACATATTGGCCAATACTCAGAGCTACCATTGTGATTTTTTTAAATTTTTTTTGAGATGGCATATTTTCAAAAACTATTTTTTTTATCAAAAAATTTGTCTCAACAATTTTTCAGGAAAAAAAATTTTAAATACTTATTTTCATAGAGAATTTTGATGTGTGTGTGTGTGTGATTTTTTTCAATTTTTTTCCTCGCCCCGTTCTCGAGATATTTGGAAAACTATTAAATCGATTTGTTTTTCTTTTTGTGCTGTAAAGTTTTTAGAAGTTTATTAATCAAGCTCAAGTCTCATATTTACTTATTATTAATGTTTATGCATCAACCCTAAAAATTTGAAACAAATCAAACACATGAAGTGTGAACCCCGTCCGTTTTGGTATGGAACGCCCCATGTGCACAAAATCGTGATAAATTATTCAAAATAAGTAAATGATTGGCAAATTAAAGCCACATGAATGAAATCCAAAATTCTCTTTGCAACATTTTACATATTGGCCATGCCATGTGCAACGCCTTATTGTCTACTGCTAAGAAATTTTATAACTAAACAAAAGCAAAAACAACACAAGAGTAGAAAAGGAAATTTGAAAAAGAGCACTTCCTTAGTACATACAAATCAAATAAAGCAATATTGAGTTCGTGCACATACCCAACAGCCCGTATGTGAAATTGAGTTATTGCAAATTACTCAAATTTTCACTTGCATATTTGCGACTGCATAAAATTTAGTGGCACACACATAGGCAGAAATAGAATACAAATAGTTAGAAGGCAATAAGTGCAATATAAAGAGTAATTTCACCAAGCCAAGCATATGCAAAAACACACACGTGCACTCATATAAAAGAATATATATGTATGTACGAAAATTTGCAAAGATATTAGCAACTGAACATTATGTAGTTGTACGTGATTTGAAATCAGTTGCAAGCAGTCACTTTGCTTAAATGCATAGCATTCAAACCCGGCATTTTCTTGCCCTGCCGTTTTCCTCGAAATTTATACAATTTTGTTGCTGTGTCTCGCACGACGCTTTTTGTGTGCATTAAGCCGTCCTAAGTAAATATATCTTGTGTATACATAGTTATATTCATTTTATCAGTTGCTTTGTTTATTTGCTTATATTTGCCGAGCATTAAGCACAACAGCGCAGCGGATGCCAGCAATGCAGCACAATATTTGAAGCAATGAATTGCGCTGCTGCAACAGCAAGGAAATGTGCTACTTTGTGCAAAATATTTTGAAATAGACTAAAAATATGCACAAAAGCATAAAACGTTGAGATATACTCGTACATTTATTCATTGGAATGGGAGCACACATACTCGTACATAGATAAAGCGTTGGAGAAAAGCGGATAGCGGTGGCAGCAAATGGAATCGATGAAGAAGTTGGCAGTTGCGGAAGGAAGTCGAAACACAAATAAATATAATAAAAATGCAATAAACAACTTTGAAGGAACGGAAATAATGTGAGGAAAAAATGGCAAAACAATTTGTTTGCATTAAATAGGGTGTGCAAGGAAATGTTGTCTCTTATCTTTACATATGTACATAAGCAGATATATGTATTTACTTAAAAGATAATCTGCTTAAAGTTTGCAATCAATAGACCCTATGTTGCCGCGGCCAGATTATAGAAGGACGCATACCTACCTACACGTTTTATCGGTGAGGTGAATAAAATTAACTAATAAAGTTAAATAAATTAAATTAAGTAATAGGATTGATAAAATATCATCATACGGCCGTCAAATAGTAGCCGTCATCGATTCGCCAACAGTTAGCAAGTGGCGAAACGAACGAACTTAATGAGGTACAACCATAATCGCTATCGCCCATCCTTGCTAGGTAACTTTCGTGTTGCTTTCACATGCAAAATTTTTTGCTAAGCGACCAGAACTCAAACACAGCGAGCAAAGCAGTGGCGAATCGATGGCAGCTAGTAAAGGGCTTAAAAGAGCTAATTTAAAGGAAATATTTTTGGAAGAGGGTTACCACAAAATTAAAATCCATTAACTCAATTAGATAAAAGAAATATTACAATATGGGTGTCAAACGAAGGAGATTTAAGAAGGCTCACTTTCTAAAAAATGTTTAAGAAAGTTGGCACCCGTCTTTTTTGGATTTTATGGGTAGAAGGGATATTTCGCCCAAGGTAGCTCATTGGCTTTATGAAACTAGAACTAAGCCAATTTTATTATATAGGGTAATACTTTGGTAGAAAGCACTGGACAAGTCCTTCATCGCCAAGCAGCTGGAAAGGGTACAAAGAGCCGCCTTAATTGGAATCAGTGGGGCATTTGGACCACACCTACCACAACCTACTCCGGCGCTCAATGTCATGTTAAGTTATGTGCCTATAGGGTTGCCGCACTAAGGCTAAGCGGGGTGGGATCTAAGTTCGCCTCGAGCTATAGGCACTACAGTATTTTAAAAGGCTTCGAATTTTCAAGCGAGAGCGGACTGGGAGGGGTGCAGTATCTGGAACTTATTTACAGATGGATCGAAGTTGAATGGGAAGCATGTGGATGTGTCTTCTGCGAATAACTCTCCATCAGCCAGAAATTTAGATTACCGGATAACTGAAGCGTCTTCCAAGCAGAGGTGACCGAAATAAACGAGGCTTCAGATTGACTGTTCTCTTAAATATTTATTCCGACCGCCAAGCAACTACCAAGGCTCTTGGTTCCTTGAAACTGCACTCGAGAACGGTTAACGAGTGTCTGACTTCCTTACTGATCGCATGGGATTACTTCGCTGTTAAGCTTTTTTACTGTTCCAGGTCACAGCGAAATCGCTGGAAACTGCATATCCGATAAGCTGGAAAAACTGGGAACCCTCGATGATTTGCTTCCGTATAGCGAAGATCTGGGAGCTTCCCTGACCTCATGTGGTCTGCTTCTGGGCAAATGCGCGTTTAGCCAGCTCAGCGAGCACTGGGAAAAGGCCTTGGAATACAAGGTGCCAAAATCCTTCTGGCCACGGATAGACCGGAGGCGATCTGGTGAGCTCTTGAGACTAAGCAAGTTACATCTCTCGCTATTGGTGGGAGTATTAACAGCGATGATCCTTACTGCACCAGCTGCATGGAGGATGAGCTCAACTCCTACAGCTCTGGTGCTCTGCCTCTGCAAGTTTAAGGTTTAGGCACCTTGGGTCGCACTTTTTTCATACTCCCGATGGACTTTCGGGAATGAATATTAGTCGCTTGAAGAGCTTCGTTGCGAGCACGGAGCATTTCCCTTGCAAGAAGCCATAGGTGTCGTCATTCTCCTTTACCTTAGTATCTAAGGGCCCAGGTAGTAAAATACCGAGTATTCGATTACTCGTACTTTACCCGGTCACAGGTGTAAAGATTACCCGGTGTAAAGATTACCCGCGGATATATAACTGGGTATCAAATAGGGGTCAATTGGATAGCTTTAATTAAAAAATATATTTATTTATGTATGTAGTATTTTCAAAGAAATCGGTTGTTTAAAATTGCGCCGATACAATACCTCTTTCCATACAAATTATGCCGAAAAAAAAAGTAACTCAGCATTTGGTGAAACAAAATGAAAATTAAAAAATTTGAATATATAATGTTAATTAACAAAATTATCGCATATATTTTAGTCGACTTATAACCTCATAATTCTATAAAAGGAATATTTTCCAAACAAGTAAAAAAAATACTCTTTGAATCTAATAGATTAAACAAATATCCGACATTAAAAATTAAGTGGCAACCCTATTAAGAAATACGCCTCGTTAAGAAGTGCATATTTTGAGTGTAAATGTACTGTGTATACACGCATACATACTCACAAAAAAATGCTCTTTGAAGTAAGTAAGTAAGGTACAAATCGGTATTAAGAAAGTGTGGCAAACCTTCACGAAAATATTTTTGGATTAAATTTCTCAAAAATACCTTTTATTTGATATCCATATAAAGTTATTTTAGCTAAATTTTATTGAATCGAAAATAGATGGCAATCATGCACTAATAACTTAAGGGATGACATTTACTATACAAAATATTTTTCAAGAGGTTTATTCTAGTATCCATAAAGAGTAATATTTGACCGATTCACAACCGTGTCGTAAGTGTCGTATTGTTGTATGTCGTAAACTTTAAAAGCTTAATTCATTAGCTAGTTCGTTTCCATGAACAGCGTAGGGTCCTCGCACCCAAGCTAATTTCTACTTGTAATGGAGTTCAGAGTCCACTTACATTCCTGGACTACCTTTGAAGAGGTGAGAGCGGTTTCCAAGGCCTTTAGAAAAGCTTGGCTGTCACTGCACTGCGCCACTTTTCGCCATTAATCCAGTCTACCACTTTCAGTATTGCAAAGACTTCCGATTGAAAGGCCGTTGCCATTGCACTCAAAGCAGTAAAGCATATGAAGTTACCGTCCAGATGCCGTCCTGCTCGAGTACCATTTTCATACTTTGAGCCGCCGGTGTAGCAAGTTTGCACTGAGCTTCCCAATAAAGTATCTGGATCTCCATGTCAGCTTCATATCTAGAGTTACCCCTAGATATTTGAAATCCACGGAAAGACTTAGCTGGGGTTGACAGCAAGACCCTCCAAAGTGCACCATTGATAAATATTATTCACGATTCTCTATGTCTTAGCACAGACTTCCTTGAGAAATTCACCAGTTGACAGTGCACAAACATTATTTGCATTTGCGTTAGTAGGGAGCTCATTACCAAACATTACAAAGGAGGTGAGAGCACCCCGCCCTGAGGGCATCATCTCCCAACCTCTGCCATTGTAAAAAGGTTCTAGATAACATGAAGTGAGCCCACCCTTCAGCCTAAAGTAGCGTTGTCAAATGCCCCCACAATATCAGCAAAGACTCCCATTATGTACTCACCTGCCTCCTCCAGCCCACCTGTATTTTTGTTGCAAGGTCATGTAGAGCTGATTCACAGAACTTTCCGGATTGGTGTGCATGCTGCTCCAGAATTTTCAGCATGAATAATGTCAGATTGATTGGCCTGAAGCTTTTTGCTAGCGCATCATTACCCTTTCCTGGTTTTTGAATGGAGACTACCTTGCCAAGTCTACATAGGACTGGGACTATGTAACTAACTAAAGGGAAGACGAGTAGGCCCCATCCGGTTGAAAAAACCCATTACAGCCGCTATAGAGTCGGGAGCTTTGTAAAGCCAGAATATTGGTAATTTCACTGAAATTTTCTTGCTTAATTTGAAATAAAAGTTCTATACCGCTAGTATCCTTCTTTACTATTGACTTCAAGCTCCCTTTTCGCCATACTACCTACTCGAACCGTTATACATACTAATAATGCCATGCTCTGATTAAATTTACCGCCCAGCAATGATTTAAGTAAGTACTTAGAAGAGAAGAAAGCATTTAGTAGAGGGATTTTAAAAACGAAATCAGGCGAGTGAAATTTCAAGCAGCACTGACTGATTAAGATAAACGGCTTAAGTATTGCACAATGCCGCTTGCAGTGTCAGTGACGCGCACTCTTGCTAGTATTTCCTTACGAATTTTAAGCATTTTTAAAAAAAATACGTTAAAATGTCCTCGCTGTAGATATTCAAAATGCAATAAATCACGTTGACGTGCACATTCACATGGAAGAAATATACAAAAATGTACATACATGCATTTGTATGTCCTTTAACGCCAAGGAGGAAAAACATGTAAAATGCAACAACTTTTATGCAAAAATATAAACATACCAATTCGCACATACAAAGATATTTATACACACTATTTGAGAAGGTCATGCACCCCGTTAAATGCGTGATAGCGCTGGTAAAAGTGAGCTGGTAAACCACTGCAGTTGTACATAAATTCTTGTGAATGCCAAGGATTTGCAACTTGAATGCGCTGCTCGTCGACTCAAGTGTGCATTTTCCCAAGAAGAAATGTTGCACACACTTTCAAATAAAATTTAATAAAAATTTATTTGTAGCATATTCCACAAAAGTAGTCACAAAATCAGTAATTCGTGAATGAGCAGCAGAGTGGCATTATTATTCAAATTGCTTTATTGTGGTTTTCTTTTTCTTTTCTTTTTATTTTATAGTCGTACTTAAATTCGAATGCATAACGTAAAAAGGCAGCTGCAGCAGCGAGCGCTTTCAGCAGCGACGCAAACAAACGTAATCCATGCATGCAGCGCCGACAAAAGCGGACATTTTGACAGATGGCGGAAGAATTGCTTGCGATTTAAGGCAGGGCGAGTACACGCGCCAAACTGACGCCAAAGCGTTGCAGCTGAGTGGTGCGGGCTCATTTTGAATTTCAATAATTAAAGTTTTTTTTTTACATTGCACATCATTTTATTTGCTATGCGGGTTGATGTGCAGCATATCAAAAAATGTGAATTGAACGAATGCCTGAACGTTACTCATACGCACTGTAGAGCCGTGTTTACTTAATATAGTTTGCCTTTTATTGTTGGGAAAGTGTCGATATTTTCCGTTAAATTTTGAAAATGTGGCAACTATCTTTTGAACTGTTTCGAAAATAATTCAGTGTAAATAAATATCTTTGTTTTATTTAACTAACATTATAATTAGGTACACAAAATTTGACTTTAAAAATATGTCGCAACACTCTTCAAAAATACGTCAAAAAAGGCTATTTAAATCTCTTTCATTTAACACCATCATATATTAAAATACTTCATTGAACTTGTCAATTATATTAATTTAGAGTTTATAAACAGTTGGTAACCCTCTACGAAAATATTTTGGGAATAAAGCATTCTTAGTTTTTTTTTTACTGAACTGGCCTCTTCAACTTATTAGTGAAATTGAAATTGAATTTTCCAAAATATGGCAACCCTCTGTAGAAATATCTTAACTGAATTTCTCTCGTTTGACACTCATATTGAAAAGTTTCATATAACCTCATCAACTAAATTTGAATTTTTAATAAAGCTTACCAGAAGCATGCTCTTTTTACACCCGTATTAAAATATGTTATTTACCTTTTTAGTTTAATAGATTTTATTTTTAAAAAGGTGGCAACACCCATCAAATTATATTTGGCATAAAGCTTTATTAAACCTATTTCATTTTACGCCGTTGTTGCAATATTTAATTTAATTCATTCATTAAATTGAGCTTGAATTTTATAAAAGGTGGCAATATTGTTAAAATTATTTTAGAAATAAAGCTTTCATCAACCTCTTCGTCTGACGCCTTAATTCGTATTTTTCATTAAACTTAATAATTGAATTGAGATCGAATTTTTAATAAGGTGGCAACCCCATTAAAAATGTTTCTTCTTAAACCTTTATTATTTGACATCTACTTAATTAAGTGAATAATAATGAAATCTTTAACTTTTGAAGCAGGTTTTAGCTCTCTACGTGGGATATTCTATATCTGAATCCAATCTATATTCTATCTTTGTGCCAAAGTTTATGCAAATCCGTTGAGCAGTTTGAGCGTAAAGGATAATTCAAGCATGTACAAAAAAAAATTTTAAAATATTCTAAAACCTGAACCCAGCCCTGGTTAACCATATTTGTGGTTATTTCTGCGAAAATACAATCGAAAATTTTCTAAAAAAGGAACTGAGGCTATATTGTGCATCACTTTGAGCTGACGTGGTCCTGAACTAGGAACCGAGGTTGAGCTATAATGGCATCACTGGAAACTGGTCGCTGAATTTCATAATGATGGCGGCGAAAGAGGTAGGTGAAATTGTAGCATTTCATCTTTTCATAAACGACAGCTAGCCTGGAAGGCACGGCCTGAAAAGACTGGCTAATATACGCCTACGTAGGTTCTAGGGACTACCTTCAACCAGATCAGTATGGCCAAATAGGCCCGTTGTGATAAGCCTACATTAAGGAATTTCAGGCTGGGGCTAGGTATAGGAAGACTATCGTTTTAATTAGGAAATCTTTGACTAATTTTGTTCCAGAGACAAGAAGGCGGTTCTCGAACTCATCAGGGGTTTATTCTGATTTGTTATCTATTATTTCAGGCCGAAGGATTTTCAACGATCGCTAATATGTGAGTAGGTACATAGGTTTAGTTCTTTCCGGACGTAGCTCGTTCAAATAGCACTTACTTCAGAGCCCTGGGAGAAATAAACTTGCACCTGTAAGGAAATCTATGAGCTCGTTAGACGAGCTTGTTGATGTTTCCTCTCAGTATTGTGCAAGAACAGACTGCCGTCATCTTTTCTTAGCTAAGCTATGGCAATAAAGTATAAGAATGAAGACAAAAATATGATATAAAAAATCTCTGTAAGGATAAATTGAACCCGAGACCTAAAAGGTGGAAATCGGAAACACATCCATTCAGCTGCAGTAGCTATTGACATGGCAAGAGAAAAATGAATTACTGAATTTATTACAATTTTAATTTTTATTAAAATTTCAAATATCGAAGTTTCATAAAAAAAAATTTAGTGATTTTCAAACTGTTAACGACATTACGATAGTCAACACACCATCGGAGTCCGCAGAGTGCACAATTAGGACTCCCTGTGCGGTGCGCTGATGTTCCTAGGGAGCCTCCCGAAAAGAGTTACAAAGGAGCATATCGAGCGGAGAAAAGTGCCTCCTCAATATACATATATGAAAAAAGAGTAATTTCGGAGTTCCAGGAAAGCTCCCTCAGATAATCCACAAAGACTCCGCACGCACGCCTAAGATTTTACGAAAAGGACTCCTTAAATCATCCGAAGATAACGTATCCGAAGTGTTTTGGCAGTCCTCCGATAATAGACTGAAAAGGAGGATTCACGGCTTTTCAGAAGGCTCCTAATTTAGTTTATAATTTATAAGTATTCGAATATTTGCATAATTTATTTTTAGCGAAAAAACGTTTAATTAAAAAAAAAAATGATTTGACATAATATTCAGTAAACAAGAGGAAAAGTTATGAAAAAAATATTTTTTATATTTTTTTAAGACTTTCCTGCGAGGTATGGAACCACTCGCTCTTTTGATGCCATTGACAGAACCAGATAATTTTCTAATAAGTGCGCCTGAAAAGTTCTAAAGTTAGTCAAAAGTAATTTTTTATGCGATATTGCTTACCTCCTAATATATTAGCATTTGCCATAAGGTCAACAGCTTTTTTGTGGTGTCTCTTTCCGGAAGCATTCGGAAGCGAAGGTGTTGCTGTGGGAGTACTTTTTTCGTCAATTTTTCTAGCGCTCCGAAAACGCTCTTTCCAGGTGTTGCTTTGGGATTCCTGTTTGCCCCCATATTTGGAGCGCTTCGCATTTGGCTAGCTGGGGACTATAGTTTCAAAGTTACGTGATGCGTGCCAGGTAATAAATAGTAGAATCACTGTAAATCCTAATAAGACGGAACTCCAAATAAAAAATTAAAACTATCTTCCAAGTGTATTTCCTGGCTTTTCGAAACCATATTGAATTACATAATTACTTATGTAGTCCTTTTTGGTAATATAAGTATTCTACAGCCAACATTGTTCATCAGGAAACTAGAATGGTACATTGAGACGTCGACGTCGTAGGTAAGGCTGTCTGGTGTCGAATTCACACAGAAGCAGGCCTTTAACATTGCGTAGCCCCTGTGCACTTAGTTTCAATTTACATTCTTCCATCCAGCGATGAGTGAACCAGAGATACAGGCACCAGGCACCTTCAGCATTGGTGTATAGATAGATGGTTGAGGGAGAGGGCAGTGAAAGAATCTTTTGCAGGGTTTCAGGGAACAGTATTCCAGCCTCAAATTTAGACTTCTTGATCACCGTCTTCCTTCCTACGTAGATGAAGCTTGGAGCAGCAGATTGATGGACCGATGGCGGTCGAATCCTCAATATTGCTGCTGCTTAGAGGATGATGCAGTGAAGTCATCGCAAGCTGCTAAAATCTTGCGAGACAACGGTCTTAACGCCTTGGCACGCACTATCAAATTAGCTCTCAGGAGCTCTACGGTAGCGGCATCTGCCGATTTGGAAATTAATGGCGTTTCCTTACTTACCGAAAGATGTTGCCTTGCCTAGGAAGGGGGCAATGAAAATGTAAAATTTTTTTTTAGAAAAGAAAACGCTATAAGTCTCGGCCCATAGCCGAATTCAATCCATTCAATAATAAAATTTTGTGTACTCCTGCTACGAACAGGAAACCTGTGAGACGGTAAATATAAATCAGCTGAGTAAATAACAGAAATCCTAAAGTACATGGTACATAAGTACATATGTATGTATGTATATGTATAGTATATCTATTAAAATTTCAATATTGCCTGCACTAATGCTAACATTGCATTTTTAATCAACTGAAAAGCGCAAATTGAATAATTCAAAAGTTGCGAGTAGCAGGCAAACAATCAAGGATACAAAAACAAGAAAGATGTAAGTCATCGAGCTCACATCCGTGAGCCCGAAAAAGTTAAAGTTGGGGGCCGCACGGCGGCCCCGAGTTGTCCTTCCTAAAATAAAAGACAATAATTAGTTTTGTACAAGTATATTTACCATCTGCTTCTCCTGTCCCAAACGGAATGAATCCAACATATTTCTTAATACTATGACTTACTGTCTAACCGGCTGAATTAACTGCTGACGCTGCGCTTCCCATAGATTCAATTATGCTAACGTATGTTC
>NW_023458560.1:28336981-28355847 GCF_013731165.1 Rhagoletis pomonella
AAAAAATGCAAAAATGTATATTTGTAAACTGCGGGGAACTTCATCCCTCATTTTCTCTCCATCTACAATCGCCTGATGATCGTTTTCGCTCTCCTCTGCAGCTCTCCGGCGCCTGTATAGCAAAATGCAATGCCTTAGAAAAAGTGCTTAGCTACTCCTAACTGATAGGAACCTGTTACTAAAAACCGGAGTTGCGTTTCGGTGAAATAAAACGATGCCTCTCCGTTAACCAATTTTTTGTTTGTTTTTGTCTAACAGCATTTTAAAAACATCTTTTTTTATGCGATAAGATCCTATAAACCTAAAAGTTATCTACAGATCGAGTTAGATAATGAAAATTACATTGAAGGGTAAACTTTCTTGGAGTACAACTTTTGGAACATGTCCACATGAATCCTTAGCTGCATTTTTTTCGTTTTGGGCATGCAATAGCAATTCTTCTGGTCTGGACACACCCAAAAATCATTGGCACTGGCATTTTTTCAGTTTTATACAGATTTGAATTAATTTTTACACAAATAAATAACTGACAACAGCTGTTGCAACTTATTACCGAATCGAAATGAAAACGATTCGAAAACGATTTCGAACTTATTCGAACTCAATCGGAATTTTACTTTTCAAGTCGAGTCGAAATGCAGAACAGGTCTGATAGTTTGCCTTTTAGTGTAGGGAAAGTGTCGATATTTTCCGTTAAATTTTGAAAATGTGGCAACTATCTTATGAACTCTTTCGAAAATAATTCAGTGTAAATACGTACTAAAATATCTTTGTTTTCTTTAACTAACATTATAATTAGGTACACAAAATTTGACTTTAAAAATATGTGGCAACACTCTTCAAAAGTACGTCAAAATAGGCTATTTAAATCTCTTTCATTTAACACCATCATATATTAAAATACTTCATTGAACTTGTCAATTATATTAATTTAGAGTTTATAAACAGTTGGTAACCCTCTACGAAAATATTTTGGGAATAAAGCATTCTTTAACTCATTAGTGAAATTGAAATTGAATTTTCCAAAATATGGCAACCCTCTGTAGAAATATCTTAAGTGAATTTCTCTCGTTTGATACTCATATTGAAATGTTTTATATAACCTCATCAACTAAACCGTCTTCAGGGTTATTTTAGTAATAAAGCTTACCAGAAACATGCTCTTTTTACACCCGTATTAAAATATTTTATTTACCTTTTTAGTTTAGTAGATTTTATTTTTAAAAAGGTGGCAACACCCTTCAAATTATATTTGGAATAAAGGTTTATTAAACCTATTTCGTTTGACGCCGTTGTTGCAATATTTAATTTAATTCATTCATTAAATTGAGCTTGAATTTTATAAAAGGTGGCAATATTGTTAAAATTATTTTAGAAATAAAGCTTTCATCAACCTCTTCGTCTGACGCCTTAATTCGTATTTTTCATTAAACTTAATAATTGAATTGAGATCGAATTTTTAATAAGGTGGCAACCCCTTTAAAAATGTTTCTTCTTAAACCTTTATTATTTGACATCTACTTAATTAAGTGAATAATAATGAAATTTTTAACTTTTGAAGCAGGTGGTAGCTCTCTACGTGGGATATCCTATATCTGAATCCAATCTATATTCTATCTTTGTGCCAAAGTTTATGCAAATCCGTTGAGCAGTTTGAGCGTAAAGGATAATTCAAGCATGTACAAAAAAAAATTAAAAATATTCTAAAACCTGAACCCAGCCCTGGTTAACCAAATTTGTGGTTATTTCTGCGAAAATACAATCGAAATTTTCTAAAAAGGGAATTGAGGCTATATTGTGCATCACTTTAAGCTGACGTGGTCCTGAACTAGGAACCGAGGTTGAGCTATAATGGCATCACTGGAAACTGGTCGCTGAATTTCATAATGATGGCAGCGAAAGAGGTCGGTGAAATTGTAGTATTTCATCTTTTCATAAACGACAGCTAGCCTGGCTAATATACGCCTACGTAGGTTCTAGGAACTACCTTCAACGAGATCAGGATGGCCAAATAGACCGGTTGTGATAAGCCTACATTAAGGAGGTGGAACCACCCTCATTACGACTACGAGAATTTCAGGCTGAGGCAAGGTATAGGAAGACTATCGTTTTAATTAGGAAATCTTTGACTACTTATGTTCCAGAGACAAGAGAGCGGTTCTCGAACTCATCAGGGGTTTATTCTGATTTGTTATCTATTATTTCAGGCCGAAGGATTTTCAACGATCGCTAATATGTGAGTAGGTACATAGGCTTAGTTCTTTCCGGACGCAGCTCGTTCAAATAGCATTTAATTCAGAGCCCTGGGAGAAATAAACTTGCATCTGTAAGGAAATCTATGAGCTCGTTAGACGAGCTTGTTGATGTTTCCTCTCAGTATTGTGCAAGAACAGACTGCCGTCATCTTTCCTTAGCTAAGCTATGGCAATAAAGTATAAGAATGAAGACAAAAATATGATATAAAAAATCTCTGTAAGGATAAATTGAACCCGAGACCTAAAAGGTGGAAATCGGAAAAACATCCATTCAGCTGCAGTAGCTATTGACATGGCAAGAGAAAAATGAATTACTGAATTTATTCCAATTTTAATTTTTATTAAAATTTCAAATATCGAAGTTTCATAAAAAAAAAATTTAGTGATTTTCAAACTGTTAACGACATTACGATAGTCAACACACCATCGGAGTCCGCAGAGTGCACAATTAGGACTCCCTGTGCGGTGCGCTGATGTTCCTAGGGAGCCTCCCGAAAAGAGTTACAAAGGAGCATATCGACCGGAGAAAAGTGCCTCCTCAATATACATATATGAAAAAAGTGTAATTTCGGAGTTCCAGGAAAGCTCCCTCAGATAATCCACAAAGACTCCGCACGCACGCCTAAGATTTTACGAAAAGGACTCCTTAAAACATCCGAAGATAACCTATCCGAAGTGTTTTGGCAGTCCTCCGATAATAGACTGAAAAGGAGGATTCACGGCTTTTCAGAATGCTCCTAATTTAGTTTATAATTTATAAGTATTCGAATATTTGCATAATTTATTTTTAGCGAAAAAACGTTTAATTAAAACAAGTAAGAAAGTCTAAGTTCGGGCGGAGCCGAACATTAAATACCCGGCGCAATTATTAAATATATGTTTTCCACCTTTCCGAAAGCTACCGCTACACGATAAGCCGGGGTGTATAAATTTTAAGTGAATTAGCGTCCTTAAATTTCGAAATATTGCAGTTTCAAGCATTTCTGAAATATAACGTTATATGAAAAGCGGTCGTAATCTTAGTCCGATTTCAATAATTTTCAACGCTTTGCTTTTATGTGGCAAGCACAATAACCATACCGAGTTTGGTTCAAATTTCTAGAACGGTTAGCGAGATACATATATGAGATCATAAGTGGGCGGTGCCACGCCCATTTTCCAAAATTGTATCATAAGCGTATTTCTTGGTAAAAAATTGTTGCAACCATCAATTTTGAATAAACTAGCTTTAATATTTACTGATTTATCGAGGATTTCGTATTTTTCTAAATTACCGTTATATGGGATGTGGGCGTGGTTATTGTCCGATTTGGTATGTTGTAGCAGGACCAACAACTGTGCCAAGTTTGGAAGAAATTGGTGCAGCGGTTACCAAGTTATACACATGTAACCATAAGTAGGCGTGGCTACGCCCATTTGCCAAAATTTTTTAATATTTTTATTTCTCGTCTAAAACTCATTGTAAATATCAATTTTGAGTGAATTATCTTCAGTAGTTACTAAAATATCGCACTTTTCGTATTTCTGAAAATTACCGTTATATGGGAGGTAGGCGTGGTTATTGTCCGATTCCGCCCATTTTTAATAACGTCCGTCCTATGCCCAAAAGAAGTCCACATACCAAGTTTCGTTAAGATATCTCCATTTCTACTCGAGTTATCGTGTGCACAGACGGACGGACGGACGGACAGACAGTCACCGCTTAATCGATTTCTCTTTTCATTCTGATCATTTATGTATACATTTGTCTATATCTATCTCGATTCGTTTTGCCTGTTACAAACAACCGTTATGTGAACAAAGTTATAATACCCTTGTGCACAAGTGCGCTCGGGTATAAAAAATGATTTGACATAATATTCAGCAAACAAGAGCAAAAGTTATGAAAAAAAATATTTTTTATATTTTTTTAAGACTTTTCTGCGAGGTATGGAACCACTCGCTCTTTTGATGCCATTGACAGAACCAGATAATTTTCTAATAAGTGCGCCTGAAAAGTTCTAAAGTTAGCCAAAAGTAATTTTTTATGCGATATTGCTTAATTCCAAATATATTAGCTTTTTTGTGGTGTCTCTTTCCAGAAGCATTCGGAAGCGAAGGTGTTGCTGTGGGAGTCCTTTTTTCCTCAATTTTTCTAGCGCTCCGAAAACGCTCTTTCCAGGTGTTGCTTTGGGATTCCTGTTTGCCTCCATATTTGGAGCGCTTTGCATTTGGCTAGCTGGGGACTATAGTTTCAAAGTTACGTGATGCGTGCCAGGTAATAAATAGTAGAATCACTGTAAATCCTAATAAGACGGAACTCCAAATAAAAAATTAAAACTATCTTCCAAGGGTATTTCCTGGCTCTTCGAAACCATATTGAATTACGTAATTACTTATGTAGTCCTTTTTGGTAATATAAGTATTCAACAGCCGACATTGTTCATCAGAAAACTAGAATGGTACATTGAGACGTCGACGTCGTCTCAATTCACGCAGAAGCAGGCCTTTAACATTGCGTAGCCCCTGTGCACTTAGTTTCAACTTACATTCATTCCAGCGATGAGTGAACCAGAGATACAGGCACCAGGCACCTTCAGCATTGGTGTATAGATGGTTGAGGCAGAGGGCAGTGGAAGAATCTTTTGCAGGGTTTCAGGGAACATTATTCCAGCCTCAAATTTAGGCTTCTTGATCACCGTCTTCCTTCCTACGTAGATGAAGCTTGGAGCAGCAGATTGATGGACCGATGGTGGTCGAATCCTCAGTATCGCTGCTGCTTAGAGGATGATGCAGTGAAGTCATCGCAAGCTGCTAAAATCTTGCGAGACAACGGTCTTAACGCCTTGGCACGCACTATCAAATTAGCTCTCAGGAGCTCTTCGGTAGCGGCATCTGCCGATTTGGAAATTAATGGCGTTTCCTTACTTACCGAAAGATGTTGCCTTCTCATTGCCCTCTGCGCACAAATTCTAGGAAGGAGGCAATGAAAATGTAAAATTTTTTTTAGAAAAGAAAACGCTATAAGTCTCGGCCCATAGCCATTCAATAATGAAATTTGGTGTACTCCTACTACGAACAGGAAACCTGTGAGACGGTAAATATAAATCAGCTGAGTAAATAACAGAAATCCTAAAGTACATGGTACATAAGTACATATGTATGTATGTATATGTATAGTATATCTATTAAAATTTCAATATTGCCTGCACAAATGCTAACATTGCATTTTTAATCAACTGAAAAGCGCAAATTGAATAATTCTAAATTTGCGAGTAGCAGGCAAACAATCAAGAATACAAAAGCAAGAAAGATGTAGAAACAAGAGAGGAGAATGAAAAACAGTAATAGGCATCTGGGAAGCTGCATCTACTTCGTAAGTGTGGAAGCAGCAGTTATTTCTAAAATTCTTACATACATATGTTTGTTTGTGGATTTCCTATAGACATAGGCTCAGTTTTGCAAGGTAAATTTAATCAGAAATTATCAGAATTACTTACCAGAGGCAATTTTTAGCTCTACTCTGCCCATCAAAAGAAGTATTGAAATTCTCGCTTTGCTTGCTCAATTGCTATGTGAATAAATGAAGTTGTAAATAAATAAAGTGTAGAACAAAAACAAACAAAAAATAACTAAAAAATCTTTAGACTAAGCACATTTACGCAATTACAATGAATGCTGCAGAAAGTAAGTAATCGCATTAGTGTAGCCGAGAAACGATTTTGCAACTATTCAGCTATTTAGTGAGGGTTAGGTCAAGTAGTCAAATCTCTTTGCAAATTATTCTCAGTACAAAAACGAAAAACAAGATTGTAAAGGAATCAGAGATAAAAAGAAACGTTAAGGTAAAAGAGCAGCATAGTAATGTTCAATTCAAACAAAAAGGTCCGCAATGCAGTGTGGTAAAGAAATCAAGCGCAGTCGGGGGAGGTCAATCCATTGAAAAGCAATTGAAATTAAATTTTATAAATAGCAAAATGCATTGAAGTGTAGCAATGCTTTCACCTTGTAAATGAACTATGAGACGCATGAAGATATATCGAGTAAACCATAAATACATATATACAAACACATGTGTAAAATGTTTAATGTATACATTAGTCATTGATAGGTACATGTGTATATGTACATGAGAGTGGAAAAAAAAAATTACGACGGCACCTTCCAGAAAGAGGTGCTGGTGGAAGGTAGAACCACTGAGAGGAATTTTTCAAATTCTTGCAGTTTGCATGCAATTTAATTTTAAAATTTTACACACAAACTCACACAAATATTCTCATTTTCAATATCAAACAACAACAACTTTCAACAATGCCTTTTTTTGCCTCTAAATTTTATATGATTTTATGTTGGCAAACTTCAAAAAAAAAACATTATGGCCGACGAATTGAGAGAACGGTTTTACCTTACCATGTTTTTATCATGCCTTTAAGTATCTATTCGACACTTAATACTGAGTGAATTGAATCGTGAATTGTTCTCAGGGAACAGAGTGTTTTTGAGTACTGAGTACTTTTGAGTTCTTTTTTGAGTACTGAGTTCTTTGGAGTACTCAATATCGATACTTTTAAAAATCAAGTACGGTCGATCCTTTTGAGAATCGAGTTCTGAGTACCTTTGGTATCGATACTGCCCAACACTACTTATGTTGTTTTAGCAGTTAGGGCTCGATATGATACCATTATAGGTGGTCAAGAGCTAGGGACTATTTTAAGTCAATTACTAATCGGTTTCGGATTTTGGATTTTTGTTTATTTAATTTTCGCATTATTTAATGTTAGTTCAGAAGTCCAGAGCTTTTGGAGATAACGTATATATGAAAATACGTTCCTTAACATATCCTAATTTGTCTGAAAACAGTATATTTACCTTAATTATGTTTCTATGTGTATCTAAGCCACCTTCTGAGGCAATTAAAATAGCATTCGCGTCTCAAAGACCTTATGCTTTAGTATATACATACATATGTACTTTTGTACGTTTACTGGCATTTTATTTTAGTTACCAACCTATACCAGCATATTTATAGCTTTCGCGTAAAACCAATCAACAGCTAACGGCATATAAATTATCTCATTGCAGTGCAACATTCATTTCATTTAACGAATGTAGTGCATAAGTGTGCGTGTATGTGCATGTCTGTGCAATATGTGCTTAGCTGTTAAGAAAAACGCCAACACTTCAAATGCAATATTTTTGCAGCTTTTTACTTGGCATGAACATACTTGGCCAGCATGTAAAGAAATGTGTGTGCGTGTGCAAGCTGTTTGCAGAAACTGCGATTCATTCATTTTGTGCAATGTTTTTACAGCCATGCCAGCCACCAAATAACCAACCAAACCAGCCAACCAATATTTTACTCGAATCTTTCGAATCTTTTACCGTACGCCACCACAGAAAATTTTTGCAACATTTTGCTCCCAACGCTATACTTTTTGCAGCCTCCATTCCAAACGTTAACAATCGGCCCCGCCGCGGTCGGTTGGTTGCCTGCTGGTCCTCTAAAACAAAGACCAAACTGAAAATTGAATGATGAATTAGCGTTTTTAGTGCGCACATTTCGTTGCACTACTACCACCTACTAGTTGGCATTATTGTTTTAGTTGCTGCAAGCACTTGAACCTGTACATATATATTCACATCTACTCTTACTGTTGGTTCATGCTATCTAGGCGTCGCTTTTTTGTTTTATGGCGTCTTTTAAGTTTGCTCGCATTCTTTTTTCGTTTTTACGGCAATCAGTTTTTCTATAGTTTCTGCAACGAGCGTTACTTTTATTCACATTTGTGCAAGTTTTTGTGTAGGTAGGAGTGTGTGTGTCTGTGTGTTTGTTGAAAGATAGCTAGATAATTTCGCTTTGGCGTGTAAAAACATACGGGTTTCCTTCGCGGCAGCGCAACGATTTTTGCCGATAAGAGGAGTAGTAACTATGTAAATATCAATTGATTCTTTTCTTATGTAACTACTTTTCCTTTGTCTCCCATCTTCTTCTTCGTTTTTGGTAAAACAGTGCTAATGATCCGTAAACGTGCAGAAAAATTTCGAGAAGAAAAATATGGTGGTGGAAATTGAATAAATGGAAGAAAGTTTTTGTTTTTTTTTTGGTACTCAATATTATTGAATCGTTTTCTTGGTCTTTAAAGATAAAGTCAAAGGATTTGGAATTTATGCGAAACTAAGAGGATTCGGAAAGGAATCTTAGCTAGTTAGTTAGTTAAATATTGGTAGCATTAATCTAGCAAGATAAATTCTCAACAAACTTCAGTTAAATTTGCATGAATTGTGAGCAAATGGTAAATTTCCTGTGCTCGGTAGTGTCTACATTTGCAGCATTTTTGGCAAAAAGTTTGAATAAAAAATCCACAACAACAGCGTCCGCGGTTTTCGTAGTAGTTCAGTGTAGGACCAAAGTTATAATACGAGTAAATACATGTGAAAAATAATAGAGACACGAGATTTTGATCAGTTTTGGCTATTTATATTTAGTTTGTTTAATGTTTATTATTTTTTTATAAAAATACAGCTCATTATCTAACAGGGATCAAGGAAATTACGGGAAGCGCAAGAATCCACAGAGTCCTCGCAAAAACGCACACTAATGAGTTAGGGTGCCTGAAAGGACCCGACGGATCCCTCACGAACAGCTGCATGGAATCCCTTAATTTGCTAGCCCAAGTGCATTTTCCTGACTGTTTGCCACTGAGCATAACTCGAACAAGCCACACGCAGACTGGGATAAAACGCCCCTGCGCAGAGTATTGGAGAATCCCCAAAGGCCTGTTCGACGAGGATCGAATAAGATCGGCTATATCTGTCTCAGCGCCTTTCAAAGCACCTGGAGTAGATGGAATTTTCCCAGCTTATCTTCAAAAGGGACTTCCCCGCTTACTAACGTTCCTGATACCACTTTTTAGAGCATGTTTCGCGTGGGAGTCCCTTCCATCACAATGGCAGGAAGTGACGGTCCGCTACATCCCAAAGGTGGAGAGAAAACCAGAAGACCAACCAAAGTCTTACCGACCTATTAGTCTGCCGTCCTTCCCACTAAAAACAATGGAAATAATCGTAGACAGGCATATCAGGGATAGTTTCCTTACCAGGAACCCTTTGCACAGACACCAATATGCTTATCTTCCAGGAAGATCTACTATCCACGCTCTTCAGAATCTAACAAGGAAAATTGAAAAGTCCTTGGAGGACAAAGAGGTGGCGGTGGGTTGTTTCTTGAATGTGGAGGGCGCTTTCGACAACACTGAATACTCTCTAATAGACAATTGCGTCCGGCGCAGATGGGTTGATCAAACCACATGTCGCTGGATAGCAAACGTCCTTAAATCCAGAACTATTACATCCAATATAGGACAGACAAGGGTAAGTTGCTTAGCTACGAAAGGTTGCCCGCAGGGGGGAGTGATCTCCCCTCTGCTATGGTCCATTGTAGTAGATGAACTGCTCTGCCTTCTTAGCGAAAAAGGCTTCGACATTGAGGGCTATGCCAATGACATTGCCATCCTAATCAGAGGTAGGTTCGAAGATACCATCTCCAACCTCCTACAGAGTGCTCTAACATAGTCGCCAATTTAGTAAAAATGGGATGAACGTTAACCCCAAGAAGACTAGAATAGTCATTTTTTTCCCGGAAAAGGAAAAGGGACAAATTAGTAGAACCATTCCTTCATGGTGAAAGGATACACTTCACTATAATAAGCGAAATATCTAGGGGTTATCCTTGACAACAAGCTCACATGGATTCCGCACCTAGATAAAACTATTCATAAGACCAGGGCCTCTATCTGGACCTGCCGAAAACTTATGGGACGGAACTGGGGCATCAGACATAAACTGGCGAGGTGGATATATGATGCCGTCTCCAAACCCATTGTCACCTATGCTGCACCCGTCTGGTGGAAGAAGGCGGAATTGAAGTCCACACAGGCCAAGCTCAGCAAACTGCAGAGACTGGCCTGCGTGGGTATCACTGGCGCGTTGAGAACAACACCAACGGCGGCTCTCGAGGTGCTTCTTGACCTGCCTCCCCTACACATTGCAATCAAGAAAGAGGCTCTGCTGTTTACAGCAAGTCTCATCTCAGGGGAGAGTGTAGGGGACAAGAAGCATGTACACCCTTCCATCCTCAGGGTTATAGAACAAGAAGATTGGTTGCGCATAAGCTTTGTGAACCTGTACCTTCCGAGGTTTAACTTCTCACATAACTTCAAGGTTTTTTTACCCGACCGGAATAACTGGGACAACGAACGACCTAAACCCCGGAAGGACTGCCACATCTGGTATACTGACGGCTCAAAGACTGACCACGGCTTCGGAGCAGGAGTCTACGTCATACAACCCAGGCTGATTCTTTTCACCAGCATGGGGCAGGGTAACTCTGTCTTTCCGCAGAGCGGCGTTCCTCGCTCTTAAAGCGCACGAGGTCACCTCAAAGCTAGTGTGGCACTGTCTGCAACTTTTAATACTGATCGCTTACAGGAACCGGTAATACCTCATATGGGTACCGGGACACAGTGGAGTCATGGGAAATTTAGTGGCAGATATTCTCGCCAGAAAAGGGGCTGCACTGAGACTCATGGATAGATTAGATAGTCTAGCTGTACTAACTAACTTGCCCAATACTCATGGAGCAAATTATGAAAGAACTCTTTCTTCAGCAGTCCAAATTCATTAGGAGGTAATAAGCGAGTCTGACACCATCTAATTTTGGCTAATAAAGCGCCAGGACCAGACGGCATTCCAAAACTATCGCCCTTATAAAGGCGATCAGTACCAAGCTGCAGGTATTTGCAAGAGTGTTCAATATGTAATACCTGCAAAAAGGGGTGTTTCCTAATGGCTGGAAGCCCCAAAAATTCTTACTTCTACGAAAAACGGTAAACCCTTCCTCGCCAGCTGCCTTTCGCCCCTTGTGCGAGCTAGCGTCAACTGGCAATGTTTTATCATCAAAAACCGGCTCGAATCGTTTACGGAAAAGCAGCTGTCAAAGTACCAATACGGATATCGGAAAACACGCGCGACAGCAGATGCCCTTAATACTATTAAAACAATCGCCCAAAATGGCAGTAGACCGAAAGTGCTGGCTAGGAGGCGCCTATAATACTGTCTGGTGGTAACCTTAGATGTTAAAACTGCATCCGATTCCGCGAGCTAGCAAGATATACTAAATGCGTTTTGTAGCCTGAAGGTACCAAGGTACCTGCAAAAAATCATCTCCAGCTCTATCAGCGATGAAGTGTTGCATTGTCACAGCGCCAATGGATTTGTGCAGTAGGAAGTAAAATCGGAAGTTGTGAAAAATAATTGTGATAGCATACTGCAGCATGCAGTTCTAAAACGGGCCATATTCACAGGCTTCGCAGACGGCGTGTGCATCGTCCTTGCAGCTAAGATGCTTGCAAAATATTTAGTAGCCATCCCGGACGACGAGGTATACATTGAAGCAGATGAGGAGTGGCTAAGCGTGAAATCATTAACACGAGCAGTCCACAGGCTTGAAATAAACCATTATAACGAGCAATGCGGGTCAGCAGCTACTGAAGACGTAGAGCACGTATTTTTCAAATGTCCCAGTTTTGGCATCAGGAGGTACGCACTTAACTGTAAATAAGCTTGGGTTGTGTGTAAAACCAGGGAATCTGATATGCCTGCCCAAGTATTAAAATACTTTCGACACAATTCATAAGTACTAGACTTAGAAATGAACTTTTTTGTGATACACGACAAAAGGGCTAAAATTTATGTTTTTGTTGTATCGGCTTACTTAGCACTCCCTAGATCGTCATCAAGCTCAACTAATGGCAGACCAAGAAATGAGCAATTCTAACTGGGTTTGTCTATAGGGACAAGGGCGCCAGCTGAGTGGAGTTCTTTGGGCATTAGACGAGTTATCATGGGGTGAGTCTCCGAATGCCGGGCACACATTACGCACATCTGCGTTCACTCTGCTTAGGTACGAGTTTAGCGTGCAGCAGTATCCAGTGTGAAGATGGGCAAAAGTGGTGCGAGTCTTCCGGGGCAGACAAAGATCTGTCCCTTCCACGTCGGGTAGATGTGTTCCTAAAATGGCAGTCACCGGTCGGGAGTCGATGTGAGTCGATACCGATACCGACTCCCTGTGAATGCAGTTTTTGGCCCGTCGGTATTCTGCCGCGCCCAGTGGTTGTTTTATGAACCTCTACACTTCGTCCGTCAGTTCGTAGAGACAGCTTTTGACGTACCTTGACGAGGACTCTGCGGCAAGCGGGTTTCTGTTCAGGTGTCTGCGTCTGGACACCCTACTAGGAACTTCTTACAAAGCATTGCGTTATGCTCCTTGATGGGAAGTATCTGAGCCTCGTCGTGTAGTTGGTGATGTGGCGATATCAGAAGGCATCCAGTCGCGATCCGGAGTACCATTTGTTCCTCGGCAACCACACGGGCGCTGTATAGAACTGGCTGGCCAATTGCCTTCTATGTTGCCAACAACGTTTCTTTGTCTTTGCCTCAGGTGCTGCCGGCTAGCGACTTGAGGACCCTGTTGCGGCTTTGTACTCTATGGACAGTTGCAGTTGTTTGCGCCAATAAGGAGAGCAGACTGTCGAAGGTGACACGGAGAATTTTTGGGTTTATGCACCGTCGGATCTGGTTCGCCATCAATGTGAATGCCCAGCTGTAGTCGGACTTCCTTCGTCCAGGTGGTAAAAAGCGTTGCCAAGGAGTTCGTAGGGGAGGAAGTTAGGCTAATTGAGGTGAAGAAGCGAGAAAGTTCGGAGAGGTAACCGTTTTCTTTCGAGCACAAGTCATCAATTCCATCCCGGACGTCATTATCAAGCAGTCGTCAGCGTAAGACACAATTGCGACTCCCAATTGTGGTTGAGGGAGTTTAGTATATTTGCATTTTATTTGAATAATATTTTTGCTACCATATCTACATATAGACTCCACATTATCTCAATATATGCTGCTTAAAAACATTTTTGCACGCATGCAAAACTCCCCACTTAGCTTTTCAAATTCAATATTTTACTGGTACCTAAGAAAAAATGCTCCTATCACATTCTTGGTAAAAGTGCACTTGCACCAGTGGCCCCAATGCATAGATACAAACGAACACATCCCTGATTGCCTGAAAATGCTGCACGAGCTTATCACAGTCCAATAAATACATCGAAAACAGCTTTTCAATGACCTAAATGCGCAAATTCATGGCAAAGTGGAGCTCCGATGGGAATAAAAAATAAATTTGGTTAAAAAAGAAATAAGGAGATATGACCTTTAAGGTAAATTGGAGTGCATAAATAAAATTTTCTAGAGAAAGTGAGTCTCTAGTATGTACATGAGAAACGCTTGCAAGTGAATGCAAACATACAAACAAAATTAGCGACCAGCAAAGCAAATTGGTTCGTTTCAGCAGCAAGCGAAAAATATCTTAAATGCCGGCGAATATACATTTGTAAGTATGTGTACTGACTGTCCACTGCATGCACATAGTTGGCTAGCTTTTATTGCCTTACAAGATGAAATTGCACATATGCTTGTTAGGCAGTGCTGTTCACTGCCGTGCCAAAAGAAGCTTTACTCCTACCATAGCCATTAACCAAACTGCTGCTTCAGCATCAGAGCACCAACCTTTCGCTCCGACTTCCGCTAAATATTGGTTTTAATCAATATTGTGGTAGGAAAGCTTGTGCATTCGTTCCTGCTTTGAGGTATCACCCGCATACATACTTACTTGTGTAGCAACTACTCGCACAGGTTGCGAGCACTGTTTTGCATGCCAGCCAGCTAAGCAGCAAACATTTTGCAATTACTTGCCGCCACTTAAAGATGGTTGCAGATGCATATAATGGATGCATGCAGATGCTTGTACTATGTTTTCAAGGCCCACACGTAAACTGTTAGCGTCTTTTCATATACATAAGTACCTTCTCAATTACGCACATATGTATGCACACTAGGGTGGTCCCAAAATGCATGTGAAAAAGTGAAGTCAGAACTTTTATGCTCTCACCTCCTTTGAAATCAAAAAAAAAAAAAAAAATAATAATTAGGGGTCGCTCAAAGCGCTCAAAGTTTTCCTTGTATTTTATATAGGAAAAAAACAACTTTTCGTAGAAATGGTAGAGAATTCTTGCAAATCAACAATTTTTCGGTCGAAAGACTCTGTTTCTCTTCAAGATATGCCCAGTAATAATACTCAATTATTTATTTAACTATTTTTTCATAGTAACTATATTTTATAGGTCCGCCAAAACTCTTAGAAACAACTAGAAAATGCGATGGGGGGATAATTAAAAAATCTTTAGTATTAAAAAATGTTAAAATAAACAATTGGGTATTGTTACTGGAAGTCTCCTGATGAAAACAATTGTTTTCCGATCGAAAAATATTGATTTTCAAGAATTCTACACTATTTCTACGAAAAGATGTTTTTTCCCTATATAAAATACATGGACAACTTTGAGCGCTTTGAGCGACCTCTAAATATTTTTTGATTTCAAAATAAAAAATAAGGGTATATTTCTTTCGATATATAACAATCCTAGAGGGTGAGAGCATTGAAATTCCGACATTACTTATTTTGGACCACCCTAATGTATACACATACATATCTATGTATCACAAAATATGCAACAAAAAACCCGTGTTAGCATTCGCATTGGTGTTGAAGTGCTGGCAAAGTAGGCAATTTCACTTGCAGACTCAGTCGAAATTTATAGACACATACCAGCATTAACATGTTGTTCACTCTAATGAACGTTATGCAAGGTTCAGGTGTAATTTCTTGTTGCAGGGTAATGGCCTTGTATTGCAAAATGCAAGCGGTGAGCCGCTTGTTGGTTTGCATTAAGTGCGTGGGGCTATGATTGAAGTTGCAGTTACTATTACCTAATTGCGGTGTTAAATGCATAGCCAACTGTGGATTATATAGTTTTTAATTGCTTGTGGCCTGCAAAAAGTGCCATACTCTCTGAGTGGAGATAGCAGCGGCGAGGTTAGGTAAATAATTTAAAGGTAAATTTGTAACGTAGCATATCCGCTACGATACAATAACATACAGCATCGTACATATATACAATATTGTACATGCATACTGCACCGCACATACATACAACATTGTACATACATACTCCACCGTACATGTAAATACAGACATACATACAGCGACGTACATGCACACACCATTGTACATACACACTACACCAAGTGAAGCACTGCTAGCAGCACACCAGCAGCATGCCCGAATAACTCACCAACCACTTCGCTCACCACACTTCATAAATCGGGACGGCACACGACGAATTCTCAACAAGCATACAGCGCAACAGGCATAAAAGGCTCAACAAGTGCGCAGTCAGGTCAGTCTTGCTAGGTGAGTAGCTGACTTGATTGGTCGATGAGCCCGTGGTGTGCTTGCACAACTAATGTTTCGTCGGCCAAGCTCGGCGTGACCAGTCGGTCGAATCACCTGGTGTGCCTGCGGGCGCACTAATATTTCACCGACTGGCCAAGCCAAAACCAAGTACGACTCAACCCGCCGGCAGACCAGGATTGCACGCCTTTTAGGCATCCTAATTGGCCGCCGGCTGGTTGAGCCTCCGACACTGCGGACCCGTTCCAGCCCCTACTTTTGTAGAGAGCGACTAGGGGAATGGCAGTGCCTCGAGTGAGTCTTGCTAGTCTTGCTAGGTCGTTTCGCTCCACCGGTTGCCGAGGGCCAGTTGCTGCTAGAAGTCACCCGCTGCTGCATATCATCCGTCGTAGCGCTCCCACCGCTGCTCAACCGTTGCTCCGCTGTTGCCGAGAGTCACCCGCTGTGCCGCCGCCGTTGCTCCGCTGTTGCCGAGAGTCACCCGCTGTGCCGCCGCTGCTGCGCAACCGTTGCTCAACAGTTGTTGAGAATCACCCGCCGTGCTGCTAGCGCTCCCACCGTTGCTCAACCGTTGCTCCGCTGTTGCCGAGAGGCACCCGCTGTGCCGCCGCCGCTGCCCAACCGTTGCTCAACAGTTGTCGAGAATCACCCGCCGTGCTACTAGCACTCCCACCGTTGCTCAACCGTAGCTCCGCTGTTGCCGAGAGTCACCCGCCGTGCCGCTAGCGATCTCACCGTTGCTTCGCTGCTCCTGAGAGTCACCCGCCGTGCTGCTAGCGCTCTCACCGTTGCTCAAGCGTTGCCTCGCTGTTGCCAAGAGTCACCCGCCGTGCTGCTAGCGATCTCACCGTTGCTGCGCTGCTCCTGAGAGTCAACCGCCGTGCTGCTAGCGCTCTCGCCATCATCCGCTCCGACCCGACCGCACGACCACAACGAACGTCACCTCTCTCTCGCTCTCCCTCTCTTTGGACATAAGGTTGCTAGCACTCTAGTCGTAGCGCCGTGTGTGTGTGTGTTCGAAGTAAATACACTAAAATAGTGTGTTTTATTTGGTGGGGGTTAGTGGGACCTTCGCCGGACTCTGGATCGGCTGAGCTCACCTCAGCCTTTGACAAAACCCACCTCATAAATGTAAAAAAATATTTAGTAAATTGTAGTTTTTTTCAAGAGTAGGAAGCAACTCCTCGATACGTGTAGAGAACTTGTTTTCGAGCTTCTGAGGTGGTGTTGTGTATTCTGGGGACTTAAAAGTATCGGAGTAATTGGCATTAAGTCTTACTTCTAGCTTACCTCTAGCTTCCCAAAAAGTTCTACGGGCAGAAAGTTTAGGAGTGTTTCCAGGGCTTTAGTGGGTGCGGATGGAAGCGCCTCTGTGATTGTAATGCATGCCGTGGACTGCTATATTAATCCAGTGCATTATGCGGAGTTTAAGACCCAATTTATTGCCTGCAGCCGCTTTGTAGACACGGAGGGCGGTAATGACCTTTTTGGTCTGCTCCTATACGTTTCGTAGTCAGGTAGATTTCCTGCCTAAGACGACGCCCAAGTATTTCACTTCATTAGAGAGCGGTAGTGTTACGCCGTTTAATGTAGAAAGCTGAAATCAAGGGATTATAGTCTTCTATGTAAAGAGATCCGTGACTATTTTTGCCAGGTTGGCCTTCAGTACGCATTCTTTAGACTAGGTTCCCACGATACTTAAGGCGTTCTGCAGCAGTTTGTGCAGCAATTGTGGGTATTTACCAGTTGTAGTTAAGACAAGGTCATCCTTATTAAACTAAAAAAGGATAAACCCAGCGCCTTCGTCGTGATGTGATATCATTAAGATCACATTCAAGTTAAAAACGGTACATGAAATATTCGTGGCAACCCTTTATATTTTAAATCCAAAGCTTTGTTAAAACTTTTTCGACCGACATATAATGCCCCTCATTTGACTTATTAAATAATTTGAGTTTAACTTTTTACACTGGTAAATAAAAACTGTTACTATTGTTAAGTGGCTCATGTCTCTTATCCTCGTCGAATCCATGTCTAATCTTTTGTACTTAATTTAGCAATCGTTATTGCTTACTTTAGTGAGGGATGGAAATTCCCTTAATTCAAATAGAATTGATGACACCAATGCACAAAAATTCCTGATGATCGATTAAGTAGTTAAAGCGCGAAAGCGTAATAAGCAAACAAATTCACTTTCAGATGTATAATATTAGTAAGAATTTTACTGGTTTCTTGTAAAACAAAAATAAAACATTTGAATAGTTGCCTTTACCCTTTTAGCTTTTTTTAACCTTAACATTTTTTTACTTAGCTGTTTTTAGCTCTTCTTTTGTCCGTTTAGCTGGGTCGCAGAAAAAAATCTGGCAACACTGCTGACTTTAAGCGGTTAATAAAAACACTCTTTGCCAAATTTTTTAGACTAATTTGAATATAATTATGCCGATTTATACTTGAAATTAGGAACTTTTACGCACTCTCTAAAACTTGAAATCGTATTGAGATAGAGGAATAACCCCTTAAGATTTGGCTTCCACACATGACATTTGGTTGACTCAGTAAGGAATTCCTCTTAAATTAATCCTCAGAAAATAAAACAAACACGTTCAATTTTGAGAAAAGAAAACATGTGTAGAATTTGGTCAATATGCCTTAGCGCTACTTTATGGATTTGCCTATGCACAATCAAAAAATCAAACACATTTCACAGCCAGCCATAGTTATGCACTCATACGTGGTGTAAATTTTTATGCTGCTCTCCTTTGTTTGCAAAAGAAAAATTTCGAATTTGCAATGAAAATTTGTGACATTTCAACGCATTCGCTACACAATTATAAAAGTATTTCATGTGTACAATATTAACGTCTTGGGCAACGTTGACAAGCATTGTCGTGTTGCACAATTTATGATTTACAGGTGAGTTTGTTTACATGTACATACAGTGACGAACAAAAGTATTGGCACAGTGAATTTTTCGCAATATATGCAAAGTTTTTTTATTCTTATTTATTAGTGATAATTTTTATTAAAAATATGGTTCATACTACATCAAAAAACATAAAAATCGAATCTCCAAACTTTGTGCAAAGCTCAGGAAAATTAAATAAATTTGCACACCAATTTGCAACTTTTTATTCAGATTTTTTAGAAAAACTCTAAGAATGCAGTTTTATAGCCCATTCAGTTTTAGCATAAGGAAGTGCAAGCTTGAATTAATAGAAAATCGCGTTGCTTTTTGGCAATTTTTTTCACGCAGGTTCTTCCATACAAAG
>NW_023458560.1:28355947-28368247 GCF_013731165.1 Rhagoletis pomonella
CGTCAGCACATTCACACAGGTATGTGTGTTAGCCCCCGTATTAACTTGTATAAAGAAGAGAGGAGAATGAAAAACAGTAATAGGCCGCTGGGAAGCTGCATCTACTTCGTAAGTGTGGAAGCAGCAGTTATTCCTAAAATTCTTACATATGTATGTTTGTGTGTGTATTTGCTATAGACATAGGCTCAGTTTTGCAAGGTAAATTTAATCTGAAATTACCAGAATTACTTACCAGAGGCAATTTTTAGCTCTACTCTGCCCATCAAAAGAAGCATTGAAATTCTCGCTTTGCTTGCTCAATTGCTATGTGAATAAATGAAGTTGTAAATAAATAAAGTGTAGAACAAAAAAAAATAACTAAAAAATCGTTAGACTAAGCACATTTACGCAATTACAATGAATGCTGCAGAAAGTAAGTAATCGCATTAGTGTAGCCGAGAAACGATTTTGCAACTATTCAGCTATTTAGTGAGGGGGTTAGGTCAAGCAGTCAAATCTCTTTCTTTACAAATTATTCTCAGTACAAAAACGAAAAACAAGATTGTATAGAAATCAGGGATTAAAAAGAAACGTTAAGGTAAAAGAGCAGCATAGTAAAGTTCAATTCAAACAAAAAGGTCCGCAATGCAGTGTGGTAAAGGGATCAAGCGCAGTCGGTCGGGGGAGGTCAATCCATTGAAAAGCAAGTGCAATTAAATTTTATAAATTGCAAAATGCATTGAAGTGTAGCAATGCTTTCACCTTGTAAATGAACTGTAAGACGCATGAAGATATATCGAGTAAACCAAAAATATATACAAACACATTTGTGAAATTTTTAATGTATTTGTACATTAGTCATTGATAGGTACATAGGTATGTATGTACATGAGAGTGGTAAAAAAAAAAATTACGAGATCTGAGAACAGAGTATTTTTTGAGTACTGAGTACTTTCGAGTTCTTTTTTGATACTAAGTTCTTTGGAGTACTCAGTATCGATACTTTTAAAAATCAAGTACGGTCGATCCTTTTGAGAATCGAGTTCTGAGTACTTTTGGTATCCACACTGCCCAACACTACTTATGTTGTTTTAGCAGTTAGGGCTCGATATGATACCATTATAGGTGGTGGTCAAGAGCTAGGGACTATTTTAAGTCAATTACTAATCGGTTTCGGTTTGTGAATTTTTGTTTATTCGGTTTTCGCATTATTTAATGTTAGTTCAGAAGTCCAGAGCTTTTGGAGATAACGTATATATGAAAATACATTCCTTAACATATCCTAATTTGTCTGAAAACAGTATATTTACCTTAATTATGTTTCTATGTGTATCTAAGCCACCTTCTGAGGCAATTAAAATAGCATTCGCGTCTCAAAGACCTTATGCTTTAGTATATACATACATATGTATGTACTTTTGTACGTTTACTGGCATTTTCTTTTAGTTACCAACCTATACCAGCATATTTATAGCTTTCGCGTAAAACCAATCAACAGCTAACGGCATATAAATTATCTCATTGCAGTGCAACATTCATTTCATTTAACGAATGTAGTGCATAAGTGTGCGTGTATGTGCATGTCTGTGCGTGTATGTGCATGTCTGTGCAATATGTGCTTAGGTGTTAAGAAAAACGCCAACACTTCAAATGCAATATTTTTGC
The DNA here is from genome assembly GCF_013731165.1 of Rhagoletis pomonella. Classification (NCBI taxonomy): domain Eukaryota; kingdom Metazoa; phylum Arthropoda; class Insecta; order Diptera; family Tephritidae; genus Rhagoletis; species Rhagoletis pomonella. The sequence goes on from NW_023458560.1 coordinate 28,357,592, forward strand.
AGCTTTTTACTTGGCCAGCATGTGAAGAAATGTGTGTGCTGTTTGCAGAAACTGCGATTCATTCATTTTGTGCAATGTTTTTACAGCCATGCCAGCCACCAAATAACCAACCAAACCAGCCAACCAATATTTTACTCGAATCTTTCGCTTTTACCGTACGCCACCACAGAAAATGTTTGCAACATTTTGCTCCCAACGCCATACTGTTTTTGCAGCCTCCATTCCAAACGTTAACAATCGGCCCGGCCGCGGTCGGTTGCCTGCTGGCTGGTTCGCTCAAACAAAGACCAAACTGAAAATTGAATGATGAATTAGCGTTTTTAGTGCGCACATTTCGTTGCACTACTACCACCTACTAGTTGGCATTGTTGTTTTAGTTGCTGCAAGCACTTGAACCTGTACATATATATACACATCTACTCGTACTGTCGGTTCGTGATATCTAAGCGTCGCTTTTTTGTTTTATGGCGTCTTTTAAGTTTGCTCGCATTCTTTTTTTCATTTTTACGGCAATCAGTTTTTCTATAGTTTCTGCAATGAGCGTTACTTTCATTCACATTTGTGCAAGTTTTTGTGTAGGTATGAGTGTGTGTGTGTGTGTGTGTGTGTTTGTTGAAAGATAGCTAGATAATTTCGCTTTGGCGTGTAAAAACATACGGGTTTCCTTCGCGGCAGCCCAACGATTTTTGCCGATAAGAGTAGTAGTAACTATGTAAATATCAATTGATTCTTTTCTTATGTAACTACTTTTCCTTTGTCTCCCATCTTCTTTTTCGTTTTTGGTAAAACAGTGCTAATGATCCGTAAACGTGCAGAAAAATTTCGAGAAGAAAAATATGGTGGTGGAAATTGAATAAATGGAAGAAAGTTTACTTTTTTGGTACTCAATATTATTGAATCGTTTTCTTGGTCTTTAAACATAAAGTCAAAGGATTTGGAATTTATGTGAAACTAAGAGGATTCGGAACGGAATCTTAGCTAGTTAGTTAGTTAAATATTGGTAGCATTAATCTAGCAAGATAAATTCTCAACAAACTTCAGTTAAATTTGCAAGAACTGTGAGCAAATGGTAAATTTCCTGTGCTCGGTAGTGTCTACATTTGCAGCATTTTTGGCAAAAAGTTTGAATAACAAATCCACAACAACAGCGTCCGCGGTTTTCGTAGTAGTTCAGTGTAGGACCAAAGTTATAATACGAGTAAATACATGTGAAAAATAATAGAGACACGAGATTTTGATCAGTTTTGGCTACTTATATTTTGTTTGTTTAATGTTTATTAGTTTTTTATAAAAATACAGCTCATTATCTAACAGAGATCAAGGAACTTACGGGAAGCGCAAGAATCCACAGAGTCCTCGCAAAGACGCACACTAATGAGTTAGGGTGCCTGAAAGGACCCGACGGATCCTTCACGAATAGCTGCATGGAATCCCTTAATTTGCTAGCCCAGTTGCATTTTCCTGACTGTTTACCACTGAGCACAACTAGAACAAGCCACACGCAGACTGGGATAAAACGCCCCTGCGCAAAGGATTGGAGAATCGCCAAAGGCCTGTTCGACGAGGATAGAATAAGAAGAGCTATATCTGTCTCAGCGCCTTTCAAAGCACCTGGGGCAGATGGCATTTTCACAGCTTATCTTCAAAAGGGACTTCCGAGCTTACTAGAGTTCTTGATACCACTTTTTAGAGCATGTTTCGCGTGGGAGTCCCTTCCCTCACAGTGGTAGGAAGTGACGGTACGCTACATCCCAAAGGTGGAGGGAAAACCAGAAGACCAACAAAAGTCTTACCGACCCATTAGTCTGCCGTCCTTCCCACTAAGAACAATGGAAATAATCGTAGACAGGCATATTAGGGATAGTTTCCTTACCAGGAACCCTTTTCACAGACACCAATATGCTTATCTTCCAGGAAGATCTACTATCCACGCTCTTCAGAATCTAACAAGGAAAATTGAAAAGTCCTTGGAGGACAAAAAGGTGGCGGCGGTGGGTTCTTTCTTGGATGTGGAGGGCGCTTTCGACAACACGGAACATTCTCTAATAGACAATTGCGTTCGGCGCAGAGGGGTTGATCAAGCCACATGTCGCTGGATAGCAAACGTCCTTAAATCCAGAACTATTACATCCAATCTAGGCCAGAAAAGGGTCAGTTTCTTAGCTACGAAAGGGGGGAGTGACCTCCTCTCTGCTATGGTCCATTGTGGTAGATGAACTACTCTGCCTTCTTAGCGAAAAAGGCTTCGACATTCAGGGCTATGCCAATGACATTTCCATCCTAATCAGAGGTAGTTTCGAAGATACCATCTCCAACCTCCTACAGAGTGCTCTAACATAGTCGCCAATTGGTGTAATAAAAATGGGATGAACGTTAACCCCAAGAAGACTAGCATAGTCATTTTTTCCCGGAAAAGGAAAAGGGACAAATTAGTAGAACCATTCCTTCATGGTGAAAGGATACACTTCACTATAATAAGTCAAATATCTAGGAGTTATCCTTGACGACAAGCTCACATGGAATCCACATCTAGATAAAACTATTCAAAAGACCAGGGCCTCTATCTGGACCTGCCGAAAACTTATGGGACGGAACTGGGGCATCAGACCTAAACTGGCGAGGTGGATATATGATGACGTCTCCAAATCCATTGTCACCTATGCTGCACCCGTCTGGTGGAAGAAGGCGGAAGTGAAGTCTACGCAGGCCAAGCTCAGCAAACTGCAGAGACTGGCCTGCGTGGGTATCACTGGCGCGTTGAGAACAACACCAACGGCGGCTCTCGAGGTGCTTCTTGACCTGCCTCCCCTACACATTGTAATCAAGAAAGGGGCTCTGCTGTTTACAGCAAGGCTCATCTCAGGGGAGAGTGTAGGGGACAAGAAGTATGTCCACCCTTCCACCCTCAGGGTTATAGAACAAGAAGATGGGTTGGGCATAAGCTTTGTGAAACTGTACCTTCCGAGGTTTACCTTCTCACATAACTTCAAGGTCTTTTACCCGACAGGAATAACTGGGACAACGAACGACCTAAACCCCGGAAGGACTGCCACATCTGGTATACTGACGGCTCAAAGACTGACCACGGCTTCGGGGCAGGAGTCTACGTCATACAACCCAGACTGCTTCTTTTCACCAGCATGGGGCAGGGTAACTCTGTCTTTCAGCAGAGCGGCGCTCCTCGCTCTTAAAGCGCACGAGGTCACCTCAAAGCTAGTGTGGCACTGTGTGCAACTTTTAATACTGATCGCTTACAGGAACCGGTAATACCTTATATGGGTACCGCGACACAGTGGAGTCATGGACAATTTAGTGGCAGATATTCTCGCCAGAAAAGGGGCTGCACTGGGACTCATGGATAGATTAGATAGTCTAGCTGTACCAACTATCTTGCCCAATACTTAGGGAGCAAATTATGAAGGAACTCTTTCTTCAGCAGTCCAAATTCATTAGGAGCTAATAAGCGAGTCTGACACCATCTAATTTTGGCTAATAAAGCACCAGGACCAGACGGCATTCCAAAACTATCGCCCTTATAAAGGCGATCAGTACCAAGCTGCAGGTATTTGCAAGAGTGTTCAATATGTAATACCTGCAAAAAAAGGTGTTTCCTAATGGCTGGAAGCCCCAAAAATTCTTACTTCTACCAAAAACGGCAAACCCTTCCTCGCCAGCTGCCTTTCGCCCCTTGTGCGAGCTAGCGTCAACTGGCAATGTTTTATCATCAAAACCCGGCTCGAATCGTTTACGGAAAAGCAGCTGTCAAAGTACCAATACGGATTTCGGAAAACACGCGCGACAGCAGATGCCATTAATACTATTAAAACAATCGCCCAAAATGGCAGTAGACCGAAAGTGCTGGCTAGGAGGCGCCATATAATACTGTCTGGTGGTAACCTTAGATATTAAAACTGCATCCAATTCCGCGAGCTAGCAAGATATACTAAACGCGTTTTGTAGCCTGAAGGTACCAAAGTACCTGCAAAAAATCATCTCCAGCTCTATCAGCGATGAAGTGTTGCATTGTCACAGCGCCAATGGATTTGTGCAGTAGGAAGTAAAATCGGAAGTTGTGGAAAATAATTGTGATGGCATACTGCAGCATGCAGTTCTAAAACGGGCCATATTCACAGGCTTCGCAGACGGCGTGTGCATCGTCCTTGCAGCTAAGATGCTTGCAAAATATTTAGTAGCCATCCCGGACGACGAGGTATACATTGAAGCAGATGAGGAGTGGCTAAGCGTGAAATCATTAACACGAGCAGTCCACAGACTTAAAATAAACCATTATAACGAGCAATGCGGGTCAGCAGCTACTGAAGACGTAGAGCACGTATTTTTCAAATGTTCCAGTTTTGGCATCAGGAGGTACGCACTTAACTGTAAATAAGCTTGGGTTGTGTGTAACACCAGGGAATCTGATATGCCTGCCCAAGTATTAAAATACTTTCGACACAATCCATAAGTACTAGACTTAGAAATGAACTTTTTTGTGGTACACGACAAAAGGGCTAAAATCTATGTTTTTGTTGTATCGGCTTACTTAGCACTCCCTAGATCGTCATCAAGCTCAACTAATGGGAGACCAAGGAAATGCGCAATTCTAACTGGGTTTGTCTATAGGGACAAGGGCGCCAGCTGAGTGGGGTTCTTTGGGCATTAGACGAGTTATCATCGGGTGAGTCTCCGAATGCCGGGCACTCATTAAGCACATCTGCGTTCACTCTGCTTAGGTACGAGTTTAGCGTACAGCAGTATCCAGTGTGAAGTTGGGCAAAAGTGGTGCGAGTCTTCAGGGGCAGACAAAGCTCTGTCCCTTCCACGTCGGGTAGATGTGTTCCTAAAATGGCAGTCACCAGTCGGGAGTCGATGTGAGTCGATAACGATACCGACTCCCTGTGAATGCAGTTTTTGGCCCGTCGGTATTCTGCCGCGCCCAGTGGTTGTTTTATGAACCTCTACACTTCGTCCGTCAGTTCGTAGAGACAGATTTTGACGTACCTTGACGACGACTCTGCGGCAAGCAGGTTTCTGTTCAGGTGTCTGCGTCTGGACACCCTACTAGGAACTTCTTACAAAGCATTGTGTTATGCTCCTTGATGGGAAGTATCTGAGCCTCGTCGTGTAGTTGGTGATGTGGCGATATCAGAAGGCATCCAGTCGCGGTCCGGAGTACCATTTGTTCTGGCATATGTGTAGCTTTGTCCGCTGCGTTCTGCTAGTCCTCGGCAACCACACGAGCGCTGCATAGAACTGGCTGGCCAATTGCCTTCTATGTTGCCAACAACGTTTCTTTGTCTTTAGACAAGGAGAGCAGACTGTCGAAGGTGACACGGAGAATTTTTGGGTTTATGCACCGTCGGATCTGGTTCGCCATCAATGTGAATTCCCAGCTGTAGTCGGACTACCTTCGTCCAGGTGGTAAAAAGCGTTGCCAAGGAGTTCGTAGGGGAGGAAGTTAGGCTAATTGAGGTGAAGAAGCGAGAAAGTTCGGAGAGGTAACCGTTTTCTTTCGAGCACAAGTCATCAATTCCATCCCGGACGTCATTATCAAGCAGTCGTCAGCGTAAGACACAATTGCAACTCCCAATTGCGGTTGAGGGAGTTTAGTATATTTGCATTTTATTTGAAAAATGTTTTTGCTACCATATCTACATGTAGACTCCACATTATCTCAATATATGCTGCTTAAAAACATTTTTGAACGCATGCAAAACTCCCCACTTAGTTTTTCAAATTCAATATTTTACTGACAGCTAAGAAAAAATGCTCCTATCACATTCTTGGTAAAAGTGCACTTGCACCAGTGGCCCCAATGCATAGATACAAACGAACACATCCCTGATTGCCTGAAAATGCTGCACAAGCTTATCACAGTCCAATAAATTCATCGAAAACAGCTTTTCAATGACCTAAATGCGCAAATTCATGGCAAAGTGGAGCTCCGATGGGAATAAAAAATAAATTTGGTTAAAAAAGAAATAAGAAGTGATGACCTTTAAGGTAAATTGGAGTGAATAAATAAAATTGTCTAGAGAAAGTGAGTCTCTAGTATGTACATGAGAAACGCTTGCAAGTGAATGCAAACATACATACATATGCACCTAGCATGTGACAAAAAAAACAAAATTAGCGACCAGCAAAGCAAATTGGTTCGTTTGAGCAGCAAGCGAAAAATATCTTAAATGCCGGCTAATATACATGTGTAAGTATGTGTACTCACTGTCCACTGCATGCACGTAGTTGGCTAGCTTTTATTGCCTTACAAGATGAAACTGCACATATGCTTGTTAGGCAGTGCTGTTCACTGCCGTGCCAAAAGAAGCTTTATTCCTACCGTAGCCATTAACCAAACTGCTGCTTCAGCATCACAGCACCAACCTTTCGCTCCGACTTCCGCTACATATCGGACATTTAATCAATATTGTCGTAGGAAAGCTTGCGCATTCGTTCCTACTTTGAGGTATCACCCGCATACATACTTACTTGTGTAGCAACCACGCGCACAGGTTGCGAGCACTGTTTTGCATGCCAGCCAGCTAAGCAGCAAACATTTTGCAATTACTTGCCGCCACTAAAAGATGGTTGCAGATGCATATAATGGATGCATGCAGATGCTTGTACTATGTTTTCAAGGCCCACATGTAAACTGTTAGCGTCTTTTCATATACATAAGTACCTACTCAATTACGCACATATGTATGTACACTAGGGTGGTCCCGAAATGCATGTGAAAAAGTGAAGTCGGAATTTTTATGCTCTCGCCTCCTTTGAAATCAAAAAAAAAAATTATAATTAGGGGTCGCTCAAAGCGCTCAAAGTTTTCCTTGTATTTTATATAGAGAAAAAACAATTTTCGTAGAAATGGTAGAGAATTCTTGCAAATCAACAATTTTTCGGTCGAAAGACTCTGTTTCTCTTCAAGATATCCCCAGTAATAATACTCAATTATTTATTTAACTATTTTTTCATAGTAACTATATTTTATAGGTCCGCCAAAACTCTTAGAAAAAACTTGAAAATGCAATGGGGGGATAATTAAAAAATCTTTAGTATTAAAAAATGTTAAAATAAACAATTGGGTATTGTTACTGGAAGTCTCCTGAAGAAAACAATTGTTTTCCGATCGAAAAATATTGATTTTCAAGAATTCTACACCATTTCTACGAAAAGATGTTTTTTCACCTATATAAAATGCATGGACAACTTTGAGCGACCTCTAAATATTTTTTGATTTCCAAATAAAAAATAAGCGTATATTTCTGTCGATATATAACAATCCTAGAGGGTGAGAGCGTTGAAATTCCGACATTACTTATTTTGGAACACCCTAATGTATACACATACATATCTATGTATCACAAAATATGCAACAAAAAAACCCGTGTTAGCATTCGCATTGGTGTTGAAGTGCTGGCAAAGTAGGCAATTTCACTTGCTGACTCAGTCGAAATTTATAGACACATAACAGCATTAACATGTTGTTCACTCTAATGAACGTTATGCAAGGTTCAGGTGTAATTTCTTGTTGCAGGGTAATGGCCTTGTATTGCAAAATGCAAGCGGTGAGCCGCTTGTTGGTTTGCATTAAGTGCGTGGGGCTATGATGAGGTTGAAGTTGCAGTTACCATTACCTAATTGCGGTGTTAAATGCATAGCCAAGTGTGGATTATATAATTTTTAATTGCTTGTGGCCTGCAAAAAGTGCCATACTCTCTGAGTGGAGATAGCAGCGGCGAGGTTAGGTAAATAATTTAAAGGTAAATGTAAAAAAAATATTTAGTAAATTGTAGTTTTTTTCAAGAGCAGGAAGCAACTCCTCGATACGTGTAGAGAACTTGTTTCATTGGCATTAAGTCTTACTTCTAGCTTACCTGTAACTTCCCAAAAAGTTATACGGGCAGAAAGTTTAGGAGTATTTCCAGGGCTTTAGTGGGTGCGGATGGAAGCGCTTCTGTGACTGGAATGCATGCCGTGGACTGCTATATAAATCCAGTGCATTATGCGGAGTTTAAGACCCAATTTCTTGCCTGCAGCCGCTTTGTAGACACGGAGGGCGGTAATTACCTTTTTGGTCTGCCCCTATACATTTCGTTGTCAGGTAGATTTCCTGCCTAAGACGACGCCCAAGTACTTCACTTCATTAGAGAGCGGTAGTGTTACGCCGTTTAATGTAGAAAGCTGAAATCAAGGGATTATAGTCTTCTATGTAAAGAGATCCGTGACTATGTTTGCCAGGTTGGCCTTCAGTACGCATTCTTTAGCCCAGGTTCCCGCGACACTTAAGGCGTTCTGCAGCAGTTCGTGCAGCAATTGTGGTTATTTACCAGTTGTAGTTAAGACAAGGTCATCCTTATTAAACTAAAAAAGGATCAACCCAGCGACTTCGTCTTGATGTGATATTATTAAGATAACATTCAAGTTAAAAACGTTACATGAAATATTCGTGGCAACCCTATTCAAAATAATTTAAATCCAAAGCCTTTTTAAACATTTTTCGACCGACATATATATTGCGATACATTTTTAAATTGTGTATCTAATGCCCCTCATTTGACTTATTAAATAATTTGAGTTTAACTTTTTACACTGGTAAATAAAAACTGTTACTATTGTTAAGTGGCTCATGTCTCTTATCCTCGTCGAATCCATGTCTAATCTTTTGTACTTACTTTAGAAATCGTTATTGCTTGCTCTAGTGAGGGATGGAAATTCCCTTAATTCAAATAGAAAATGATTATTCAACAGGTGGCAACCCTTCTGCATCTAGTTAAGAACTAAAACCCTTATCAAAAGCCTTTCGATTGATACCCACATTGTAGTGATTCATTCAAATTAATAGAATTTATTTTTTAATCGGGTGGTAACCCTGTAAAACTCCTCATATATATGCTAAATGTTCAGTCTAAAGGTTTCTAAACAATCTTTCGTTTGACACCCATATTTTAATTTTTCAGTTAGCTTGCGAATAATTAATTTCAATTTGTGGCAACCCTTTTCAAAATATTTTCAAACTACAACTTTTTTAAGCCTTTCTTTTCGCAACCATTTTTAACCGACTTCCAAAAAAAGAGGAGGTTATCAGTTCGTCGGAATATTTTTATTTTTTATTTTTTATTTTATTTTATTTTATTTTTATGTATGTTACCGCATAACTTTGGATCACGTCAAGCGATTTCGGTAATTCTTTTTGCATCGGAAAGACAGTGTATCAGAGGTAGTCCCATACCTGGTTAAGATCCGGTTAGTGGATCATGAGATATATATGTATATATATATATTTTTTTTTTGGGGAATTGAAGTCGGTTTTCTTTTTGCTAAAAATTACTTGTTTAATATAATTTTGAAATAAGTAGTTTCCTTATTTCAAGTTGAATTTGACTTTTTAAACAGGTGGCAGCCCTCCTCCATGAGTATGGAATTGATTTTATATATCTCCATAAAAACGTCCAGTACTCTATCACAAATATTTCCTAAGATATGCTATATCTATCCTATATTTTAAGTTGGTATTGATGACACCAATGCACAAAAATTCCTGATGATCGATTAAGTAGTTAAAGCGTGAAAGCGTAATAAACAAACAAACTCACTTTCGGATTTATAATATTAGTAAGAATTTTACTGGTTTCTTATAAAAAAATAATAAAACATTTGAATAGTTTCCTTTACACTTTTAGCTTTTTTTAACCTTAAAATTTTTTTACTTAGCTGTTTTTAGCTCTTCTTTTGTCCGTTTAGCTGGGTCGCAGAAAAAAATCTGGCAACACTGCTGACTTTAAGCGGTTAATAAAAACACTCTTTGCCAAATTTTTTAGACTAATTTGAATATAATGATGCCGATTTATACTTGAAATTAGGAACTTTAACGCACTCTCAAAAACTTGAAATCGTATTGAGCTAGAGGAATAACCCCTTAAGCCTTGGCTTCCACACATGACATTTGGTTGACTCACTAAGGAATTCCTCTTAAATTAATCCACAAAAAATAAAACAAACACGTTCAATTTTGAGAAAAGAAAACATGTGTAGAATTTGGTCAATATGCCTTAGCGCTACTTTATAAATTTGTATATGCACAATCAAAAAATCAAACACATTTCACAGCCAGCCATACGTGGTGTAAATTTTTATGCTGCTCTCCTTCATTTGCAAAAGAAAAATTCCGAATTTGCAATGAAAATTTGTGACATTTCAACGCATTCGCTACACAATTATAAAAGTATTTCATGTGTACAATATTAACGTCTTGGGCAACGTTGACAAGCATTGTCGTGTTGCATAATTTATGATTTACAGGTGAGTTTGTTTACATGTACATATAGTGACGAACAAAAGTATTGGCACAGTGAATTTTTCGCAATATATGCAAAGTTTTTTTATTCTTATTTATTAGCGATAGTTTTTATTAAAAATATAGTTCACACTACACCAAAAAACATAAAAATCAAATCTCCAAACTTTGTGCGAAGCTCAGGAAAATGAAATAAATTTGCACACCAATTTGCAACTTTTTATTCAGATTTTTTAGAAAAACTCTAAGAATGCAGTTTTATAGCCCATTCCATTTTTGCACAAGGAAGTGCAAGTTTGAAGTTAATAGAAAATTGCGTTGCTTTTTGGCAATTTTTTTCACGCAGGTTCTTCCATACAAAG
>NW_023458560.1:28368347-28380070 GCF_013731165.1 Rhagoletis pomonella
AAAAAAAGGAAAACAATATTTTTACATCACAATATAAACCAACAAAAACATACATATGCACAAGTGCATTAAAACGGCTTACACTATTAGCTTTGTCCGGTCGACTAATCATATGTTAAAATGTAAAATAACAAACAAGCACGAAGAAGATATTAAACATAAACAGGAAAACTGATAATTAAAATACAGTAATTGTAAACAAAAATTTTATACAAACAACAATACATAAAGCGCTGAACAGTAAGACAAAGAAATGTTTGTATGTCATCTCAGCAGAGCAATGTTGTTGTCCGAAGAAATCTTGGCAGCAGACGGACGATGAGTTAAACATGAACACACAAGAACGATAGAATACAAGATTGCGCCAATCAAGCTGAGAGCAACTGGCCATGACGTCAATAAATACCAGAATGAGAGAGCAAGACGAACTCGACAAGAAAAAGAGGAAGCATCGAACAAAAGGCAGTATTGCCAAGTTTTGAATTTGAAAAAGCACCAAATTTATATTGGTGTATTTTACGGACTTTATATACATACATAATTTTATTGTAAGGATGCCGATTCAAATTAATAAAAATTAATGTTTCTTGCACGACGGTCGATTTCATCTGGCATGATTGAAGGTGCTGCCACATATTTTGTAGTCGCTTATGTCACTGTGCCATGATTTTGTCAAAATTTTTGTAAACTGGCTTACCACACTTACAATTGCTATAAATTTTGCTTCCAGTTTTTTAAGATTTTCTAATTTGGTGTCTTCAAACTAAAAACAAAAACACCAAAAACGCACCATGCACGAAACTCAAAAATTTTAGCGTTTTGAATACCCACTAAATTTGGTGCGAAAAGCATGAAGTTGGCAACAGTGAATGTAAACAAAAGTATTTAATGACGTCAGCGATTGGGTGGATGCTGTCAAATCGACGAAGAGAGGGTTAGCGGTCCGCGAATGGCGCGACCTTTATTTTCTGGATCGTGAGGATGAACTATAAAACGGACACCGACAATTGCGCTCACGTTTATCGGAATTTAGTTCTAACGCACAACAACAAACCTACAGTAGGTGTCGTGTGATCGTGTGTTCATGTTTAACTCATCGTCCGTCTGCTGCCAAGATTTCTTCGGACAACAACATTGCTCTGCTGAGATGACATACAAACATTTCTTTGTCTTACTGTTCAGCGCTTTATGTATTGTTGTTTGTATAAAATTTTTGTTTACAATTACTGTATTTTAATTATTAGTTTTCCTGTTTATGTTTAATATCTTCTTCGTGCTTGTTTGTTATTTTACATTTTAACATATGATTAGTCGACCGGACAAAGCTAATAGTGTAAGTCGTTTTAATACACTTGTGCATATGTATGTTTTTGTTGGTTTATATTGTGAGGTAAAAATATTGTTTTCCTTTTTTTAGTCCTGAAGATGCCTTCAGACTGAAGGCGAAATATCGACCAAAATAAAAATAAAAAGTAAATAAAACAGAAAAACATTTAATGATTTATTTAATGTTGAAATAGTAAGCTAAAATATTAGTCTGGCAACATTGTAACTTGTAGATTTGTAGCCTTAAGAATTTTGGTGTATATACAATTGCAGTTAGTCCTTATTAAACCAGCAAGCGAGTAACACTGTGTTTCATTTATGCGGAACTTTGCAACAAATGGTTATGGGTCCAGCGCCCTGGTGAAATAATTTGTGATTAATAAAACCATCCGTGCGGGAAGCTGTTTAAAGACAAGAACGCTACCAAATTAAAAAAAATGAGTGTGCACCTGCAAATAGAAAAACTTGGGGAGGACAATTATGACGTGTGGTCTGTGTCCGTTCGAAGTGTCCTCATAACGACAGATTTATGGAATGTCGTATGCGGAAAATATGTGAAGGCAGAAGGAGCCACCCCTGAAGAAGTGCAAAAGTGGGAAACGGCTGACCAAAAGGCGTTGGCATGTTTAATTTTAAATATTAAACCGACGAAGTTGATGCACATAAAGACGTGCACAACCGCTGCAGAGGCATGGCAAAAGTTGCGCGACATTCATTTGCCAGTTGGTACGGTGAAAAAAGTTCAGCAGTATCAAAAACTGTTACGTTTAAACATGCAGCACGGCGAAAATGTAGTTCGGTATGTGAGTGAGTTTGTCGCAACGGTCGACAAATTAGCCGAATTAGAAATTCAAATAAACGACGAACTAAAAGTAGTTATGTTGCTTTCCAGCCTTCCCAATTCGTGGGAAAACTTCGTTGTCGCGATTGAGACGCGCGACAGGCTGCCGACGTTCGAAATAGTCAAAGCGAAAATATTAGAAGAAGGAGCACGTAGACAAGAAAAAGATGATCGCGAATGCACGCAAGCTGTTTACACACACACAAATAAATTCGCAGCGCAAAAGCAATACGATTGTCGCAGCATAAACGACGGACAGAGCGATTCCAAAGTAAAACAGAAGAAGGAGCAAGACAAACAGCGTTTTAAAGGGAAATGTTTTAATTGCCAGAAAACAGGTCATCGCGCAAGTGAGTGTAGAAACAAGAAAAAGGGTGTAAAGACAGAAATGCGAAGTGAAACAGAAGAATCTTCAAATCATCTGATGTACGGAGGCAGCGATACTAAACAGAAAAAGGACAAATGATGCATTGATAGTGGCGCTACCTCACATATGTGTTGTGACAAAACTTTGTTTACATCTTTCACTGAGAAAGATACGCGTGTCATGTTAGCTGCCGAGACGTTTATTGAATCGCCCGGTATAGGTTCAGTAGTGCTAAAAAGAGAAAACAGTAAAATTTTGTTACACGATGTTTTGTTTGTCCCATCTTTGCTTATGAATTTTCTATCAGTGAGCAAAGCAGCACAGTATGGGAATACGACAACATTCAAAAACAACGTTGCAATAGTAAAAAATAAACAACAAGAAGTAGTGCTGCAGGCAGAGAGACTGAATAATTTGTATTTGTACTATGATAAAAAGCAAACTAGTGCTGTTTATTTATTAAATGATTGCTCATTAGCAGAAAAGTGGCATAATCGCTATGGCCACCTAAATATGCAAAATTTAAAGCAATTAAATGACAGTGATCTTGTGCGCGGTATGAATGTGAACAATATGCCAACGAAAATAAACTGCGATACATGCAGTCAGGCAAAAATATGTGCTTTGCCTTTCCCGCAAAGAAATGTACGAACCGCGAATGGAGTGCTAGAGCTAGTGCATTCAGATGTATGTGGCCCCATGAACATAAAATCCTTAGGCGGCAATAGATACTTCGTCACGTTCATTGACGATTTTTCTCGCAAAATTTTTGTTTATTTTATGCAAAATAAAAATGAAGTTCTAGAGAAATTTAAATCATTTAAAGCTTATGTCGAGTGCCAAACGAGCCGCAAAATTAAATCTTTGCGCAGTGATAACGGCAAAGAATATGTAAACAATGAATATAATGATTTTTTAGTAAAATGCGGTATTAAAAGACAATTAACCGTGCCGTATACCCCCCAGCAAAACGGTGTTTCTGAGCGGGCTAACCGCACTATTGTAGAAATGGCAAAAAGTTTGCTTATACATGCAAAGCTAGAAGAGTTTTTGTGGGCGGAGGCGGTTCAAACCGCCGTGTACTTGCGTAACCGGTGTCCAACGCAGGCACTCGATGGGAAGACTCCATTTGAGGTGTGGAAGGGACGAAAACCTTCAGTTAAACATTTGCGAATCTTTGGGTCACGAGCCTTTGCGCTAGACAATACAGTTAAAAACAAATTTATGGCAAAAGGTAAGGAGTTCATATTTGTGGGTTACTCCTGTACAGCGAAGGCCTATCGGTTATATGATCGCCAAAAACGTGGAATCATCGAGCGGCGTGACGTTAGGTTTATAGAAGGTGAATTTGGTGCGCGTATTACTACTGAACATGAGTCTTCAGATCGAAACGACGACTTTACAACAAACATCATTCGCCTTGAGTCTTATGAAGCTCGAGAAACAGAGCGCTCGCCATCCAATGATGCCATGGTTGAGGTTGAACAACGTGCAAGCTACGACTCCGGCGATGAGGAGGAGGAGTTTGCCACCGCCAGTAGTTCCGAAGAAGAGAATAACGAGCAAGAAGATCAACGTGAAGCAGGTATGTCGCATTCCGAACAAGCAAATGTAACGCGGCGTGGGCCAGGTAGGTCAAAACAACTCCGCACAGGTCAACCGGGTAGACCTAAAAAGCAATATAATTTAGTAAATAGTTTGAATTACATCGAAGATTTTGAAACACCACAAACTGCAGCAGAGGCATTGAGCGGCCAACACGCGCAAGAGTGGCAAAAATCAATGCAAACCGAGTATGACGCACTTATTGCAAATGGTACGTGGTCATTGGTTGAGTTACCTGAAGGGCATAAAGCCATTGGTTCCAAATGGGTGTTTCGCATCAAGCGGAATGTCAACGGCGATATCGAGCGATTTAAATCTAGACTAGTTGCCAAGGGGTGTGGGCAGCAGTTAGGAGTCAATTACTGGGAAACGTTTCCCCAGTGATTCGCTATGAGACTATACGAATGCTATTTGCTATTGCTGCAGAAAAACAGCTACATATGCATCAAGTTGATATCTCCAACGCATACCTAAACAGCAAGTTTCATGAAGACGTTTACATGAAGCAACCGGAAAACTTTGTGAACAAGAAGCATCCGAGTAAAGTTCTAAAACTACGAAAGGCAATATACGGGCTAAAACAATCCGGCCGCGTATGGAACAACACACTCGACGAAGTTTTGAAAGACATCGGCTTTAACAAGTGCAAGAACGAGCCCTGCTTATACGTTAGTCAGCATCAGTAGCAGTATAACTATATTGCGGTTTACGTTGACGACTTAATCATCATGAGTCCTAGTGAAACCCATATAGCAACAATCAAGAAGAAGATCGCGTCGAAATTCCAAATGCAAGATGGCGGTGCTATACGATACTTCCTTGGTTTGGAAGTGCAGCGAGAGGGTGACAGGGGCGCAATTTACTTGTCACAGAAGAAGTACATAAAATCCGTTCTTGATACGTATGGCATGCAAAACTGTAGAGCAGTCGCTACTCCACTCGACCCAGGTTTCCAAGTCGGCTGTCAAGACGAAACATGTTCCAAGGTAAATATAAAAGAATACCAATCCTTAATCGGTTCTCTTATGTACCTAGCAGTGCTAAGTCGACCTGATATTCTACACGCTGTGAGCAAGCTGTCTCAGCGCAATACTAATCCACATGCTGAGCATGAAACCGCAGCAAAACACGTTTTGAGATATCTATTTGGTACGGTAGATTTGAGCATCGTATATCGAAAATCTGATGAGCCCGTGAAGGGATTTGCCGACGCAGATTGGGCCAATGACCCCAACGACAGGAAGTCATATTCTGGTTACGCATTTTATTTGGGAAGCAGCGCTTTCTCATGGGCTTCCACAAAACAGAGCGTAACAGCATTGAGTAGCACCGAGGCTGAGTACGTAGCCTTGTCAACGGCCGCCAAAGAGGCAGTCTATTTAAGCCGATTACTGTATGGCGACAACATTAGTGCGCAACATATTGCACGGAACCCCATCCATCATAAGCGTACTAAACATATTGATATAAAATATCATTTTATACGAGAAAAAGTAGAGTCAAATGAAATTAAATTAGAATATGTTTCGACTGATAAAAATGTTGCCGACATTTTAACTAAAAGCCTTAGTAAACAAAAACATTGTAACTTTGTTAAATTACTTGGATTAAAATAATGTTTGTAAAAGAGAATATATATTAGCTTAAGAAGAAGTGTTGAAATAGTAAGCTAAAATATTAGTCTGGCAACATTGTAACTTGTAGATTTGTAGCCTTAAGAATTTTGATGTATATACAATTGCAGTTAGTCCTTATTAAACCAGCAAGCGAGTAACACTGTGTTTCATTTATGCGGAACTTTGCAACACAAACAAATATTTGTTTTAAATTATCTCTCTTAAACTCTTTGCCATTTGACACCCGCATTTAGATATTTGATAAATCCTATTCATTTTATTTAATTTAACTTTTTAAACAGTTGGCAACTTTCTTAAAACCTAGCTATAGATCTTCTCCTTACCGTCACGTTGCTGTCACGTAAAGGAGCGCAAATCTGGTGCTGGATTTTTGGTAGGAGGGAGACTCCGTCACCGAGTACCGTCGTTCACCCTGGTAGATGAACTTCTACCCACGATCCACATCAAAGCGAGATTCTTCAACATCTGGCCCATCTGCGCCCATGACCCGATGGAATAAAAGCACGAGACGTTCAAGCATCTTTTTAATAAGCGCTTTGAGCGCAAATATGGCCGCTGCCTCCATAACCATATCAAAATCGACCTCGTCGGGGTCCGAAAAATGGTATTATGTAGTATTAGGTTCAACCATAAAAAGATCCATCAAGCTAAGTACGTGGCTGTCTCCAGATCGAAAAACGAGCCGCCAAATAGATTATGTTGTTGTTCTCGGCTTAAACCGACAAACAGGCAAATAAGGAGAAGATAAGATTCCTCAAATTTCTTGAACCTGAAAACCCGGCCGTTATGCATAGCTAAGTACGGCTTGCAACAGTGAGTAACTTTCTCAATTTATGCCATCCTTTTCGTTCCCTGATTCTAGTTTTGCCTTCCTCAGCAGAGACTCTGCAACCTTGTACAAGGACGACGGCAATTCTTTATCGCGTATAATTCCTCCGAGAATCTTGAAAGCGTCGGCATAGTAGAGATCTGCCCACACATTTCCAAGAGCGTAGCGAGATTGCCAAACAAAATGGGCGCCAATGGTATCTTGACACCTCTGTCTCTTACGACCTGGCGTCAAAAAAGGCGCGCATACATTTCCTTTAGCCTTAGTGTTTAGCGTTGCACACCTAAACTAAATAATTGAATAACGTCCTATTTGCAGAATGTGCCAAATCAAATTTTAAGAATCAAAAGTTCAATTGTAAGAAACGATCTCAACATCAATGAAAACCCCCATAACGTTTTATATGTAGTCGGTAATGAGGGTAACGACTCATATCGATAAGGCAGTGATTCACGAAAAAACATTTTAAGGATATCATTAGAAGTCCACTTATAGGCACCAAAGGCTCAGGCTAAAACTTCTAACTATTTTTAACACATTCGTCTTTCTTCGGTTGGCATCACTGCACTTACATATGCATCTTCCTCATTTGCCATTGTTGCACTCCTGTATACGCTGTGCAGAGAGCACGCAAGCATTTGCACGCTCGAACTGCCATCGGCGTTGTACCCTTATTGTTTTCGGCTAATAAAACTTGCGCAACGACTAAAAAATAGCATTCGATCAAGAAACCAACTGGCAGTCGCGAACCACACTCGCCTTCGCGGCAGCTTGACGATTTAGCGGCAAGAACCGCATGTTTGCCATCACCACTACCATCAAGTTCCTTGTGATTGTTAGAGCACACTTTCTTGGCTGCAATTTGATTATGGCATGGCATGGCGTGCAGAACAGCATGCACGCACCACAGCAACTTGGTGGCGACGGACGGAAGTGAATGGTTAAACTTTTGCGATATAAATTTCCGACATGGAAATTTTGCCAAAGCGTGTTGAAAGCGGCACAAGAAAAGTTTCCTGTTTGTTGCATTGCAACAGCAAATGCCAGCAATTTCTTCTTATTCTTCCGCATTCTGCATACTTAAAGTTTGATTCGCCTACTTGGCGATCTGTAGTGCGTGCCCGCGGGTCATATTGTACATATTGTGCTTTTATGGCCAATTTTTCTGGCTGCCGCTATTGCATGTCATTGAATCGTGGCAAATACATACATATATGTTGTTTCCCACACGTATTAAGGTTCACAGAAATTTAGCAAACTTTCATATTAGAGGGCTGCATAAAAGATTTGAAAGGATGTTCAAAAAATTGTCTTATGTTCGTAATAATCCACTTCATTTCCTCACAGTTTTGAAATATTTTCGGACAACTTACCCAATTATTCGTAATTTTGGTATCATCAATAAAGGCGAGCTTATTTGTAAAATAGATTGAAACCAGATCTAAATTTTGTTTAAAATTTAACTGCTTTTTTAATGCAGTTGCCCACTATTTTACAAATAAAATTATTTAAGTCGGTAAATTAAAAAAAAAATTCCAAATTGAGTATCATTTAGAAGGCTTGTAAAATCAATTATTACCACATGTGTTCTAAACAGAGTTGCCACCTACGTATTATAAAAGTAAAATGATTTAAATAAATGAGGCAAATAAAATTTACAATATTAGTAAAAAAGGCTTGCCTGGCTAAAGTTAATCCAAACGCAAATTTTAGTAGAGCTACCACTTGTCTTTAAATTAAAAAATTTATGAGATGGTGAGTTTAAATCATCGTTCTATACTGTTAAAAACTAAAACGTACTAGGAAGAAATTAAACTAAATATGTTTTTATGGAGTTGCCACCTTTCATAAAACTAAAAAAGAAATTAAAAGTCAGAAGGGTTGTCAGCAAAATTAAAAAGAATCAAGGAGACCGTAAGTTTAAAAATAGTTTAACACGCTTGCCGATTAAACAAAATTTTAACTAAGAATCTTATTCACATAGGAAAATGTTAAGAAAATTTAAAAACAAACATTTATTTTAACAGTGTTGCCATGCGATTAAAAATTTACAAAAATTAATCACATGTTTTAAAATTTAAGAAACAAAAAGAGACGGTAAGTCTAAAAATCATTCAAACATGTTTACAAACTGTAATATGTTTGGGGAAAATTAATCCACACGAATTTTCATAGAGTTGCCAGCTGTCATAAAAGATAAATAAAAAAAAATGGAGAAATAATGGTGATTTCGTTTCTTTAAAATAAATAAAAAAAAATGGAGAAATAATGGTGATTTCGTTTCTTTAAAAAAATGTGTTGCTAAAATTAAAAAGGAAACATTTTTAAATTTAATTAAATCCATGTTAAAACATGTAAGTACATGTGCGTGTTCTAGTAAAGTCTCCGCCTGTTTGAGTAAAGTAGATAAGTTAAAAGAAAGCGTACTCTATTGTCAACACGCGAAGAATAAATGAAGAAAAATTTTAGCAATACACATTTTTATGAAACTTTAAAATATTTTTGTTAAATCGAAATTCTGTATATACAATAAAAAAAAAACATTTTCGAAAAATCCTGCACAGTTTCAAAAAATTCTGAAAATTTTCAATTGGTGTTAAAAAGTATCGAAAAAATTTAAAGAAATAGCATGAGGAACATAAGTATGTAAATAAATTTAAAGATCCTAAAAATCCAAATTTTAATGATCCCAAAAAAAAAAACTTTATAAATCCAGAAAATTGAGCAAATTTCCAAAGTTACTGTATGTAATTTATTTATTTAGTGCTAATACTGAACATTTTCAATTACGTTGTGTTCTGGATTCACTGACAAGAAACCACAAAGAAGGCGCAAAAGCTCAATTAAAAATTTGCGAAAAATCCCTAAGAGCTAAAAAAACTTTGAAAAATGAATGAAAAAAGTCCAAAAAATTAAAAAAAAAATTCTGCGAGACCCGAAAAATCTAGCGAACTTAGAAAATTCTGAAAATAAGAAGAAAGAAAAAAATGCAAATGTTCGAAAAATCTTAAAATCATCTGACGTTTGCAAGCATTTTAAATTCTTATAAAATTGAAAAAAAAAAAAAATAAATGGTTCACAATTGTTGTTGTTTTAGTTTGAAGATGAGAATGTGTTTGTGAGTTTGAGTTTAGAATTTTTTAATTATATTGTTGGCAAACGTCAGTCAGGCTGCCTCGCAATGGTTTTACCTTGTTATTTTTTTATCATGGGCAAATCTGCGTTGACGTCATATTCACGTTGCTCTCCCGAATTTCACACATCAATCAACGCAATCTTGTATTGTATCGATCTTGGGAATTCAGAGATTAGTTCAAGACTAATTGTAGCAATTGTAAGTATGACCGGAAGACCCAAAAATACCAAAAATTTCAAAAAGTGTAATTACGTTTTAAAGGGTTAATAACCTTCAATAGATTCCGAAAAACACACAGAAGAACTCATATCAATCATTCAAAAACCATTTAAGCAGCTCTCTAATGCATACATATGATACATATGTATGTGAGAGTGTTAAGTATGTCAAGCAAAATTGGCCAACAGTGGCCACTCTTCTCATCCATCACTTTATTCACGAACACAAAAGAAGCGTATTTTAAGGCGGTAAATATGTCTTTTATCTGCAAATGCCCGCAGGTGGAAATTTCAGAATATTTCATGGATGTGGACTATCGCCGGCAAGCACTAGTACTTTACTGCCACTATCCGGAATCTACATGTACATATGCATGTATGTATTAAGGCGTTCAGTACAATGTACAACTTCCTTTGGCACTTCTGTTGCTCTTATTGCGTGTCAGTGAATGCACAAGAAAATTTTGCTGTTTACACACCCACTTGCATTATTCTTCAGCGCGCATGTGAGAGTGTTCATACATATGTGTGTGTTTATGGTGTTCAGGCAGTTTTGCTGCGCTTTCAACTGTCATGTGTCTTGTAATTTTCGTATTCATACAAAAGCTCTATTGTTGTGAAATTTTGGTAAAGCACAAAGCACCCCTCTCTTCAACTTCTTGACTCCTCACTTGGCCTTTTCTCAATTCAACTTTCACTGCGCCGCAGTTGTTGCAGTTGCCCTCCTTTGATTTGATGTCCTTTGTTTGGTTCCGCTAGCAGCTGATTGCATGCCTGTGCAAACATGCAAGCACCATTGCTCTTGCAACACTGTTGTAATGCTATTAGTAAATTTAACGGCACTATTCTCTTCGGCCTTCTCTGCAATTACGTATTTGGGTGGCATGTACGCGAGCAGTATGTGGGTAGAGTTGTGTGCGTGCGAGTTGGCAAGCTGGCTAGCTGGCGTGTGTGGTAAGATTTCGAAATTATCCGCAATGGAATTGTTAAAATTGCAGCGTATCAGCAGCAATTGTTTGTTTTGCGAAATTGATTAAAAGTTCCACTCAAACATTGTGTGTGTGAAGTAATTTTGTTGATTTGAGTGTGTGTGTGGATGTCAGCGCAGATCGTGTGATGTGACATATTAAATTATGTATGTTTATTTGCAGAGGAGGATTGAAATTGAAATTGGAATTTTGTTTGAGTGTTAACCTGAAAGCGCACGAGTTAATAGACGGAGTACGTAAATGAAAAGATGTGGGTGGATTGTAGGTACTAAATTGATTAGTATGGGTGGGACGCAATTTATTGCCAGTTTAACTCCTGCAGCTGTAAGTATGAAAGGCAGCAACAAGACAAAAATGTCTCGCGACAAAGCACACATAGTTGTTTGCTGAATGTAGAAAATTGTGAAAATTAAAAGAATAAATTAAATTTGATTAAAAAAGTATGCAATACTGGCACCAGCACTTTTGTTCAGATTCCTTCAGGATTTTTTGTGGTATGCTATTTTTGCTTTTGAAATTTTTTGGGCCGTTTGTTGTATTTTTCAAAATTTTCATTATTTTTCGAAACCTTTAAGGTATTTTACGGCATTCTTTCTGGCCAGTCAAACATTTTTTGGTGGCGGTTTTGGAATTTTTTCGGGTATTATTCGGTATTACATTGGAATCGTTTATTCGGTGTTTCGGCACTTTTACGGACTCATTCAGAACATTTTTGGTATTTTACGCGATTTTTTAAAGATTTTTGGAAGTTTTTTCTGGACCGTTTGTTATATTT
>NW_023458560.1:28380080-28381968 GCF_013731165.1 Rhagoletis pomonella
TTTTTTAAAGATTTTTGGAAGTTTTTTCTGGACCGTTTGTTATATTTTTTAAAAAATTTCGAAAATTAGTTTTCGAGACTTTTCACGTATTTTACGGCATTCTTTCTGGACAGTCAAACATTTTTTGGTGGAGGTTTTGAAAATTTGCGGGTACTATTCGGAATTTTCTCGGAACTCTTTATTCGGTATTTCGACACTTCTTCGGTCTTTTTCAGAATTTCTTTGGTATTTTACGTGATTCTTTTAAGATTCTCGGTCCGTTACCCTCCATAATGGCAGGATCGAGGTCATTTCAAGATCAAATAGGAAAAAAATGATTAAATAAAAATAAAAATAAGTTCTTTTGTTTTAGTTGCCGCTGGATCCGAATACGGGGTCCCTTGATTCTTCAAGGTTACCAAGAGGCCATGCCTAGTTCTTATCAAGGTCAAGTACAGAAGCTTCAGGTTTCAATTCAATGAATCTTTCCCTACTTGACCTTCTAATGACCTCGAACCTGGCGTTATGGACTCTAACAGACTTCGGATTCGCATCGAATAGCATAGGGATATAGAGGTTTGGTTAAATATATAGTACCTTTTTTTTGTTAGCATGCAATCTAAGCTGTTCGTGCACAGTGCAGAAGTGATAAAGATGTTTTTTTTTTTTGGTAGCGAATGAAACCCGCATGCCAGCGAAGTTGGCGACTATTCGCGTGAGTAGTGAAAATATAGGATCAGTGTTGCCAGATCACAAGTTTTTTCTGTAGATTTAGGGACTCTTGGCTGCCCTAGGAGGTCATCGTTCCAGCCGATTTAAACGTAACGGAGACTACTGCCACGTTATCGACGTAAAGCAAGACGAAGACGACCAATCGATTAATAAAACTGCAATCAGAGACAATGTCGTCCGCCGATGAATTGTTCGTGCTGCCTATAGCTCGAGAAGAGGGCTGTAAATTTAGGGGAAAAAAGGGAAATCCAGGGCAAAACGGCATGCCCTTTTGGGTAAACTACTCCAATAACCTGGCAACACTGTATAAAATTGCTCTTAATCAGTTGAAAACTATTGAAATGTATGTACTTTGGATTGCTTTATATTACATACAAAATGAAATCAGTTTTTCTTGCCTAACTAGTTTAAAAATTTTTTGCTTCAAAATGCAGGCATACACATTCAGCATCAGTTAGGATTCTAGGGAAACACAAAATTAGCAACGGAAATGATGAAATATTTTTTATTGTCTCTTTACGCAGACATAAACCAATTTACTAGAAGCTATGTACTTACATACAGATGCATGTACGAATGCAATTACGCCAACTGCAAATAAGTAAATAGTAGATTTGTGTCTGGCCACACCAAAGAATAGCGAAAACTACTAAGCGACGTTGCGAAGAGGAGCAGCCAAAAAAACCAAAAATAAACCGTAATTTCTTGTCTAGACGGAAAGAGCAGCGCGCAGAAATAATGCAACATCCGACAACGGTTGCAGGCGTACATTTGCGTGCGGCAGCTGGGTAAGGCAAAGTAATTTCAGTTAAAAATGAAGTAAGTACTTCGTGTTCCGGAGGTGTGCCGTCTTTCATGCGCGCTCTACTTTGGTTAGGTATGAGTGAGATAAGAGTTCTTTTAAGAGGCATGCTAAGAAGGAAGGTAAGAATTTGGCGTCGCACAGTGCCGTCTAAGTGGGCAAAAATCGAAAAATTAAAAAGCTTGATCCATGGACAATAGAAGGTTTATTTTTTTTAAAGAGTTGCCACCTGTTAAAAAATTAAATTGTTAAAAAATTAGATTACAATTTTTTATAACTTAAATGAATGATTAAGAGATGAGTATCAATCGAAATGTGTATTAGCTAAATGCAGCGAGTTGCCACCTGTTTAAAAAATCAAATTCCATTTGAATT
>NW_023458560.1:28382068-28407688 GCF_013731165.1 Rhagoletis pomonella
GCGTTGCTTTTTGGCAATTTTTTTCACGCAGGTTCTTCCATACAAAGTATGTTTGACAATTATTTTTTGTATGGAGAAAATGAGCAACACCTTCTACCAAATAAATTGACAAAAATCAACGCGATTTTATAGCAAAACTCAAACTTGCACTTTCTTATACTAACATATACTATGTATAAAACTGCATTCTTAGAATTTTTGTAAAAAATCTGAATAAAAAGTTAGAAATTGGTATGCAAATATATTGAATTTTGCTGAGTTTTGCACAAAGTTTGGAGATTTGATTTTTATGTTTATTGGTGGAATATGAACCATATTTTTATAAAAAAATTATCGAAAATAGATAAGAATAAAAAACTTTGCATATACTGCGAAAAATTCACAGTGCCAATATTTTTGTTCTTCACTGTATGGTATATATAAGCGGTTGTTTACATTTGCATGTATGTATACTGGTATTTGTAGGTACATGCTCGTGTGTATAAGCTACTGTTATACAACTTGACACGCGACACAGAAATTTTTTCAGAAAAAACGGAAATAATTTTTGTGGTGTGTTACTGTAAGAGGTGTAAAGCACATAATGCGGGTACTACATGGCGTATACGTGCCGGACAATAACCGCACATTGTTGATAAACAATTTTGCTTGCAACGAATTTGTACCATCGAACAAAAAACTAGTAATTGAATGGACAGGGAATTTTTTTGTTGGTCCGGTTGAATTGTTCAATTAAAGCTTATTGATGGTACATCCGATATGAATAACTACAAGAAATGTCGCATGTAAGTGTGCGAAGGGTAGGTGGAGAATGTGAACGAAAAAGAGCAGCAACAGCCAATTCGAATGGCGGAAACCTGGTTAGTGGTTTACAACAGCTGGCAAAATAATGCAGCGCGGGGCACATAGTGTATTTCGTTAAGCGAAAGTGTATATACTACATACATATGTATATGCAAGTGCATGTGTATGTGTGTGATGTTGTAATTAATGCAGTCCATATTAATGATCACCCGCGTAGCCGTCAGAAAAGTGACAGTGGGTGTATAAAAATTGAACGAGGGAATGGCATAAAGTAAATAGAGAAGATTAAAAATAAATGCAGGATACACACATACAAAAGTGTATATATACATAAGTAGGTATGTATGTACATATGTAGGTAGCGTAACCACAAAGTCGACCGCGCAGAAAAATAATGAGTGCAACGTGTGTGCATATGTGTGCAAACGTGCGTGTATGATTGGTGAAAAAGTGGAAATTAATTCACTTTGCTGCGGTAAAATATGTTGCCACCTCTGGAATGCGTGCCGCACGTGCAATGCGGCGCGTGACAAAGGCGCAAACCGCCAATGGCCGAGTGACAAACACAAATACGCTTGGAGACTACTGTATAAATACATATGTTTGTATGTATATGCAGTATGTAATGCATATGCCTGTGCCTGCATGATCGTTTGTCTTCTCCGCAATCCCTGTCACCGCAAAAGTTGAAAGTGTGTAACCGCAGCCGCAACAATGGGCTAAAGATAAACGGAGAGTGAAAGCGTTGTTGCACTAAATTAAACAGAATACATAGTATGAGAAAAAAACACATTCATTTTTTGAGGGTCACCCTATAGAAACGCGAAGCTATTCAAAAACTGCTAAATATTAAATTTTACGCTGATCAAAAAAGTTTTAGTGGTTCCGATTAGAGCTTTTATGTTTTTGAAAAAATTTTATTTTTATTTTTGAATGACGCAAATTTTCAATCCATAGATACATTGAGCCGTTTCACCGTATTTGAATATAGTTGTTGTTGCAACCTGTTCAATTTGAGTTGTTTTCGAATTTCGTTTAACTTCGTATTTGAAATGCAACTTTGTACAAACAAACAAAGAGAATATATAATATTTAATAGTTTCGTTTAATTTCGGTAAACAGTAGACAGTAACTTTGCCTTAATTGCAAACAACATTAACAGCTTTACGGAGTCCTACTTAGTAGATAACTTTTTAAGTTCTGATCTTATACAAATTAATAACTATGTGAATAAGCTTTCCAGATTTCTTGATCTAGTTTTCATAAACGACAATATGCACTTCTCACTTAGTGAATGTGTCGATCCAATATCGTATACTAGTAACCATCACATACCGCTTGTTATTCGCTTAGAATTCTACAGCTATAGAAGACTAAGTCCCGTCAAACTTTTTAAAAATTTTCGCTTTAAACGTTGTAGTTTTAGTGTTGTTAACAATGAAATTTCGATTTTGGATTGGGACTCCCTCTTTGTTGGTGATAATCATTGGCAGAAAAGTGCATCTTTACCGGGGTTCCGGAGCGCACCGGTATCGGGGACAACAAGAAGGCCGACAGGCATGCCAAGGAAGGTGCTTTGTCGGAAACTGTTGCTGGAAATGCAGATTTCCTTTCAAGCGATTAAACGAGAGCTTGACCTGTACATGATACAGAAAAAGCAGAAGGTATGGAGCAAAACACAATGTTGCAACTTGCAATGCCTTTTGGATTATGTGCAGAGCGGTACAGATTAATGTACAAGGATAGGGGATGCGAAGCGAAAGACGGGACATATCGAGACTTAACCGCCAAAATAACGTAAGCGACATTTTTTTCAATATTTTCTTTTTGATGCAGAAATGCATCTAGATGCTCTAGGAATATTTCTGCATCAAAAAGAAAATTAAAAAAAAAAAATGTCGCTTACCTTATTTTGGTGGTGGCATCCTGTTCTTTGAAGACTGCAGATAAATTTTATAAGAAGAGGCTTTCTGTATAATCTGCAAGCCGACGTCAAATAGGGGGTTCAACAAAGTGTTACAGCCTTGCCAAGAGAACTGCTATGTTCTTAAACATTACTACTGGTACTCAGTTATTATACCTTCCATGAGCATGAAATGGTATTATAACTTTGGTCCGATGTTTGTAAGTAGCAGAACAAAAAGAGATAGACCCATGAAAATGTATACTTATATGATCAGAACGTCGAGCTGAGTTGATTTAGCCATGTCCGTCTGTCCGTCTGTCTGTCTGTTTGTATGCAATCTAGTCTCTCAGTTTTCGAGATATCCGGATAAAATTTGGTAGGTGGGTGTATTTTTATAATGTATTAATCATTTGTCGGAACCGGAAGAATCGGACCACTATAACATATAGCTCCCATACAACTGATTGTTCAGATATGAGATTTTTCATTATAACTTCTCCATTTATGTAGCTACGAACATGAAATTTTGCAATACTTGCACCCATTATTAACAGAATACTTACAGTGAAAATTACAAAGATCGGGTCACTATAACCTATAGCTCCCATACAACTGATTGTTCAGATATAAAATTTTGCGTTATAACTCCTCCATTTATATAGCTGGGAACATGAAATTCCGCACTGTTTTCAATAATTATCAACAGAAAACTTACAGTGAAAATTAAAAGATCGGGTAACTATAACCTATAGCTCCCATATAACTGATTGTTCAGATATGAGATTTTTCGTTATAATTCATCGATTTATGTAGCTAGGACCATGAAATTTCGCGCTGTTTTCACTCATTATCAACAGAAGACTTACAGCGAAAATAACAAAGATCGGGTCACTATAACCTGCAGCCCCCATACAACTGATTGTTCAGATATGAGGTCTTTTATCATAACTCCTCCATTTATGCAGCTAGGAACATGAAATTTCGCACCATTTTCACTCATTATTAACAGAGTACTTACAGTGAAAATAATAGGGATCGGGTGACTACAACATATATCTTCCATACATCTGATTGTTCAGATATGGGATTTTACTGTAAAACTCCTTTATTTGAACAGCTAAAACCGATAAATTTCGTAAGATATTTTATAAATAATAATACAAAGTCTACTGAGAAAATCGTCAAATCTATGCTGTATAAGCTTTATCTCCTATAGCACTGATTGTTATGTACGAAACTAAACCCAATAAATTGTGTTACCGGTTTACATACCGATCACATAGCGGTGAAAATCACTTAGATTGGTGTCATATAAAGTATATCTTCCATACCTCTGATTGTTTAGATGCGATTTTTTATATAAGTATGTAACTCCTCTATCGATGTATGCAGATGTATTCAAAAGCAGTAATCTGTCAAAGTAAAATTTGCAGATGTTCATGAAAGGTATGAAGCCTTCGGCATAGCCGAAGACAGCGCTGCTCTTACTTGTTAGCTTTTAAATTAGGTCGTAGTTTATCTGGTAGCGCCATGAAGGTTTAATGGTCTCTGTGGAGCCTAAGCCAACCTATGCCAGCAAACTATAGCACAGCATCCTCTAACACAAATAGATAGAATAGGATAGCAGTATTATGAAGCGGTAACACAAGTGGAATACTAAGACCAACAGGGCAATTCTAGCTAAGAAAGTAAGAAAAATGGGAGACAGATGGCAAGATAGTTCGAAAGAATTTTTTTCCAGCAGAAAAGCCTAGGAAATAAAAGCGTTACGATATAATTATTTATGCTTGCTCTATTTTCTATTTATTTTGTTTTCTTTTTTAATTAAATTTTCTTTTATTTATTATATTTTATTGTTTTAAAGGGGAAAAATATATTTTTTATATTTAATTTTATTGAAAAAATGTATCGCCAAAAGCCGAGTAGCATTATGCTAAGACCACTTCGTTAGCAGATCTTTCAATTAGTCTTTCGAAGCACAGTAAAGAGCTTTCAGGAAAAACTTTTGTTTTTCTAAAAACAGTGTTAGGGTGCGTTCACGCAGAAAGCCGAGTGTTGCGGAGCGAACTTCCAGGTGTTTACATTAAACGAGGCGGAGCGGAGCCATTCGCATGGACTCGACTGCAACGATACCACAAAACTTACCGTCAGTGAAACGCGGCAAAATATTTGATTAGATTTGTTCAAATGATTAGTAGAAAAATTAGTTCTTATTTCAATCTGTGTTCGTATGGAATAGTAGCTTATATCGAGAAGCTGGCTTTAGTATAATGCGGCATTCCCTTTATCCTTTAAACGACAAGCAATTTTTTGATGACACTTAACCAGAATATTGACTTGCTAGTATCGGAACTATTTCTTGCACGTTTATTTGCCAAAAGTTCTTCTACGGCTCGACGCCATTGAGTCATTCGCAATGCTGCGAATACCATATTATACTAAAGCTAGCTTCTCGACATGTAATACTATTCCATACGAACACAGACATATTTTTAAATCCTGTTTGCGGAAGCTGAAAAATAAAATAGAAAATTCAAAATCAAAAACTGCTGTGCTTTCGGCTCCAAAACGTGTATGAAAAAGCTTGCTTTATGAACACTTTCATGTAGGTACAGCAATTTGAAAGCTTTACTCCACTCGGAACGGCTTCGCTCGGCTCGGCTCCGCTTTATGTGTGAACATACCCTAAGGGTCTTTTGACCTAAGTGCTGAATGCCAAATCTGGTATCCTGGATTAATAGAACGCATGGAGAAGTAGATTTTTATCTGGGCCACTCTCTGAGTGGACATGGCTGCTTTAAAACATACCTATTTAAATTCAAACATACTTCGACCAATATGGAAATAGCGTGGTAGAAGACGCCAACCATGTATTTTTTGAGTGCCTTTCATTCAAGCGCTTGATGAACCAATTGAGGCTAAGATTTGGAGAGGTGTTTACGCCACCGTCAGTAGTCGATTATATGATGAAAGGAGTCAGTGAATGGCCATAAACCTGCGATAAACTATCTTCAACTCAACCCAACCAAATCGCAGCCGGGGACTGGAACCTAAGTCGTTTCAACCGCTAAGGCAGTGATGGTTTGAAATTCATGCAACTGAAGCGTAGAAGCGGATTTGAATCTAGGTCATTTCAACCTCAAAGGCAGTGTGGCTTAGAAGCTTGTGTTTTGAGACCACCTCCCCAACATGAAATTCACTAACCAAAACGAAGGCTTGGACCTAGGACGCTCCAACCACCAAAGGCAGTATACATATGTAAATGGGCTTAAAACTCGTGATTATTGAATGCCTTCTCAATGCAATGCCACGTAAAACAAGCAAGTCAAAAAATTTTGAGAGACAAATAAATATTTTAAAATAGTCCTTCACTATAAACAAGACGTGGCCAAACTTATTAGGTTTAGTCCAGGAATGAGTGCATCAAATTAGAACGTAGGCGCGAGCCTAGTGCTTAAACCGTCTATATAATGTCGACACAGAAGAAAATGGAAAAAGAGCGTTGGAAGCTCTAAATGAATTTATTCATCACCTTCTCCCAAACATTGTCAACATACTAAAAATTTATGGAATAATGTCTGTTACAAGACTAAACTGTTTCAGGTTCTTTTTAGTAGCACGTTTCTTAATAATAATTTTTTGTTGTTTTTGTGGTTGCGTTTATGTGAATATTTGTATCTGTTTTCATACAATTCTGTTTCTTAAACAAAGTTGAATTAAACTTGGAAATTTTGTGTATCATAACCAACAACCCCCGCCCGAGAAATAATCCTGAATACGGCCCTGCATACACACATACAAATTTATGTTGGTATGCACATATAAAACTTTGTCCAGACAGTGGCACTCAAGCATACAAATATGAGTACAAACAAGTGTACATTGCATCAAATATTTATGCATGTTCAATACATGCATTAATACGCTGCACAGTGGGATTTCGGCGGAAAAAATAAAGTTTTTTTAATATTGTATTTGGATGGTTTAGCCTTATAAAATATGTACTTTATTTATTTACTATAAAATGACGTGCCCTAAAGCGTCTGTTGTCTGTCTGAATGCGTTGAACTCAAAAGCTACCAATAGGATTTTATTATGGTTTTCAGGAGTGGACGGTGTGATTCAAGAGGAAGGTTTTCGTATATAATCTATTTTGGTTTAGTATAAATTGGCTGAAATGTGGCGATAAAAGTTGAAGTTGGGGAAAAAAATCATATCGATGCCATGTATCTATAGTAAAACGATTAAATAAGTAAATCAAATATAACAAGATTGGTGTCAAACAAAAGGTGCTTGAGAAGGGTTTCTTCCAAACTTCTGTTTGAACTTCAAAACAAAAGAGTTGCCACCTAAATAAAAAAATGAATGAAGTGAGTTATGTTAAATATCACAATATATCTAAATACCAAACAAAGGCTATTTAAGAATATACATTTTCACATAAGGTTGCCACCCATCTAAAAATGGAATATATTTATCCTCTTAAGTATAAATATGAAAAACTGTGTGTTTCCCCCTTATAACTTTTGAGCCTCACATCACGAAAATTAGCATAGCATTCGTTCTTTCCCCGAACTGGTACCAGCATGGTTTTATTCGCAATAGATGGTGCTGCCACCTGATTTTTTAATTAATTAACAGAATGTAGATATCAAATTAAAGGTATTTAAAAAACTTTTAATGCAAAAGAGTTTTTATTATTATTTTATGGAAAAAATAGATATTAACTAAATCTTATATTTATATATTCTTTTGCATTAAAACTTTTTTAAACACCTTTATATATTATAAACATCTTTAATTTGATATCCATATTCTGTGAATTTATTTTGTAATTAATTTAAACCTTATATATGTTATATATAAAAAGCCATTGGTGTTTGTTGGTATGTCGTTTACAGAATTGAAAACTACTAGTCCAAAAAAATCCGACAGGTGGCGCTGGGGTTCAAACATCTCTTATACCATGTTCTGACCGACAACGAAAACACTTTGAAAACGAGTTTTGGAATTGTGGGCTGAAGGCTGTTCACACCGGCTGTTAGTGTTTTCGTTGACATTTCTTACATCCTCTTATTGCAGTTTTGCTACACAAAAACAAAACCAAAATGCTTTTCCCACATTTTCTTTTCATTAGCAACCTCTTACTTTCATTCTTATTTTACTTTGGCCAGCCAAATACGAAATAGAGTATTAAAGATGATAAAATATGACTTCCACTTCGATAAATAATCGAAAAAACTAGTGAAGACACCGATTGGAACGAGTGGAACGTGAGTTTTCAAGTAGTTTTCAGCGAAAACTGGTTTTCGTTTGGCAGATTTTACATGGACGAAAACACATGTTTTAGGTCGAAAACTAGTTTTACCAACGAAAACATGTGTTCGATGTCGGTCAGAACATGGTATAAAAACCTTATTTAAATTCCGACTTAATTCAAATTCGCAGCATGTATTAGCCACATAAAAAGAAATATTTTGTTCGAAAATTATCCAAATTGATGGTGCAGGAGTCGAGACAAAAAAGGCGTTTTTGCTGTTAAATCTGATTAAAATTTTGAATATGGTTTAGCCACGTAAATATAAATAATTTAATTTTTTTTATACCTAAAGGTGCGCTGGAGTCGATACATACTATTATATGATATGATAAGTATTATTGAAGTCATATTTATTCCAATTTATAACTAGATCTTAGCCCCCCTCCAGGTACTTCAAGATGTGCGTGTTTTATAGGATTTACAGGAAAAGCTGTTTTCGCCTTAAATAAACCTGGCGGTGGCGACCTGGAACTGTTTCCGGTAAAAACCTGCAAATCGTGAACCACGAGGAACAAGATTATTGATTGAAAAATCGTTGGTAATTCAGTGGCTCAAATCTTCGATAATTTACTCTTTTATTAAAGTACTAAAAATATTAAATAATGCTCTTAATGACAAAAATACTGATATTTAGTTATTCCCTTAAAAAGGGGTTCCAGAACTTAATCCGTGTGAATCAAATTGAAAATATTTGCTGATATTATATCGAAATGCCAAGCTGGCATCATTTATTCTTACTTATACTTAAATTCACTAGAGTTGCCAAACTCTCGCACATTCTCTTAGGTACATGCCTACACAATGCCAATGAGTTGGATCTCGGGGGGCGGCAAAAGAAAATTTAATAATTTATTGAAAATGTTATTCCTTAAAAGTATAGACAAGAAGGTTTACTCCTAATAGCGCATTTTTTACGCATTGACTGCTATGTTTTTCATGTTCACGGGTTGGCAACCAATTAATTAATTCCTGCACGCACCAGATGGGCTAACAAAAATATCGTATATTGCAGTATTGCAGTAAGCTTCTGATATTATGATATTTTTCATACTAAAAGCTACCCAGTGGGAAAATGCAATGTATAGTAATCGAAAAAAATATCAGTAAAACAACCATTTTCACATTCGAAATTGCATTTTTTTCCCCCATAACGAAAGTATTTTATTTAGTCAAAACTAATTGAGATAGTTGTTCCACTGAGCAATGTGTTTTTTAATAACTTTTGTTTTGATTGCTTTTATTGTGGGTTCATATGAGAATATATCATTTATGCACTTGCCAAAATAGAGAAAAAATATATGCAATCGACCAGATATTTTAATAAATATAAGCAAACAAAAGTTATATGTACTAGTTTTATATATAAGTAGATTATCATCATTTTCGTGCTTAACTCCCTAATCTGTAATTAGAAAAAGAGATTAGCCATACAAAATTCCTCTCTCGTTTATCGGTAATATACAATAGCCAAAACTTTGTTCCCTTCGCCGCCTTCGTCCTCTAGCTATATACAAATTAAAGATCGGTATCTTTTCGTGCGATTAAAAAATGGCTCATTGCGACTCTTAACCAAACAACAAAGCTGCCGGAGCTGACAGTATGTCAGCGGGATCAGCGCACCCAGTGACCATTTTTGTTAAAAATGAACGGCAGATTAAGATTCCTCGTACCCGAAAACCCTCAGAAATGCTTTTTGATGGTGTAAATATCTGTATTTAAATAATTTCTTTTCTATATACTATACTATCCAGACTTTCAGAAAAACTTGGTTCCACCAATTTCCCAGCCGACAGCCGAACAGTCTAATGATAGCAGTTATGACATTTAAAGCAATTTTTGAGGTTAAGTTTGCATGGGATGTGTTAAAATAAACCGATTACTTACATTTTTGGGTGTTTTGAAATTTTTCTCCTATGCTAGTCATCATTAACTAACATATTTAGAAGAAACATTTCGGAATGATATGTTCAGCGGTCCGCTTTTTATGGCCTTTAGAGGCGTTTTTGAGCTTAGGTTTGTATGTGAAGTATGCTTAAAAAAAAACCTATTACACCCAATTTTTTAGGGCTCACATACAACATTAAATATTACAAAAATAGGAAAAAATAGAGGTGCCATATATTCATCGGTGCGCGTTTTACCAATTGTACGTCTTTTCTTCATTTATGTCCGCAATTGCTGCATACGGAAAATTGGGGTTCTACGCCGGCCGCTAATTTTTCTCAACAAAATGGATGGGGCTGTACCATTGTGCACTGCTGTGCGAGTTTTGTAGCTTTTTTATTTTTCACTATTTTCCTGGCTCTGAGAGCAGCTGTTTGCATGTGGCATGTTGCGTGTTGCGTGTCGGCTATCGCATGCAGTAAAACGCAAACGTAAAGCACTGAAACGTTCAATTTGATATTTGCATTTTCTTTTTGGTGTTTAAATTTTATAGCTGCACAAAGTTTTCGGCTGGATATTTTTTACCAAAAGACGAAAAAAGCATTTATATCCATAATTGTGCAGTGAATTTTTGAACACTTTGAAGGCAGCATAGACATTCAGCAATAATTGAAAATAACGTCAATAATTTTCAGTAACAAAGTAAGTTCGCTACTAACTTCCTTAAAAAGTAACTATACCATTTGTTAAATGTATGGTGGATGGTACACAAATTTATAATTGAATAAAGAAAACCTTGTTTTTTTTTAATGAGAATGAATAAGGTTTTAATCGTTTTGGATTTTGAAATGATAAATAAAATATGTTGAGCTAGCGGTCTACACATTCGTGCTAGACAAAATTCTATTTCCATCCCGACAAAGAGTTTGATAGTTTGAGAGTTTTTTTACTCGAAATATTTGCCTTAGGGAGGCTGCTTGTGTTGTCGATAGCGACCTGAATCTGAATACTGAAGAGTACATCAATCAGTTTTCTTCCACTTTGGTATTGAAGCATCCTTTAAAGCTACTATTTGTTGCTGGTTTAATGAATTTGTTCAATTGTATAATGTCTGTGGGGAAAATATCTAGATCTGAATTGGTACGCTTCTAGTACATTTAGACCCAGTACTGGTTCGCGATAAATCTCTTTTGCATGCAAACAACTGGTAAATTTAACATGGCGATGTCCTAGGAAGTGTTAATTTCCCCCCCCGCTGCATCCTTTTTTCGGTAGTTCCGAACTAGTTCTAAATTCTATAGTTCCGTCGACAGACGAAAGAAAAAAGTATTTTGATTTTTCAATCTTTTATGGTTCTTCCACGAGTGCGATTTAAATTATTTTCAAATAAATGTATGTTTCAATTTGAGATTAAAATTGTTTGAATGGTTGTAAGAAATGTACGTTTACATAGCTTTGGCTGTAGCTGAGTTTGCACAGGTGCTTGGTATTATATTCCAGAAAATCCCAAGATGTTAAAATAGTAACACGAATTTTTGTTTTGTATTACCAAGCTATGAAAAGGCAACTACAAACCCGCCAAACACTTATCTATGTAAAGTAAACAAGCCCCCCGGCTTAATCCCTAATTCCGAACCAGTTCTAAATTCGTAACCTTAGATATAGATTTCTTTATGGAAAATTGAAATAAAATAGTTTTTTAAAAGTACCACATTTCGCTGATTTGGGACTGGTGGGGATCTAGTTACTATCGGAATGGTTCGTTTTTGGCGATAAAGATATAGTACGGAACTAGGAATTTGATTCACTAGGTTTCCCTGCAGGAATGTTTTATCCGCCGTTTAGTTTCGATTTGATACCCAATGACTTTGTTTTGTTCCCAAACATCAAAAATAAGCACAGATGTCCCTGTTATAACAGCACGGTGACATCTGGTGCTTTTATTGGAAAATAGTCGGGAAACTCATAGACGTCTGACAAAGGGTTAGGAGTTCTCTACGGATTTTTTGACCGCCCGGGATTTTAAAGATTTTCAGGATTCAAGGGATTAAACCAGGATTTTGAAGACCATTTCAGGATTCTCGGGACTATTTCGAGACTATTTTGGAATTTTCGTTATATTTATCGTTCTTATTATCAATATTGTTTTCGAAATATTTATCGATATTGTTGTCGACATAATAGTCCATATCGCTATCGATATATTTATAGACATTTTTTATCGATATAATAATGGATAGTTTTATAGATACATTTGTCGATATAATAATCGATATTGGTATCGATGTATTTATGAACATATTTATCGATACTGCTATCGCTATTGAAATCAATATGTTAATTCATATAATAATCGCTATTGCTATCGATATATTAAACGATTTTGTTATTAATATTTTTATAGATTTGGTTATCGAAATTTTTATAGATTTTGTTATCGATGCTACTATCAATTAAATAATTGATCTTGTGTTTGATATATTTATCGATTTATCGATTTTGTTATCTGCATAAGTATAGATGCAGTTACGGGTTGTAATCGGTATAATAATCGGCACATAACATGTGATCACATGATTTGACACTACATCACATCACATGATATGACATCACATGGTACACGTTATCTCATGTTAAGATATCACATGGCATGACGTGTCATCCTTTCACATCACATAACATTACATCACAGGAAATCACATGACATAACATCATCGCACCTCACATCATCTAGGTGAATATCAAACATTTAGCAAAAGTGTAAGCGCCAATATATTATTATAAAATTACCCGATACCAGAATAGTGCGTAGATATCAATATAAAAAATTAACACGAATTTTAGCTGCTTTTCGTTTCTGATAAGTTTTACGGCATTTTTCCAGCCGATTCCAAAAAAAACTGCGCTTCGCCTCGTTCAGTGTGAACAGCTGTTGCTTTGCGCCGCTTAACCTTGCTTCGCTCGGCACCACTCGGCTCTGCACCTGCACCTCACCTTAGTAGGTACGTACCCATATACATACATATTCGCACTCACGGATATCCGAATAACCAAATGAATGGATAATAAATTGCTATATATGGGTAACAAAATGAACGAATACGGATAGTCCCAGCCCTTGTCAGTTACCCTAGTCATGTAACTACATATTTTCATATGCATTCAGCTGACCGATGGTTGTTTATATATTCCGGGGCGTGTGTAGGAAAACATCTACCACCGTTGATTGTAATTTATCAATTTAAGCTTTTATTTAACGAAAAATTACACACATTAACAATATTTGCGATTGTCAAAATTTTCTATGTATTTGTCAAAAATTTCGGCTGCAATTTAGTTTGGCATCCCCGGAGTTCCGTATTAAGGAGGCTATGGAACGGTAGAGGGAGTTCTCCTGATTATAAATATATATACTTTTAGCCGCAGCAGGCTTATAGTTTTGAAGTTATTTGTTGTTAAAGCTAGTAAATTGAACTAACCTCTCGACGCTATTTCACACAATAAACACTTTATTTATGTATACACTTCGGCAAAATAGTTGCATTAAAAGCCCGCACAATGAAATGTAAACATATTTTTTAAATTTATAATGTATTTTTACTAAATTAAGTAAGTTTTAACAATTATCACGCACTTATATATGTATACGCACATTGTGAATACAGAACTGTTGATTCAACCATGGTTTCACACTGACATTAGAAGGGTGCTGCCACATCTAACAAAATAACAATAAAAGGTAATAGTTTTTATAGTACCCGTTTTCCTGTTCAGCGTTGAATTTGTAGTAAAGGAGGGTTTAGGGTCATATTCCCCATTAAAACTTTGGCATAAGTAAAGTTATGTCACACAGAAAGGAGAATTCTACGTAGTAAGGGTTATAATCCCTAAGCGCGGCCGAAGGCCGCCTACGCAGAAAGGTGTTCTGCGCAAAAGTACTGTGGCTGGTGTAGCTGGCTCATGTTCTTTTTTTAATTTTTTACTGATATTTGTAACCCCCTTTTAATGGGTGCCACTGTCAAAGGCATATTACTGTTTTTAATCAAAGTACCGTTGTTTTTTAAATCTGTTTTGGTACTATTTTCTTAATTCTTGTGTTCTTATCTCAACAGTTGGGTGAATTAAGTGCATTTTAATTACTGTAATTAATATTTTGATTTAAATTTTAGAAATGAGTGAGATACAAGCTGGTATGTTTTTCTTTTTTTTTTATGTTCATACACAGATATAATTACTATTATATTTATAGATTTTGATGTACCTTCCACCAACCGTGGTGTTAGTGCGCGGAATGCGAATGTGCTGACCGTGGCTGAAGTAGAAAATATGTGGAACCTAGTCAAAATTTATAAAAAACTGGATACACGGGAGAAGTGTATTGAATTTGCCGAGGAACAGGGCCTTATATTGCGTAATAAGTTGTGTCGCATCCATAAGGCACCGATGCTTGTGTCAACCGCGGGAAACAATACCGTCGGCATTTTCCGATGCCGCAAAGGGGTCTGCCGTTCTGTGGTTGCCACTTCAAGGGCCGCTGGGACGTGGTTTGAAAATGCGAAGATATCGCTTCCACATATTTTTTATCTACATAATGTATACATATGCTTCGCACTGGCCGCAGGCTCTCGTCAGGAAGGAGAATTTTATCGAGGGATCCATTTTATCCAGCGCTACCATCTGCGATTGGTACAACTATTGCCGTGAGGCCCAATGAAAATAAAAAAACAGCCTCGGATGAGACCCCCTTTTTCTGATGACGACCACGGCAAACGTATAAAGGACTATGATTTAAGGGTATGCACCTGGAATATCCGGACCCTTAATGGGGAAGGTGCCTCTGCCCGGCTGGTTGATGTCCTCGGGAAGACAAAGGCTGACATCACCGCCATCCAAGAAATGCGATGGACGGGACAAGGTAAAGTAAGCGTGAAGCCTTGCGACGTCTACTACAGTTGCCACGTAAAGGAGCGCAAATTCGGTGTTGGATTCGTGGTAGGAGAGAGACTCCGTCGCCGAGTACTGGCGTTCACCCCGGTGGACGAACGTCTAGCCACAATCCGCATCAAAGCTAGATTCTTCAACATCTCGCTCATCTGCGCCCATGCCCCGACGGAAGAGAAGGATGAGGCGTCCAAGGATCTCTTCTATGAGCGCTTGGAACGTACATATGAGCGCTGCCCCCGACACGATGTCAAAATCGTGCTTGGCGATTTTAATGCCAAGGTGGGCAAGGAAGGGATCTTTGGCGCCACTGTCGGAAAATTCAGCCTCCACGACGAAACGTCCGATAACGGACTGAGGCTGATCGACTTCGCCGGGGCCCGAAATATGGTAATATGTAGTACTAGGTTCCAGCATAAGAACATCCACCAAGCTACATGGCTGTCTGCAGATCGAAAAACGAGAAACCAAATCGATCATGTTGTGATAGACGGAAGGCATGCTTCAAGCGTTTTGGACGTACGTACACTCCGAGGGCCAAACATCGACTCGGACCACTTGTAGCCAAGATACGCACCCGCCTCTGTGCAGAAAAAAATGTGCGCCCAACAATGCAAGGAAAGCTTAACGTCGAAAAGCTGCAATCACAACAGACGGCCAATTTATTCGCCACTCGACTCACACACCTGCTCTCTGAGAGCACTCTTCAGCAATCCAACGTACGCGAGCAGTGGAACCACATTTCCCGATCATTAAGTACCGCCGCCGAAGAAGTAGTTGGATTTCAGCGAGCCCGAAAGAACAACTGGTACGATGAGGAATGTCAAGAAGCCGCAGAGAGAAAAGATGCCGCCTACAGGGCCACGCTGCGATCGGGCGCAACGCGAGCCATGTGGGACCGTTATAGGGAACTGAAGAAGGAAGCGAGACGTATTTGCCGCAATAAGAAGAGAGAGGCCGAAATACGTGAGTGCGAAGAGCTTGAGATGCTGGCCGACAGGAAGAACCTCCGAAAATTCTACCAGAGGGTTAGGCGACTTACCGAAGGTTTAAAGACCGGGGCGAACTCCTGTAAGCACAACAATGGCGACCTAGTGACCGATGTCCAGAATATACTTAAATTGTGGAGGGAAGACTTTTATAACCTACTGAATGGTAGCAGCGCTGAAAGTAGTGAGGAAGACGAACCCGAGTCCTCAGTCGATGATGATGGAGTAGCTGTCCCACCGCCTGACTATGACGAGGTACGTATAGCGATTACGCGGCTGAAAAACAACAAAGCTGCTGGAGCTGACGGCCTGCCAGCCGAGCTATTCAAGTACGGCGGCGAGGAGCTGATGAGGTGCATGCATCAGCTCGTATGCAGAATATGGTCAGATGAACGCATGCCCGACGACTGGAATTTAAGTGTGCTCTGCCCAATCTACAAGAAAGGCGACCCCGCCATACGCGCCAACTACCGCGGAATTAGCCTTCTAAGCATAGGTTACAAGGTCTTATCGAGCGTATTGTGCGAAAGACTGAAGCCCACCGTCAACGAGCTGATTGGACCTTATCAGTGTGGCTTTAGGCCTGGAAAATCCACCATAGATCAGGTATTCACAATACGCCAAATCTTGGTAAAGGCCCGCGAGAATAGGATCGACACACACCATCTATTTATCGATTTCAAAGCCGCTTTCGACTGCACGAAGAGAAGTTGCCTTTATGCCGCGATGTCTGGATTTGGTATCCCCGCGAAACTATTACGGCTGTGTAAAATGACGTTGAGCAATACCACCAGCTCCATCAGAATAGGGAATAGGGTTTGATACCAAACGAGGTTTCAGACAAGGGGACTCCCTTTCGTGTGATTTCTTTAATCTTATGTTGGAGAAGATAATAAGAGCCGCAGAACTGAACCGCTCAGGCACAATACTTTATAAGAGCGTACAATTGCTGGCGTATGCCGACGACATCGATATTATCGGTAAAAACAAGGGCTACGTCTGTTCTGCCTTCTCGGGATTGGATAGAGAAGCAAAGCGAATGGGTCTGGTGGTGAACGAGGACAAAACGAAGTATCTCCTGTCATCACACAAACAGTCAGAGCATACGCGTCTTGGCACCCACGTCACTGTTGACAGTTACAAGTTTGAAAAAGTAGACAACTTCGTTTATTTGGGAACCAGCATTAACACCAATAATAATGTCAGCCTTGAAATCCAACGGAGAATCACTCTTGCCAACAAGTGCTACTTTGGGCTGAGTAGGCAATTGAGAAGTAAAGTCCTCTCTCGTCGTACAAAGATCACACTCTATAAGTCTCTCATCATGCCTGTGCTGGTGTATGGCGCGGAGGCATGGACAATGAAAGCATCTGATGAGGCGGCTCTTGGAGTTTTCGAGAGAAAGATTCTGCGAAAGATTTACGGACCTTTACGCGTTGGTGATGGCGAATATCGCAGACGATTTAACGATGAGCTATATGAGCTTTACAACGATATAGACATAGTGCAGCGAATTAAAATTCAGCGGCTCCGCTGGCTTGGCCATGTCGTTCGGATGGACAGAAACGCTCCTGCTCTGAAAATATTCAACGCGGGCCGCGATGCTGGTAACAGAGGAAGAGGAAGGCCTCCTCTGCGTTGGAAAGACCAGGTGGAGAAGGACTTGGCTTCACTTGGCATTTTCAATTGGCGTCAGTTAGCACAGAAGAGAATGACTGGCGTGCTGTTTTGGACTCGGCCAAAATCGCTTAGGCGGTTACAGCGCCAATTAAGAAGAAGAAGAGTAGTATTGTACGAAAGTGATCAGCAGGAAGTTTTGGGGAAAATTGGGGGCCCCGGTAAAATTGTCCAAATTGACGAGAGTAAGTTTGGAAAGCGAAAATACAATAAAGGTAACATAAATCTATATTGAAAAATACCCTTCGACTAAATGATTTTCGTTTTCAGGCAGGAGAGTGGAAGGGCATTGGGTCCTTGGAATGCTGGAGGACGGCAGCGAGGATATTCGGTTGGAAGTGTGCCCTGAGAACGTTCGGTCGGCTGAGGTGCTCATACCTCTGATTAAGAAGCATGTACTCGAAGGCAGCATTATTTGTACGGATTATTGGAAGGCGTATGATTGCCTTCCTAATCACGGGTATGAGCACCGGAAAGTTAACCACAGCGATCCCGATAATCCCTTTGTAGCAGAATACGGTACACATACGCAACGGATTGAGTCGCAATGGCGTGTATTAAAACGATTTTTTACAAAGGATAACTATAATAATCCACAAAACTTTGCGGATATGATTTTTGAGTACATGTGGAGGAAAAAAATAGCCCGAAAACATGAGGATCCTTTTGTAAAATTAATTGAAGCGGTGAAATATACATATATACCATAATATTGTGTATTTTTCCTTTTGCCTGCGGTGTTTTTTTAAACCATATTTTAAAAAGTGAAAATTTTTAATAAAATATCGCGCTGGCGCACATTGTGAATCGCGCGATTTTTTATTAAAAATTTTCGCCTGCTGCCCTTTTTCCATAAAAATCAATACTTCGATAAATAATGAAAATTTTTAATAAAAAATCGCGCGATTTTTTATTAAAAATTTTCGCCTGCGGCGCTTTTTCCATACAAATCAATAAATAACGAAAATCTTTTTTTTTATATATTGGGGGTGTTTAACCCCATACCCTCCTTTACTACTAATTCAACGCTGAACAGGAAAACGGGTACGATAAAAACTATTATCTTTTATTGTTATTTTGTTAGATGTGGCAGCACCCTTCTAATGTCAGTGTGAAACCATGGTTGAATCAACAGTTCTGTATTCACAATGTGCGTATACATATATAAGTGCGTGATAATTGTTAAAACTTACTTAATTTAGTAATAATACATTATAAATTTAAAAAATATGTTTACATTTCATTGTGCGGGCTTTTAATGCAACTATTTTGCCGAAGTGTGTACATAAATAAAGTGTTTATTGTGTGAAATAGCGCCGAGAGGTTAGTTCAATTTACTAACTTTAACAACAAATAACTTAAAAACTATAAGTCTGCTGCGGTTAAAAGTATATATATTTGGAATCAGGAGAACGCCCCCTACCCCCCTATAGCCACCTTTTTTATGTACGCGGGGGATGCCAAACTAAAATTTTCCCAAAATTTCACCAGCCTCATAAGCTACTGAAATTTTATTCACCTCATAGTTGTCAAAAATTTACTCGCCGCAAACTTTATTACCTTTTCACACACGCTCTGAAAAGGGTGTTCGAAAAGCTGCGGAGACGCTAAAGATAGACAATGAGGGTGAACGAAAATGGACCTAATTTTATTCGTTTAATGCGATAAGGCGTTTCTGAAATGTGAACCCCTTAAAAAGGGTAAAAGGAATGAAATAGATTTTTTATAGAAAAAAAAAAATTTAAAACCAATTACGAGTGTCATAGCTGAGTTATGCATTCTGAGCGTTGCATGAGAGTTGTCCCATAATTAATATGTTAAATGAGCTTTACGTATAAACGGTTAGCCAACGCGTAGCACTTCACATGTAGAAGTTTGCTGGGTTTTGAATTTGACGTAAAAATGGTATAGCAGTGCCAAGTATGCATAACTAAGATATTAGCTGATATTTTTTGTGTGAATTTTTGTTTATTGTACTTGCTTTTAAAATGCATATTTTCAATTATATTAAAGCAAATTAGTTATAAGAAATTATCTTCAGAGATGACATAAATGTACAAAACGTATTGTATCCCAAAATGTAGCTGTGGCATTTAATTCCTACATGGTAATCCATTGAA
This sequence comes from Rhagoletis pomonella, assembly GCF_013731165.1. NCBI lineage: Eukaryota > Metazoa > Arthropoda > Insecta > Diptera > Tephritidae > Rhagoletis > Rhagoletis pomonella. The sequence continues at coordinate 28,401,710 of NW_023458560.1, forward strand.
AACGCCAGCATTCACTTACAGGCATACAAATGCAATACATTTTTGGAAGTTGACGCGCATTATTTTTCACTTCGATATAACTACGGCTACGAAAAATGCATTTATGTTATGAACTAATGGAATTTTCGTGTATTTCGATGAGCGAGGGACTGAGGCCTGGCTGGTTGACCGAGTGGATATTTTCAGAAATGACTGATGTTATAAGTGGCTGGATAATTGTGAGAGCTTTGGCCACAGTGAAGCTAAGTGGATAGTCGCGAAACGAATTAAACGAATTAAATTACGGTATTAAATTACGGGCCCTGATATCGAATATTGTGTGATTTAAATGAGATATTTACATATAAATAGAAAATAAGTTATCCTGTAGTAAATATATTCTACCAAAATGGTTCAATTCTCAGTTAAACATACGCAATGTAAAAAAATTAGTCTTAATTTGGAAGGGAGGATCCTTTTGAGTATATTGCAAGTAGGCTGGAGGAAGGTCTAGTCATGGCAAAAAGTATCAGGGCCACCAAAGAGCTGACGAGCTAGACAAAGAGGGCATTCCTGTGAAGTCGTCTACATCCCCTACAGGAAATCAAACGATCCAACGAATTTCACACGCAGCGGCGGGCCGGCAATATATATAGATACATAATATACTTAACACTTCTGAAAGCAACGGAACAGCACAACGGTATAGCATGAGTTTTTAAAAGGGAGCGTTTTACATCCCATAGGCATGGAATTTTTTATCAGCTATAACTTCGGAACCCTAAGTCACGTGACTTTGAAATTGAAGACGTAACTAAATGTTAAATTAGTGGTAACATACCATAAAGCCATAGCCGTAACCATTGCCATAACCGTAACCACATGAACTATCAAAGTAAGTATCAAGTCAAGTATTATCAAATTATTCCTGAACTATTTCAAAAAGTGTAAAAGCCTGAATAGAAGTTTGCTTGCAAATAGCTCATCAAAAAAATAAACTTAGCGCAAAATGTGTGGTGTCGGTATTGTACACCATGTTAACTTTCAAAATCGGTCAATGAAATATAAAAAATCTAAGTCAACTTTGGGTGGCCCACGAGAAAACTTGACTCTGTATAAAACTCATTTTTTAACTATTTTCAAATGGGTCCAGCTCACGTAAATCTTAATATTTTCCTGAAATATTTGGGCGTAAGCCTTATAATGTAATTAATTTTATAATTCCGACGGCAAAACAGTACCAATTTTTGTTTCGGAGGGAGAGTGATGCACCTTAACCTTTTCGATCCGGGTTAGTTATTTTTTTAACCTTGGGTTATATATATATATATACATTAGCGCACACAAGGGGTGGGTTTTGGGGTTCAAACCCCCCCTAAAGCTAATAACCTCAAATACAAACTGTATCTTAAAGCTAAGAATCCAGCTCTCAAGGAAATTATAAGAAATATTTATTATAATTTCTGTTGCTTGAAAAAGGGCTTTGCTTTTGCTGTAAATTTTCATGAGGAAATGAATATACGAGCATTTTTTTCTTGAGAGCTGCAAACTGATTTAAGAAATTTTGGTAGAAGAAAATTTCTTTTCATTTTTCGTCCGTCGTTTTATATGAATTTTTGGTTTTTCTTGAGAGTTCAGTTAATTTTTTCGGTATTCGAAATATTAAAAAAAATTAGAAATCGTGAAAAATCAGCATCTCTATTGAAAGCCAGAAACCAGAAATCGAAAAAAGGAACATAAAAGTGCAAAAATTCATGGAATCAATAAATTTATTTTTACTGAGTCTTATTTAAAATTTTTTCTTAGGTACTTTTGAAAGTTGAGCGCATCTTGAGTTTATAGCACTTTTTATTAAACAAGTAGTTTTTAAGGAAAGAACACAACGGGCTTCAATTCTTATATTCAAATTTAGGGGTACCGTTAATTTCTTCATGACCCAATCATCGGATCTCTAAACCAAATTACGGGACGAACCTTGAGGTACCATCTTTCTACAAAAAAATGATTATTGAAATCGGTTCACGTGGTTCAAAGTTACGTATTTCGGAGAATTGATAACCTCCCCTTTTTTTAAAGTCGGTTAAAAGTGTTTGAGTTCTGTTAATCTTATGTAAATAAAGTGCACTTTATGAATTTTAAAACGTTTATTTATTTATTACATACTGTACATAAAACTTGCATAAATATATTTTAAAGAGCGTATTATCTGAAGAAAATTTTCAGTATTTTCCGGTGATATATCTTCAGAAATAAAAACCCCCCCCTAAAATATATTCCTGGGTGCGCCCCTGTATATATATATATATATATATATATACATTATAAAAATTATAAAAGGATCGACCCCTCCTTCCAGCGGGCCTAAGAGGGGTGGCACGTACGTGTCCCATTCGGAATTGTGGACGTCTGAAAAATCATTTCCAGAAAACCCCAGACACATCCATTAGCTGGGCTAATACTTCTTTTTATTTCAGTCTTTTCGACATATATATGTACATATGTAGTAGAGTCTGACCGATTAATCGGCATCGGCATCGGCTAGTATCGGCACAAAATTGAGCATCGGCATCGGCCTTTTTTCGCCGATTCTTTGGAATTCCTTTTAATATGTTCAGGTGAAGCGACAGACAACAGCGAACATGTAAAAACATTTGTAGACAGCTCACAAAATTGATTTTTTTTTGGTGTAGATGTATGTTCGACCATTTCCTTTTATATGGAGGACACTGGACATCTGGATTTATATGGTGTTTGTTGTATACGAGCTAGACTTTTATAAAAAAAAATAATAAACATTAAATAAACAAAAGACAAATGCCAAAACCCGTCAAAATATGTATGTACATACGTACATACATACATACCTAGCATATACAATGCCGAGCAAAACTGTAACATGGTTTAACACTTTTTGTTTCAGCCACCACTATATTTCCAAGTTCTAACGACTTTCATACTTTTGCTGTATATTCTTGTTGGTACATCCCTACTCCCTCTCTCATAATGATTTGAAGTCAATACAACAACAATAAAAAAAACAGCAGACAAAAATGTAAATTAAGGCAGATGTTACAGTTTTGCACTCATATATTTTTAAGAGCTTTTTAACAATTTTCACGAAAAAAAGAACTACTAACACAATGTTCAGTACTCTTTTGCCTGTTTCAGTTCCAGGATGTGATTTGGCATACTTTATTTGTATCTTTGTAAAAATTCTGGAGGTATATCCTTAGTTTGCTTTCACAGCTCATGTACTCGATTTTACGGACTTTGATACTTATTAGCTGTGCTTTTAGTTGATTTCGCAAATTCTCGATGAGATTCATGTCCGCGGTTTGTGGAGGTCATTTCAAATTAGCAAATTTTTTCTTTTGTATCCAGTCTTTGCGAACATATGCAGCAGGTTTTGGGTGATTTTTCAGCAGAAACTCTCATTTTTCGACTACATCTTGCAAATTTTGTTGAAATATGAACAGATACTGTTCCTGACGCATAATGTGTACTAACGGACCAACATAATTTTTGAAATACAACCCCAAACAATTAAGATCCTACCACTGTGATTCACAGTTTGCAGTACATGATGCGCTTAGGCTTAATTTGGGTCTTTGATCCAATACCATGCCCGACCATCTGATTGAAAGCGATTAATTTAGTCTTGTCAGACCAAATAACCTTCAATTGAAACTTAAAAATATGTTTTTTATTGCATTCTGAACGGCCTAACATATCCCAATAGGCAACGGTTCGGTTTTCGTGCGATGCTGCGAAATGCTGCCACACTCGCACATGTATTATGATCAAATTTGCTTTTTTCTTCTTTATGATGCCTTTGCGCTCAATTCGGCAATTCTTCACCTCGCTGTCTATTGATTTGCATTAAAGTTTAATACCTTAAGCGCTTCTGTAATAGTGGCTGCATCGCTACTTGCTTCTAAGTTCACAAGATATCGTAACGTAATATTTTTTAACAGACTTCCTCTGTCCTTGGGAGCACTTTAGGCTATATTTTTTCTAAGTCTTAACATTTTTAAGTAGCAAATTCCAAAATTTTTGCCACTTTTCGTGCGGTTCCGCCTTTCCGCAGTAAATCTATTATTTACATTTATGGTTCCTGATTAACTATGTTATTTACTGGTGATCACTTCTTCAATAAATTACAATATAGAAAAAAGTCATCTGACTTCCAACTAAGTAAAAGATAACTGTCAAATGCAAAACTGTAACATCTGCCTTAATTTACATTTTGGTCTGCTGGTTTTTTTATTGTTGTTGTATTGACTTCAAATCATTATGAAAGAGGGAGTAGGGGTGTACCAACAAGAATATTCAACAAAAGGATGAAAGTCATTAGAACTTGGAAATATAGCGGTGGCTGAAACAAAAAGTGTTAAACCATGTTACAGTTTTGCTCGTCACTGTAAGTTCTAATGCATTGAGTGCAAAAGAGTGTATTTTAGTACAAAACGAAATGAAATTTTATGGTACTAAATATTTCTTGCTTAGCACCATATAAAAATTCCTTTATGTTATGTATATAAATGTGATATATGTACATATATCTTTACACATACATATGTATGCACATACTGTGTATGTAAAGTTGCATAACAAGCCAATTAATTAATTCAATTATTTTTTTCTTTTTTTTGTTAATTCCGTAAAATTAACTGATTTTATGAATTAATACATTTATTTGTAATTTTGTATGGACTCGGCATCGGCCGGTTCTTTCCCCAACAGCCGATTAATCGGCATGGGCATCGGCACCTGAAGAAAAATTGGAATCGGTCGGACTCTAGTAAGTAGTACAAAATGCGTCTACGAAAACAGATTTTCTATTAACTTTGTGTAAATGCCAAAGAAAATGAGAAAATGTTCACAAACACTAAGCGAGATATATTCATCCCAACATCATGCCAACAAAATATACTAACGGGACACATATGTCCCATAAAAATAAGTAGTGTAATTTTCAGAAGAGAACTAAATGGCTAGAGTGTAAGTGAATCTCAAAATACCAGACGGCTGATATTTAACCCAATTCCAATAAGTAGATTCTATTTTAGTTGTGAGCAAACTTCTGCCGGGACGTATGTGTCCCGTTCGGATCGAAAGGGTTAAATGCATAGATCTGCAATAAAAATAAGTTTTGTATTTTCTTATTGAATTTGGTAATTGTTTATACCTTTAATGATCATGAAATGACATTATAACTTCGGTCCGATGTTTGTTAGTATCAGAAGAAGAAGAGACAGACCCATTAAAATGTATACTTAAATGATAATATGATATGATGATAAGTACGTCGAGGTGAGTCGATTTAGCCATGTCCGTCTGCCCATCTATTTGAACGCAATTTAGGTCCTCAGTTTTAAAAATATCCGACTGAAATTTGGTAAGCGAGTGTCTGTTTATAATATTTAAGTCATTTGCATATAGTTCCCATACAACTGATTATTATAACTCAACCATATCTGCATCTAAGAAGATAAAATTTCGCACTATTTTCACTTATTGTAAACAGAAAGCATACAGTGAAAATGACAAAGATCGGGTCACTATAATCCATAGCCTCCATACAACTGATTGATCAGAAGATATTGGGTTTTTTGTTAAAACTTTTTTTTTTTATATATTTTGTATTATTTTTGTTAAAACTCCTTCATCTATATATGCAGTTAAGGTAAAAATTTTGTTAAGCCCCCAAACTACTAAATTGAAATACAAGGTATGAAGCCTTCGGAATAGCCGAAGACAGCATTGTCCTTACTTGATTTTGGTATCAATAAAAATTCGTTGTGAAAACACTGGTTACACCGTGCGACAAAATCCAAAAAATAACAAAGCACACGACAAAATAAATAGATTCAAAAAACAAAAGGTAAAATATAATAAAACTGCCGTTTTTAGTTTTTCTCTCTGGCGTCAGGATTTTCAAAATATTTTTTATGCAGAGCAATGCAGAATGACAGTGAAAGAGAAAATTTTGTAAAATTA
>NW_023458560.1:28407788-28496752 GCF_013731165.1 Rhagoletis pomonella
TAACCGACCACAGCCACGAATCAATGCAGAATGACAGTGAAAGAGAAAATTTTGTAAAATTAAAAAAAAAAAACATTTTTTTGGGCCATTTTTTTAAGCTAATAAAGTTAGAAGAACAAAATTCGAGGCTGTGGTCGTTTATATATTAGTCTTTAACATTGTAATTTTCTCAAAAATAAATATTGCAAATTTTCCAGGATGTTCAAGGATAAAATTTAAAAGCACATTTTAAATCTTTATTCGTCCTTGTGCACCAAAAAATTTACCCTTATCAATTATAGAGATTTTTTTCTTTAAGTTGATGCCCATATTTTTATTCTACATTGCACAAAATTATTCTAAATAAATTTATCGAATTAATCGTATCTTTGAAATTTCCAAGTCCTAAAAAAAAAATTTCTGACGACAGAGAGAAAAACTAAAAAGTTTTCTTATATTTGGCCTCTAGTTTCGCGAGTATATTGATTTCTTGGTGTGAAAAATTTATTGTCGCACGGTGTTTATATATAACCTATCTCCATGCCAAATTTCATTGAAATACTAGTCGATTTCGCTTTAAAGAGTAACAAACATCTCACCACACACTCACTGACAAGCTTTCATATTTATCCAATATTATAAATAGGATTGTGTAAAAAGAAACACAAAACATTTGCTATAATATAGTACACTTAATTAAGCTAATATTATGAAAATCACTCAATTGAGCAATATTAAAAAATTTTATTAACTTCATGTCAGCTAATATTTATCATTAATGTTTTTTGTTGGAAAAGTGAATATGTTTGCACTTTGACTTTATGCTTTTGCAATGACCACTATGCCAATGAGAGTCATTAATAAATTTTATATAGTACTAGATACATTGATAAATTATTAATATGAAATCCAAATGCGTAAATGACCTTTTGAAAATGCTCCACGCAAGTATTTTGTTATCAATTTATGAAAGTATTTATATTTAAGTGGCACTTCTACACTAACATTAATGATTGATCATTTATTTTAATGATTATACGAGAGTATGGCAAAAAATTTTTGAATAATATTTATCTTTATTTATAACATATTTATACTGACAATAATGATATAATAAATATCAGCAACATAACAAAAATGGAATGTGAATAAGTTGTATTTTAGTGCATGTACAGAACTACATATGCAAGTGTTGGTATTTATTTATAATTTCAGACTATTTCATATGCACATTTTGATATACTTAATCAAGTTTAGTTCACTGGCCATAAATCAAAATCAGCAACAGCATCAAAGTCAGCATTAACATCAGCATCGGTTTCGGTTGCAACTTGCATAAAACCAGAGAAGCCACAAGCGAAACTCAACACATAAAATATTTTCAAAACATGCAAGCGGCATCATATACATACATATGTTTGTATATATGTGTACATATAGGTATATGAAAGTATTATAATAGAACTTTTGTTTTGTTGAGTTATTTTTTTACGAGTATGTATGCACGCAAACACACACAAACATAAATCATCCCTGCAAAAAATGCGACTAATCCATCATTACTCCGGAATCAATTGCCAAGTAAATCGTGACTAATACCACTTTTGAACTATTTATATGGAATTAATTACTCACTTTTATTCGAGCCTTATCTACTATCTCCTATGAAGAGATAAATTGTGCTCCTTAATACCCAAACGGGTATGAAATGCAAGTAGTCGCTTTAAACAAGAAAAAAGTTGTTTGTGGATCCCACGCACGACTAAAGCGAAACTTCTTCTTTCTCTAATACCTGTATTACTATATTACCAGTGAACCCGTATGGTTTTAAAACTCCTAAATTTGATTTAAAATTTTAAACAAATGGCAACCCTTTCAAACACCTACAAAATATTCCAAATGCCGGTCACAGGCAAACGCGATCCTGCCTAGTTGTATTTAAATCCATCCAGAAGTTTCTGAGAGGAGAGAAGTCTTGCATTGTTCGGATTCTGAAATTTTAAATCATCCTGTACCGATAAAAAAGTTCTCACTTGAAAAACAAAAACGCTCTTAAACTTTGGATCCCATTTTTGAGATTTGAAAGAACGATGCAGATCTGATGACCTTCATAAGAACTTACTTCTCGTATTATATATGTACATACATAGTTATATAAATATGACTTTCGAATAGGTGGCAACCCTAATCAAACGAATTTTTAGACTATAGCTTTCATAAAACTCTTTCGTTTGACACTCATATTTAAATATACCATTTACATATCATGTATACAAGTTAACTAAATTGGACCTTTCAAACAGGTGGCAACGCTTTTCAAAAGCATGTTAAAACTAAAATCTTCTTAAACACTTTTCATTTGACGTTGGGCTACATATTTCAATTAAATGATGAATTTAGTTGAATTCAATTTTCCAAATAAGTGGCAATACTCTTAAATAAAGCTTTTCCAAATCCATTTCGATTGATACACAACTTTTAAAAATGCATTTAATTTATTAAATTGTTTGATTTTAGCTTTTTAAACAGGTAGCAAACAACTTCAAATACCTCGTAAAAATTCCAAATGTTCAAATTAAAGATCTGCTAATACCCTTTCGCTTGACATTCATATTTTAATATTTCGTAAAACTAGTGCAAAATTTAATTAGATTCGACAGGTGGCAAAGCCCTCTTCAAAATAGTTTCAAACTAAAACTTTCTTAAACCAATTTCGTCTGACATCCATATTTATTGTGGTACATATATATTTCAATTATGCAATTGCCGCAACTTAAGTTGAATTTGAATTTTTAAACAGATGGCAGCACTCCTAAATATTGTCCGGAAACAAAGCCTTTCGAACTCATTTCGTGTGATAGCCATCTTTTAATAATTCATTTAACTTATTATTAGTGTGCTCGTGTCCTTTGGGCCGGGAAGCCACTTCAACTAACTATGTAAGTAACTTTTTAAGCAGATAGCAACCCTCTTCAAATACCTCAAAAATATTTTAAATAATCAAACCGAAACCCGTATTTAATTATCTCATATAACCTGTGTATAATTTAATTAAACTCGATTTTTCAAACAGATGGCAACCCTCTTTAAAATATTTTCAAACTAAAACCATTTTAAATCTCTCTCGCCGGACATCCCAATAGCGATAAATATCTCAATTACTTAATTGACTTAATTTAAATTGAATTCGATTTTAAACAGATGGCAACACTCCTAAATATAGTTCGGAAATAAAGTCTTTCATATTCATTTCCTTTGATAGCCATCTTTTAATAATCCATTCAACAGCTATATAATTTGAATTTAATGTTTAAACAGGTGGCAACCCTCTTCAAATAACTCAAAAATATTCTAAATATTCAAACTAATGATTCCCCAACACTCTTTCTTTAGTCATTTCATGCAACTTGTGCATAATTAAATTAAATTCGATTTTGAAAACAGATGGCAACCCTCTTCAAAATATTTTGACACTCAAACTATTTTAAATCTCTTTCATCTGACACTCAAATTGTGATGCATTCCCCAACTACCTAATTATTTTAATTAAAATCGAATATGATTTTTTACACAGGTGGCAACCATCCTACTACTTCTTCTGTCGCTTTTTCGTTTGGAATTAGATCCTAGCGCACACTGGCGCCTTTTCGTTACATCGATGTATGCATTTACTCCCAACTGAACGCATAGAAGTCTCACTTCAAAAACAAAAAAATTTGCACCAGCTGAGATTCGTACCGGGAAGTAAGTACTATGGGTATATGCCAACGTCGCATATTAAATTTCGTTGACTAGGTACGTACTTATCATTAAATCGTCAATAGGATCCGTTAGGGACGAGTCGGGGACTACATAATTGATCTTTAATTGTACCCGCAAGCGATGAGTTACGACTAATTAAGGCCCAATTGTATGCCATGGAGACTACACCCGGAATACACGTTTTAGAGATTAGTCGCACAATTTTTTTGCAGGGATACGTTGTAAGTACCTACATACATACATTGTTCGAGTATGTGTTCATTTGTGGCTAACATGGCTGCCGCACGCGCGCGTATTTAATCTTCGTTACTTTGTTATTTGACTGAAAAGTTCTGCTGCTCGTTGCAGCCACCACATCATCCATTCCCTATTAAATAGGTGTGATGCAGTCATGCGAGCTGCTGCATATACACACACTCACGCACATACAATAAAAATTATAAACCAAAGTTTTCCTAAGCAGATCTACATATAAGTAAGTATTTGTTGTGCTTTACTTAAGTATCTATGTATACATATACTACTTACTTGCATTTAGTTGGCGAGCTATTAGGACCCAAGCCACAATACGAGTATGTTGTATGCTGAAAATGAATGGCGGCTGGCTGCCACAGTTGCCACAACTCGTAACATTGCTACATTAGCGAGGTTGCTTTGGGGCTTAGCCTGGACCGGATAGTTTAACAGACTTCCAACCTCTGTGCATATATATGTACATATAAATATTTGGCATCCAGCGGCTGCTAATTTGTTGAAAGTAAGGCGTAAAACATGCATTAGCCGAAGACAAAGAATAGCGGAGTGGTTAGCGCGTAGATGTTGCAAAGTTGCCGCTGCATCCGTCCAAAAACGTAGTGAATGGCTAGTAAGGCATCAGCTGTGCCTCAGTAATTGATGTGACTCCAATGGCGCTGAGAAGTGGCCTTGTGTATGTATGTGTGATGAATATGCGAGCACTTGCAGCATTATAAATGCAACAAACCCCCGCAACAACGGCTGTAAGTGCAATGCAGCTGTGCGCATTCGTGTGCAGTTGAAAACGAGTACGCTGTAGAAGAAAGGATATGCGTTTGCTGGTTGCGTGGCATGCGATCTATGTTGCAACGGATAGATGGCGTGTATTGTGATTACAGAGTACTTTGTAGCAGCTGGGCTTTGATAGGGTTGCCAACTGACTGCTCGTTGAATATTTTAGAACTATATATTAAACGATGACACTAGATTTCGATGAATGTAACCACAATGATATCCATCTCAAAATAAAAGTTAATTCATTTTAAATGAATTTAATTTCTAATAGGTGGCAGCCCTATCAAACTCCAAAATACTCTGATGGTTCAAACAAAATTTTTTTGTTACTTTTTCGTTTGGCGCCCATATTTTACTACGCTTTTCATTTAATTTCTGTTTAATTAAATTATAGTCGACAACCAAAGCGGGTGGCAACCCCATTCAAAATATTTGCAACTACAACTTTCTCCAGCTTCTTTCGTCTGACATCTATGTATATTGTAATACATATTTAAATTGCCTAATTGCTCTAATTCTACATGAATTTGACTTTTTAAACAGGTAGATGTAATTAGGAAATTATACATTTTAAAAATCATTTCTATTGAAAGCCATAAAATATTAATTTATTTAACTTATAAAATTATTTGAAGTAAATTTTTTTAAACAGGTGGCAAATCTCTCCAAAAGTGCAACCGCCTTTAGCCTATTTTGCCTAATGCTCCTGTTGTGATATATATTTCAATTATCTAATTCTCTTAATTCAAGGTGGATTTCATTTTTTAGACAGGTGGCAACCCTCCTAGATGTATATAGCTTAGAAATGAAGCCTCTGCAAAACCACTTCAATTGGTACTCTTAAAGTAGTAATTCATTTAACTTAATTGAATATAATTTGTTAACTGGTAGCAACTCGCTTCTTGTTTTAACTTAGTTATAAATATTATGCTCGTCGATTCGAACACGTACATGGGTATGCGTGTTTCCACAATCGGGCCACGACAACATAAAGTCTATCGAAGTCGAACTTTAACCAACTTTATTCTTTACAAATATATGATTTCATCGAATTTAGGTATTCAAAAAGGCGGCAACCTTTTTAAAAATATTTTGAAAAGTGAGCCTTTTTAAATCTCTTTCGTTTGACACCCATATTGTAAAATTTCTTTTAACTAACAAAGTTAATGAAGTTAAAGTTTTCAAATAGATGGCAACCCTCAATTTTGCTTTATTTGCTTTAAATTCGATTTTAGGTATTCAAACAAATATTTGTTTTAAATTATCTCTCTTAAACTCTTTGCCATTTGACACCCGCATTTAGATATTTGATAAATCCTATTCATTTTATTTAATTTAACTTTTTGAACAGTTGGCAACTTTCTTAAAACCTAGCTATAGATCTTCTCCTTACCGTCACGTTGCTGTCACGTAAAGGAGCGCAAATCTGGTGCTGGATTTGTGGTAGGAGGGAGACTCCGTCACCGAGTACCGTCGTTCACCCTGGTAGATGAACTTCTACCCACGATCCACATCAAAGCGAGATTCTTCAACATCTGGCCCATCTGCGCCCATGACCCGATGGAATAAAAGCACGAGACCATAACCATATCAAAATCGACCTCGTCGGGGTCCGAAAAATGGTATTATGTAGTATTAGGTTCAACCATAAAAAGATACATCAAGCTAAGTACGTGGCTGTCTCCAGATCGAAAAACGAGCAGCCAAATAGATTATGTTGTTGTTGTTCTCGGCTTAAACCGACAAACAGGCAAATAAGGAGAAGATACGATTCCTCAAATTTCTTGAACCTGAAAACCTGGCCGTTATGCATAGCTAAGTACGGCTTGCAACAGTGAGTAACTTTCTCAATTTATGCCATCCTTTTCGTTCCCTGATTCTAGTTTTGCCTTCCTCAGCAGAGACTCTGCAACCTTGTACAAGGACGTCGGCAATTCTTTATCGCGTATAATTCCTCCGAGAATCTTGAAAACGTCGGGATAGTAGTAGAGGTCTGCCCACACCTTTGTTCTTAGTTAACAACCAAGAGCTAAACAAAATAGGCGCTCATCCATCCTTACATATTCTCTCAAAGAAGGCTCGCATGTATTTCCCTTAGCCTTAACGTCTAGCGTTGCACACCTAAACTAAATAATTGAACAACGTCCTATTTGCCGAATATGCATTTCGGAGGCACAAAATCAAAGTCACATCTAAGAGCCAAAAGTTGAATTGTAAAAAAACATCGCAACATCAATGAAAACCCCCATTACGTATTATATGTAGTCGGTAATGAGGGTAATGACTCGTATCGATAAGGCAGTGATTCACGAAAAAACATTTTAAGGATATCATTGGGAGTCCACTTATAGACACCAAATGAAAGCACCTTCCATACTGGATGTATGTTTATTGTTCAGCGTAAAACTTCTAACCATTGCTAACATATTCGCCTTTCCTCGGTTGGCATCGCTGCACTTACATATGCATCTTCCTTATTTGCCATTGTTGCACTCCTGTATACGCTGTGCAGAGAGCACGCAAGCATTTGCACGCTCGAACTGCCATCGGCGTTGTACCCTTATTGTTTTCGGCTAATAAAACTTGCGCAACGACTAGAAAATAGCATTCGATCAAGCAACCAACTGGCAGACGCGAGCCACATTCGCTTTCGCGGCAGCTTGACGATTTAGCGGCAAGAACCGCATGTTTGCCATCACCACTACCCACCAAGTTCCTTGTGATTGTTAGTGAACACTTTCTTGGCTGCAATTTGATTATGGTATGGCATGGCGTGCTGAGCAGCATGCACGCACCACAACAGCAACTTGGTGGCGACGGACGGAAGTGAATGGTTAAACTTTTGCAATATAAATTTCCGACATGGAAATTTTGCCAAAGCGTGTTGAAAGCGGCACAAGAAAAGTTTCCTGTTTGTTGCATTGCAACAGCAAACGCTAGCAATTTCTTCTTATTTTTCCGCATTCTGCATACTTAAAGTTTGATTCGCCTACTTGGCGATCTGTAGTGCGTGCCCGCGGGTCATATTCGTACATATTGTGCTTTTATGGCCAATTTTTCTGGCTGCCGCTATTGCATGTCATTGAATCGTGGCAAATACATACATATGTGTTGTTTCCCACACGTATTAAGGTTCACAGAAATTTAGCAAACTTTCATATTGGAGGTCTGCATAAATGGTTTTGAAAATTGTCTTATGTTCGTAATAATCCACTACATTTCCTCACAGCTTTGAAATATTTTCGGACAACTTACGCAATTATTCGCAATTTGGGTATGTTCAATAAAAGGGAGCTGATTTGTAAAATAAAGTAAAAAAGAGATCTAAATTTTGTTTAAAATTTAACTGCTTTTTCAATGGAGTTGCCAACTATTTTACAAATAAAATTATTTAAGTTGGTAAATTAAAAAGAAAGTATCATTTAGAAGGCTTGTAAAATCAACTAAACACCACATGTGTTCTAAACAGAGTTGCCACCTACGTATCATAAAAGTAAAATGATTTAAATAAATGAGGCAAATAGAATTTTCAAATTTTGGTACAAAAAAGGGGTTTGCTAGGGAAAAGTTATACAAACGCAAATTGTAGTAGAGCTGCCACATGTCTTAATATTAAAAAAATATTTATGAGATGGTGTGTGTAAAAAATCGTTCTATACTGTTACAAACTAAAATATACTTGGCGGAAATTATGCTAAACATATTTTTATAGAGTTGCCACCTTTCATAAAACTAAAAAAGAAATTAAAAGTCAGAAGGGTTGTCAGCAAAATTAAAAAGAATCAAGGAGACCGTAAGTTTAAAAATAGTTTAACACGCTTGCCGATTAAAAAAAATTTTAACTAAGAATCTTATTCACATAGGAAAATGTTAAGAAAATTTAAAAACAAACATTTATTTTAACAGTGTTGCCATGCGATTAAAAATTTACAAAAATTAATCACATGTTTTAAAATTTAAGAAACAAAAAGAGACGGTAAGTCTAAAAATCATTCAAACATGTTTAAAAACTATAATATGTTTGGGGAAAATTAATCCACACGAATTTTCATAGAGTTGCCAGCTGTCATAAAAGATAAATTAAAAAAAAAATGGAGAAATAATGGTGATTTCGTTTCTTTAAAAAAATGTGTTGCTAAAATTAAAAAGGAAAAATTTTTAAATTTAATTAAATCCATGTTAAATCATGTAAGTACATATGCGTGTTCTAGCAAAGTCTCCGCATGTTTGAGTAAAGTAGGACACGCGAAGAATAAATGAAGAAAAATTTGAGCAATACACATTTTTATGAAACTTTAAAATATTTTTGTTAAATCGAAATTCTGTATATACAAAAAAAAAAAACATTTTCGAAAAATCCTGCGCAGTTTCAAAAAATTCTGAAAATTTTCAATTGGTGTTAAAAAGTATCGAAAAAATTTAAAGAAATAGCATGATGAACGTAAGTATGTAAATAAATTTAAAGATCCTAAAAATCCAAATTTTAATGATCCCCAAAAAAAAAAAAACTTTATAAATCCAGAAAATTGAGCAAATTTCCAAAGTTACTGTATGTAATTTATTTATTTAGTGCTAATACTGAAAATTTTCAATTACGTTGTGTTCTGGATTCACTGACAAGAAACCACAAAGAAGGCGCAAAAGCTCAATTAAAAATTTGCGAAAAATCCCTAAGAGCTAAAAAAAACTTTGAAAAATGAATGAAAAAAGTCCAACAAATTAAAAAAAAAATTCTGCGAGACCCGAAAAATCTAGGGAACTTAGAAAATTCTGAAAATAAGAAGAAAGAAAAAAATGCAAATGTTCGAAAAATCTTAAAATCTTCTGACGTTTGCAAGCATTTTAAATTCTTATAAAATTGAAAATAAAAAAAAATATATGGTTCATAATTGTTGTTGTTTTAGATTGAAGATGAGAATGTGTTTGTGAGTTTGAGTTTAGAATTTTTTAATTATATTGTTGGGAAACGTCAGTCAGGCTGCCTCGCAATGGTTTTACCTTGTTATGTTTTTATCATGGGCAAATCTGCGTTGACGTCATATTCACGTAGCTCTCCCGAATTTCACACATCAATCAACGCAATCTTGTATTGTATCGATCTTGGGAATTCAGAGATTAATTCAAGACTAATTGTAGCAATTGTAATTATGACCGGAAGACCCAAAAAATACCTAAAATTTCAAAAAGTGTAATTACGTTTTAAAGGGTTAATAACCTTCAATAGATTCCGCAAAAACACAGAAGAACTCATATCAATCATTCAAAAACCATTTAAGCAGCTCTCTAATGCATACATATGATACATATGTATGTGCGTGTGTTAAGTATGTCAAGCAAAATTGGCCAACAGTGGCCACTCTTCACCTCCATCACTTTATTCATAAACACAAAAGAACCTTTTTTTAAGGCGGTAAATATGTCTTTTATCTGCAAATGCCCGCAGGTGGAAATTTCAGCATATTTCATGGATGTGGACTATCGCCGGCAAGCACTAGTACTTTACTGGCACTATCCGGAATCTATGTATGTACATATGTATGTATGTATTAAGGCGTTCAGAACAATGTACAACTTCCTTTGGCACTTCTGTTGCTCTTTCTTATTGCGTGCCAGTGAATGCACAGGAAAATTTTACTGTTTACACACCCACTTGCATTATTCTTCAGCGCGCATGTGAGAGTGTTTATACATACATACATACATGTGTGTGTGTGTGTTTATGGTGTTCAGGCAGTTTTGCTGCGCTTTCAGCTGTCATGTGTCTTGTAATTTTCGTATTCATACAAAAGCTCTATTGTTGTGAAATTTTGGTAAAGCACAAAGCGCTCCTCTCTTCAACTTCTTGACTCCTCACTTGGCCTTTTCTCAATTCAACTTTGACTGCGCCGCAGTTGTTGCAGTTGCTCTCCTTTGATTTGATGTCCTTTGTTTGGTTCCGCTAGCAGCTGATTGCATGCCTGTGCAAACATGCAAGCACCATTGCTCTTGCAACACTGTTGTAATACTATTAGTAAATTTAACGGCACTATTCTCTTCGGCCTTCTCTGCAATTACATATTTGGGTGGCATGTACGCGCGAGTATGTGGGTAGAGTTGTGTGCGAGTTGGCTAGCTGGCGTGTGTGGTAAGATTTCGAAATTATCCGCAATGGAATTGTTAAAATTGCAGCGTATCAGCAGCAATTGTTTGTTTTGCGAAATTGATTAAAAGTTCCACTCAAACATTGTGTGTGTGAAGTAATTTTGTTGATTTGAGTGTGTGTGTGGATGTCAGCGCAGATCGTGTGATGTGACATATTAAATTATGTATGTTTATTTGCAGAGGAGGATTGAAATTGAAATTGGAATTTTGTTTGAGTGTTAACCTGAAAGCGCACGAGTTAATAGACGGAGTACGTAAATGAAAAGATGTGGGTGGATTGTAACGGGTGATTTTTTTGAGGTTAGGATTTTCATGCATTAGTATTTGACAGATCACGTGGGATTTCAGACATGGTGTCAAAGATAAAGATGCTCAGTATGCTTTGAAATTTCATCATGAATAGACTTACTAACGAGCAACGCTTGCAAATCATTGAATTTTATTACCAAAATCAGTGTTCGGTTCGAAATGTGTTTCGCGCTTTACGTCCGATTTATGGTCTACATAATCGACCAAGTGAGCAAACAATTAATGCGATTGTGACCAAGTTTCGCACTCAGTTTACTTTATTGGACATTAAACCAACCACACGAATGCGTACAGTGCGTACAGAAGAGAATATTGCGTCTGTTTCTGAGAGTGTTGCTGAAGACCGTGAAATGTCGATTCGTCGCCGTTCGCAGCAATTGGGTTTGTGTTATTCGACCACATGGAAGATTTTACGCAAAGATCTTGGTGTAAAACCGTATAAAATACAGCTCGTGCAAGAACTGAAGCCGAACGATCTGCCACAACGTCGAATTTTCAGTGAATGGGCCCTAGAAAAGTTGGCAGAAAATCCGCTTTTTTATCGACAAATTTTGTTCAGCGATGAGGCTCATTTCTGGTTGAATGGCTTCGTAAATAAGCAAAATTGCCGCATTTGGAGTGAAGAGCAACCAGAAGCCGTTCAAGAACTGCCCATGCATCCCGAAAAATGCACTGTTTGGTGTGGTTTGTACGCTGGTGGAATCATTGGACCGTATTTTTTCAAAGATGCTGTTGGACGCAACGTTACGGTGAATGGCGATCGCTATCGTTCGATGCTAACAAACTTTTTGTTGCCAAAAATGGAAGAACTGAACTTGGTTGACATGTGGTTTCAACAAGATGGCGCTACATGCCACACAGCTCGCGATTCTATGGCCATTTTGAGGGAAAACTTCGGAGAACAATTCATCTCAAGAAATGGACCGGTAAGTTGGCCACCAAGATCATGCGATTTGACGCCTTTAGACTATTTTTTGTGGGGCTACGTCAAGTCTAAAGTCTACAGAAATAAGCCAGCAACTATTCCAGCTTTGGAAGACAACATTTCCGAAGAAATTCGGGCTATTCCGGCCGAAATGCTCGAAAAAGTTGCCCAAAATTGGATTTTCCGAATGGACCACCTAAGACGCAGCCGCGGTCAACATTTAAATGAAATTATCTTCAAAAAGTAAATGTCATGGACCAATCTAACGTTTCAAATAAAGAACCGATGAGATTTTGCAAATTTTATGCGTTTTTTTTTAAAAAAAAGTTATCAAGCTCTTAAAAAATCACCCGTTAGGTACTAAATTGATTAGTATGGGTGGGACGCAATTTATTGCCAGTTTAACTCCTGCAGCTGTAAGTATGAAAGACAGCAACGAGGCAAAAAGGTCTCGCGACAAAGCACACAAAGGCAATGCATATAAAACATTGTCAAAATCGGCATAACTGTTTGTTGAATGTAGAAAATAGTGAAAATGAAAAGAATAAATTAAATTTGATTAAAAAAGTATGCACTACTGGCACCACCACGCTTGTTCGGATTCCTTCAGGATTTTTTTTTTTGGTATTCTACGTTATTTTTTGTTTTGAAATTTTTTTGGGCCGTTTGTTATATTTCTCAAAATTTTCAAAAAATAGTTTTCGAGATATTTCAGGTATTTTACGGCATTCTTTCTGGACAGTCAAAAATTTTTTGGTGGCGGTTTTGGGATTTTTTCGGGTATTCCGGCACTTCTACGGACCTATTCAGAGTATTTTCGGTATTTTACGCGAATTTTGTTTTAAAGATTTTTGGAAGTTTTTTCTGGAACATTTGTTATACTTTTACAAAATTTCGAAAATTAGTTTTCGAGACTGTTCAGGTATTTTACGACATTCTTTCTGGACAGTCAAACATTTTTTGGTGGAGGTTTTGCAAATTTTCGGGTACTATTTTCTCGGAACTCTTTATTCGGTATTTCAGAACTTCTTCGGACTCTTTCAGAATTTGTTTGGTATTTTACGCGATTTTTTTTAAATTCTCGGAAGTTCTTTTTCCAAAATTAGGTTTCGAGAACCTTCAGGTATTTCGCGGAATTAAATATTTTTTGGTGGAGGTTTTGAGATTCTTCGGGTGCTATTCGGTATTTTCTCGAAATTTTTTATTTGGTATTTCGAATACCACCCGCTTTGGCTGAGTGGTTAGAGGTGCGTAATACAACTGTAAAGAACCTAAAAGCGATCTTCGTTCAAGCAATATATGAGGGCAAATGTAGCTCTCAGAATTTCGGTTTTAGGTCGTGCAGTATGCGCCGTTGGAACCAAATATTTTGCGATACCAATTCATCCAGCTGAGAAAGGGGAAACTTTTTGAGCATGTCCCTATATTGTTTGACGTCCACAGTAGCCTTTTCGACAGTGGCTTTTTCAAAAAAATAAAGTCCGATTCCAACTCGAGGGCGATACTTCTGCTTACTCACATATACACAGAGATGGAAACGGGCCACTTCGCCCATGATGATTTTCGATGAAAAATGGTTTTTTTGATCGATTTTCGGGATTGCTTGAAGGTATGTAGTTTAAACGCGATTGGTGGCCATTGAATATACCTGAAAATTCACATATATGGGGTTTTCGACTCGCTGAACCAGAATCCGAGGTCCGTTAATCTCCATAATGGCAGGATCGAGGTCATTTCAAGGTCAAATAGGAAAAAAAATTATTAAATAAAAATAAAAATAAATTTTTTTGTTTTTGTTGCCGCTGGATCCGAATACGGGGTCCCTTGATTCTTCAAGGTTATCTAGAGGTCATGCCAAGGTCTTATTAAGGTCAAGTACAGAAGCTTCAAGTATATTCAATGAATTTATCCCTACTTGACCTTCAAATGACCTCTAACCTGGCGTTATGGACGCTAACAGACCTCGGATTCGCGTCGAATAGCATAGGGATATAGAGGTTTGGTTAAATATATAGAAACTTTTTTTGTAAGCATGCAATCTAAGCTGTTCCTGCACAGTGCAGAAGTGATAAAGATGTTTTTTTTTTTGTAGCGAATGAAACCCGCATGCCAGCGAAGTTGGCGACTATTCGCGTGAGTAGTGAAAATATGAAATCAGTGTTGCCAGATCAGTAGTTTTTTCTCTAGATTTAGGGACTCTTGACTGCCCTAGGGGGTCATCGTTCCAGCCGATTTAAACGTAACGGAGACTACTGCCACGCAATCGACGTAAAGCAAGACGAAGACGACCAATAGATTAATAAAACTGCAATCAGAGACAATGTCGTCCGCCGATGAATTGTTCGTGCTGCCTATAGCTCGAGAAGAGGGCTGTAAATTTAGGGGAAAAAAGGGAAATCCATGGCAAAACGGCATGCCCTTTTGGGTAAACTACTCCAATAACCTGGCAACACTGTATAAAATTGCTCTTAATCAGTTGAAAACTATTGAAATGTATGTACTTTGGATTGCTTTATATTACATACAAAATGAAATCAGTTTTTCTTGCCTAACTAGTTTAAAAATTTTTTGCTTCAAAATGCATGCATACATATTCAGCATCAGTTAGGATTCTAGGGAAACACAAAATTAGCAACGGAAATGATGAAATATTTTTTATTGTCTCTTTACGCAGACATAAACCAATTTACTAGAAGCTATGTACTTACATACAGATACATGTACGAATGCAATTACGCCAACTGCAAATAAGTAAATAGTAGATTTGTGTCTGGCCACACAAAAGAATAGCGAAAACTACTAAGCGACGTTGCGAAGAGGAGCAGCCAAAAAAAACCAAAAATAAACCGTAATTTCTTGTCTAGACGGAAAGAGCAGCGCGCAGAAATAATGCAACATCCGACAACGGTTGCAGGCGTACATTTGCGTGCGGCAGCTGGGTAAGGCAAAGTAATTTCAGTTAAAAATTAAGTAAGTACTTCGTGTTCCGGAGGTGTGCCGTCTTTCATGCGCGCTCTACTTTGGTTAGGTATGAGTGAGATAAGAGTTCTTTTAAGAGGCATGCTAAGAAGGAAGGTAAGAATTTGGCGTCGCACAGTGCCGTCTAAGTGGGCAAAAATCGAAAAATTAAACAGCTTGATCCATGGACAATAGAAGGTTTATTTTTGTTTAAAGAGTTGCCACCTGTTAAAAAAATAAATTGTTAAAAAATTAGATTACAATTTTTTATAACTTAAATGAATGATTAAGAGATGAGTATCAATCGAAATGTGTATTAGCTACATGCAGCGAGTTGCCACCTGTTTAAAAAATCAAATTCCATTTGAATTAAAGGAATTAGGTAATTTAAATAGATATGTAGGTATCACCATAAGGGAGTCAGACGAAAGAAGTTTAAGAAAGTTTTGGCTTAAAAATACTACGAATAGGGTTGTCACCTCTTTGTAAAGTCGAATTTAGTTACACTAAAATAATAATTACGTCAATCCATAGGATTATGCCATCGTATCTGTTATTATATTACAAATACATAATTGTTAATTAGTGATTTGTTCTGGTTAAATTCCTTTAAAATTACTGGACTCTTAAATTAACTCAGGAATGTTTTTACTCTTCACTTATTTTCTTTCGAAATATGTCAATTTTTTTCATTTTTCTGATACTCATATTGTTATACATATTTCAGTTACCTTATTCCCTTAATTAAAGTGAATTTGATTTTTTAAACATGTGGCAACCCTTCTACGTGTCGTTTAAAAGTAAAGTATTTTCAAAACTAGTTCAATTGATACCCATATTGTAATATCTAATTCATTTGGCTTATTAAATAATTTTAACAGGTGGCAACCTTTTCAAAAATAAAATACTTCATTGCACATCTACAGGCCCTGTCCCTGTCATTTGATACCTCTCTTTTGAAAATAGAACGAACTCTATGTACACATCTATGTAAAAGCCACACGAACCCAAATTTTCAACTTCAAACAATTACAGTGAAAGTATGAAAGCTAACAAATGGCATTTTTGAATTTGGCGTTCTCAATTTTACTAAGAAGCGAATTTTTATTTAAATCCGTTCATAATTCTATTTTCGCCCACATTTTATATGGAAGCGAAGCACTGTGCGTCGTGTTCGAAAACTGCGCAGCAATGGTGCAATATTAATAAAATAAAGTTCTTAGTGTAGATTATAAATTATTTTCTTGCATGTTGTTACGAATTAGTAATTTTTATATCCGAGCACACTTGTGCACAAGGGTATTTATTATAACTTTCTTCGCATAACGGTTGTTTGTAACAGCCAAAACGAATCGAGATAGATATAGACAAATGTATATATAAATGCTCAGAATAAAAAGGGAAATCGATTAAGCCATGCCCGGTCTATCTGTCTGTCCGTGAGTCTGTCCATTCGTGTACACGAAAATTCGAGAAAAAATTGAGATATATCAACGAAATTTCGTAGCTAAGTTACCCTTTATCCAAGGTGGGTTAGGATTGAAAAGAGGAAAAATGGGACAATAACTACGCCCACCTCTCATATAACGGTATTTTCGAAATATGCAAAAATAAAATAACAAAAACAAATAACTTAAGAACGAGCACACCTAAAAGTTCTAAACATTCTAAAAGTAGAATTATTAACAAAAACCAACAACCACATGATCAAGTGTGAATTGCAGCGGAATAGCTATACTATAGAATTACTACAAAAAAGATATCAAAAGATGTGGTTTTGTAAGGGTGTAACTACACGTAAAAGGTTTGCCACCTATTTGAAAACTGAAATTTTACTTGAAGTTAGGCAATAAATTACCTTGAATATGTATCACAAAAGAAAGGATGTAGTTGGAAAATATTTTGAAAACGGTTGCCACCTGTTTGAAAAGTGAAGTTCAATTAAGGTATACTCAAGCTAAAGTGTCAGACGCAAAATTTTTTAGACATGTTTTTTATGAAAAAAATTTAAATGTTAACAAGGGAAATATTAAAAAACGAGCAGATTTTTTGTAATTTTTTAAATTTGTATTATAGCCTGTTCTTTTACAAAAAAAAAAAAATTAACTACTAGCGATAAAAATCGCTGTATAAATAAAGAAAAATAAAAACTAATAAATGAAAATGTGCAATAGTTTTTTTTTGTATGAAATAGGGGCGGCAAATAATATTACTCATACGCCATGTCGTACATAGCGTATGGGTAACATCTCGTTCATTTTATTTTCTATGCATACATACATACATATGTATGTAGAACATGTTTATGAAGCAAAATCATAATCATTGTTTCAATTAATATTCCACGGACTAACAGTTGTGGTCATTACCACCGCTATTAACAGACTATTTACATGCTCGTAAGTATTATTTGTTATTGACTTTTTTACTGCTTCTGATTTCTACTTAGGTTATTGGTTTCGTAATTACAATAGTTAATGAATTCGCCATCAGAGCGGATGTAATGCATATAAAAATAGGCTCATGCTGTAATAATTGGCAGCATGTTTGCATTTTCCATGCTTTTACCTGTTGTTCCATAGATATACTCATATTTATGTGTAGCAACAAATCACTCGAGATCAATAGTGTCATAACTAGGGATAGAAATCTCAAATGCGGGTTTTTATTGGGCATCTTCAAATGGAAATGTTTACGTTATCTTTACCAATGGTGAAATTTATGTTAAAATTTTTTTTAGATTTTTTTTTTTGAAATTGCTCAAATTTTCAGTGTCACTCAATGTACAGATTTATGCATTCTTATAGCGGGCTATTGGTACAAAATAAAACAATTTGGGAATTATTTTTTGTTTTTTTTGAGTCAAAAGATTGATACAATACAGCAATCTTCTATTGAAAATCTTCAACACATTATTTTTTGTGATTGGGATAAAGAAAAATATTTGGGTGGGTCGGTGTAAGCGGCTTGGCAAAACAGTTACATATATATATATGTTAGGTTAGATATTAAAAATTAATTCCTTTAAATTTGTTCACTTTGTCGGGAGTAGTTTCGAACTACCCCGAAATGATCCTAAACCAAAACTTGGAAGTGATTCTGAACCAATAATTTTTAGCAAAAAAAAAACTGACGTCAACTCTCATATAAAAAAAAAAATATATATATATATATATCTCATGATCCACTGATCGGATCTTAACCAGATTAGTATGGGACCACCTCTCAGGTACTACCTTTCCGATGCAAAGAATTATCGAAATCGGTTGACATGGTCCAAAATTATGCGGTAACATACATAAAAAAAATAAAATAAACAAGTAAGAAAGTCTAAGTTCGGGCGGAGCCGAACATTAAATACCCGGCGCAAGTATTAAATAGATGTTTTTTCACCTTTCCGAAAGCTACCGCTAGTTGGTAAGCCGGGGTGTATCAATTTTGAGTAAATTAGCGTCCTTAAATTTCGAATTATTGAAGTTTCAAGCATTTCTGAAATTTACCGTTATATAAAAAGCGGCCGTAATTTTAGTCCGATTTCAATAATTTTCAACGTTTTGCTTTTATGTAGCAAGCACAATAAAAATACCGAGTTTGGTACAAATTGGTAGAACGGTTACCGATATAATTATATGTGATCATAAGTGGGCGGTGCCACGCCCATTTTCCAAAATTTTACCATAAACGTATTTCTTGGTAAAGAATTGTTGCAAGCATCAATTTTGAATAAATTAGCTTCAATATTTACTGATTTATCGAAGATTATGTATTTCTCTAAATTACCGTTATATGGGATGTGGGCGTGGTTACTGAGCGATTTTAAAAATTTTCGGCGATTTTTTATGCTGTACCAAGGCCAATAACTGTGCCAAGTTTGGAAGAAATTGGTGCAGCGGTTACCAAGATATACACATGTAACCATAAGTGGGCGTGGCTACGCCCATATTCCAAAAATTTATAATATTCTTATTTTTCGTCTAAAAATTATTGTTAATATCAATTTTGAGTGAATTATCTTCAGTAGTTACTAAAATATCGCAGTTTTCGTATTTTTGGAAATTACCGTTATATGGGAAGTAGGCGTGGTTATTGAGCGATTTTTAAAATTTTCCGCCATTTGGTATGTTGTGCGAAGGCCAACAACTGTGCCAAGTTTGGAAGAAATTGGTGCAGCGGTTACCAAGATATACACATGTAACCATAAGTGGGCGTGGCTACGCCCATATTCCAAAAATTTATAATATTCTTATTTTTCGTCTAAAAATTATTGTTAATATCAATTTTGAGTGAATTATCTTCAGTAGTTACTAAAATATCGCAGTTTTCGTATTTCTGGAATTTACCGTTATATGGGAAGTGGGCGTGGTTAAAGTCCGATTTCGCCCATTTTCAATACCAACCTACCTTGGATTAAGGGAAACCTACATACCAAATTTCGTTGAGATATCTTGTTATCGTGTACACGGACAGACGGACAGACGGACAGACGGACAGACGGACGGACAGACAGACATGGCTGAATCGATTTCTTTTTTCATCCTGATCATTTATGTATACATTTGTCTATATCTATCTCGATTCGCTTTGGCTGTTACAAACAACCGTTATGTGAACAAAATTAATAAACCCTTGTGCACAAGTGCGCTCGGGTATAAAAAAAAATATTCCGACGAACTGATAACCTCCTCCTTTTTTGGAAGTCGGTTAAAAAGTACTGTACTTTTCTCGAAATGGTTCCTTACTAGTCCTTTTCTTATCCCGAAATGTTCCTGAAATAATCCCAAAATGATACCGACCTTGTCCTGAAATTGTCTTGAACCAGTTCCGAAATGATCCTGAAATAATCTCGAATCAGTCCCGAAATGGTATTGAACTAGTCCCGAAATTAATGCGCACTAGGTCCGAAACTAGGCTCAAATGGTAGTTTACTAGACTCGAAATTGTTCTGAAATAATCCCCAACTAGTCCCGAAATTATTTCAAACTAGCCTCCAAATGGTTCTGAGATAGGCCATAACAGATCCCAATACGTTCCTATAATGATCCTGAACTAGCCCCGAAATGGTTCTAAACTAACTGTGAACTAGTACCGAAATGGTTCTTAAATATCCTTTAGCTAGTCCAGAAATGTCCACTTCTACACACAAGAAGCAAATACAGTTTTTATTCTGGGTTACACCAGAAGCTATTGAAAACTTTCTGCTGGGCTAACTAAAATTTTATGAATGAGATATTTACACATCAAAATTATAAGACTGGCAGTGCTTGAAAATTCTTAAATACATACATATGTAGATAAAACTCTTAATAAAGCTAACCTAGCCATGAAGGCCTGCAGAAAACTTTGTTGTGGGATATAGGGTTTAAACTCTAAATTAATATAATTACTATATCGTATGATGTATGATAGGCCGTCTGCTTATCGCTTTTGCCCACTTAGTCTGGTAATCAAAATTCTAAAAAAACTACCACAGCACCCTTCAGTAAACTTCAAAGAAGAATTTCGACCTGTGCTAGACTAGATCAGTGCTGGACAGAATTTAAAGCTCTTCACTTAATCAGATATCTGCATATTAAGATCCTTGAGAAAACTAATTAAATAAAAGGGAAACCCCTTAATTAAATACGTCAAAATGAGGCTAAGTTCTGAAATTATACCTTTTTTTGCAAAAAATATTGGGGCATATTCACGGTTGAAAATTATATCACAAAGCTGCAAATAACTTTCTTCTTATTATTATTTGATGCTGTAACCGCATAAGCGACTTTGACCGAGTTCTACAATGTACGCCAGTCGTTTCTTTTCTGTGCTAACTGACGCCAAGTCCTTCTCCACTTGGTCCTTGCATCGCAGTGGTGGCCCTCTCTTTCTCTGCTACCACCAGCGGATTCCGAGTTGAATACTTTCAGAACTGGAGTGTTGGAGTCTATTTGAACGATATGGCCAAGCCAAGCCAAGGACGAATACGTTCAATCGTATCAAAAAAGTCACCGACTTACGAAACTGCCATCGTCCTTATATAGAAGAAATATCAATTTGGTATTTTTTTAAATTTTTCCCAAAATGGTTTTGGAGAATATTTTGGGCTGATTTTTACATTAAATTTTTCCAACGCTGCAATGCCTCTATTCTTCTCGAATATTCAAATCAAATTAAGCACTCCCCTTAGCAGCAATTTTGTGAAATAGTATTTTTGGTACTTAACAGAATATGCGATGTTAAAATATCCCGCCACTGAGAACTTTCTGCCGCCAGTTCGCTTTGCCTTTGCTTTCTCTCGTTCGAAAGGTCTCTCTTATACACATATCTGTTAACGAAGTCGTTGAGGAGAGCAGAAAACAATGTTTGCTCTTCGCTATGCTTCATACTCGCAAACGCTTCACTTTTCACCACTACCTCAAAAGCTTTGCGTTCTCACGCGTTCACGCTCCCTTTGCTTGCTTAGTACTATTAACTACTCTAATAAATTTCCCAACAAAGTAGAGCAAAAAAAAAAAAAATATTGGTATGCACCACACTGAGCTAACCACGAATGCTCCACACTAATTAACTGTAATCGAATATTTGGCTACACCTCACTTAGTTGATATCTGCTGCTGCTGCTGCTGTGAGCAACCGGCGCTAGTAGCGCAGAAGACCACATCAACGAGCCATAATTTTTATGGGGACGTGCTGAAAAGTAAAAGTAACTTTTGAAATGCTTTGCAAGTGTGCGGCTTCGTGCGTGGGTAGGTGCGTGTGGGCGTGAATACTTATGGGTTTAAATTAAAATCGTTTACGCTTGAATAGAACGCCCATTGTTGGTATTCTATGGATAAGTGTTTGAGATATGGGGGCGTTGTTTTATGTTGTTATATTTGGCTTCCGTTTTCGTTTGGTTTTTTTTCACATTTTTCTTAATTTTCCTCTTTATGTTATTTATAGTACTTTATCCCTGAAAGTGGATATAAATCCAAAATATAATTTCCACTTCCTTGAGAAGCTTAGAACAATGAAGTAGATACAAAACAAAAAAAAATGTACTAAAAGAACATTAATTCTTTTCTGTTTACTTAAGTGAGAAAAAAACTAGAAAAGTAATCTATAATTAATACTTGCTTAGCATATCCAGCACAATAAAAACACCTACCAAAACATTTGTATGTGCTTGATACAGATGTCAATCACTTACACGCGCTGCTCAAAGTTTTACCAACCATTCAACTTTTCCTACCTTTGCCATTGTTCTATTCGGTCAGTTTGTTTTTGTTATTATTTAATACTCCTCATTGTTCGAAGCTCTAGCATCGCTCTTGTATGTACATAAAATATGTATTACAAAAAATTTCGAAGTAATGGTAATGAATAAGCATAATGAAATTATTCTATCATTCTTGTGGTATAGCATAGATATTTTTAGATTTTATATTTTTAGCTGCAGCAGTAGCAACTATAGCGAGGTCAATCATACGCCATGTACAATAATGCTGTCTTGTTTGACAATAACTCAACTGACATTAATGTTGGCATGGATTCACCAACGCAGCATTTACATACATATTGTATATATGTAATGGTAGTGAGTGTGGCGAGAAATATGAGATAATCAATTAGTTACAAGAGTAAGCGCTGCATTTGTATATGTGTATATTAGACCACGAAAAGAAAAAAAAATAAATTTGTAAAAATCCTGCAATGCCACCGGATCCCGACTCAGATCGTCGCACTTTCAGCGTTTATTTTTACCAAAGGAATAACACGAAAGAAAATTAGTTCTTCTCTTTTGAGGTCAATATCGTTTTCTGGGATCAATCAAAACGTCAGAATGTAAGAATGTTTGGTTGGTCGGTTATTTCTCTCAAATTCAGCATGTGGAGTTCAAGAGCTTAAGTAGTTGCAGTGGGTTAAAATCACTCATGTCTATTAAATCGCAGTAGCAGGGTTTGCCTAGAAGCCCGATTGTAGTCCCATATAGTGCGGGGCAATTACAGAGCAGATGCTTCTGCAGTCACAGGAACCTCCTCTGCCTCTGAGACATCCATAGCCGACCCGTTCCCGGCTAGCTTGTCGGCCATTTCATTGTCATGAATTCTGCTGTACCCTGGCACCCATATCAGTACAAGGACATGCCTCTCTCTTAAAGGCATAAAGTTCTCTCTGCGCTCTCTTATTATGCTGGATGTGATGCTTAGAGAGACAAGTGCTTTTATCGTTGTCTGGCT
Organism: Rhagoletis pomonella; assembly: GCF_013731165.1. Taxonomy (NCBI): domain Eukaryota; kingdom Metazoa; phylum Arthropoda; class Insecta; order Diptera; family Tephritidae; genus Rhagoletis; species Rhagoletis pomonella. The sequence goes on from NW_023458560.1 coordinate 28,431,090, forward strand.
ATCCGAGGAAAAAGCAATGCTGATCCTGGATTCCTTTGAGGCTAAAATTATTTGCACCGGATAGACCCTTCGATTTTGAGGTCAGGTGAAAAAACTCCCGCCCCTAGGCTATAATCCATTTTTGAGCGGGCAATAAAAATAGATACTACAAAGCGTTCAGTATAAATTGTCTCCTTCCACTCCTTTCTTGATGAAAACATCTTGTCTAAGTTTTTCTGAAGAAAAGCGAAGAGAAAATACTAAGGAGATGGCAAGGAAAAGGCAACTTTTCCGCAGGGCATTCTGTGAAGCACTTTCCTTAATAAAATTATCATTCGGTGGCAGATCGCCCCAGTTATCGAAATGCAGGCTCCACTTCTTACCAAGAATTTTCTTGCAGAAATACAGAGCACCATAGATATTTTTCACTCTGTGCCCTGTGTTCATTTTTAAGTTTAATTTGGGTGTGAGAATGAATACCAAATACTTAGCGTAAGGAATATCTTCCTTGTGGGGAATAATAGTAATTCGGCCATCGAGAGATTAACGTTGAGCTCGAAAGTTTTCAGTACAAAAGACGAGAGACTGATGGGTCTGGAGTCCCTAGGCACCGTGTGCCCTCTCTTGCCTATCTTGGGGATGAAAACTACTTTAAAGCATTACCACGTAGATGGAACATGAGTTAGGTAACAGCCTGGAAAATGGGTACGAAGAATAACTTCCAACGTCTCCTTAAAACTATTGGTTCACGCTCTACTTTTTCAGGAAGGAAGGGATGCTAAGTCCTCAATAGTTAACGCATATCTCAGTCTGCTTTTTCCTTGTTTTGAGGAGAATCATGGATCTAGAGCTCCCTCAGACGCCTTCTTATTGCGTTACGAGAGACATGTATACACTTTCGATTAGCTTCGAACTATATGCAGGGATTTGCTTTGAAAGTCGCTTTTTTATTGGATTCGCCTGTGCTTAAGAAGCTCTATAAATAACGCGATTTGCCAAATTGTCTACTTTCTTATGCCACGAAAAATGATGGTTCCAATACTGGTAAAACGCTTTCGACTTTGCAATGTGTTGTAGACGTGGCAATGCAAGCGCTTTTGCTTTGCATTTTACCGTAAAAATGCGAAATCGAAAGTCTGATTTTCTGTCTTAACAGCCAGAAAGTCCTTTTGGAAGCTTTGAGAAATCAAGGTGTGATTGTAAATTAGAAATAACGCAAATCACTTTCCAGAAAATTTTCTGGCCAGTAATTTTGCTAGAAGCATAAAAATGTCCGTAACATAGTAGAAAGTAGAACTTTCTGCACTCACCGTGATTTTCGAAAATAAAAATTGAGCTCAAAAGCGACTTTACATGCAAGGTGAAACTGCTAATGCAATCACTTTTGAAAATTTTTGAGCTTGACAGACTTTTTAAAAGGACTTGCTCCTTGCCGCGTCCAAAAGCTAACAGCTACTATAGTAAGTATTGGATACCTTGTTGGGCACATAGAAAGGCTGCCACAAAATACTTTGAGTATAGATATGAAATAAATTTCTTAAATTTAATTTGTTTTTAAAGTTTCATTGTGCGATGAACAATGGTATCTAGTTTATGGCAAATAAGATCTCATCGATTTTAAAATTATTTAAATCAACAAAACTCGATTGCTTTCTTGTTAAAAGTACTGTATGTGAAAAGAACATTTAGTTGTTAATATAATCGTTTTTTTTTAACCTGTATATGGTATGATCAATATTTTAATCGCTGTTCTAAAAAACAAAACGATTTCATTTAAAAGTTAAATTTTTCGATGTTCTTGCAAATCCTGTTTGCTACTGATAATATCTTCAGCTGTACATTGCATTTCAGAGGGTTAATAATTGCGAGCATTTTAAGTCCAAAACATAACTTATCAATTTTGCAACAGCACCAAATGTTTTTCTATTAAAACTGCACTTTACAACTACTCCATTGTTAAAGATTTTCCAGTTGCTCTCTTACAGCCTCTAAAGCAGTTCAGTTAGTGAGCATATAGTACGAGCTTGCTTTCATACAGAAGGTATACACAACATATACACCTTTAACCTTTCTGCAAAAGTATACAATTACAAATGTATGTATGTAAACAGGCACTTGGTACAAGCTACAAGTTACAGTTTTACTAGCAGCCTTTCTTTGAGATTTCTTTTAGTATTTGTGTTTACCTGCTAACTTCTGCCGATTTGCATGAACTCTGTGTCATTATTTACTACTTGCAAACTCGGTTTGGCTTTGCATGTAAGCACTTATACCCGTAAATATATGAGTATATATGTATGTATCTACATTAGGGTGGTCCGAAATAAGTAAAATCGAAATTTTAATGCTCTCACCCCCTAGAATTGTTCTATATTGAAATAAAATATACCCCTATTTTTTATTTTGAAGTCAAAAAACATTTAGAGATCGCTCAAAGTTTGCCATGTATTTTACATGGGGAAAAAACCACTTTTCGTACAAGTGGTATAGATTTCTTGAAAAACATAAATTTTCGATCGGAAAGATTTTTTTTTCCATCCGCCATTATATTTTCAGGCATTTTCTGAGGGATTTGGCGGACCTATATAGTATAGTTACTATGAAAAAATGGTTAAATAAATAATTGTGCATTATTACTGGGAATCTTTTGAACAGAAACAGAGTTCTCTGATCGATAAATATTAATTTTCAAGAATGCTATACCATTTCTACGAAAGTTTTTTTTCCAAAATAAAACACATGGAAAACTTTAAGCGCTTTGAGCGACCTCTTAATATATTTTGATTTCAAAATAAAAAAATAGGGGCATATATTTTGCGGTATAGAACAATCCTAGGGGGTGAGAGCATACAAATATCGACTTTACTTTTTCACATGCAATTTTTGGACCACCCTAATGTATATAATATGTATATCTGAAATGTGCATATGTACATATATGCCACTTATGGCAACGCAAATGTACATTAATCTGTAAATAGAGCTACATCATATACATATATGTATGTACATACATATGTATTATGTAGGTAAAATTGTAAATTGGCAAGGCAGAGCTTCGAAAAGTTAATTTCTGCACATTGAAGCTTTGCTGCCATTAGCACTTGTTGTATGTGTCTATGAGCTGCCAATCACACAAGCAATTACACGTTGACAATTATTTGATACTGAATATTTGGTTAGAGTTTGCTTGTGCACAATTCAAAAGCATGACTTTCACATTTGTAGATATAAGTATGTATATGTATACGTAGCTGTGGCCAGCTTTTGAAGGACAAGTAAAGTTATATTTGAAATATTAAAATTTTAAAGAAACAATATTTTATAGCTTATATTTGTAGACACCTATGTACATTGGATTGCATCACCAAAAGAAGTTGCGGTTTTTCCGCAGGTATTATAAAATTTATTATATTTGCCCAAAATATTTCGGAAAAATATTAAAATTTACGTTAGCTGGACCGATTTGAAATACCCACAAAAATTAATTTTTTTATTAATAAAAATAGTATTTTTTGAAAAAAAATCACCTCAGATGTAAAAATACTTTAACCTTAAAAAGTTTGCATAAAAATGTTTAAAGTATGTTGCAACGGAATTATAATAATGAGAGTTTTGTTGCTATTTTTGAAAATTTTCAAAGATTTGTTTAAGAAAAACTTCAATAACTGGGCCAAAATCATAACGATTTAGACCTGTATACATATATGGTATCAGCGGAAAGCTATTTTCTCCTCCTATTTATTTCTTTGCGAAAAAACTCAATCGCGTTCCAATTTTTTTTTCCAATATCAACACATCTTAATTCCATTTGGAGTGATGCTTTTTCATCTAACTTTTCTTTTTCATACTTTGAATGAGTCTATTTGCAAAGAAATAAAAACGGTGGGAAAATGTTTACCTTTCCAATGATAATTCAAAAGTCTAAATCAGTAATTTGGGCCCCGTTATTCAAGTTTTGTTTTTTAAATCAATCTATAAAGAAACTTAAAAAACAGCATAAAATAGCTCATTATTATGTTTCTGTTCAAATTTTTTTAAAATAATTTTATGCAAATTTTTTAAGCTTATACTCTTTTGTCAACTGTTTTTATTCGTAAAAAACTCACTTTTTGCAGGTGTTTTCAAACATGTCCAGCTCACGTAAATCTTAATATTTTTCCGAAATATTAGGATGCAATTTTCGTTTGGGGAAAAAAAATTTCATCCTAGAAAATGGGATACCCCCTTAGTGTTTTCCTTTTCTTATTGGTGATATCTATACCAACTTTTCATTTTCTACTGTAATCAATACAGGGTGCTCAATGACCTTGAAATGCGCTAGTGGATCGCTGTGAAACTGGAAAAAATATTAGTGATTTTTATGAAAAGGTACTGTTCCCATGACAACTGAAGCTTGTCATATTTTTTTAGATAATTTAAATTTGAAATGATTTTAAGTTGCTTAACCAATTGTTTGATTAATATATGTACACATTACTTCTAGAGTAAAATAGGAGCATCATGCCCATCCCCTCAATTTATACCTAGAAACATATAGTTTAGTACCAGCACTTCTTTTGGCAAGAGGAAATTTTTATGTTTTGGGACCACTCTAATGGGGAGTGATGCATTTAAATGTATATAGAAAAAAAGAAAATTGTTTCTCAGAAAAAATTAAATTTAAATCGGAAAAAAAGATCAAAAACTTTGTGCATATAATTTTTCTTATACTAAAATTAAATTATCTATTTTCGTAAATCCAAAATGCCAGTCGCGTTGCAGCAGTTAGTGTTAAATTTTTTTTTAATATTCTAGTCAAATAGACTTCAGAATTTTCAACAAATATTTTCAGATGCATATTTTGCATGGAATTTTATTTCTCGCTCACAGAGTTGTCAGTTGAAATTTAAAAAAATTATCAACGCTATGCATGTATGTATAAGTGCACCAGCATTTCTGCCACTGCATTGATATGATTTTATGTGATTTTGGGTAAATTCTATGTAGGTATGCCTACTACTCATAACAAATAATAACAAATATGCTCTATCGATTTTTGCGCACTCGTCGATCTAAAGCTTAGTTAGTTTGTAAAGCTTTTGCACATACTCTTATACATATACATACGTGTACGTTTCGCATAATATTTTTTTTTGTAAAAGCTTACAACAAAAGTAGTGGTTGTATTAGGCGTTAAAATTTTGCTTTGTTCTATTCAATATTTTAGTACCAGGTAGACCAAGGCTTGCTCGGAGTTCTTATACCTTTTACAGTTTATAAGTTTTGGGTATCGAATAATGATCATTTGGGGAGCTTTAATTTATAGTTATTTTTATTTAATATTGGTAATGGAATTTACGGTTATACAACTTGTACGGTTATAGAACTCCCCGATTCAATCGCTCGGTAAAAGTAATGAGATATTTAGGTGGCTCTTTAACTCGTGTACAGTGCGTATACGTAATATTTTGTATGGTTTGGGTAAATAAACATACATGCCAAAATTGTCCATTGTACTGCTTTCGAGTTCCTTTTACTCCGTTTTAAATGACACGAACTATGACTAAATTTAAGAAGAATATTGGCTATTAAATCTGAGCCTTGCGAAGGTAGTGCAGAGGCACAGAAAGTTATTCACAGTCTGATTCTCTTCAAGGAGTGGAAGGACAGATGGGATTGTCATGCATGCCAGTGAAAGCCAGGTTTTCGTCCAATATTTGGAGGCATTCACAAGTTTTGTCACTCGAAAATCCACCAGCTTGAAAGTACATCCAAATCAGTCTCAGGTGTTTTAGAAAGAGCTTTGATGTGAGGTAAACAAATTTCCCGCGATATTTATTGAGTGTCTGCTCCATTGACATTAAGAAAACCTTTTAAAACAACAAAATATAGAAATTAAAGAATACTAGATTAAAAAAGAGTAGGAAATAGAAAAGAAAATAAAAGTTAAAAAAATAAAATAAAAGGGAAAGTATTTTCGTTTTATATAAAAACAGCACAAAAATTTAAAGAAAAATAAATGAAAGAAAGAAAAACTAATGTCCTGTAAAAGTACAAAAAAGATAAAATTTCAAACATTTTCAGGAAATTATATTAAAAAATTTAATTACAAAATATTAAAATTAAATAAAAAATATATGTATACGTATTTATTTTAAACCACAAAATCTGAAGAAAATTAAATTGAAAAAAGGGGGAAAAATACAATGACCAAAAATAAATTTAATTTAAATATTTTACATCCCAAAAAAAAAAATTAAAAATTAAAAGAAAATTAAATAAAAAAATAGAACTTAAAATAAGTTCATAAAAATTAAATGAAATTAAAAAGAATTTATTATTATTTTTAGAATACTAAAATCTAGAATTAAAAAAAAAATAAATAAATAAAGGTAAAAAATATGTTTCTAAAATATAAATGTAATCAAGAATAACAAATTGAAAATTTAGATGAAATGTGAATTTATATGGTGTTTGTAATACAATGAGATATACTTTTTTGAAATAATAATAAACATTAAACAAACAGAAAGAAGTAGCCAAAATTGATCAAAACGTTGCCCGTTTGATTAGGTGAACGCAAATGCAATATAAGTTTCTATAAATTGGGTGAAGTGAAAGAAAATATATATTTTTCTTTTAAAAATAAACACATAAAACTATAAAAAAATTAAGTTTAAAAAAGAAAAACATAAGTAAAAAAAATAAATAAAATAGAATTAGAGAAAAGAATAAAATAAAATAAGTTTCTATAAATAGTAAATGAAATTGGATAATAATTAATTTCTTAAAACTAGAAAGTTGAAAAACTAAAAGAAAAAAAAATATTAAAAATTAAAAAATGCATCAAATCTGTTTCTAACATTTGAATGAAATTTAAAAAGATATACATATATCTTCCTTAAAAAAAACAACATCTAAAAATGAAAAGAAAATTAACTAAAAAAATTAAATTAAAAATTTTTGCTGACCGAGGATTCACCTCGAATCCCTCAAATGGCACGCCAGTGCTTGCCATTGCGACAGCTGGAGCAGCGCGAATAAAATGTTAAACATCTCCATCATGCTCTGTCAAAAGAGCTCTTCACCATGAAAATTGGCAAGGGGGCATTTTTCGAAAGACTTTCGTGACAGATTAAAGAAAACCTTTCAAACTACGACTACTATATTAACCAGAATATATGTACATATTGATAGATAACTCATAGGCTTTGAAGAGCCATTTACTTAGGTGGTTTCGGTAAGATACTTAAAAAATCAAGGCACTTGACCTATTAAGTCATGTCGAGCGAAATTTGCTCTTACCCAAACCGCGGCGTATGGCTGAGAAGCATACATGATTCATTCTTTTTCATATCGGACACCAAATGTGGCGTCACACTTTCGATTGGCTTCAAAAATTTTTATGGATTCTATACGATAAATAAGCTAAGATGTATTCGAGGATTTTTTTTTTTCTTCGGAGATATGTACATTTGATCTGTCAAAGTTTGGATTTTTTCGTGATTCTGTCTAATCATGTACTTCTTCAAATCGTTATATCTCCGGTTCTGCTCATCGTAGAGACTTCAACTTGACGTCCTTTTAAAGCTAAAATATCGGGCTTAATATTTCTTCTATTCGACTTAGAGAAGAGTGCCTCACAGACGTACAAAACCATACATATATGTACTAGTGTGAAGCTCTTGGAAATGCAAATGCACTCCCTCCCAGCTTGTTGATCCTTCTACTCGAACTCCTACCGGACGTGGCTTAAATGCAGTTTTATTTAGAAAATTGCTGTTAAAAATTTTAGCAATTTATTTTCTTTTTTTTCTTTAATTCAGAACTAATATTTTGGAAACTCTTTATATTTGCCACTCATTCCTTGCACTGAATGTAAAACAAAAAAAAAAGGTACTCAGCACTTTCCATGAAAAACTTTTGGTTATTTTTACAATTTAGATGACCACGTGAGAGTGTTGCTTTGTTGCCGATTACGGAAAGTGGTGACGAGTTTTGTATTACTGTACAATGAAAATATGCACAAGTAGAGAAAAACACATAAGAAATATACAATGTACGTACTTATGTATTGAAAAATAGTCCAACTAAACAGAAATCGAATACTGCAAAACAAAAATATAAACGATGTACAAGGATTTTCAATCAACAACACTTTTTGGAGTGACAGGAATGGTTATTGTCATTGCCGTCCTTTTGTTTGTGTGTATATTTACTAGGGTGGCCCAAAATAAGTAAAGTCGGTATTTCAATGATCTCACCCCTAACAATTCTATATCGAAAAAATATACCCCTATGTTTTTTTTTTTGAAATCAAACAATATTTAGACGTCTCTCAAAGTTTTCCCTGTATTTTATATGAAAAAAAAAAACTTTTCGTGGAAATGGAATGGAATTCTTGAAAATCAATATTTTACGATCGGAAAACTCTGGGCATTTTCTAGGAGTTTTGGCGAACCTATAAAATATAGTTACTGTGAAAAAATGGTTACGAAAAGTTGTTTTTTCCCTCATAAAATACATTTAAAATTTTGAGCGCTTTGAGCGACCTCTAAATATCTTTCGGATTTCAAAATAAAAAAATGGGGATATATTATAAAAATTCCGACTTTTTCCCCACATTCATTTTTGGACCACCCTAATAATTACTCCCACGTGTACAAAAAGTTTATTTTGTGTAGGTTGCTTTTGGGGGCGTTGTTGTAAACAACATGCACTCGAATGACCGGAATCAGTAACAGCTGTTGTTATTGTTCTCTATAATAGTGGCTATGTGTGCGCCTACAGGTAGAAAATGTGGAAATACCGTAAGTGATATGGGAACAGATATATATGTACATTGTTGTTTTGGTTTTCGCCGCAAGCAAGAGATAGTGCCCTTGATGGCATGTGAGCTTGTGCATAGATTACTGTCTGATGGTTCGATAGGCGTTTCAGCAAGCGCAATTCTTATATTTTTGTAATTTCAACTCCTCTCAGCCAATTGATGTCATTGGTGAAAAATTTCGCAAAAGACAAAGTGTTATTAAAAGCAAACCCTGAAAGGGTCATCCAAGGGTGTATCGAACTCTAGCAACTACTTGGCCTTTAAACTTGTCGAATGCGCTCCATTGTTATTGCTGGCCACGAGCAACACCAGCGTCAACTGGCTATATTGTTACACTCATACGTAAGTATGTACTGTATGTACACATGTGGCAAGTGTTGTTTTAAAATGAAGGCAATCAGCTGCGAGTCGGATTGAGTAAACTTAAACGAAGTTATATATGGAGACTTCCAGCCCAAATCGAACACAATTTGGTTCGGATTTTTTAATAATTTTTTATGTTATACTTAAATAGTATCGACTGAGAGAAACCTCCTTGATTTTGTTTTATTTTTTATTAATTCAAACCATTTTCGAGATATCGATTTTTCAAAAATTAACTTTTCCTTTTTAAATGTCCTTAACTTTGCGAAAAATGCGATGACCGCTAAATGTAAAGACAAAGGTTGAGAAAGAAAGGTTAGAATAAAGAGAATTATAAGGACAAGGATATAGATAAAGACATAAAGACTCACCACACCTAAAATTCACCACTCATTAACTCGCCAAAACTCAACTCACAACTCACCACACCTAAATTCACCGCAAATGAACTCATCATATTCACTATCCCCATAACTCACGTAAACTCACCACACCCATACTCAACTCTCACCTCAATGTGAGAACTATTTCAGGATTTTAGAGATTTTTGGGATTCGCGAGACTAAATTCTGATTTTAAAAACTATTTTGGGATTCTCGACACTATTTCAGCGTTGTATATATCGATCTTGTTATCCATATTGTTATACATAGATGCAATAATCTATTTTTTAGTCGATGTATTTATCGATATTAAAATATATATTGTTGTTGATATATTCATGGATATTGTTATCGATATAATAATCGATATTGTTATTGATATATTTATCAAACTATTTATTGGAACTTTTATCGATATTGTCATAAATACATTTATCGAAACTTTTGTCGATATTTCAATCAATATTTTTATCGAAAATCACATCACCGCACCGTCTATCATCTAGGTGAATATATATATGAAGAAAAGGGCAAAAAAATATATTAAAGGCAAAAACAAAGATGGAGTCCAATGCTGATTTAAACATCTTACCTTTACAACGACAAAGAGGATGGTGAATATGTATGTAAACGTTGAAATAAAGATAAAAAAAATAAAGATCAGGTTAAATGTATTTTTTTATAACGAAAATGGTGTGACGCGGACGTACTTAGTTTTTTTCTAAAAAACTGTCATTCATTCCGTAATTTTTAAGCCTACTCCGATAATGAGATAACCATGTGATCTATTTTTTTCAAATTTTGATTTTTAATGTGAAACTAACAAATGTTGTAGTGTAGTAATTCCCATTGCAATTATGTAGAGAATTTTTTCGTCCACAATGTAGTATCTTCACGCTTTTTAAAATAGATCAATCCGTAGGTGTGTTTTTTTTTTGGAAATCAAAATTTTATATTAAACATTTGAAAATTTTATACAAATCTTATAGAAAGAAGGGTTTGAATCTTTTTCATTTTTACATATCGAAAGTGTTGAAAAATGTCAGAAAATAATGGTTTCAATCGACCCATTTTTGCAAAGTTACGGATATTTAAAAAAATGAACTTTTTTCAGAAATCGAAATCTTGAAAACGGCTGGACAAACAAAAAAAATCAAATTGGCCTCTCTCAATTGTTGCTAACATAAACAATTGTGAAGAAAAATCGGAAATACAACAGCCACATGGCGTTCGAATTACGCTGGAATGCCCCATATACATACGAACATACCTGCGCATACAGTTCGAGCATTGTTTGACCACAAAGTTATAAACGTTACATAGAAATGCCAACAGCGTAAACGCAATCAATTTTTATTTGTTTCGTTTTGAGTTTCTATTTTGCAATTTTTATTTTAAAAATGTATTGTCGGCACTTTCGTGGCTTGGCTTGGCTATTGAAAACCACAGTTTGCCAAAATGTGTTACACAATTCTTAGGCATGATTGCATTCGGTCATGATTTAGTGATACGTTAAAAGTATTTTCAAGTATGTGCTTACACAGGAAACATGCGAGCACTTTGAAACAATGTTGCTTTCTAAACTTCATGGTATTATTTATTTTTTTAGTTGTAAGAGAATGTGTTTATATTTGTTGGAAACTAAAAATTAAGCTTAATACCTTACATTACTTAATTAGGAAATACGTGGTGGAGGAGATGCTTAGTCTGCACTAGTGAAAGTGTACAAAGGAAAGAATGCTTATTTTGAGTAACATAACACAAAAAAAGAAAAAATAAAATAAAAAGCAATACAGTATGGCGAAAAATATATGTAATGCTCGTTGATATATAAACATGTAGCTAACAAATCCACCACAGCTTGTGATTGTGCTGAGGTTGGCTGCCCGCCCGTAAAACAAAGTTCGAATAAAACTATAACCATACCATTGGATGAGATCCATCCATTCCCAATGGCCATGGCAAACGATGATGTCCTTGGAAGACTGGGGCTGGAAATGCTATCAACGCCATCCAATAATTGAGAACTTTGTTATTTAAGTAGTATACTGAGGTATAAAAAATCAACCTATTTAGAGGTCCCTAAATACTCTGGTCCAAAGAGTACACAGAGGTACTTCAGAGATCTAAACTACTTTCACTAAATTATCAAGCCATTTAGTCGATAGCTAAATAATTTAAAACGAAATACTTTATTTAGAAAAAATTTTAAAAATTAACACCTTACCATACACTCACCTCAACCTACCTTACCACGACTCACTTCACCTCAGCCCAAAATCAACTAACTACGCAGAAACTAACATCTAAGTTTACCAAACCTTAACTCACCATAACTGAATTAATCACACCCGTTCTCACCACACCGCAATTTGGAACTATTTCAGGATTTTAGAGATTCGCGGGACTGAGTCAGTATTTTCAAGACTATTTCGAGATATTGGGACTATTATGGAGCTTTCGTTGTATTTATTGATCTTTATGTCAATAAATGTATCGATATTTTAGTCGATATTTAGTCGTTATTATTGTCGATATTGCTTTCGATGTTTGTATCATTTTTTGTCGATTATGTATATTGAACTATACATGTATCTATCGATATTTTGTTTCGATATTTCTATCAATATATCTATCGATTTATGTATTTGTCGATATTTTTATCATTATTTTTATTACTACAAACATCGTTATATTTATCGACTTTTTATCGTTTTTTCTATGCGTATACTTATCTACATATTGATAGATTTTTTATCAATATACTTATAAACATATATGTATATTTATCAAGATATTTGTAGGTATATTTTTCGATATTTATATCGATATATTTATTGATATTTATCGATATATTCATTGATATTTATCGATATATTTAGTGTCTAAAAAGCTGAGATAGTCCCTAGAATCTTAAAAATCTTGAAGCAGCTTCGAGAATCTCGAAATAGCAGCGAGAACCCCAAAAATTATAGAAACCTCGAATTAGTCTCGAAATAGTCTCGAAATAGTCCCGAAAATACCGCAATAGTCCCAAGAGTCCCGTAAAACCTGAAATAGTTCCGAAACAGTACCGTGAATTCAGAATTAGTCCCGACAATCCCGTTAATCCTAGGCTATGGCGTAGGCTTGCCAGATTTTCGTTTTTGCATTTCTCAAAGATAAATGAACGCGGACAAATTTTTTTTAGCATGCATTTTTTGATGTGGTGGCATTTTAGGCGGCAAACTGTCAAAGAGCTGAAAAAGAAAATACAAAAATAAAATATTTCCGCTTCTGGCTTAAGTTGACGTGTCGAGTAATCATTAATGATTTCTTACAATAAGTTAAATTAAGTTAAGTCTAGAATAACTGACCTTTAATCTTGGTATGGTTGAAATCAGCATGAAAATTTTTAGTTTTACTCATCTCTAATCGAAAGCAATATGCTCGTATCAGAAAATTTAAGAGAATGTTTATTCTGAATAATAAAAAATATTAAAGGAGGTAATGCTCCTTTCCGATTGATACCAAGGTTACCCCGAACTAGCCGCAACAATATCATGGTCAGTTATGGTCACTACAAAAGAAACTAAGTACCATTAAGTGAAAGCATACGAAAACTAAAGTACTTACTTAGTAATGCTATCAGCAATAAAGTACGTAAAACGCTTACGTGCATCGCTTTGCTAAAAAATGTAGAGTTATTGGAATGCATAGAGTATGATTTCGTTTAATTTGATATGCGTTCACGATAAAAATAAAATAAATATATCGAGCCCTAACCGCCAAAATAACGTAAGCGACATTTTTTTCCCAAATTTTCTTTTTGATGTAGAAATATTCCTAGAGCATCTAGATGCATTTCTGCATCAAAAAGAAAATTTTGAAAAAAATGTCGCTTACGTTATTTTGGCGGTTAGGGCTCGATATATATGTATGTAAAATTACGCGCTTACAGATGCATTTCACCAACTAGCAGCGGCTTCTGCAATACGCACACCCACAGCACATTGCTTGCAGTGAGCACCCTCTCAAGCGTGGCCGTGAACATAAACGAAGCATCGCATCAGCTTAACAGATTTTTGCTCATTTTTGTGGCAAAAGTGGAAATGCGCGAACAAAAAATGCTGGCTGGCAACAAGTAATTCAGTAAAACGTACGCACAAAATGACAAAAAAAAAATCGTTTTTGAGGATCTTACATATGTACGCACATACTTGTATTCATACGTTGTTTAATTGTAAGTTAATAAATATATTCACTTTAAAATCCAACAGCACATAATCCGCCTCTGCGTCGGGTTCGTCGTAAAACTCAAATCCGACCAACCACTCCAAAATGCTTTAGTAAAGCTTAACAATTTGTTTAACTTTGAGCTGGGTTTAAATGCAACCAAAATATTTATATAAATATGCACACACATATATAAATATAAATAGAGGTAGCTTCAAATATAATTCAGTGTGTTAAGTTAAGATAATATGAACTAAGGTAAGTTGAGGTGAATTGGGGTAGGTTCGGGTGAGGTGAGTTAGGGTGAAATGAGTTGAGGTAAGATGAGTTGAGTTTGAGGTTAAGGTGAGTTAAGGTAACGGGAGATATGGTGAGTTGTGGTGAATTGAGTTGAGGTGAGTTGAGAAGCGTTGAGGTGAGTCGGAGTGAGTTGATGTTAAGATGAGCCGAAAGAAAGTGCGGATATTTAATTTTGTTTGACTTTTGTAAGTAAGATTTGCTATATAGAAATGAAAAACCCGCCTACATCGCTACGGTCGCCCTAGGGCTGGAAACTTCGGTGACTGTTCTTCGATGAGCAACATTAGTATTTCCTAGTGAGCTTCTAAACTAAGGAAAACGGCTTAATAAAGCACTCTGCAAGCTGAAGTTTTGTCTCCTCTGTTATGAAACCTCGTGCTTAACGAATTCATGCTTCATTTTAACTGCAAAACCATTAGGGTTTCCGCGTATGCAATAAGAGCCGCTTTTCAGCTGTCAGTTCTTTCAAGGTGCCTGTCGATTTCCCCTTCCCAACTTCAACGGACTCCAAATATTTTTCCTTTTAATGTCGGTCGCACCTTACGAAACAGAAAGAAGTCGTACGGTGCATGATTTGGTGCATAAGGTTTGAAACATCTTGACAGACTGTGCGAAATACCGTCGGATTGTCTTGACGGAGAACGCTAGACTTGTTCCACAATTCGGTTAGTTTTTCCTTATTCACACACCAGACGCTTGACCTTCAGCATCCCAGTCAGTAACGGTTTGAAAAGCTTTACTTGAAATGTCATAAAAATTCGTTGTTGTGTAACTCAACGTTTATCTGACTAGAAAGAAATTAATTTGAATGCGAGTAAAGGCTACGGAAGCAACGATTTGTTTACAGAAACGAAAGGCACTGCACTGGAAGAAGGAGATTTCACGTTCACACTTGGAAAAGGGGGAGAGAAAGATACCATTTAGTGTGTTTTACAGGTGCAGTCATGTCGACACCCCAGACGGCACTAAAAATACTGCTGGACGTTCAAAATAAATTTTATACGTGTCTTAAATGTCCTGCTACTGAGAGTATTCTAAGGCTTTTGGCATTTGATGGGCCGTGAACGAAAGATAAGTGTCATGTCTCTATTTCGGATAAGATTAGAGTGAAACAGAGAAGCTTTGCTCACACCTTAGCCCAAATGTCTAACTTCACTTCTGCGAGTAAAGTGACTGAGATTCTGACACTGTTTTAAGTTAAGTTAAAAACTTTAATCTTTACAGACGGGTCCAAAGTAAGTATAGACGGAATGGAATATGACATCTTGGGAGACCTGGTAATAAAGATGGCTTCTTTCCTTCAGAAATATCAGGGCCCCAACTACAAGATTGTAAAGCGTAAAATTATTATTAATAGGTTGATGCATCGGAAACTCATTCCACGCCAATCTGCCTCTCCTTTAAACTTCAAAGCAGTTACGCCATTGCGCTCTTTAGAGAGGATGAAACGTACAAATAGGACTATATTTAAATCAACAAAAACAAATTTCAAAGCGGATTAGCAGTATAATATCAAACCGGACAGCGAATCACGCTACAATAATGCTTTGGGGGAGTAATGACAAACCGACGGTATTAAAACGTCGGGAACGCGCGACGATAGCAAAGTGATAGCGACGCCGAGACGATGGAGAAGACTCTTGGTATATGAACGCTGGTGGTGACTCAGCACTACCCTGACCGAAGCTATTCTGGTACGCCTAGATACTGTGTTACTAGAGGTTTTGAGGTAGATACTTATATATACATGTGCGGAGAGGTTCTTGGCGAGATCTTCTCCTGGGTATTGTCAGAGGTCTCAGTGGTCACCGTCTGAGTATTTGAAAATATTAGCCCTTTTAACTGTACACAAAAACATTTATTCACTAATTTCATAAAGTTCCTTAACTTTTCCCCAAGACTCCCTACTTCATTATTTCAAAGTCCCAATTAACGGAAAAATTTTAACTTTAAATACATCGTAAGTAGTTACTGGGGATATTCATTTTTCCGATTTTACGATTCTGGGAGTTTCGAAATGTGGATATCACAATCTCGGGATACCGGGATTAGTCCCGGAATTTAGATATTCATTACTTTTCAACAAATAAATAATAAATAAATGGGTTTTAAACCTACTTTTTTATTTAAAGTGCCGTTTTTGTTATTTATCTCTGACCAAGGCGAATTTATATAAAATGATAGCAGAGTATAAAAACCAAAACTTACATGTATTTTGTTTTTGCTTTGGCGGCATAAACTGTCAAAATCTGTAAGAGTGTGTATGGAAATTCAAACAAAATTTTTCAATTTGACATAAGAAGCCGCGAGGCGAAACACATACACAAAATCAGCTGATCTAGTAACACCACCTTATATAAATTCGCCTTGTCTCTGACGTTATTTCAAAAATTCAATGCAATGTAGAATAAAACTATGGGTACCAAATGAAAGAAATTTCTTTAGAATTTAAAAAAAAAATAAAATGATAAAGCCAGAAGGACAAAATTCGAGGATGTTGTCGAGTTTATATAAGTCCTTAACATATAATTTTTTTCAAAAGCAAATATTGCGAAATTTCAAGGATACAAATTTAAGAGAACATTTTCAATTCTTACTAGTCCTTATGTAGCAAAAAATTGAGCCCGATTAAATTCTACAGAATTTCCTCTTTAATTTAGTACCCATACTTCTTCTCTAAGCAGATTTCTCTGAAATTTTTAAACCAATTTTGGATTACTGACGTTAGAGTGAAAAACTAAAAGAGCAATTTTACTCTATTTGGCCTATGGTTTCGCGAATATATTGATTTTTGCGTGTAAAATTTACTATACACGGTGTTATATGTATAATGGGCTAGACTTTTATAAAAAAATATTAATTATTAAATAAAACAAGTAAGAAAGTCTAAGTTCGGGCGGAGCCGAACATTAAATACCCGGCGCAAGTATTAAATATATGTTTTTCACCTTTCCGCAAGCTACCGCTACATGGTAAGCCGGGGTGTATCAATTTTGAGTAAGTTAGCGTCCTTGAATTTCGAAATATTGAAATTTCAAGCATTTCTGAAATTTATTGTTATATGAAAAGCGGCCGTAATTTTAGGCCGATTTCAATAATTTTCAACGCTTTGCTTTTATGTGGCAAGGACAATAACTATACCGAGTTTGGTACAAATTGGTGGAACGGTTACCGAGATACATATATGTGATCATAAGTGGGCGGTGCCACGCCCATTTTCCAAAATTTTATCATAAACGTATTTCTTGGTAAAGAATGGTTGCAAGCGTCAATTTTGAATAACTTAGCTTTAATATTTACTGATTTATCGAAGATTTCGTATTTCTCTAAATTACCCTTATATGGAATGAGGGCGTGGTTATTGTCCGATTTTAAAAATTTTCGGCCATTTGGTATGCTGTATCAAAGCCAACAACTGTGCCAAGTTTGGAAGAAATCAGTGCAGCGGTTGCCAAGATATACACATGTAACCATAAGTGGGCGTGGCTATGCCCATTTTTCAAAAATTTATAATATTCTTATTTTTTGTCTAAAAGTTATTGCAAATGTCAATTTTGAGTGAATAATCTTCAGTAGTTACTAAAATATCGCAGTTTTCGTATTTCTGAAAATTACCGTTATATGGGAGGTAGGCGTGGTTATTGTCCGATTTTGCCTATTTTCAATACCATCCGTCCTACGCCCGAAAGAAGTACACGTACCAAGTTTCGTTAAGATATCTTAATTTTTACTCGAGTTATCGTGTGCACAGACGGACGGACGGACGGACGGACGGACGGACAGACAGTCACCGCTTAATCGATTTCTCTTTTCATCCTGATCATTTATGTATACATTTGTCTATATCTATCTCGATTCGTTTTGCCTGTTACAAACAACCGTTATGCGAACAAAGTTATAATACCCTTGTGCACAAGTGCGCTCGGGTATAAAAATAAATATAGCCAAGAAAATTAAGTTTCTATTATTGCCATCCGTGCAAATTACCAATCCCGAAAATCCCGAGATTTTTGGAAACCTAAAAAAGGCCGGGATCCCGGGATTAACATTCCTAGTAGTACTTCTTTTTGACCAACCGTAGTATCTATAAGGGCGACTCGAGCATAATGCGTTCAGCAGTGCTAATGACCTTTCTGGGTTTGGCCATTTAAGCAAGTTTTTTGTTTCAGTATCAAATTTGTGAACTATAAAAATTTTAAATTGCAATTTTTGGGTGTCAAATTATCTTTTTATGCATTATTTTAGTAAAATATATTTTAATTGAAAATCATATCAACAAATATACTGGTCTAATCAGTGGAAAATATGCAACTTTTCATTACATGTCCACAGGTTACACATACGCCAAGGCAAACTGTTTTAAGACTGCCGAATGTATGAATGTAATTTATTGGCATGACCACGGAACGACTGACACGTTATCCCCAGAGGTAAATTAATTGGGTATTCTACTATTTAAACACCACGTTAGAGACTTAAGTAAAGCGTAACGTGAGGTATATGAACGATGCCAGGAAATTTGGAATGGTTTGCCCACCGACTTTAGTTTCGCTCTCTCTCTCTCTCTCAATTGTGGTAATATTTTAACATAGTTATTTAAAACAAAAAAAAATTGTGTACAACTCCGTATGTATGTACCACAAAATTAATGATGTTTTGCATGTTTTTGGGGTACCAATGTGACTAAGTACATATATTTTTAATGTAATTCACATTTATGCCAACGCAGCACTTGTGTTAAATACATTACAGGTAATGAAATACCCAATTTAGTGGAGTGCATAAATGTAGATATAAACATTTTTTTTAAATACATTTATTAGGTTACCTAGCAGGAAAATTTAGCGGGTGGAGAAAAAAACTAAACAATTGCGATATTATATTAGAGATATATTTTTACTTTTAGAGTAGCCACCAAGCATAGTCTCTAGAAAATTTCAATGGTTAAAAAGTGATTTGCTGAATTTCGTTGTATTTTTCCCAGCACAAATGAAACTCGTAAGGTGACTGAGTGTGCAGAAATCTTCAATTAGCAGATACATAAAACTTTTAACAAGTACATAAGTGTTGTATCACAATCCGATCGTGTTTTCGTGGATTTCTGTTACGTATTTGGTAGACAAAACGTAGATGCATAAAAATATTCTAAATAGAGACTTAGGAATAGTCTGAAGAGGGAATTTCTCAGGGTGAAAGTGCATCAGCGGAGGCCAAGACTAACAAAGAAACGGTATTTTAGAAGCCTGCGATATTATACTCATCGGTAAACTTGAAAATGCCCAAAATTGAGTTTCATAAACCTAAATAATATTCCAACTGTTAGTCAGAGTTATAAGCGATCCGAGTGCCATATGTCATCTAAAGGCTAAGGTCTTTAATTCGACCTCACATTTTTGAAAGTTGATAGAACGGTACGAATCCAATGACTATCACGAAAAACGTATCTTGTATAATATATATTACATATGTACATACATATATACTTAGTTAGAGCGATATGACTCGAAAAGGTGGCCAGCCTAAGCAAAGATTTTTGTTAACTAAATCTTTCATAAATCTCTTTCAATTGACTCTCATATCTTAGTACATACATATTTCATACAACTTTTGTTTAAGTTAATTAAGTTCGACTTTTCAAAAATGTGGCAACCCTCTTCAAAACATTTTCAAGTCGTCGGTAAAACCTTAAACCCCTTTTCGTTGGACTCATTTGGTGGTATTTATTTATATTACCTATATACATAGTTCCCTCAATTTAAATTTAATTTGATTTTTTAAACCGATGGCAACCTCCCACAGTTAAGTTAAGAAGCAAAGATTTCCAAACCCCATTTCGACTGATACCCATTTTGTAATAAGCGATTTTTTTTTTAATAATTTGAATATAATTTTTAAGGGTGACAACTCTTTTAAAAAAGTAAAATCTTATTCCTCATCTGCAATACGAGCCTTTTAATTTGACACCTTATTTTGGAAAATCAAGAGCACGTTGCACATCTTATGTCTTGGACAAAAAATCCCTTCGCGTATTATAAATGTATATATCCTAATAACCAAAATAAATTATTTCACAGAGGGTAGCTTCACTAATTATTATTTTTTTTTTTAGTACAAAACATGCATTTTAAGAGTACACTGCGGCCACAGTAACGCAAAGGCATTAATTAAAGTCACACCGCAACGCCAATATTTTGTTGAATGCAACTCACCGCATGCAACAGCAAAAAAAAAAAACAACGCCAACAATTGGTGCACAGCGGGAGTGCAAGCCGCAGTACATATACTGCGAATGCAAGTGCTGTGTGCAGCCATCAGCCATCAGCCAGCAGTTAGTGGGCAGATGCCAGCGGCGGTACAACAATACACCCGCAGTCGCAACTAACTACCTACGCAAGCATTTATCAAAATGCAAATGCGAATGCAACCGAAAAACATTAGCAACAACACAACAACTGCATGAGGTGCCAGTAATTTACATACACATACGAAGGTTGTGCGGGCAGGTGCTTGGGAATAACATTTGCTTCCTAGATATGTATGTACTTATATTTATATGTACAACTAAACGTATGTACATTTAAGTGTGTTAGCGCAATATTTGTACACAATTTTAATTGAATTAGCCAAACTTGCAGGTACCAGCGCTGCCAGCACTTCCGTTGGTCTAAATTGCATAAATAGTTACACTCTCAGCTGTGTGTACCGCCCACTTCAGCTGGTGCTGTTGCTGCTGCCTACTCCCATATTATACTAATACATATGCCTGTATGTGTGTGTGTGCCCACAACTGGTGGGCGTTCACCGGTAAGTTTATAAATGCATTGCCAGCTTTTCAATTGTTTTCTCGTTTGCTAGTTTTTGGCGTGGTTTCATGTTGCTGCGCTGCACAGTAGTTCGAAATCCACATCTAGGTGGACAAAACTATATGCACAATGCAGCGTTTTTGTGCATTGGACTAAATTTGGTATATAAAACCGATGCTTTTAGTGTACAGTTCTGTGGGAGGTGGGCGTGTTCTTCATACGATTTTGTTTAAACTGAACAATTTTCTTATTAATATCAACCTACAAATCCTCTGTACAAAATTTCATTGATCTGCGACAACTCCTTCTACTTTTGGTCACACACACTATGTGGGCATGCGTTACACTGTGCGCCGGCGGCTGTTATGACCATCTGATAGGCCGAAAGGATAAGCAGTGGGATTTATGGTTGAGCTGCAGCTGTATGTATGTAGACACCAAAAAGTTAATTATTTCAATTTCCGTTACAAATTGTTTTATGTATTAGCATCCTGGACTTATTTCATTAACACATAATTGCATGCATATATGTACATATGTACATTAGGGTGTGACAAAAAAAAACTAACATAACAAATTTATGGCCTAAAAGGTCCTATTTACTGAGCAGAAAACTCCACCATTTTGAAAAATGTTTATTGCAATTTAAAAAAGTTTTCGGTGGGCATTTGCAATTTTCCATTTAAATAAGATATAAAAACATTTATTTCATTAAAAATTTTACAACTTATGAGCCATTTGAGATACAAATTTTTTTTTTGAGCATGTTGAGGTAGGGCATTGAATTTTGTAAAAAATTACCCTGAAGTCGGTTATCTTAGAGATGATTAAGAGTATTAATTATGTTAATGGTGTATTGCTGCACGAGGTATAGCGTTGATACCAACTTATAATCGAACTTTAACGAAAGAGGACAAACAACAACAGAACACATTTTGTAACATTTCCGAGAAAGTTTTTTCATTTAGCATGAATATTTCCAAAGATAAAGCCCTAAAACTGCATATTTCTGCTTTTTACAAATTTCATTGCCAGCAAGTATATACATTTTTCCATCTCTACAGTCAACTTCAGAGTAATTTTTTAGTGAATTTAATTCCCTGCAGGAATATGCCTAGTAAAAATTTGTATCTCGGACGGTTTAAAATTTATAACATCTTAAATTAAAAAAAAAAATGTTTGTATATTTTTTAAGAGGAAATTTTTAAAAGCCCACCGAAACCTTTTAAAATTGGAAAAAAATATTTTCCAAATGGGAGAATTTCCTTCTCAGTAAATAAGTCCTTTTAAGGCCATAAACTTTTAAGGCTAGTTTACTTGGCTCACCCTAATCTACATATGTATATGTCAGTACTAATTTTAAGTACATAAGCATGTATTTTTGCATTGTGGTTGAAATTTTATGGTTTGAACCACTTTTAGCCTTTGACTTTTTTCACCTACAGCTGGTGTCTGTCTGCTTTGGGCTTTGGTTGCCAAAAAATTTTAATTACCTTTACATATATACACGCGTACGCACCTACATTATGTTAGCAACGTTTGCAATTTATAGTGAATGCGAGTACAAACTCCAGAAATATTTCGAGCTCACCGAAATGTGCCACACATGGGAAATGCTTACCTTGGCACTATTTTTCGTTTTTAATTTTGGGCGCCATTACCGCACGCTACTTACGAATGACTGGATTTTACTTTTTCTAATGGTTCTGAGTTAACTAAAGTGCATGATTGGAAATAAGTAGTGGTGGAGCAGTTTTAATTTATTAAGTTTATTTCGCTAAGTTAGTCGTTTTCTAAATAAATATACCAAATATTTACATATTTCGCGCGAAAATGGGCTGCACTAATAGCTGAGCGATTAATTAAACTAATGCAAAATTATAATGAACATGATAATTAATATTGAAAATTCATGTGAAAAGTGCTCATGAAGTTACATCTCCTCATTTATTTGGCTGGGCTCTCAAATTCACCAAACAATTTGTTTACAAACTTTTCCAACACTTTCAGTGTCTTAAGATGCACAGTATAAAAAAAATAATTCTTAGGACTGCAAACTATTTATTTGTACTTAAAATCTGAAAGGATTTTATTATAAGTTCATACCGAAATTTAATCCAGTCGATTTAATTTTTATTTGAGTTACCGCTTTTTGTTGGGAACACACAGTCAGCTGCTGCATAAGCGAAGTGCGCCAGCAGTGCCTTAGCAAGGATTTTGGGAAGGGGAGAGTTTAAATAATTTTTAAGAGATAAATTAACAGTGGGACGCCGCACAGTGTTCGGAGAAGCCATGTTTTACGCGAAAAAGGCATATTTTAAAACTTAAATTAACCGGAATAAAGCTATTCGTATTCAGAACGAGCTCAAAACTGATTAGAACTTTCAATAATATCTGCTGAGAAAGCCGGTGAATTCGTTTAGTTCAACGGTTTCTATCGTGGACGTTCTCACAATTATGAGTTGATAACTTTCCTAAACATTTTTTTATGGAAAGTTTAAATTATAACAGTACATGCTGGTTTGGTCTTACTTCTTAAACATGGAAAATAATGATTCCATATGAAATATTACATAATAAATCTTGGTTGGCAAATTATCAACACCTTAATAGCGTGGCTTATTTTTCAAGAAATATTTTCTTCAAAAAGGTATAACTAATTTGTAAGGCCGAGTAGGATCTGCATTTCTTTACCAGAATTAATGCAAAGGTCCCTTTAAGGATCTACGAAAAGACAAGCCGCGCATACTTGCGCCAAAATTTTTATTTCACTAGACCAACTCAAGCAGTTTTTCCAAATAACATAAAGTGTATTAAAATATTAAAGATTAATGTAATTTATTCTATGTTTAGAATAATATCGTTTATAAGATATGTTTTAACAAATCTGGTAAATTATTTGTCAACCCACCCAAAATTGTATATTAAAATATGACAAGATTTAAAAGCTCATACAGGTAAGAAGTTAAATTTTTCAGGTTACCAGAAGCACTGGGTAAATTTTATAAAGAAAATATATTTACTGATTAAATTAAATAATGAGCCTGGATACCGCAAAACTGTAAACTTAAAGAACAATTTATTTTATAAAGGTTTTATAAGGCTCTACTTAGAGAGCCTCTTCTTTTAAACAATTTTCCCTTCCATTGCATGACTAAAGGTTCACGTAAAATATGAGAATAATTCTCATGGGAATGCCGTCATTTTAATGTGACTATTCTCATGACCCTTACAGGCACATTGACTCTCATTGGAATTTTGTTCTCATGACAAAATTTTCGTTGAGACAATACTCATTTATTCTCATCTATTTTAAAACGCAGCGCTCTCATATGGCACGTGTGTCGTCTTTTGAGGGAATGTAGGCAGAGAAGGAGCTTCTGGGAACCCTTTCGGGTGCGCAGTAATCTATCTGTTAAGGGACGAACTGAAAGCCCTAGAGAACTCCAGAGTATCCAGCTTTCGAGCCAGTTAACCACCCGATGTCCCTGAGCCGATTAGAAGTTCGTTCAAGCGCAATGTTCAACATGACGTTAAGCGCCAGTGTAGGTTTGATTCTTAATACTCCACTAACTCCGATTACGGCAATACGCTCCAGTCGCTTTACAAGTGTAGCCTTCTCTAGTTAGTTCCACCAGACAAATGCTCTGTAAAACTATATAGGCTTAGCTATGGTTTTACAGAGCCAATAAATTACTTTAGGTGAGAGATCCCACCTTTTACCAATAGCTCCCCTACAGCAGTACACCGCAACGGACGCCCTTCTTGCCCTTTCTTCAATGTTAGGCTTACATGATAGCTTCACATCCGAGATCAAGCCTAGGTACCTGATCCTATTGGAAGCTGAAGACGAACACCCCCGTTGGAAGGGCCACAACGGGTATCGTGTACTTATTGGTAAACAAGACCAGTTCAGTTTTGCTGGGATTTACTGCGAGGCCACAGTTGGCCGGGTATTGGGTATCTAGAAATCGACCATTAAACAATAGTACCTACCTCATAATCTTTATAGGCAATCACCCGAAGGCCCAGTATTAAAAGTTCCTCCAGAAGGTCGCTTACCAGAGCAGGGAGAGAGAGAGCCAAATTGCGGAGTGCTCCTATTTACTCTACGCAGAGTGCAGGGACCCCTCCACTCCGCCACGACATTTCGGTATCGAAGTAAGGTGCAGAGAAGTCTTATGAGGTTGGTTTCAACCCCACCTTGAATGTATGTAAGTAGTGCATAAAAAATTTATGGTAGTATACTTTCCATTGGATATAATACCAAATCTATAAAATTGATATTTATACGTCTATAAGAATATATGTATATACATACAGTACACACAATAATTCCGCTTGTATGCGCTCTAAGCATATCAACATCCGACGATTCTTTAGCACTGTAAATAAAAATGTTAGAAAAGACATACCTATAAAATGCAAATAAAAATTATTTAAATACGTCTTTTAAAGTGCACGTGCACTTGCTTATATACGAGTATTTACCGAGTTTATTTGCTTGCAGTCTGAATTAAATATTTGCCCAAGAAAAAGCCAATTTATGAATCAACTAGAAAATATTTCAGAAAATCGTTTAATTTTTCTAAGTTATAGTAGTTAAAGTCAACAACTTTAATTGGACATCAAGCAGTGCTTCTTCGCAGCGTGAGTGCATGCTGATATTTGCATACATTTAAGCATTTATAACTGTATGTCTGTATGTATGTGTGTTTGTTATGTTGTTGGCAATTTGCCAAATCACAGTTGTGGGAAATAACTTACATTTATGCTTGCTTTTACGGTTGTATGCATTTGAACAAAAAAAAAAAATGTTAAGAGCAGAAAATACTTATGGTATAGGAATAGGGTGGTCCGTATAGTTGTTTTTTTTTATAAAAAAAAAAATAAAAATAAAATTTTGTTCAGTATCTTATTGGCTCTTTCAAAAATTCCCAATTTTCCAAGATCTTGGTGACGCTAGGCGCCTCGCCCTATACAGTGAATCGGCAAAATTATGGGACTTATCGCAGGAAAATGAAATTTGGTGTGCTGCTTCAGAATATCCAAAGTAAGAAAAAAATCGAAGTTTCGCTAACATCGATGCAAGGATATATATTTTTTATTTTTAAAAGTTTAACTTTAGTTACAATTATACACAGAATAAAGCGAAAATGTGTAGCTGTCTGTAAAATTATGTGCTTAAGCTCTGTGTTAAATTTATTTTGTTCAGTGCAAGGACATGACTAACTCCCATATATCCTTTTGCTCAAAAACTAGATTTCATCGGTAAAGAGCTGTCACTGGACAAATAACATATGATTAAAAAAACACTATATGGACCGCCCTTTATACATATGTATATACTTAGTATGTTTGTATTTTTGTACGGTTACACTATTGCCAACTATTTACATTCACTATTACGGGTACATGGACGAAAGATTTTGATTCCGAATACTTTGCCAGCTCAAGTGAATGCTCCAACATTTTTTAATAGAACTTATAGCGAAAGAAATAAAACTCTTTAAGTATGATATAAAGTATTAGAATCCACAACAATAGAATACTAAAAAAATTATTACAGTTGAAATGCAAACAAATTTTGTTGCTATTCTTGATGTAACCATAAATGAATAACCGCATTTTATTTATAGAATGTGAGCTTTGAAATACACTGAAAGCTAACACAAACATAGATACATATGTACGCATGTTTTCACATTTGTTACATTAATTCAATGCATTCATCTTAATTTGGAATTTAAGCTCATAATTCAAAACTTTGACATGAAGTGCAGATGCGGCATCTGAAGAACGGTGCAGTGTTTTTGGCATCCACTAAATGAGTTATGGCTAGGGGTCATAAATATGAAAACAATTTATTTTATTTAATACAAAAATATACTTTCTAAAAAATGTTTGGCAATACACTTTTTGTCGTTTTGCCTTGCGTTGTATTTCTTTTTATTCGATTTTAAACAAATAAATGCAATCTAGTCCATAGTGCGACATTTGGTGTAGTGAGAAAGGTCTGCCCGCTAGACCAACCAAAACTAGTGTTGTGGTCTTCACTAGAAGGAGGAGGTTGTACGTTCTTGTACCCCCTGCCCTTAAAGGAGCCATAAGTCATATATATATTCCGAAGTGAAGTATTTGGGGATAATCCGAGGTTGTAATCGATTTTTTTTTTTGGAAAAATCGCGTTGAACAATAGACTTAACAAGCCTTAACAGCATTCTAGAAATCGAAACAGATCTTTGGTAAAATATGCATCCTGTCATCCAATCACGCAAAGGAATCCTGTAGATTTTCACCTCTATGATAAGAGCGATATTTATCCAAAGCGTGGGAAATCTGCTTGCCCAACTTCAAAGAACGATCGCAGTGTGTTGTATGGGAGCTTTACCACTGCATGAGCTGCTAAACCTATCGTCGTTTATAGGGAAACTCTGGCAACTGGCTTTCAACTCATTACAGGTTTTCGATAGATAAAAGTCTTTCGTAAGGCACGGTGCACATTAGAGCGATACGACACGCGAAGAAGTGTTCTCACATCAAGCTTTTCAGAAGCGTCACGGATCTGAAAACAAAGCTTTGTTTGATTGTGAAAATTTTACTCGATTTTCATCAGCGTTAGCTTCTAAACGTAGGAACAAAATACAAAACTATTATCTATACTAATTATAAAGAGAAGTCCCTTTTTTTGTAACAGGTAATCTCGCGAACGGCTGGTCCGATTTTCATGAAATTTTGTATATATGTAAGTAGCTTTCAGCAACCACCATGTCTTAGACAAAAAAAAAATTACTTTTTCCGGTAGGTGGACCAGGGACCAATCTATTCGAAAAAATCGTATTTATGGTGCGATTTGCTTGGATTAACATATACATAGGTTACTTTTTTTCTGATAGGTGGACCAAATACCGAGGTATTTGAAGTCAATCCCTTCCAAACATAAATAAACTTTTACTATCTGTAAATACATATCGTTACCTTAATTCACAGAGGCCCTAACCTACACTTTTTTTGAAACTGCGGTTTTCACAGATTTTGGTGGGATGTATCTATTATCCTTCGATACAAATTTTAAACTGTTAATACTATTTAAAAACAAAATTTGTTGGTTAGGGCCTTTGCGAATTACGATATATACTTCTTCGGTACGTGTGTTTGTGAGTGAAACCCTCATAAATGCCCGATGTGTGTTTGAGCAGTTCCCTGTATAATTTAGGTCCACAACTTGAAACACCAGATGGCGCTAGAGTCGGGTTATTACTAAAAATCGTATCTAGGGTCCGTTTTGGTGGGGGCAATATGTACTATTGCACAAAAATTGCTGCAAGGTCATATTACCACCGTTAAATTAACCACCAGAACCATTGCGGTCCTTGCTTTACGGCGACTCAACAGAATAAAGACAATTTTTGATAAATGCCTGAAAATTCAATTGTAAGACATAGGGGGTATTTCGTCTGAAGTAAGTCTATGTATATATGTATTCTGTGGACTAATGATGATTTTGAAATTGCCACCAACTCTACTATACAGATTCATGCACGATTCACCATCGAACGGGATCGTTCTTGCCGTAAGGACTTCTTCCCGGCATAACGCTTTCGTCAGGTTATTTAAGACGGCAATGGTGGGTTGGACCAAATGTTGCAATAAAAAAATTAATTTTGGGCGGGACGAAGTTCGCCGGGTCTGCTAGTCGTTAGATAATTACTTCATGACACAACATTGGGAACTAAACCAAATTAGTAGGGGACCACATTTGAATCGAAAACGGTTCATGTGGTCCAAAGTTATCAAGTAACATACAAAAAAATACTCCAGTGAATGATAACCTTCCTCCTTTTTGAAGTCTGCTAAAAAAAAATAAAATAAGTTTATAAAATTAAATTATATTGATAAAATATATTTTTCTTTAAAAAATCTAAAAACCAAACAAAATCAAGTTTAAAAAAGGAAAAAAATTAAATTAAAAAACAGAAAAAAAGTCCGTTGCCCGAGGACTGGAACCACAGAATGGCACGCCAGTGCTTTGGAGAAGTGCGAACAAAAAAAAAGTTGGAAAGCTATCTTTTTTTGTAAGACTTTCGTGCCACAATGAAAAGAATCTTACTTCCGACAGAAAAATAGGGTGTAAAGCAGCGATCACACGACTTGTACATTTGTACATTTTGGCAGTCAAAGAGTGGTGCTGTCTACAAATTTTGATCGAAAATAAGTTCAGTTCAATAAAAAAAATTTCCAAACAACTCCACTCTGTAACTGTCAAGATGTACAGATCTGTACAACTGTACAAATGATGTGATGCCTGCTTAAGAGTCCATTCAAGTCTGCAGCGTATGTTAATCTTGAGGTGCGGCTGCAAGCAGGTATGTGTTTTGGAACAAGCGCATAAATATGGCCTTAAAAACTGCCTCAGCTTCGATGCACAAGTATAAGAAGTAAGTGAGTAATGAATTACTTTACACTGAGGAGCAAACAAACTATGCAGCGTCAACGCTTTCAACATTTCATATCCAAAGGAGCAAGCAACAAAACAGACTTCCTTTCTCATTGTAATTATAACTTTTAATTAGCTAAAATGAGATATTTTAATTGTTTTTTTCCACATAACTACACTCAAAGTATGGAAGTTCAATATTGGTTCCTTTTCGTGCGCTTAAAATTTCATCTTTTCCACTGAAACTTTGTGTAAATCTGGAGTTTATTGAATCGCTTGTCGAAAGCATATTGCGCCAGCAATGATTTGCAGAAACTTGGAAACAACGCACACCGCTACTTTATGATGCCTTGCAATTTTTACACTTCCTTATAGCAAATTGCCTCGTATGAGGTGAAAAACTTTACCACAGTTTAAATGTAAATATGTAGTTAGTATATATGTATTTGACGGTGCACTGCCGAAATTATAGACGTAACCGTGATGCTGCATGTTTGCTTACATGCACACACTACCATCAGTAATTATATACTACCCGACACCTTCAAATGAGAACGTCAATTTTGTAAATGAAAATAATAATAAAAAAGCTTAATAACGAAGCCCTAAATCTTGAGCTTATATTTAATAGCTAGGAATGAGTTTTTTTAAATACTTCATAAAAAAAACTAAAAACGCTTTAAATAAAGTTGAGTGTTTGAAGTTATGAGTGAATAGAATGCATTCTTTAAACAGCGAAAAAAATACCACTATCTATCGCAGGGAGGAGGTGGGAATATGTTTTTTCCTTGAAAGCTTCAGCGATTTAAGGAGTATCAGGACAGAGTTAATGGTAGAGGGCTGTGGCTGAGTGGCTATAGGTGCATACTACCACTCCGCAGGACCTAGGTTAAATCCCTGCTCCAAACACCATCTAAATAAGAAAAAGTATTCTATGCAAGGATTCCCCGTACGGCATGCAATGCTAAACCTCCGAGTGTATTTCTAATGTGAAAAGCTTCTCAAAGAATTCATTTGCCGGTTGGAGGAAGCGGAAATCTGTAGGCCCACCATTACCATTTGTGCAACACAATCAAAACGCACAACAAAAATCAGCTCTCAAGATTGCCAAGGATTCCTGTCTATAGTGGGTCCATGAGCCATCCGGGTTTCTGATAGCTCCAATTGCCAATTGGGCTTTGGATGCCATTTTGCCTTGAAACCTCAGTTGTTGACTCCAAAGTCTGAAAGAATTCTTTCATGTGACCTAGGCTCAAGACAAAATAGGCCAAATCGTCAGTTGGCATTCCCTCATCTAATTTCAAACTTTGATAAATTTACCTCAGAGTCTGTGGTGAAGGGCGACCTAAACTGCGCCCCAATTAGTGAAACTCGATATAAATAAGTGCTGATTGGCTGTTTTCACCACTACCATATAGACCCTCGAATTATCAAACACTTTCACTTGAAATAGCCTAGAAATGATATGTAGACTGAATGAATGAGTGATACATCCGGAACCCATTTTGAATCCATAAAGATAACAGCACAATTCTACTCCTTACCATCTTTATAGCAGCGTGATATGAAAGTTATGCTGTCTAATTATGTCCCTAATCACAAGGCTTATCAAGAATACCACAATGCATGTTTTTCTTCGATTTACGACAGCCTAAACCTCTTCGTTTGAGTAAAGGGTCTACTCATTGAATTTCGCTTAGTTTTCTGTTGTTGTAGCGCTTATAAAGTGCTGTCTGTAATAATAATGCACCGAAAACTATTGCTGGCCACAGGAAAAATTTTGCTTTTAGTTCTCAGTTTGTGAAACCTCTTCGCCTCAGATCATAGTTACATAATTTTAGAGTCGTTCAGGTGAAAGCAGGGAGTAAAAGTTGTATTCTTTTCCTTTTCTTTATACAGAGAAATAGTTCCGTTTTGCTTAGAAATGAATAGAGCTCGCTCTAAGTTTTCGCTAATCTCGCTTAGTTTGAAAGCATCTATTGAGAGGTTTTTCGTGTCATGAAATTTGTTCGCTTTTGCGCATCCCAAAAATAGGAAAAATAGAAATTTCTTTTTAACTTTTTTATTCATTACTAGATTTTTTAGTCGAGTTTCTAACTCTTAAGTATAGGAAATTCTAATAATCCATTTTCTACCCCACTGAATATAGCGTTAATTTTCTTGATATTAAACATTTTAGCAAGAGATGTTTTTTTTTTTGGAAGCGTAAAAGTAAATTGATGAACAACAAAGTTACAGCGACTGGAAATTTCTATTTCAACCGAATTAATGTTGATATTGAGCGATAACTCATACGCCATGGCAAGCGAATAATTTGGGCTGCCGACAAGTATTTAATCAGGTGGACTGAGGATTGGTGTATACTTCTGCTGTTTAATTGAATTGAATTACTAAATAAAGTACTCGAAATACTCGTAATTCAAGATTCTACGCCAAAAGGCATGCACTCGATAGCTTGCGCTTGTTTGTCTGAGCTACTCGCATGACATGGCGTATGAAGTTATCTATTAACATAAATACTGATAGCATTGCGTATCGAAATAAAAACTTGAAGCCGCTGTAACTATTCTCTTTATTAAATTAATGTTACGCTTGAAAGGAACAAATTATTTTCAAGGGTATATCACACTTTGAAATCGAGTTATAAATAAAAAATAGAAAGAAATTTAGATTTTGGTGGATTTAAGGACGAACATTTTTATGGTGCCACACTCCTCTCAAAGTATGGTTTCAAACCTGAGGGAAAATTGCAAACTTTTTTTCGCGACCAAGCCTAATGTATCTACTTATTTCCATTAGACCGTGCACTCCTGAGTCTACAGTATTTTTGCACGGCGATTTCGAGGTTTTTTATTATTTTGGCTAAACTTGGATTCCCTTTTTTGTCATATCTTCGGCATAGGGACATGAATTTCGATACGATTAAGATTAGCCACAGCCCACAGGTCAAGACGAAGGCGCTGGACTGATCCTTTTGAGATCGAGTTTATGGTCCTCAGTACCGTATCGAGTCATCGTACAATTTCCTAAGTGAAAACTCTATCAGCTGATTGCAAAAAAATGCACAAACTACTGTACCAAAAACATAACTACAGCCTGCCAGAATAAACGGTAAGGCGAAGAGTTTCATTACTTATGGAACTGTATGAGGTACATATCGAATTGCCAAAAAAAAAAATTATATAAAAAATTCCATACGGCAATATTCTGACGCTAAAAGGTGAGAACAGTTCGTAGTTTTCCAATTAAGTGCTAATACGTCATCTCAATCAATATTCATTACACATCATCGCCTGGATGAAATATTGTCGTATGTTGATTTCGGTAGATTTTGTGAAGTCGATTATAAAGGTTTAGTCACAATTTGCTTTGTTTTTTATGAAAATATTTGCTATTATGTACTTAGATGTAAAATAGCAAATTTTCTAAATTTTTTAAGTGATTTGATCCGGCAAAAATAGCCATCTTAGAAATGATTTTATCCAGATTAAAAATGCCCTCGCACAAATATTGCCTCTTTGGCAATAAAAATTACAGTCGGTCGATAGTTAATAGACAATAAATACACATTTTTCATTAAATAACCCGAATATTTAATTCAAGAAAAAAATAAAATGTTAAATTCGCATTAAAATATTAAAAATGTGTAAAAATCAACTGAACTAAATGTTAAATAAGTGTTGATGTCATTTGTACGATTTTAATGAAAAACTAATAGCATAAGTGTGTTGATAAAAATTTTTTTGCGGTGAACTAAGTTCCTTGCATCAAAGAGTGCTGTGGCTCCCAGTAGGTTTTTATAGTTCAACCTTCTATTTTATGTTGTGAATTTGGTATCGATATTTTGAGTATCGAGCCCTTGTGTTTCGATATTAATGAGTACCCGATTTTTTTACAGCGATACTTTAAATGAGTACCATATCGATACTTTCGCTTCGACATCGTAGAGTGCGATAAATCGATGTGCTTGTCTCGAGGAGACAATTTTTCCCAGTACTTACGCATCAGATCTCAGTTCCTATCATCCTAACGTGCCACCCTATTGTCCGCAAATTAAAGCCAAAAGCTCGCTAAAATTCATAATACTTTTTTTAAGGAAGTTTGTTGATTATACTGTATCGCTATTTTAATTTTTTAACGCCGAAGGCAACGGTCACCGAAAAATGTAAAAAAGCAACCCCTAGGTTCGTTAAAAAACTAAAAAAAATTGAATTGAAATTGAATTGATTCAAAATTGCCTTTTTTGCTTATAAGGTGGCGCAGTCGAATGTACATATGTACTTACATATACATATGCTTTACTCTGGTTGTGGAATCTTGGTTGATTTCATCAAAAATTTTGATTTAAAATATGTCTGAAAATTTAAAACACGATTACTCACTTTAAGAAGCATCTTAAATTAGAGATTTATCTACCTGTTGTATATTTGTATCATAATTTTGTACCATAAAGAGTGCTGAATTTCCAACAATATTTCCTTGGGCTAACAGCTGGTCATATGGTAACTAAATATTTTTTTTCACTCCTTTCTCGATTACCTAATAAATCTCAAACACTTCAGTTACTTTGGAATTTAAGCACGGTTTGCCTGCTGTGTGAAGCTTTCGCTTTTTTTGCGCATTTCCCTTCCATAAGGCTATTTATTTTTTATTTTTTACATGGAACACCGCCAATTTCCACTTTTTAACCATTTTTACTTATGCTTTTTTCATTTATTTATATCACTTAGTGCAAGGCAAGGAATTTATTGAACGAAACAATTAAATTTACGATTTAAAAAAAATTAACAGCTACCTTTTTGCGTATGTATGTACGCCGTAGAGGAGGAATGCAATAAAAATAAAATCAAGGAAGGTAAATTAAAACATAAGAAGCTTTATAAAAGTTGCACAGAGGCTATGCGAAATGTCCGGCAAAGGTATGAGAGAATAATTTAATTTGCTGTAAAGCTGGCGCCCATTGCTGGCACACAACCCGAAAGTGCACTTTGTTGGGGTCACAACTCAGGTACACGCGCGTACACCTATACGCACACACATACACGGCCAATTGCGTTTATTAGTGTGGTACTTAAAAATACAAACATATAAATTTTGTATGTGGTACTGCCTTATTTTATTTTGCGTACAAAATGAAGGCGAACACGAAAATTAAAAAAATTTGGGTTTTAAAAAATAAGTTTTTTTTAATCGCGAAAATTTGATAATTTACATATATTAATAAGCTAACATCACTTTTGTCCGCCTTCGTTTGACGATTCTACCGAACCGATTTCAAAACCACACATTGGAAATTTAATGAAGAGAATTTTTATGGTTTCAAAATTGGTTGAAAATTACTGCGTATTAAAAATTAAACTTTGTAGTAAGGATAAACGTGATGATGAAGAAAAAAAAACGACATAAACGATTAAGACAAAAAAGCGAAGGTAAAGTTGAAGATAAAGATGAAAATGTATACTTAAAGGGTAGGAAGATCTTGTATTAAAATTTTTCGAAAGGAATCGAAATAAATTCAGTCATAAAAATTTTGTTATCGAAAGTTATCGAAATTTATGGAATCAGCGATGTTTATAGCTATCGAATTATCAATTCGTGTTAAGTTATCTCAACGTATAGAATTATTCAAATTGATCAATGTTTATCGATTTAACGAAATTTATAGAAGCAGGAACTTAGTTATATGGGACTATCGAAATTTGTCAAGTTAATGATAATTTTCAAGTAATCGTTATGTATAGTATAGAATCATCACCGCTTATAGAGTCATCAACATTTATTATCGAACTACCGATATTTACTGAAATTTGTCGATTTATCAAATCGAAGTTTTTAGATTTTTCAACAAATATCGAGTTAACGAAATTTCAAGGTTATTAATGCTTATAGAATTTTATGGTGTTACCAGAGTGTGAGGAGTTATCGAAATTTGTCAATAGCTTTCGAAAAACAAGGAGCTATCAAAATTAACCGAGCTATCGATATTAATAGCGGTGTCTAAAGTTTATCGAATTATATCGATATATACACCTTTTTTAGTTATCGAAATTTATCGAGCCCTCTAAATGCACAGTTATCAAAATTTATAAAAAATTATCGAAATTAGTCGAGTTATCGAATTTTGTGGAGTTATCGGATTTCAGTGTTTTTCAAAATTCATTGAATTATAGATATGTATGAAATTATCGAAATTTATCGACAAACTGAAATGTTTTTGAAATTCATTGAATTATCGATATGTATCAAATTATCGAAATTTATCGACAAACTGGAAAGTCCTTCAAATATATTCAGAGAAATAATAAAATTGAAGTCAGGTTTTAGTTCCAAAGCAGGAGAATTTCCGATAGTAAAAAATAGAAGTAATTTTGTACCTTATAATTTAAACGGCGTGGACTTACCAATGGTCTTAAAAATTCACAAAAATTGCAGAGCGATAGCTGGTTAAAGGCATAATAAAATAAATTTTTTCAACACCTGGTAGCGTCCCCTAAAAATTTAATTTCTTTTATTTTTTGTGGATGTTTTAATTTGTAGGTAGAATAGCATAAAAGGGTGCCCCCTGATGTAGGTTTTTTAAGGGCCACCCTACTATTTATACTCAATTTACTTGCAGTGCACCTTTCAGCCAGCAGCGTCCACCACAACCGCAAAGTTTCGAAATCGTACACGGCTAGCGGAGCCAGTTGAGTAAGTTATGCATGTACGTGCACCTATATATCCCTTCCAAAAAAGCCAGTGTGGTGGTAGAGCAATATCGATGCAGAATGTAAATCATATCGCCTTTAGCTGACTGCACTAAGTAACTTAATCCGTTTGCGCTATTAGAGCGCAATTGTAGCCAAGCCAAGGCAAGCCAAACAAGTCACAAGCAAGCCCTTTGGAGGTTACGTTCGGTGCTTAGGAGGCTATACTTATGTACATTTGTATACTCGTACTTACCTATGAATATATGCATGTATGTAGGTACGTTAATCCAAGTATGGCAATATATGTATGTATGTGTGTGTTGTTATTTGTTTGCTAGAGATTTGCGCCATATTAGGATATATGTTTATGTGAATGAAATGTTAGTGGATGCAAATGTTTCATCTTGGTAGATTTAAGGAAGATGTGTTCCTATGTACATGTAATATATGTGATATATGTAAATACATATGTATGTATATATGCATGTATGCATGTTAATACATATTAACGGAGTTGCAGACACGATCGCTCGTGCCGGAGGGTAGTAATACATATCTAAGTAGATACGTATTATGCTGTCTTTATTACCCAATGATAAAGTTCATGCAATAAAGAAGACATTAGCTTAATGCCATCAAAGCGTTGGTCTAAGCTTCAAACGGCAAATAATTATGTTTGTGAGCAGCAGATGTATAGTCACGGGTCGCAGTGGCATCAAATATGTAGGGCTAGCTACATATGCTTGTGCTTGTGTGAATGTAAAAGTATACGGGGCGTTCCATACCAAAATGGACGGGGTTCACACTTCATGTGTTTTATTTGTTTCAAACGTTTAGGGTTGATGGATAAACATAAATAATAAATAAATATGAAATTTGAGCTTGATTAATAAATTTTCAAAAATTTTACAGCACAAAAACAAAAACAAATCGATTTAATATTTTTCCAAATATATCGAGAATGGGGCGAGGACAAAATTAAAAAAAAAATCACACATATGCACATCTAAATTCTCTATGAAAAAAACATTGAATTTTTTTTCTTTAAAAATTTTTCACATACACATTTTTTGATAAAGAAAATTAGTTTTTGAGAATATGCCATCTCAAAAAAAAAATGAAAAGAAAAAAATCACAATGGTAGCTCTGCGCAATATTTTAATAATTTGAGTTATGATTTTTTTTTTTTACACCGAAGTTGAGAAAAATTAGTACATTACAAATTTTGCACTTTATTATACTAAAATTTAATGGGCTACAAACCTGCATACTAAAAAAAATTTAAAAAAAAATTAAAAAAAATTGTGAATTTGTAATATACTCATTTTACACAACTTCGGTGTAAAAAAAATCATAACTCAAATTGTTGCAGAGTGCACCCGGTAATACTATACTTAAATATTGCTTAATACTAAGAGCTACCATTGTGATCTTTTCAATTTTTATACCCGAGCGCACTTGTGCACAAGGGTATATTAATTTTGTTCACATAACGGTTGTTTGTAACAGCCAAAACGAATCGAGATAGATATAGACAAATGTATACATAAATGATCAGGATGAAAAAAGAAATCGATTAAGCCATGTCTGTCTGTCCGTCCGTCTGTCCGTCTGTCCGTCTGTCCGTCTGTCCGTCTGTCCGTGTACACGATAACTCGAGCAAAAATTGAGATATCTTAACGAAATTTGGTATGTAGGTTTCCCTTAATCCAAGGTAGGTTGGTATTGAAAATGGGCGAAATCGGACTTTAACCACGCCCACTTCCCATATAACGGTAATTTCCAGAAATACGAAAACTGCGATATTTTAGTAACTACTAAAGATAATTCACTCAAAATTGATATTTATAATAAGTTTTAGACGAAAAATAAGAATATTACAAATTTTTGGAAAATGGGCGTAGCCACGCCCACTTATGGTTATATGCGTATATCTTGGTAACCGCTGCACCAATTTCTTCCAAACTTGGCACAGTTGTTGGCCTTCGCACAACATACTAAATGGCCGAAAATTTTTAAAATCGCTCAATAACCACGCCTACTTCCCATATAACGGTAATTTTCAGAAATACGAAAACTACGATATTTTAGTAACTACTGGAGATTATTCGCTCAAAATTGATATTTACAATAATTTTTCGACGAAAAATAAGAATATTATAAATTTTTGGAAAATGGGCGTAGCCACGCCCACTTATGGTTACATGTGTATATCTTCGTAACCGCTGCACCAATTTCTTCCAAACTTGGCACAGTTGTTGGCCCTGGTACAGCATACCAAATGGCCGAAACTTTTTAAAATCGGACAATAACCACGCCCACATCCCATATAACGGTAATTTAGAGAAATACAAAATCTTCGATAAATCAGTAAATATTGAAGCTAATTTATTCAAAATTGATACTTGCAACAATTCTTTACCAAGAAATACGTCTATGGTAAAATTTTGGAAAATGGGCATGGCACCGCCCACTTATGATCACATATATGTATATCGGTAACCGTTCTACCAATTTGTACCAAACTCGGTGTGGTTATTGTGCTTGCCACATATAAGCAAAACGTTGAAAATTATTGAAATCGGACTAAAATAACGGCCGCTTCTCATATAACGGTAAATTTCAGAAATGCTTGAAACTTCAATATTTCGAAATTGAAGGACGCTAATTTACTCAAAATTGATACACCCCGGCTTACCATCTAGCGGAAGGTTTCGGAAAGGTGAAAAAACATATTTAATACTTGCGCCGGGTATTTAATGTTCGGCTCCGCCCGAACTTAGACTTTCTTACTTGTTTTGAGATGGCATATTTTCAAATACTATTTTTTTAACAAAAAATTGGTATGTGAATAGTTTTTCAAGAAAAAAAATGTATAAAATATTTATTTTCATAGAGAATTTTCATGTGTGTATGTGAAATTTTTTTTTTAATTTTTTCCTCGCCCCGTTCTCGAGATAAATATATGGAAAACTGTTAAATCGATTTGTTTTTGTTTTTGTGCTTTAAAGTTTTTAAAAATGTATTAATCCACCTCGAATTTCATATTTATTTATTATTTATGTTTGTCCATCAACCCTACAATTTTGACACACACACATGAATTGTGAACCTCGTCCATTTTGGTATGGAACGCCCCATATATTCTTGTTGACATAAAGTTTTAGCTATTTTAATATTTACCATATAAACTTTATTGGCAACGGTTTTGAAATAACTATTTTTTCATATTCGGGCAATCATTCCTTGTTGATTATGCACACATAGCTTATGGCGAATATAAAGCTGGTATAAACAATAATGTAAATGCCCACCTAGTTTTATGTATTAGTTATAACTAGACATCGGAATTCTATGAAATTGCATATTTTTGTTTAGCATCCAAGAGATCCTGGACCAAGACAGAAATTCGTTGCATTTAAAATGAAGAGGACTTATATGCCCATGCATATTTGCATACTTGCATATTTTTTGCATATCTGCATATATGTTGCATATTCGTGCATATCTTTCATAAGAGTATTTTTAATAATGATTGAAATTTCGACCTACTGACCTTTAGTTCTGATTACAGTACAATCACGCTCAGTCAGTATCATGGCAAGTGTGAACAACTACATTCTAAATCCAA
Organism: Rhagoletis pomonella; assembly: GCF_013731165.1. Lineage (NCBI taxonomy): Eukaryota > Metazoa > Arthropoda > Insecta > Diptera > Tephritidae > Rhagoletis > Rhagoletis pomonella. Next base: position 28,470,702 of record NW_023458560.1, read on the forward strand.
GATGGCCGCCGCTAGAAAATGAGAGATTACATATTTTTTCACAACCACCTCAATATGGATATCAACTGAAGGGGCTTGGCTAGTAGAACACAGTACACCATGAAAAGTTCCAAATCCAAGATGGCCGCCACCCAAAATGGCGGTTTACATATTTATTGCAATCTCCCCAATATGGATATCAAATGAAAGAGCTTGACAAGTAGAACACTGTGCGTTTTAGAAAAAATTCGTTATCCAAAATGGTGGCATAAACAAAATGGTGGATCATAAATTTTAGGCCTAAATATATTAAAACTGAAATCTAGGTATCTATCAAAAAAAAGTACTTTGACAATTTACAATCATGATTTAACCGTGAACCTCCACGCAAGTCAAGATTTCGTACCGTGCCGAGAACTGTGGGGCGTTAGGGGGGCTAAAAATTACATAAATCTAGTGAGCGTTTCCCACTCAAGCGAACTAAGGATAATGATAAATTTTAAGTAACTAAATAAAGAACTAAAAACTTTAAAATAAAACAAAAAAAAAATCTTTTAATTTAATAAGCTTTTTGAGCTTTATAGCACGATTTGTTTTTAGGAAAAATAGGAATAGCAACAAAGTCAAAGCGGTAGAAATTATAGTCATCAGACTTCTTTCTCTAGACTTCAGCAGTAATCGAAACCGCATCTACGATGTTCAAATCCAGCAGTGCTAATAACTGACCAATAATTCCCCGAAAGCTGATGTTGCTTATCCATTTCCTAAATACAACATGCTTCTATAAAAAGTTTCCACCAAAATCAGATGTCGAAAAATGCACAGGACGCAGTTCAAGGACCTAAAATTTTGCGAACTCTTCCCAAAAGTTATTTTTGTGAAATATGAGAGAGGATCTAAAAGTTAAATACAAAGGAAATGCGGCTGAAGGGGTCAATAGAAATTGTTTTGGACTGTTAAAGATCCCTTGAAAACATCCCTGGAGACTATGGCAAAACGAGAGAGAAGAGAGAAACTGCCTGAAGATCACTCTATTTCCATATGATTGCTTAAACAATTTTGGAACAAATTTATTTTTGCTCCAAACGCAGTGTACTACAATGTGACACAAAATTTTGGAGTTATTGAACCACCCTCGTATTATAAGCTTTTTGGTTTGTTGGAACACAGATATTTGTGTTAAATGTACTTTGCTGAGTGCAAGAAATTTCTGCGTGTTACATTAGGTGTAATTTATTTTAATAAAACTCAACAAAGATATTTAAAATTACCGAAAAAATAGGGGATTTTCATACTTTTTTTCTTTTTTAACCCTATTCAAATATTGTCAAACTAAATCCTTCCTAAACCTCATTTGCCTGACCCAGAATGTGATATAAATGCCTTAATTTAAGTTACATTCAAATTTTTAAACAGGTGGCCACTCTTATACATTTAGTTATAAATGAGACCTTTTTAAAGCCATTTCGATTGATACTCATATTTGTAATAATTCAGTTAACTTACTGAATAATTTGAATTGAATTTAAGTTTTAAAGCGGTGGCTTAAGCTTCTTTAAACTCTTCAAAAACAATCTTAATATTTAGCCTAACGATTTTTTTTTCATATAACTTATGCATAATTTAATAAAATTCTACTTCTTAAACAAATGGCAACTCCTTTTAAAATGTTTTCAAACTACAAGCTTCTTAAACCTCTTTCATCTGACGCCCATATCTATTGTGATACACATTTCAGATCTACTTATTTCCCTAAATTCAAATTGAATTTGATTTTTTAAACAGGTGGCAACCTTCCTGCATGTAGTTGGCAAGTAAAGCCTTTTCAATACCATTTCGATTGATACCCATATTGAAATAATTTATTTCCCTTAATTGAATTTAATTGTTTAATAGGTGGCAGCCCTTTACATTTTCTAACCTAGATATTTATGGACCTTCTCCTCGCCGAGACAATCAGACCGCGAAACAATAGAGTTTGTTGGTGACAAACTTTAAGCTACTTTGTTTTATATTATATACATATGAACACGCTTTTCCTTTCGAAAGATCCGACGGTGTTATGGGTAAATTTAAAGTGAAATATAATGATATAAACAAAGGTAAAGGTAAAAAATATAAGCAATGAGATAAAGATTAAGACTAAGCTTTTAAAATATATTTGAATTTTTTAGAACAAAATTAGTGTTTAACTCTTCGATAAGAGAAAAATTTCTAGTTGGTCGTTAGAGTATTAGTCATCCGAGTGATTATGCGCAAAATGTTTGAAAATTGCATGACCTGCAGGGGAATATGCACAAAAATGTTAGGGAAATGGAAACATACGAAGGTGTAGAACAGTAGGCAAAGGCAATGTCCACTCCGCGCCTTTTCCCAACCACCTTTACGTAAAAAAACCTTTCGCTACAAATAAAATAACACATCTAGTTGTAGCGATACTTAAAAATGGGATGGACGGGTTGTCTGGGACACTATGTATATATACATTCATACCACCAAGAAATGCAAGAATCAGTAGTAACTAATAATTATCAGCAATTTAAATTGCATTGAAATTTAATCAAATATTTTATTATACCAGCTCGTCATTTCTTGTCGCTCAATTCACCTGCCAGCGTCAAAACCACAGTATTTACTACAAATTCTATTCCATCTCACTACTATTCTAACGTCAATCAAATTCCAATTGAAACGAGCGCTGAGATAATTATTGCCTAATCGCAAAGAAAATTGCTTATTATGAGCGAGATAATGGAAAATGTATTTTAATTGAAAAAATAAATGCAAAAAAAGGAACAATTAAAATAGATATGAGGAAAAAAATTTGCCGAAGGTAATAATGCAACGCTGACTAACCGCTTTCGAGACGTAGTAAGGTGAATCTCTATAACTGAACGCTGCAGGCAAATCGCATTAATTCATTCAATCTCATTTGACATAGAATTACAAAAAAAAAATAAAAAAATAAAAAATACGATGCTAACAAATCGACAATGATTAACAATCGTTGCGAAAACTCTTTGAGCGAAGGGCATGCGACAAAATCTTCTGCGATGAATAAAAAAAAAAAAATTGACGGCTGCACCTGCAAACTGAGATGAAGCAGCATAAAAATCTATTGAATTAAATAAAAAGGATTTACATAAATTTCTAAAGATTGCAGATAGCAACTGCGCTTGAACTTGTATTTACAAAAAAAAAAAAATATTACACGTATACAACATTATGCAGGCAAGATAAGGAAAGGCACTGTGCAACGCCGCAATGCAATATATTCAGTTTGAGTTTCAAAAGATTTCAATGAACACATTCTTCATTTTTTTTTCATTTAATTTTCTACGCTTTTCATTTGCAGTAAACTCGTACCTATTTATACTTTCCTTCATACATTTATCTTGCACTTATATTTCTTTTTCTGATTCACTGCCTTTTACTCGCGTTTTTTTTTTTTACTTTCGCGTGTTGCTTTGCAACTAACGCACACAAAAATACTTACTCTGTTATACCCAATGCCGATTTTTCGTCCGCCATATTGCGTCCGCCTTTTTGAATTTTTCTAATCCGCCTTCAAATTTGTTATCAGCAACATCGATAATCTCCGAGTAACAGGTTCTAGGTGAATCCGATAAATAAAAAAAAAATCTTCTGCCATTTTAGAGCCGCCATTTGGATCACGATAAAAACATAGTAAGCAAGAACCGATCTCTCAATTCGTCGGTCATGATTTTTTTTTGAAGTTTGCCAGCATTTTAAAATAATATGAAACTGAAAATGAAAAAAATGAAATTGTTCAAAATTTTTGTTCTTTGAGATTGGAAATGAGAATGTGTGTGTGAATTGTTGTCAGTAAATTTTAAAATTAAAATGCTTGAAAGCGTCAAAAATGCAAAAAGTGTCTCTCAGCGGTTATACCTTCCCATACTGTTACCATGCTCTGGATTATTTAGTTTTAGCAAGACGAACATTCTCACCATTTAATTTTAACAATTTGAAGTATCTTTACCAAAATTAAAAAAAGTCGTAAAACTTCAAAAACTTCAAAATAACTGCGTCAAATATTCTGCAAGCTGCCATACTCTTTAGTTTGGTGGCACACCCTTGAAACTTCACAGGTATGTTGTTTTTTAGTGTACCTGTATCTGGAACTGCGTTGTTTGAAAAAAAAAACGCTAGAAGAAAGCGTTAGCGTTTTTTTTTTTGGCGAGAGAAGGCAGTCACACTAAGAAAAAAAAACAACTCAATAGATTTGCTTATATACCATTTAAAACACAGAAGTTAATATCGAATGTACGTACATGGCGTATGAGCAACATTCTCATATCAACTGAGTAACTTATAGCTAGGGTGACCATATTTATGGCAGCCGAATAAGGGACAAAAAAATAATTTTTGCCAATTTTTTCACAAAGGCTAGAGTATTTGAAAACCTTTTTCAATGATCCTAGATTTATATATTTTTCAATATTTTGCGAACGCAGCACGAAAACTGAGAGACTAGATTGCATACAAACAGACGGACAGACGGACAGACGGGCATGGCTAAATCGACTCAGCTCGACGTTCTGATTATTAAAGTATACATTTTAATGGGTCTGCCTCTTCTTATTTCATGCTCATGAAAGATATAATGACTGTTTAAAGACAGAATTCGCCACAAAGGTGAAATCAGCTGCTCTACTGCTGCTACCTGCTATATTTGCTCCACAGCATATTTAACGTGAAATGCGTTGAAAAGCTAAATATTAGTGAAATTTCTTTTAGATATTTTAACAACAATCATTCGAATTTTATTTTTATTCATACCCACAAATCAAATATGCAGTTTTTCTACGCAAAATTATAACTTCAGAAACCATCTACATATGGACTGCTGAGTGGAAGATCGACCTATCTCAGCAGCCAGTTCGAAAACGCCCTATCTCAAAAAACTTCTCAAAAATGTCCTATTTCAGAATTCTTTTCAAAAATGCCCTATAACAGCACATTTGGAAGTGAGATGGGGCATTTTTGAATTGAATTCTGAAATAGGGTTCTTCAACCAATTCCTGAGATAGAGTGTTTTTCAATAAAATTCTGAAATAGGCCATTCATGAAAAGTTTTTTGAGAGACTGGCTGCCGAGCTAGATCGATCTTCCACTCAGCAACGGGAAAAACGTTTCAGTCGAATCTGATCAATTTTTTAAAAACATTCTCCAGATTCGTAGTCAGTAACGCCAAATGTCACCATACTAAATATTTCGAAAGGCCGCATTTCAATTTAAAGCTTAATGCCCATATGAAGAATTTAGGCTATGAAAGACTTAACATAACGTCTGAATTGTTTTACATATGTATTCTCACTACTCGAATTCGCATTCATGGCGTAGAATAACATATGGATATAGAGGCTTGGTTAAATATACAGAAACTTTTTGTTTGCTGTGTACTAAACGCAAGCATTTCCGAGGTCAATTAAGAAGTTTCACTTGAAGAATTCATTTGAATTTTCATAATTTTTTAAGCAGGTGGCAACACTGTTCAAACACCTCAAAATTATTATAACCTGTCACAACTAAAGATGCCACAAAACCAGGAACTGTAACAGTTACAACTTTTATTGAAGAAAAAAATCGCTCTTTAACAATTATTTTTAGACTTTTATTTAATTAGTTTACAAGTCGAAAATAACAATTATTTTTGTTTTTTATATAAATAATCCGCAAATAACAGTTATTTTCGATTTTACTTACAAAAGTCATATAAAAAATCAGTCACTGACATTTATTTTTTAAATCATACTCATAAAAGTCATTTTTATATTTGTAGTCGTAGTAAACTTTTGTTTCCGAACACCTTCTTAATTGCGAAATATGCTTTTTATGATTTTTATTGATGAATTTTATAAATAAAAGACTTTATTAACTGTTATCTAAGACATATAATATAAAAATCAAAATTTTTTTTTTAAATTTTGCATAAAAATTGCAAATAAAATTTGAGTCTCGGTGAAAAAAGAAATCCATTGGTATGTTTCACTTTATTGTAGAACATTTCTTCATAGTGAATTTTTCCATGACAGTTTTCATCAATAACTGTTATGTTTGGTCCCTGATCAAAACTCTTGCATTCGACACTCCATTTTTAATATTCCATGTACATAACCTGAATTTAACTAAATTCAACCAACTTTTCAAACAGGTGGTGGCCCACTTCAAAACAATTTGCAAACTAAAACCTTCTTAAACCTTTTTAGTTTGAAATGTTGATGCAATGAACTGCATTTTACTTTTTAAACAAGTGGCAACTCTTTAACATGTAGTTCAAAAATAAGCCTTTTTCAAATTCTTTTCGATTCATACCCATACATATGTAATTAAAGAAAATTTACTTATTAAATAATTTAAATTTTACTTTCTAACAGGTGGCAACCTTTTTGCAGAAATTAAAACCACATCCAAATTCAATGAAAATTTTATGACGTTCTGTTAAATATTTAGCGCAAACATCTCCGAACTCAATTAAGAAGTTTAACTTCAAAAATGTGTTGGGTATAAAAAGCAACATTGCCTACAAACTAAATTTATTTACCAATTTTTTTAGCTGCTATTAATATTATGGCATATGCAAAGAGATTACAGCACACAACACATTTGTGCATCTACCGTCCGAAGCGTATGTGGATGTCGTGGTAAGGGGTAGTACTGTAGATACATACATATATGGCGGCGCAATAAAATTTCACTTACTTCCATAAAAAATATTTAAAAGCAAACAACCAGCACTTGAGACGACGATGGCGATAATGCAGTTGGAGTTCATAAACAGTATGGCATAAATTTGTATATACATATGTACATATGCACATAATTAAATATACATAAGTATATGAAATTCTTTGGGGTTCTACTGCGCACTCACTTGGCAACTATCCACTGATGTCGACATCTTATATGCCAGTCAACAACCACAATTTTGCTTATGCTGCATGCGAAGAGCATTCATTAATGTTTCATAATTATTACACGCCCAACTACATCACTCCACGGCCCAACTACATCACTCTACGGCGTTCAACAATACCGCCTGCCGCGCGCTTGTTGTTCTGCTCCCTCTGTACGTACATAGTTGATGAAGGGGTTGTTGGTAGAGTTTGTCTCGTTATGCTACTTACGGAAATGCAACTACACTTATGTACTCAAACGGCCAGAACTGCTGTTTCTGTTGAAGTTGCCAGTGCTGCCAGTGCTGCTTATGCTGCTATTAATTCAAATCGCGAGTGAGCCCACCGGTGCGGTGCCCAAGTTCCGCAAAAAAGACGTGGCATAAAGTTAAAATGCAAAACAAATTAAAGCAGAAGTGCAGGGCGCTGGAAGACAGGTAATGGGTGCTTGAAGTTATGTTCGTACTAGAGGTTTACGCCGATAGATATTGCGGCGGCGGCGTCATGAATCTTAGAAATAATCATTAGCCACATACCAACAAAGCACATAGGAAACCAATTCTTATTAAATTTTAACGCAAAATATTATTGAAAAGGAGCCTAATAAATATCTGGAATCGGTTATGCTTGTTTATTGAAGTAATTTAATAAAAAAAATAATCGATTGATCAATCAGGTAATAAAAAAATTAAATCGAATAACCTCACGGCCAGAATAGTGTTTCAAAAAATAGTCACTACAATAATCACTTCAATTCTCTTCCAAATCACTCCGAAACACTTTACTCGAAAATTAGCAAACGACAGGACTGCTACAAAATGAATGGTAATTCCATACAATATTTACACCACAATATTTTTATTAGTGTGAAATATTTTTTTACTTTCTTTAACAAAAAAAAAAGAAGGCACCTATTTTTTCATTTCGTCGCAATATTCGAAAATATCAAAAAAATCTCCGAAATAACGAACTCACAAAGTATTGTGTTTTTCACTTCTTTGCAGTTAATAAACTATTTGTCGGAGAAAATGTGATATAGATATAAAAAAAAATTTGTTTGCATTAAAAGATTGATTTTTTTTCCATTGGCGCATGCAGGCATTGAATTCAAATAGAATATAGAGCCAGTTTCAAATGGATTAAGGTTACCCTTGATTTTCTATTTTACTGAATATGTTACAGATTTCTTCCATATAAAAATAAATTGTGTTTATTCGTGGGACGAAAAATTCCAAAAAAACCTATTGTAATTTTTAGCCATTTGAAACTTGCACTTTATTTTACTAGAATTCAATGGGCTAAAAAATTTAAAAGCTCAAAAGTTTTACGAAAGTTTGTAATTTTTTTTTTAATTATTGCACAAAGTTTGAAACTTGGATTTACACTACATAATAAGAAAATAAATAAATTGCTAAAATTTGTGCTGCGGCTATAATTTTTTGGACCACTGCATATAATCAATATTTTGCACATTAATCCTCAGGCGCCGAACGCCGCCACCGCATCGACGTTTCCATGAATCGGCGACGGCGAGTGAAAAATGACAAAAAACGGCGGCGGCGGCGGCAGCGGCGGCGTGGCTCGGCGGCGTATACTTCTAGTTCGTACATACATATGTGCATTAAATATATGAATTTATGCATGTTTACGAGTACATATATGCAAGAAAAGGAGTGCTGGAATGCTTGCAACAGAGTTTTCGTCTAAGTGAAGTTATCAGCGCCATATTCAGTTGCTGGCAACTGGGCGGCTAAGCGTAGTGAAACGAATGAGCAGGGTTTTGTATAAAGAGCCATGGAGACCTTGATCGTTGTGCGCTTACGTGCATACATACATATGTATGCATGTAGGAAAAACATTTGGAATTCCCGAATACTTGATATGACCGCATGTACATGCATGCATTTTTCACTCTTTGAACGACTAAGACGACTATGTTGCTGACGTCGCATATTCATTTGCATATTTCAGTTAAGCATTTTACAAAGTGTATGTTTTCCGACATGTGCGGAGTTGGGCCAGCGGAAATGTATATGCTGAAGTTTCAGAATGCAGTCGTTCGGCGCATACGTGTAGCTACATCAATATGAATATGAATGTGTATATGTAAAGAGATGCCTCGCTGATGTCGATATCCTCGTCAAACGTCTGCTCGGGGGAACTGCACAATTGAGTTTAGTATAGAACTTCTCGTAAAGGTACTAATCAATTCTGTGTATGATGGCTTTGCCAGGTTTTAAGCCACACTGATAGGTTCTAACTAGTTCATGTATGATGAGGCTTGCCTTTTTACTTAAAACACTCGATAAGACCGTATACCCTATGACAAGAAGGTTGTTGTTCGCACGCTACATTTCAAACACCTTCGTTAGGACGTTCAGTTAGACTTAATGAGATCAAATTATATAGTATGAGTGGGCGGTATCACGGCCATTTTCTAAAATTCCATAATAACGTTATCTCTTTTCAAGGGTATTTTTGTGGGTATTAATTCACTTCTGGTTCCAGCACTCCTGAAATTTAGCGCTATATGAAAAGTGGGCGTAATTTAAGTCCGATTTCAAGAATTTTCAACTTTTTGATTTTGCGTATCAATTACAATAATTATACCAAGTTTCGTAGAAATTGATGGAACGGTTATCGAGATACACATATTAGGTAATAAGTAGGCGGTGCCACGCCCATTCTCCAAAAATTTGTTATAAACGTATTTTTTCTAAAGAATTTTTACAAAAGTAAAATTTTGAATAAATAAGCTTCAGTAGTTACTGATTTATCAAAGATTGCGCCTTTCTTTAAATTATCAATTATATTCAACAATTTTTATTGCGCTTGAGGCCAGTTTTAATGAAAAAAAAAAAATAATAAAAATTGTTGAATATATTTGTGAGTTAAACAAAATGTTTTTATAATGTGGAGCATTCCTTTACTTGGCTACCCTCCCTCCTTGTTACAGGAGATATTGCAAAAAGCTTTTTATAACCAGTCCTTGCTCTCCTTCTTCAGGACAAGAATTTTTATTTCACTCGGTTTAGTTCTTTTCCCCTTTAGTTTTAGTGCAAGGGACAGAAAAAGCCACATTAGAGGCTTAAATAATATGATCCACTGCTTGGTCAGTTATTTACTATCTGTTGAATCTAATTCGCCGAGTGAAGCATTCTAAAAGTCTGAAATTTCCGCTTCGGACGGACAATTAATAAAATTGAAATAAATTTGAGAAAAAATGGCAAATTTCTTCACTTACATAGATACGTACATATTCGCGTCGCACAGTGGGTATTTCGGCGGAAAAATAAAATTTTTTGAATATAAAATTTTATTATTTGAATAGTTTAGCCAAGCAGAGTGACATTTAAAAAAAAAAAAAAAAACAATAATAAATAAAAGCAACAAAATTCGGGATAATTTCGTTCAGTTTACCATACAATATTAAATCTCGAAAGGCAGTAGATTTAAGTTAAATCTTCAATAATATTGATAAATAAATACAATGGTTGGGTATGACAACCTCAAATTTATATGTCATGTCAATTACGAAATTTTGATCCACATTTTCCTTCTCCCAACAGCTGCCGGATAAATTTTTTTCTATTTTAGATTGAATTGATTTATGTTTTAAATTGAATTTATATCGTATAACTATTTTTAAAGACAATGTGAGCAAATATTTATTTATTTAAAAAAATAATCTTCAAATAAATCTGAACATAGAAATGGAGATTTAAAAAATAGATTTATTAAATCCCAATAGCTAAAACTCACAATGAAGAAATGGTATTACTAAAAAAAATTAAAGACCGGAATATTTTCTATCGATTTCTGGAAAAAAATGTGCGCTTATTTACGAATTTTAACGTAACCTCATATATGTTGGTAGTAATGAGGGCATTTATGGTACTTTTAAGGGGGTTTTTAAGGGGAGCTTCCGAGCGGAGCAAAGGAGCAAATGATTTTGGTTATAGCGGAGCTAAACAAATTCATTTGATGCTTAGCTCCTCAAAGAAAACTAAAAACTGCTTAATGTCTATTTTTGCCACTGAACTCAACCATGTAAAATAAATGTTCATTTTATATTTACTTGATAATACTGTTCATTGCACAATACCCAGCAGTCAGTTCCCCCTCTGCGGCCGGCCCTCTCTTGATTTATGTCCATAAATGTTTTCACCTTACCAAGTCCACTTTTTTTCAAAAATTTAATTTTTGATGCAGAATGGCAAATAATGCGAAACTACATCGATTTTTCGTCTCTCCTGAACTAATTCAAAAAAATGGACTTGGCACCTTTTCACCTTTACGTAGCGATATGGAAAATTTAGTTTCTATGCCGAATCCTTCTAATTTTTTTCAAAAAATTTATGGGATTGTACACCACTGTGCATCGCTCCGATATTGAACCACACTCTTTAAGGTATACATTTTTGCCTCTGTAATTTGACAATATTTATTACACTGAAAAATCTGCTCTTCACTGAACCGCACATATGCATCCAATTCAAAAGGTGCAAGATGTTGCCGCAGTTGAGGCACATACACACATACACACACACACACGAATAGCAATATAACCTGCAAAAATTTGAGGGCCAGGTGGTCCACTGTGTCGTAGTTTTAAAGTATGTGCAAAAGGACCAGGTTGCATACTAGTAACTTGTTGTCTTCGTGTACCATCGGCAATATGATTCGGCTGCCGAATGTGCCATGGTCCAAAAGGAGTAGTTGTCTAGGTGGTCCCATGTTATGCAGCGGTGGACCAAGGGGTGGTTAGGTCCAATGACATCGCAATGATAATGTAACCATATTTATTTTCTCCATATATTTGGACCATTTTGGTTACTAGTGTTGGTTACAAGGTAGCCTGGTACTGTACTAGTATTTAACCTAGTCCCACTTTTTGCAGGGTGCTGCTCCGCACTGACAATAATAATAATGCAAGTCTTGCTGTTTCCACATCATCGCAACGACACAGACTGCCAGCAACAGCAACAATAACATCCAACATAAAAAGCAGTCGAACGACGCAGAGATCTAAGATAAAATAAAAGCAAGCAGCCAGCGAGCGAGGAAATAAGGAAGTGGAAGTGAAGCGAAGAACATAAAAAAGTGGGAATATCTTGAACGCTGAAGTGCAGTGCAGTGAAAATCGCAGCAAAGGCAGCAACCAAACACTCAACGTTGAAGTTGCGTGACATTTTTTCCAACATTCTTTCGTTGATTTTCTTGCTAACGTTGATAATTTTCTTGAATTCACTGCCGCTGATGCATGCTGCATATCCTTGCATATGAGAGTCATATGCAAGTGCAATGTTGCACAATGCAAATATGTTTATATGAGGACATACATATGTACATGTACAGAAAAAAACAATTCGCACATAAAGATGGCTCATAATTGCGGCAACCCTTGCCAAGCAACCTTCAGCTGTCAACAATATGTACAGCAACGCGTTCGCTGGAAAAGTGTATACGAGTAAGTAGTGATTTTCAGCCTGGCTAGGCCAAATATGCAGACTCGACTGGTAGGCACAAAGAAGTTCGCCGGAAAAAAAATCTCAAAAGCAAAGAAAATGCTTCTTAAGCAAAATATTTCGCTCCTATGGCACGGCACGCTTGTGTGTACATTTGCAGATGCATACATATAGGTATTGATGTTTGTGTTTATTAAAAAACAAAAAAAAAAATTACACAACTGAAGTAGGTAACTTTGATATATTCACAAGAATTAAGAAAACAAAAAAAAAGGAAAGAATCTCATCAAGTTCATTAAAAGCGCATAGCAGCGTGTAACACTTCACTTCACTTCACTGCTCTCAGCTTTACATACACCCGGCAGGAAAAGCTACTAGTTGTGAGCCAGAATTCTACCGGTTTGCTTAATAGCCCAACCGCTGTTCAATCCCTGGCACAGGGGAATTTATTAATTTATTTTTTATTTATTAATTTTAAATTAAATATTTTTATTTATTAATTTTAAATTTAATTAATTTGCAATAAGAAATGCAATTAAATTAGGTTTTCATATTTATTAATTATATTTAAATTGAAATAATTGTATTGACTTACATTGAATTAATTTTAAAAATCTTAACCACCTTCAAGCGGACTCGAACCTGCGATCTCGGCATCAGAACCGGTAGTCAGTCTTCACGAGACGCCACAGCCGAAAGTTGTTTGGTTTTGGCAATTCAAAGGCAGATGTCGCTGAATGCTTAACTTCTTCGAAATTGTCGAGCTGGTAGGCCATCGCTTTAGCACATACTAGTTAATGAACTGGTATTTTTACTGACTGGTTTGGCCTTTCACTCCAGGGTATCTATGCATACACATACATCCATAAATGCTTACAACAAAAATATGTAATTTTTGCCATTCAAAACTTGTTGGTCTTTTATGCGCAGATAGACAGGATATTATAACACATTTTGTGTGCAAAATTCTTAGATGTTCTTGCAAACAAAATCATTGTTCTAAGCTGAATTATGAAACACTTTTTTTCTGTGCTTTTCATACTTGAATTAGAAGCGTGCATAGAATATGAATAAAAGCACAGCTTATGGCTGATTTTAATTAACGGTTTAGAAGCAGCTTGACATAGTAAGTGTCTACTTAAGTACCTAAGTGAAAAATTCGAAAACTTTTCAACAATAAATGTATACTATGTATCTAGTCAACATCGGGTTCTCTTGTTAGAGTACGTTGCACCCAAAAAGACTAAGCACTTATTAAAAACTGTTTGACTCTCAAATTGTAGTAAGTATTTACATACTTCTATAACACTGTCTGAGTGTCCGGTGTTGCCACCACTCTGTAGAAACTGCTACTAAGTATAACCCGTGTTGATCCCTGAACCACGCAACATCCAAAAATTATGAAAATTTATACCCTGGTAAATACTGCAAAACCACCAACTGTAATTCTTCCACGAAAAGTTTCTCATAAAAAACTTTGTTTATCTGGCTTTTGATGGCTGCGTGAAATTGTAGCTCCCTCAACAATTTATTTAAATAAAGATGTTATAGCGATTAGCTCAGTCGATTGTTTTTCCCTCAAAAGGAGCTTTCTTTAATAGCTTTTTTTTACCAGCTTTCTTGAATTACGAAACTCCGTCCATCCTTCCAAATTTTGTTCTGAACCTAAAACCTACATAAGAAAACAGCACCAAAAACTATTTACTCTGACAGCTAATTGAGAAATATTTTCTACAGTTTAAGTAATGACATCTCCTTAAGTCTTTCATAAGCCTCAGGTGGGTTCTCAGAATCCAGACTTATTTTCAAGAGATTACTATTATACTCTTTACTATTGTAGAAATAGCTTTAGACTTTCAGGAGAATTTGTTATCCGGAATTACTCTTCGATTTTATGCTTGGAAAGGAATCTGATGCTCACAGGTTGGCAGTGGCAGATTTTCAGTCTTGTCCGGCCTAGGCCCTATATGTATTACCAGCCGCCCTTTCTCGGGCTCCCGTTATTCGGGTACTCAATAAAAATTTACTTTTTTGGCGACATTTATCGAAGTATATTATTGATAATGTAAAACTGATTACTGCATTGCTTAGGGCTAACATTTGTCGTTTTATACCAGGAATGCCCAGCGCTGGCAACATTTTTGGACTTGCTTACGGAGTTCTGCCCCTGCGAGTTTGGCGATAGCCGAGTGGTGAGAGCTGTGTACTACAATTGCGTAGGACCTAAGCTCGATTGGATTAATTTTTATTTTTTTATCTATTTTTTATTTAATTGGATTTTTAAATTATATTTAACTTTTTGTTTTGTCAATTTTTATTATATATTATTATTAGCATATTAACATATTAATAGCACTGGGAAAATACTTCGGGGAATTTTTTAGAGTACGACGCAAGGCCATGGTGTTTACATCGGCAAGACAACCCTATCTTATTTAAGCATACAATAAAATTTTAAAATCTCAACCTTCCTGTGCTTAGAGAAGAAAATTTTAATCTTTCCGCGGAAGTAAAATATTTAGGGGCAACTCTAGCTATGAAGCTTACGTCGAACTGAAGATAAATCTATCGATGCAGGTTGTTGTACAATGCCGTTAATTAAATGAGTGTGCGTATAGACATAACGGGCGCTTTGAGCACAATATCTGAAGTGGATTTAATGCAGGTCAACCGTTTTACGGCCATATTAAATTTGAAATTTTTTGCCTGGGCAATTTTAGAGTAAGTGGAAAAAAGGGTTAAAGATAATATCGGAGCAAAATATCTGGTATCATTTATGTAGTAAAATTTCACGTCATGTCAAGTTTCAGTGAAATTGGTGCAGGTTTACTATTATTTCCTCCCTGCCTCCATATAGTCGAGACAATGTGTGACGTCAGTATTTTTTTCGAGGAATTTTGAAATTTTAAAGATATGATTACTTCAAAAAAATTATTAAAAAATCAGTGCGATTTAGAATAACAATATGGGTACCAAATGAGAGAAAAAATTCTGTAAATTTTAGAAACAATAAGGTTGTTTGCTTTACAAGGACGAATATGCGCTTTTAATAAATTTTATCTTCTTAAGTTAATAAAGTTTGCAGGACGAAATTCGATGATGAGATCGTGCGTATATTAGTCCTCAAAAGATAGTTAAAAAAATATTGCGAATTTTCAAGGATATTTAAGGTCAAAATTTCCTAAGGACATTTTCCATACCAATTCGTTCTTATGTACCAAAAGATGTATCCTGTTATAATTCTACAGAATTTTTTCTTATATATATAATGCGCTCACTGTTATCCTATATTGCGCTGAAATATTTAAATAATTTTTTGAAATAATTATATTTTTTAATTTTCAAAGCCCTTAAAAAATCCTGACGTCAGAGATAAAAACTAAGTACGCAGTTTTACTATAATTTATTCATAGTTTCGCGAATAGGTTCATTTTTTTGTGCGTAAATTTTACTGTCGCACGGTGATACCAACGAGAAATGTAAAATGTTTTTTAAATTTTTTGTATTTATTTACTTTATTTCACATTTCATATTTGTTTAAAGTTAGTATAGCTTTTTGCAGTTAACTAAAAGTTATATATTTTATTGAAATCCCGCGAAAAAGCTTACTACAAGTGGGTTATTTTTTATCAATTAATTTTTTTTTTGTGCAGGTTACATATACGTTTGCACACAGTTGCGCTATAACCGCAATAAAATTTTTTATGTGAATACATATACGCCAACACAGCTGTAAACAGGATTTTATTCGCATGCTAAAGTAAGCGCAAAGAACATTGACATCTCAACGAGCTGGCATGTACGAGTTTTACAATGAGAAACACACAGATTTTCGTCGAATTGGATTTCTATTTTAATTTGATTTTCATTCCATTTAAAGTATTCACATATTTACATGTATTTTAGTGCAATATTTTTAGCATATGGGGTATTCCATGAGTAAGTGAAACTTTGTGTCCAATTGTAGAGTAGCTTATTGAACATGGAATGCTTGATGAATCAATGCTCAATACCTGAAATTAACGTTTTTTCGAAAAAAAATTTAGTTATATTATTTTATTACACTGTAAATACACTCAAAACTTCAACATTAGAAAAGTAGTTGAATACGACAACATATTTTAATATAGAAGGCTCTGCAAAATCAAGTATTCACAAAGTTATTATTTTTTTGAAGGGGGGAATAAATGTCTCGATCTTTCTGCGCCCCGAAGAAGCAATATGGCATTGAAGAAAAATAGGCATTTAAATTATATAATAGGATAAAATCACTACGGTTTAGCATGTCCAACCCGTGACTAAAAAGTTTTAAACTTCGTATTGCTTAGTTACTACTTTAGGGAGTTTTCTATAATTTCATAACTAGAGTGTGTTTATAATAAGCAGCCCTATTTCATTTCTTTTATTATATTATAAGTACCTACTTAAGAGATTTTGAAACGTTTTATCGTGTCCCGCCCGTGACAATCATTTATAATTTTTTTCTAATGATGCCTAACAATAAAAAAATAAGTTTAACGTTTCAAACCTATGTTTAATGCCACAAAACTCTGAAGTACAGGTTGACTAAACACCATAATACTGTTGGTGGGCTAAGCGATGTAGTAAAAAATTTGGCGTGGCCAGCTCGAAAAGTCAAGATAAGCATTACTATCTTAGAGACGCCAGAGAATTCTATGATGAGGGTTGCTTAACAACAATTAAAAGTCAATATTAACAATTACCTGAAAAGTTCCAACCAAGAAAATCTAGAAGTTCGCG
Organism: Rhagoletis pomonella; assembly: GCF_013731165.1. Classification (NCBI taxonomy): domain Eukaryota; kingdom Metazoa; phylum Arthropoda; class Insecta; order Diptera; family Tephritidae; genus Rhagoletis; species Rhagoletis pomonella. The sequence goes on from NW_023458560.1 coordinate 28,487,830, forward strand.
AAACTTATAAATTCAATCCAATAAATAGCCTTTAAGTGACAAAGATATACATATGTATCTGCTTACAAGTATTCTAATGCAGATAACTTTTCGGATTAGACATCGATACACAAGATCTTTTCTGACGTTCTATGGTTTTAAGGAATAGCTAAATTTGAGCATGATTTGTCCATGAAATCAGTTTCCAAAAATAACTCAACTCGAGCCACTCTTAAGCCGGTTACTCAATGTCTGGTCAACACTAACAGCAGGTTAGACATCTCTATCGACGTGATAACAGTAGTCGATATACATGTTTAGCCTGTAGTTAGTATTAGTCAGACATACATAGCTATTCTAAACAAACTTGAAAATCATTAAGGCACATTCGAAATTTCGTTGCAATCAAATGCACCGTGCAGAAGTGCATTAGGAAAATTCATATAAAATTTCATGCGTTTGCAAATAATCCTTTCTTCCATGCATTTTAATACATCAATCTGGCGACTTCTAGCTTTCGTTTGGTATAACTATTGCCCCTAAAATAGATCCTGGGGTCAGCAGTATATCGTGCGTCTTACAATGACTCCACTGTCATAAAAGTAGGTCAATTGATCTTGTATTTGACCTCTAACATTTATCATACCTAATCTCTTTGATATGGATCTCACTAGAAGCTTCCTTTCATGAAGAAAATCGTACGTGTCCCACCCGTGACAAAAGTTGTCCCACCCGTGACAGGAGAATTTTGAATTTTTTAATAATAAACAAATAATTCTTATTATGGTTTGTGCTTTGTTGGGATTGCTGGTTCTTTTCTGTATAGTAAAACATCTAATCCAGATAGAAATGTTAAGTAAATTCACAGACTTTCCTTAAAATATATGTTCTCCAAAAAGCAGTGTCTTTTCTTTGTCCTACCCGTGACGGAAGAAACAGCTCAGAATTTTCCAATATAAAATCAAGTTGGAATATTTTTCGTATTTGGTAATAACTCGTATATTAGTGAACTAGGTGTAGCTTTATCAAAATGTAGAATTGCTTAGTACTTTATACTTAAATTAAAAAAGAAAAACTATTTTTGCTGTACAAATGTCCCACCCGTGACGATGGAATACCCCATATTTAAAATATTTTTAATGATAACCAGTCGATGAGAAAACTGAGAAAAAGGTTAAAAAGGGAAAAAATTTTGGTTGGCCAGTTTAGGTTGCTGTAGTACGTTTACGTTGACAGTGCCAGCACAGTATCTGTCATGCTACAGCCTTAGAAGGGTAATCTTGACGGTCAGAGGTTAAGTTGTCCTGAAACAAATTTATCTTTTTGGAGCCTGGACTGGCTGGATAGATTACTAGTTTCCCTTTGAGATAATCACGTTTGATGTTGAGAAGATTTCCTTATCTGAGTTACTTTTCAGCAGTGCCTGGACTGTCTGTATCCTACAAAATCTTACCTGGAGTAACCAATCCTGTTGCTGGAAAGTTTGTTGTGACAAGGGATTTCTTGATACCGCCATGAAAAGCTCTCGCAAGTGACAACCATATGATAATAAATTATGAGGGCACTGGGTATTTTCTACCAAGCTAAACTTTATGTAAAGAGGTTAGACTGGCTGTAGCATGCAAGAACTCATCACAGATTTTAATTTCTGCAGCTGCAGATATTCTCTCTAAAAAGTTCTTGGACTGGCTCTACACTGAGGGGAATAGCACATAGTAAAAATGAATATTTTTTATTTGAGTATCGTTTAAAAATTTTCGTATTTAAGGATAATAGTTTCATGCCAAATTTCAGCGCACGTATTTGGTTATACAATCAGGGGGAAAAATAGTAAAATCCAATGATTTCAATTAAGTAGTTTTTCCGATATAAAAACCCATAAAATGTGAACGGTGTCACGCCAAATCCAAAATATGACCATATAACTCCATTTTTACTTCAAATATATCTAACTTTATTAGTTTTGAGAATATTGCAATTTTAACGTTTTCCAAAATACGTGTTTTATGACGTGTGGGCGTATTTGTAAACGGATTAAGTAAATTTAAAACTATTTACTAATAATCATCATAAGCTTGTTTGCCAAATTTGAAAATTGTATGCCCATTTCTACTATTTATGGTAAACTTTTGTGTGAAACGCTCCCACTGTGTGGCAGTCGCAGGTAAATTAATTTCAGTAAATTCAGTTTTATGCAAGCTTTAATTTTAATTATAACTTTCCAATTATATATCAATGAATACATGAAGTATGTGCATTCAAGTATTAATAATAGATTAACAGTATGCCATACCTTCAATTCAGAATTTACTGGCCTTTGCAAACGAAGAGTTGGCGTGAGCGACCATTTGAATCTTGAAGTAAATTATTATGTATATATGTAAGTTTATCAAAGAGATATTTTGCATGCTGCATATGCTTAGTAACTCAACTGTTATTTTAGTTTTGATAGCCACACACACTCAAAAATATACGCACATTTATGCACATGAAAAGCTTAGCTCTTTCCCATAGATACACTGACAACTTAAGCGCCTTGCGACCACCTGCTGTCAATATTGGTTTGTAAATAAGCCTTATATATACACACATACATAAATACATATTGTGTTAAGCGATGCGTGTCATCCTTATTAGACTTCTTGTTATTTATTCGAAGCAATTACAAGCAGGACTATATATACATATATTTACATACTATACGCACTTAGTAGTTAGACAGTATTCAGCATTTGGCATTTCATAACTGCAGTTGAATATTAGTCGTATCAAAGGAAGTTCATATTACGCCTTGTTTACAGAATTGCTTTGAATAAAGTTTTCATTGCTCATTTGACCGGAAATATAAATGAATAATTTACATATAAGCGCTTCGTCTACTTTGCTAAATTCCAATGCCACAGTGTAGACGGATTAAGGACGAAATTCTCTTGATGTATGCTAACAGAAATTTGTACTTAGTTACATATAAACATATATATGTATGAACATGAAATAATCAATAAATTAGTAAGTCGTAAACATGGTAAACTTAGCAAGACCTGTCTTAGCTATAAATATAAATGGAAATAACTAATTTTAATTACTGTACAATAAATTTGTGAATTTCTCTAGTTTAGGACGCATGTAAGTAGATTATTTTAAAATAACAACAGGTAGTTAGATAGGTGTGGCTGCCACTGCTATGCAGGGACACGAGCTGAGGACCCGTTGTGATACCACGACTTAAAGTTTTGTCACAGACTCCTTGCTGATCCATCTATCTAAGATTTATGTCTCCCAATTAGTGGAAGTGACTCAAGAAAGGAGACCCCAGAAAGCGTAATCTACTCCTCGATAATGCCGCGGAACAGTTGCAGAGAAGATGGTGAACTCTCTCTTGCTCCTCATAGTTTCTGTAACTTCTGCAGCATCTATAGCAAGGTGTTCCAAGTAATTCTGCTTGTTTTCTAGCCAGTGTTAAGCCAGTGACCTGTCAGAGCACTACATCTTTTTCCAAAATTTTTATTTTTATTTTACACAAACTAAATAAGTCATCTACTCTCACACCCTTGAAAAATATAATCATATGACGAACGTCTAAGTAGTATCTTCGTAATTTATCATGAAACTTTCTCTGCTATGCCTGCCACATTCTGCTTATTAACATACAAATGTACATACTTATTAACACAACTAAGCTAAATAATGCAAATATGGTAAATGGAGCGCTTGGTCAGATTTTCTCGCAATGATAACATTTTGTGACAGCAAAGTTTTTGACGTGGGTGTTTTGTTTTTGTTTTTGATGTTAGCTTTGCTGCGAGAAAATTGCCGTACAGTGGGCCATACGGAGGTTAGGCGTATCAAAACTCTGTAACTTTACTAAGTTTACTAAGGACGCATCAACACATAATTAATCTTTTTTGGGTCCCGGGGCATAGTAGTGTCCCGGGAAATGAGAAAGCGGACGAATGTGTTAGAAATGGATCTAAGGTGGCACTTGGTCCGCTACCAGTTAAAGTTCTACCCAAGAATAAGAACACAAAATATTTTGGTACCGATTACCGTTTTTTTTTTAAAGCCAGGTTCTTTGAAAGCATATTGTATTACTCGGCAGCAATAGACAAGGCTACTAGTTGAAACACGACCAAAAAATAAGGAAACCATTTTTTTTTTGGAGTTTTAAAATATATTTAAGTATTTTATAAGCAACCCTGATTTAATTTCTAATTTTTTCAAAAGTGCAGGTGACAACATTTCCAAATATATATCATACATATATGTTGTCGGAAAATTAAAAGCCGCTTAGAGCACTGCTGATCCACTGTGCGTCGCGGCGTTGACTTTGGCGGTTGATTCTGACTCCGACGGCTCACGGTAAATTCACTAGTGTATTGTTTTGCAATTGCCTATGTGACTTTTGTTGTTGCGCTGCGATTGTGCGTTTGCATATTTAATAGTACATGTGTGCACGTACATATTGAATGCAATTACGATGTACGCGATAAAATCACGTATACGCCGTGGGGATTTAAATTTATCAGTGGTTGGCGACAGTAAGTGTGTAGGCACGTGTGTTTGCTTACATTGTATACGCATACGTATATACATTTGTAACGGGTGATTTTTTTGAGGTTAGGATTTTCATGCATTAGTATTTGACAGATCACGTGGGATTTCAGACATGGTGAAAAGAGAAAGATGCTCAGTATGCTTTGACATTTCATCATGAATAGACTTACTAACGAGCAACGCTTGCAAATCATTGAATTTTATTACCAAAATCAGTGTTCGGTTCGCTTTACGTCCGATTTATGGTCTACATAATCGACCAAGTGAGCAAACAATTAATGCGATTGTGACCAAGTTTCGCACTCAGTTTACTTTATTGGACATTAAACCAACCACACGAATGCGTACAGTGCGTACAGAAGAGAATATTGCGTCTGTTTCTGAGAGTGTTGCTGAAGACCGTGAAATGTCGATTCGTCGCCGTTCGCAGCAATTGGGTTTGCGAAACACATTTCGAACCGAACACTGATTTTGGTAATAAAATTCAATGATTTGCAAGCGTTGCTCGTTAGTAAGTCTATTCATGATGAAATGTCAAAGCATACTGAGCATCTTTCTCTTTGACACCATGTCTGAAATCCCACGTGATCTGTCAAATACTAATGCATGAAAATCCTAACCTCAAAAAAATCACCCGTTATTAAACAAATACATTTACAAACAACTTATTTTACAATGCCTCTGGCTCTGTTAGACACCATTTCCATATTAAATGGAAACCGAAAGTGTTACAAGTACTTTCAGTTAAAATTGTAAGAGTATAAGATTAATTCAACGTTATTGTTAAATAGACTTGATATATTCGTACTATTGTACTAACTGTACCCTAATTATGCCATATATTTACAAAATGCATTAAAAGTTTGGATTATACACTTTGCATTTGCATACAAATTCAAATAAATTTGTAAAAACAGAGTCACTTGGTATCCCTTCTCAATGAATTTGATATGCAAAATGTTGCACAAGCTTTTTGACAAATAACTTGCCAAAAATTTGTTTATTTTTCCCGTCAAGCTGATTTTCCTGGTAAAAGGCGATATATTTGTTTTATTATCATTGAAAAATTGTTAAGGATTTATGCAAAATCTAGGAAAATGCGAAGAGTATATAAAATAATATAAAAATTTCATATTTGTAAACGAGTTTCAGGTAGGCATGCAAATATTTGTATTTGCTCATATTTATGTTCGTATCCTTCTTCGATTATATTATGTACATAAAAACACATGGATGTTTGCCATTTGACCTGCTTAGACAGGTTTATGAAGCATCTGAAAACTATTGTCAGAGAGGAGGTCAAAAAATCGCCATAAATTTTTACTCAGTTAATTCTATTTTGAAGCTAAGTCGGTTAACTAGCCTTCCATATGTATGTATATGGCTGAATCAAATAGTATCAATTTTGATTAAAAATCTTAGCTAAGAGAATTCAAAATTTCATATATTCTGAAACCCATAAACACATAGTGACGACACTGTCGGATCGATTTTCCAAAGGCACCACTAGAATCCTTTCACATTAAAGATCAAGATTTCTTCATTATTTTGAAAGTTTTGTCTAAGATTTTAAGCGAAAAAATCCCAAAGTTAGTGGATTTGGATTTGGAATTTTCGTGGTTTTTGGCGACTTAAATAAGTTCTTTTTGAAGAGTTTAATTTTGTGTTTTGTATATTTCATGACTTTCAGAAGTTTTCGAGATATTTGTTGATTCAAGTCGACAATTTTCTAAAGTTTTCAGGTTCAAGCAAATACCAGCGTCCATAAATAGTCCCGAAATGGTCCCGACAAAAAGTCCTGAGTTATTCCGGAAAAGGTACAGAAAAAGTCAAAAACTAGTCCAGAACTGGTCCCAAAATATTCTCTAAAATGTCCTAAAAAATGGTAACAAAAAGTCCTGAATCTGCCCCGAACTACATAGTCCCAAAATGGTCCAAAAACAGACCCAAACTAGTCCCGCAAAAGTGATTACATTGGTTTTGTTTTGTACTTTATCAGAATTCGTCTTGAATCGCCCATTTTTTAAATTTCCACCTTGCTTTTTATCAATAAACTAACCAATGCCCGCTTGCTTCGCGGCGCCTGATAAGAACTTTTACATTGGCCAATGCAAAAATAGCGTCGAAAAACTCTTTATAAAGTAAAAAAAGTAAGTGAGCCTGAGCTACACTGGAGAAGTGAAACTTACGTTACATACATATCTATTTTGTCTCATAACCAATATACATACATACTTATGCTTTTGCCTAAGGTTAAATTTTTTTTTGTCTTTTTCTATCTAGATCCCTACTTCTATCCCTGTCGATAACAATTTCGACAGTAACATCCAACAAAATATCTATAACAAAACCGATAAAAATATCGATGACAAATTTGATAGAAATTTTGATAGCAAAATCGATAATAATATTAATAGCAAAATAGATTAGAAAATCGAAAAAAAAATCGATAAAGGTATCGATAACAAAATTGATAACGAAATCGACAAAAATATCGATACAAAATCTATAATAAAATCGATAACGAAATCGATAAACAATCGACAGCAGTATCAATAACAAAATCGATAAAAATATTGATAACAAATTCGACAAAGTAATTGATAACAAAATCGATAACAATATCGACGAAAAATGTCAATAACAAAATCGTTCAAATTAACGACTACAAAATCGACAAAAATATCGAGTATTAAATCTATAAGTTTCGAAGATATCGCAAACAATATCGATACAAATTTCGATAACAAAATCGATAAAAAGATCGATTATTATATCGATAAGTACCTAGAATCCCGAAATCTCTAAAATCCCCAAATAGTTCCCAGATTGAGTCTCTGTGTCTCTCTCTATATCCTTTCCTCTTTAATCACCTTTATTTTAATTTCCCCTATCTTCATCTTTACTTGTATCGGTATCCTGCTCCTCATCTTTGTTTTTACTTTTATGTTTATCATTTTCTTCAGCAACATATTCCCCTTTATCTTTGCCCTTATTTATATAAATAAAGTGTTTAAATTTACATTGGTCTTCGTTTTTACCGTTATCTTTACACATCTTTGTTTTTGTTTTTGTTTTTATTTTTAGCTTTGCCTTTATAATTTTCTTTATCTATGTACGTACTCACCTTTACTTTCATTCTTGTATTGTTATTTCCAAGTGTTATCCTCTAACATTTTATTAGCAAGTTTTTGTTAAATTCATACCATATGCATACCCACAAGAAGTACTTGTTTCAGTCCCAACCATTTCCGTTGCACCATTTCCGTTGCACCATTTCCGTGTGCAATTTCCGCTGAATTTGCCAATTTACTCCCACCCAACCAACCGCCGCTAAAGAAGTTTCACTTCAAAAATGGCACATCACACCGCCAAATTTCTTCGCGATCATCGAGTGGAATTTAACATCGTTTCCTCTATGGCGGAATTATGCTAGATGAAGTAATTAGAGCGAGAAGAAAGATTTTGTCGCTGCCTTATTTGACGAATTGATTTTAAAATTTTACTATAAGGCAGCCGAATGTCAGAAATTAGAGCGAGAAAGCTGTTTTATTACTTCACCAGTTTATTGCGCTATGGTTTCTTCAATCAAAATTGGCAAAGTAACTAATCCATAATAATATTCATTGTGGGGATAAAATTAAAGTCTTTTTTACCACGTTTGAGCTGCCATTACTCTATTTTGTGTACTTACACTGCTGGGACGCTAAAATGACACAAAGCAACTCCGTGACACGTAAACTCAATTTTGAGTCGTAGATTACGGATCTGTGTACCGTCTTTCTAGATTAGATCATTTTCCCAAGATATTTCCATTTTAAGTTTGCATTGCAAATGAAAAAAGTCAAACTTTAACATGGAAAATATTACTCATACGCCATGGTGGAGAACGTAATAGAACTGCCATGCACGATATAGGGTGTGAGTAACATTATTTCCTGCTTCTATTTCATACCAAAAATGTTTGCACATTTTCATTTGACGATTCAGGGATTGTTTATTTATCCATCGGTTTTCATCGCGGGAATATTTTTTTTTTGGTAAATGAGTAGGCTTTAATACAAAAGGAAAAGATTACAAAAAATGTGTTCTTTTTTAGAGTTATTCCTTTTAAAGTTTGAGTTTTTTTTCATAAAAACGAAAATGTCTTGGAAAAATTACCTGACCTGGAAAAACGGTGTATCGGTGTTTTTTTTCGTCATTTCACAACTTGAGATTTTCCTTACAGTGTTATTGTTTCAGTAGAATCAAAAAATTCTTAAACTTAATAAGTACCTTAAATGCTAAACTCTTAGTTAGGACGCTACGAACTATATGTAGAATGAGCTGCTGTTCGCTCTTACATAAATTTAATCCAGAAATGAAAAATTTTCCTCTATTCGTTAAGAAC
>NW_023458560.1:28516752-28517492 GCF_013731165.1 Rhagoletis pomonella
GAATCCTTTCTTCCGGCGTCATATCCCTCGATGACTTTTTTCGCCCCATATTTGGCTGATATGGAAAAATCGCTTCAAAATCCTGCGGTGTTTTCGTTCTGGCAAGTCGCAACAACTCCTCGACGTATTCGATATCTTTGCAGCCTTCAGTTTGAGTTGAACATAGTTTTCGTGGCCGTTTCTTTCCGGACTGTTCCGGAGCAGTTGGACAGCTTGGTCTGCGCTGTAGCTGTGGCAACGCATTTACTGGTGTGTGCCAACTGGCCAGTGGAGTCGTTTGCGAATTTACCAGGTGTTGTGTGGATGTTACTTGCATTACTGGTGACACAGGTGGAGTTAAATATGCCATTGATTGATGAATATTAAACTTATAATGCAAAGCTGGCATTATGCTTAACGGTAAATTATATGGTGGTGGTGGTGGTGGTGGTGGTGGTGGTGGTGGTGGTGGTGGTGGTGGTGGTGGTGGTGGTGGTGGTGGTGTAATCCACGGTGGCTGCGCTAGTCGTGAGTGATTTACTTGAGCATAATGTGACGAACACATCCTTGATGTAGGATGGTGAAAGTTTGCTGGTTGTGCAGACTGGTGCCGTAGCCTATTGTAAGCCTGTGCATTCTGTTCGGAAGTTGTTTTCTGCAACCCTCGTATTTGCGAAGTTGTTGGTTTTTCCAATTTCTTTGCTGAACTATCACTCGATTCCCATGGACGAAACAATGTGGGACGTAATCGCTTTGCCATT
>NW_023458560.1:28517592-28525515 GCF_013731165.1 Rhagoletis pomonella
TTTATGGCTTGGTGTTAAATATTTAACGCAACCATCTCCGAACTCGACTAAGAAGTTTCACCTCAAAAATGCAGGTGTTTCTATGTACATAATATAATCAAACTAGGATATGAACATAAATATGAGTAAATACAAATATTTGCATGCCTACCTGAAACTTGTTTAAAAATATAAAATTTTTTAATTATTTTATAAACTCGTGGCATTTTCTTAGATTTTGCATAAATCCTTAACAATTTTTCAATGATAATAAAACAAATATATCGCCTTTTACTAGGAAAATCAGCTTGACGGGAAAAAAAACAAATTTTTGGCAAGTTATTTGTCAGGAAGCTTGTGCAACATTTTGCATATCAAATTCATTGAGAAGAGATACCAAGTGACTCTGCTTTTACAAATTTATTTGAATTTGTATGCAAATGCGAACTTCAATAGAACGAATATATCAAGTCTATTTAACAATAACGTTAAATTAATCTTATACTCTTACAATTTTAACTGAAAGTACTTGTAACACTTTCGGTTTCCATTTAATATGGAAATGGTATCTAACAGAGCCAGAGGCATTGTAAAAGAATTTGTTTGCAAACGTATTTGTTTAATACAAATGTATATACGTATGCGTATACAATGTAAGCAAACACACGTGCCTACACACTTACTGTCGCCAACCACTGATAAATTTAAGTCCCCACGGCGTATACGTGATTTTATCGCGTACATCGTAATTGCATTCAATATGTACGACGTGCACACATGTACTATTTACACGCTCGCCTATTAAATATACAAACGCACAATCGTAGCGCAACAACAAAAGTCACATAGGCAATTGCAAAACAATACACTAGTGAATTTACCGTGACCCGTCGGAGTCAGAATCAACCGCCAAAGTCAACGCCGCGACGCACAGTGGATCAGCAGTGCTCTAAGCGGTTTTTAATTTTCCGAAAGTATTTTCAAAAGGAGTTTATTGCAACTTGTTTATGCTACTGGCAACATATATGTATGATATATATTTGGAAATGTTGTCACCTGCACTTTTGAAAAAATTAGAAATTAAATCAGGGTTGCTTATAAAATACTTAAATATATTTTAAAACTCCAAAAAAAAAAATGGTTTCCTTATTTTTTAGTCGTGTTTCAACTAGTAGCCTTGTCTATTGCTGTCGAGTAATACAATATGTATACCGTTAAAATCTATTAAGTATCAAATTAAAGGTGAATTCCATAAATTATCTCCGAATTTGCCGCCTTGCATCCAGCCCTATTTTTGTGGCATATGGTGGGTTTAAAAAAATAAAATTTTACTAATTTTCAACTATATCTATTATTGTTAAAAAATTTTGTTGATTTCCATTTGCTGAAAAATTAAAAAAATAAAAACTGTGCTTTCAAAGAACCTGGCTTTAAATAAAACGGTAATCGGTACCAAAATATTTTGTGTTCTTGTTCTTGGGTAGAACTTTAATTGGTAGCGGACCAAGTCCCACCTTAGATCCATTTGTAACACATTCGTCCGCTTTCTCATTTCCCGGGACACTACTATGCCCCGGGACCCAATAAAGATTGATTATGTGTTGATGCGTCCTTAGTAAAGTTACAGAGTTTTGATACGCCTAGCCTCCGTATGATCCACTGTACGGCACTTTGCTCGCAGCAAAGCTGAGATCAAAAACAAAAACAAAACACCCACGTCAAAAACTTTGCTGTCACAAAATGTTATCATTGTGAGAAAATCTGACCAAGCGCTCCATTTACCATATTTGCATTAGCTTAGTTGTGTTAATAAGTATGTACATTTGTATGTTAATAAGCAGGCGTACCGCTGTGCTGTTCGCGAATGTGGCAGGCATAGCAGAGAAAGTTTCATGATAAATTACGAAGATATTACTTAGAAGTTCGTTATATAATTATATTTTTCAACGGTGTGAGTGTATTTCCTATGAGTTGATGACTTATTTGGTTTATGTAAAATAAACATAAAAATTTAGGAAAAATATGTAGTGCTCTGACAGGTCACTGGCTTATAAGAAAACAAATAGAATGACTTGGAACTAGAGATGCCATATTTAAATCGACTAAATAGAAGATCGATTAATCGAACCGATGCGATTTTTTGTCGATTTTTAATTCTGATTCGATCCAAAAAAATCGAGAATCGACATTCGATTTTTTCACAATTGATGCATATAACATTGCATTAGAAATTTATAGTATTTGCGCTAGTTTATTTAACAAAAATAGCCAAAGCGCAGATTGGATCAAAATGTTATTGAAAAATTGAAAGCATTTCAAAGCATACAAGTGAGCGGCAGTGCATAAGATAATGATATTTCCTAGAAAAATTTCGGGTATGCAGTTTTGTAGCCCATTAAATTTTAGTATAACAAAGTGCAAATTACAAGTGGCTCCAAAATTTCGTTGATTCTTGGAAACTTTTTTGTCGGTTCTAAGCATTTTATTCATAGGAAAATTTTGTCGAGCATACCTTGTGCTACCTTATAGCTTTTGGATAAATCTAGATCTTGAAACCGTTATAGCAATGCATGTTTTAAAGTGTACTTACAATAATGTTTGTAATTTCAGTGTTGGTCAGGAGACCGAAATTTGTTTCTTTAAGAAAATTAAGTAAAAGACATTTTTTGGCAAATGATATGAATCAATCTTGGGATATGGATTTATTTTTTGACGATTTCTTCCTGCATCGATTATTTTTATTTCGATTCGAATCGATTCAAAAATCGATTTCTTTTTTATTTTGATCTGGCATCTCTACTTGGAACACCTTGCTATATATGCTGCAGAAATTGCAAAAACTATGAGGAGCAAGAGAGAGTTCACCATCTTCTCTGCAACTGTTCCGCGGCATTATCGAGGAGTAGATTACGCTTTCTGGGGTCTCCTTTCTTGAGTCACTTCCACTAATTGGGAGACATAAATCTTAGATAGATGGTTCAGCAAGGAGTCTGTGACAAAACTTTAAGTCGTAGTATCACAACGGGTCCTCAGCTCGTGTCCCTGCATAGCAGTGGCAGCCACACCTATCTAACTACCTGTTGTTATTTTAAAATAATGTACTTACATGCGTCCTAAACTAGAGAAATTCACAAATTCATTGCATGTACAGTAATCTAAATTAACTATTCCCATTTATGTTTGCAGCTAAGACAGGTCTTGCAGAACCACTGGTTCAGTTTGCCATGTTTAATAATAATAATAATAGATTGGCGCTTACACATATGTTAGTGTTAGGCCGAGCTTCTCCTCCGATTTGTGGCGTGCGCCTTGAAGTTGTCACACAAAGCGGTGGGACCTACGGTTTTACGCCGACTCCGAACGGCGATTGTATTTTTATGAGAAGCGGTTTTTCATGGCAGAAATACACTCGGAGGTTTGCCATTGCCTGCCGAGGGACGACCGCTGTTAAGAAAAAACCTTTTTTCTATATTTTTTTTTGCGATGTTGCTTTGACCAGGGCTTGAACCCAGGCGTTGCGGAGTGGAAGCGCGCACTGCTTACCACTACACCACAGCGGCCGACTTACTTTTCATGTAACTACAAACTTCTGTTAGCATACATCAAGAGAATTTCGTCCTTAATCCGTCTACACTGTGGCATTGGAATTTAGCAAAGTAGACGAAGCGCTTATATGTAAATTATTCATTTATATTTCCGGTCAAATGAGCAATGAAAACTTTATTCAAAGCAATTCTGTAAACAAGGCGTAATATGAACTTCCTTTGATACGACTAATATTCAACTGCAGTTATTAAATGCCTAATGCTGAATACTGTCTAACTACTAAATGCGTATAGTATGTAAATATATGTATATGTATGTAGTGCTGCTTGTAATTGCTTCGAATAAATAACAAGAAGTCTAATAAGGATGACACGCATCGCTTAACACAATATGTATGTATGTATGTATGTATATATAAGGCTTATTTACAAACCAATATTGACAGAAGGTGGTCGCAAGGCGCTTAAGTTGTCAGTGTATCTATGGGAAAGAGCTAAGCTTTTCATGGGCATAAATGTGTGTATATTTTTGAGTGCGTGTGGCTATCAAAACTAAAATAACAGTTGAGTTACTAAGCATAAGCAGCACGCAAAATATCTCTTTGATAAACTTACATATATACATAATAATTTACTTCAAGATTCAAATGATCGCTCACGTCAACTCTTCGTTTGCAAAGGCCAGTAAATTCTGAATTGAAGGCATAGCATACTGTTAATACTTGAATGAAAATACTTTATGTATTTATAGAAATATAATTGGAAAGTTATAATTGAAATTATAGCTTGTATTAAACTAACTAAAATAAGTTCTTGCATGCTACAGCCAGTCTAACTTCTTGTACAGAAATTTTTGCTTCGTAGAAAATACCCAGAGCCCTCATAGTTTATTATCCTATGGTGGTCACTTGCAAGAGCTTTTCATGGCGGTATCAAGAAAACCGCTTGTCACAACAAACTTTCCAGTAAAAGGATTGGTTACGCTGCTAAAAAGTAACTCAGTTAAGGAAATCTTCTCAACATCAAACGTGATTATCTCAAAGGGAAACTAGTAATCTGTCCACCCAGTCCAGGCTCCAAAAAGATAAATTTGTTTCAGGACAACTTAACCTCTGACCGTCAAGATTACCCTTCTAAGGCTGTAGCATGACAGATACTGTGCTGGCACTGTCAAAGTAAACGTACTACAGCAATCTAAACTGGCCAACCAAAATTTTTTCCCTTTTTAACCTTTTTCTCAGTTTTCTCATCGACTGGTTATCATTAAAAATATTTTAAATATGCTAAAAATATTGCACTAAAATTTTGTGTAAATATGTGAGTACTTTAAATGGAATGAAAATCAAAGTAAAATGGAAATCCAATTCGACGAAAATCCGTGTGTTTCTCATTTTAAAACTCGTACATGCCAGCTCGTTGAGATGTCAATGTTTTTTTGCGCTTACTTTAGCATGTGAATAAAATCCTATTTACAGCTGTGTTGGCGTATATGTATACACATAAAAAATTGTATTGCGGTTATAGCGCAACTGTGTGCATACATATATGTAACCTGCACAAAAAAAAAATAATAATTGATAAAAAATAATCCACTTGTAGTAAGCTTTTTCGCGGGATTTCAATAAAAGATATAACTTTTAGTTAACTGCAAAAAGCTATACCAACTTTAAACAAATATGAAATGTGAAATAAAGTAAATAAAAAAAAAAAAAAAAATATTTAACAAATTTTGCTTTTCTTGTTGGTATCACCGTGCGACAGTAAATTTTACACACACAAAAATTTACATTTTCGCGAAACTATGGACAAATTATAGTAAAACTGCTTTCTTAAGGGCTTTGAAAATTAAAAAAATATGCTTATTTCAAAAAAATTATTTAAAAATTTCAGCGCAATGTAGGATAATAGTAAGCGCATCATATATAAGAAAAAATTCTGTAGAATTGTAAAAGGATACACTTTTTTGTGCATAAGGACTAATTGGTATGGAAAATGTTCTTAAGAAATGTTGACCAAATATTCTTGAAAATTTGCAATGTTTTTTTTAACTATTTTTCGAGAACTAATATACGCACGATCTTATCATCGAATTTCGTCCTGCAAACTTTATTAACTTAAGAATATTATTGTTTTTAAAATCTACATAATTTTTTCTCTCATTTGGTACCCATATTGTTATTCTAAATCGCACTTTCACTTTAACCCTTTTTTCCACTTACTCTAAAATTGCCCAGGCAAAAAATTTCAAATTTAATATGGCCGTAAAACGGTTGACCTGCATTAACTCCACTTCAGATATTGTGCTCAAAGCGCCCGTTATGTCTATACGCACAATCATTTAATTAACGGCATTGTACAACAACCTGCATCGATAGATTTATCTTCAGTTCGACGTAAGCTTCATAGCTAGAGTTGCCCCTAGATATTTTACTTCTGCGGAAAGATTAAAATTTTCTTCTCTAAGCACAGGAAGGTTGAGGTTTTAAAATTTTATTGTATGCTTAAATAAAATAGGGTTGTCTTGCCGATGTTAACACCATGGCCTTGCGTCGTACTCTAAAAAATTCCCCGAAGTATTTTCCCAGTGCTATGCTAATAATAATATATAATAAAAATTGACAAAACAAAAAGTTAAATATAATTTAAAAATCCAATTAAATAAAAAATAGATAAAAAAATAAAAATTAATCCAATCGAGCTTAGGTCCTACGCAATTGTAGTACACAGCTCTCACCACTCGGCTATCGCCAAACTCGCAGGGGCAGAACTCCGTAAGCAAGTCCAAAAATGTTGCCAGCGCTGGGCATTCCTGGTATAAAACGACAAATGTTAGTCCTAAGCAATGCAGTAATCAGTTTTACTTTATCAATAATATACTTCGATAAAAGTCGCCAAAAAAGTAAATTTTTATTGAGTACCCGAATAACGGGAGCCCGAGAAAGGGCGGCTGGTAATACATATAGGGCCTAGGCCGGACAAGACTGAAAATCTGCCACTGCCAACCTGAGAGCATCAGATTCCTTTCCAAGCATAAAATCGAAGAGTAATTCCGGATAACAAATTCTCCTGAAAGTCTAAAGCTATTTCTATAATAGTAAAGATTATAATAGTAATCTCTCGAAAATAAGTCTGGATTCTGAGAACCCACCAGGCTTATGAAAGACTTAAGGAGATGTCATTACTTAAACTGTAGAAAATATTTCTCATTTAGCTGTCAGAGTAAATAGTTTTTGGTGCTGTTTTCTTATGTAGGTTTCAGGTTCAGAACAAAATTTGGAAGGATGGACGGAGTTTCGTAATTCAAGAAAGCTGGTAAAAAAAGCTATTAAAGAAAGCTCCTTTTGAGGGAAAAACAATCGACTGAGCTAATCGCTATAACATCTTTATTTAAATAAATTGTTGAGGGAGCTACAATTTCACGCAGCCATCAAAAACCAGATAAACAAAGTTTTTTATGAGAAACTTTTCGTGTAAGAATTACAGTTGGTGGTTTTGCAGTATTTACCAGGGTATAAATTTTCATAATTTTTGTATGTTGCGTGGTTCAGGGATCAACACGGGTTATACTTAGTAGCAGTATCTACAGAGTGGTGGCAACACCGGACACTCAGACAGTGTTATAGAAGTATGTAAATAACTACTACAATTTGAGAGTCCAACATTTGTTAATAAGTGCTTAGTCTTTTTGGGTACAACGTACTCTAACAAGAGCTTTCGATGTTGACTAGATACATAGTATACATTTATTGTTGAAAAGTTTTCGAATTTTTCACTTAGGTACTTAGGTAGACACTTACTATGTCAAGCTGCTTCTAAACCGTTAATTAAAATCAGCCATAAGCTATGCTTTTATTCATATTCTATGCACGCTTCTAATTCGAGTATGAAAAACACAGAAAAGAAGTGTTTCATAATTCAGCTTAGAACAATGCTTTTCTTTGCACGAATATCTAAGGAATTTACACACAAAACGTGTTATGATATCCTGTGTATCCTGTGCGCATAAAATACCAACAAGTTTTGAATAGCAAAAATTACATAAATGTGTTGTAAGCATTTATGAATGTATGTATGTGTATGCATAGATACCCTGGAGTGAAAAGCCAAAGCAGTCAGTAAAAATACCAGTTCATTAACTAGTATATGCTAAAGCGATGGCCTACCAGCTCGACAATTTCAAAAAAGTTAAGTGTTCAGCGACATCTGCCTTTGAATTGCCAAAACCAAAAAACTTTCGGCTGTGGCGTCTCGTGAAGACTGACTACCGGTTCTGATGACGAGATCGCAGGTTCGAGTCCGCTTGAAGGTGGTTAAGATTTTTAAAATTAATTCAATGTAAGTCAATATAATTATGTCGGGATGGCCGTTTGTTGAGACAAGCAAAACACATGTACTCACA
>NW_023458560.1:28525615-28528701 GCF_013731165.1 Rhagoletis pomonella
AAAAAAAAAACGCGAAGTCTTTTCTACCTGTTCCAAGTTGGTTAAGGAAGCAAAGTGATTGCGTCTGGTGGTCAACAAGAACAAGACGAAAAAATTCCTGTTATAATTTTGGGAAAATAGGGAATTTCGTTAACACCGATAATAATTTCAGACACACACGACCAAAATGTATTCAATTCTAATGAATGCTATGTGCGGTACAAAAAATACGTGCGGCAAATAGCAAAAACACACTCACTTAACGGACGCACCGCACACACACGCGTTATCGGATTTCAACCAAACTTCACAGAAACCTTTGCCAAAGCAACACCAACAAAGTGTGAAACTTTCATTGTGTTCCTTACACGCGTTGCTGAGATTACCATGGACAAACGCACACTTTTTTTCGGCTTAATTTTTATATATATAGATAAACATATGTACATAAATATGAATACTCGGCATACCAGAAGGACAAAAAGGAATTTTTTAATTTTTGATTTTCGCGTAGACGTGATGTTCTTTCACACAAAATAACACCGCCGCACTAATTGAAGCCCGAATACATCCGAATGACATGTTGAACTCACCCAAAATCATTATACGTAGCTCCATAAAATGTACATACCTGCATTTCCCCGAAAGTTTTGCAATTTAGAAGGAACGACATTGTATACGTAATAGCGTAATCACCACATACCTGTTGTTCCTTGACGCGGTCGGTACCTGGTGGTAATAATGGTGTACGAAATGTGTAAATCAGCGCAAGCATACGGGTAGAACAATCTAAGGTTGTAACGCCTGCCTGCCGCCTACCTGTTATACGAATCACTTCAAGTGAAGTTTCAGACTATAAAAGCCCAGAGTATTCTACAATTCACATCACTCAATTCAAGAAAACCGCAGTAACTTAATCTTAAGGAATTTCAAGAGGGCTTAAAAATGGAATTTACTTCGCAAAGTAGATTGGCAGATCGCGTCAACCCCGCTGGTGAATTTGAACATAGCGACGATAAAAAGGAAGAGGAATTCATCGATGTCGTGGGCTACTCAAGCGACGAAGCAGAGGAACCAATGGCAAAGCGATTACGTCCCACATTGTTTCGTCCATGGGAATCGAGTGATAGTTCAGCAAAGAAATTGGAAAAACCAACAACTTCGCAAATACGAGGGTTGCAGAAAACAACTTCCGAACAGAATGCACAGGCTTACAATAGGCTACGACACCAATCTGCACAACCAGCAAACTTTCACCATCCTACACCAAGGATGTGTTCGTCACATTATGCTCAAGTAAATCACTCACGACTAGCGCAGCCACCATGGATTCCACCACCACCACCACCATATAATTTACCGTTAAGCATGATGCCAGCTTTGCATTATAAGTTTAATATTCATCAATCAATGGCATATTTAACTCCACCTGTGTCACCAGTAATGCAAGTAACATCCACACAACACCTCGTAAATCCGCAAACGACTCCGCTGGCCAGTTGGGCCACACCAGTAAATGCTTTGCCACAGCTACAGCGCAGACCAAGCTGTCCAACTGCTCCGGAAAGAAACGGCCACGAAAACTATGCTCATCCCAAATTGTAGGCGTCAAATACGTCGAGGAGTTGTTGCGACTTGCCAAAACGAAAACACCGCAGGATTTTGAAGCGATTTTTCCATATCAGCCAAATAAGGGGCGAAAAAAGTCATCGAGGGATATGACGCCGGAAGAAAGGATTCGACGAGAGCGCAGTAATATGGCTGGTCGCAAGTGTCGGCGAAAGAAGTTGCTGATGAAGTTAATAGAACAGAATCGAAATGAAACGAACTCGATGGCATAATTATGGATGTGTCTGATATTGACGAGCTGGTTAGAAATTAAAATATGCGAAAGTTATCTGCAAATTTTTCCCAAGGAAATTTATTGTTATATGTGTAGGTGTAATCCAAGAAAATTTACGTAACTTCTTTTGAGTATACTTTATATATATATATGTACGCATGTAAAAATAAAAAATAAAGTTCTTAAAAACTAAAAATACTTCTAATTTTTAACCCATTCTTAATATTAACGAATTAACTTTGATACAAAAACCAGGATTTAGTGGTCTGGTTAAGCTTTTAACTTTTGATCGAATAACGTTTCCCTAATAAAAACAGAAGCTATTTTTTTCCTTCAAAATATGTAACACAAAAGAGGTAAGTTGACATAACTTTTAGTTGAAAAATTTTAATTGGATCAAATCACAAATCAGGAGCTTAGTAGCACTTCTACTTAATATATCGACGGCTGAGTGACTCGAGCAAACTCGCTTAGGCGTTCACAACGCCAATAAAAAGAATAAGAATGAAAGATCGACCTAACTCTGCAGCCGCGGCGTTCTTCAACCAAGTTCTGAAGTGTTCTTGAGCCATATAGCGAGATAGGTCGATCATTCAATCAGCTGCCGATATGGTAATAATATTTTAGACGCTTACACGTCAGCCGAGAGTTTTTGCTTAGCTAATCCTCCAATTGGTCATTTATGTCTTGAATTATAACACAAATGGAGGGACCCACACAGCTTAACACCTCCTCCGAATGGCAAATGGATTTTTTAAGTAGCTTTTTCAAGGCTGAAACACACCGCCTGCCAAGGGGTGACCGCTGTTAGAAACCACTTTATCCAATTTTCGGAATCTCTGTTTCTCTCGCTATCTCTATCTTTATATCAATCTTTGACCTTTTTTTGTATTTTTTCTTATATCAAGTTTTTTTTTTAGTTTACCTTGATCTTTGTGTTTGGATATCTTTTTATCTCCATATTTATCTTTATTCTTTTCCCCATCTACATATTCACCACTGCTTCGCTTATTTCACGTACCAATATTAAAGCTTAAATTTAGGCGGAATTTCCTTCCCCAACCAACCACCATTTCCGCCGCCTTCGCCATGTTGATTCACTACCGCTGCTAAAGAAGTTTCACTTCAAAAAATCATGGGTTCTAGTAGAACATTCATCCACTCAGAAGGCGCTAAATAAAAGAATTAAGAATATCGTAAAAAAATGTATTTACATCTTTTAACAACTTTAAAATTCAGGATTTGCCATGTCTGAAAAAAAAAA
>NW_023458560.1:28528801-28594932 GCF_013731165.1 Rhagoletis pomonella
TACATACTTCGAGAAAAACTAAAAAGACCAAATTATGACCATTTTTTCATAAAAATGTATGTTTTTCTAAAAAAATACGTAATTAACTGTAATAAAAGATATCTTTATCAGAAAGAGTATAAAAATACCTTTAATTTGATATATAATTTTATTATTTTAGTTATTGAACATTTTTTATTACCAATCATATATCAAATTGAAGGTATTTTTATACTCTTTCTGATAAAGATATCTTTTATTACAGTTAATTACGTATTTTTTTAGAAAAACATACATTTTTATTAAAAAATGGTTATAATTTGGTCTTTTTGGTTATTCCCGAAGTATGTATGTATTATATATATGATATACATATCAGATTAAAGGTCTGTCAATTATCTTTCCAACCATATCCACGTTATTGAAAATTCCACTTTAACAACTTTTAACACACTTTAACTTGCATCAACAATTTTTTATACCGTCAGAATAAATGGATGAAGGCCGACAACATCCACTTTTTCTTTTTCTAGCTCAACGGGCTCTATTCTTTATATATCCCGTGATTCCAGTTTTTGATAAGTGAAAATATTCCGCCAAAAACAAATTACTACAAAAATTATTTTTCGCAGATAAAAAGGAGGAACTAACCTTTAACGAAGTGTATAGTTACTCCAACATAACTTTGCATAGTCGAAGAGTTTGTCCATATGTCCGATGTGAGGCATACAGATTTCGCCTGACTGAGTTCGTTTTTGACCTTTAATCGGATTGCACTATATTTTGTTTCAATTTTTGACGTCATTGTTTTTTCAGTAGGCACTTTATATAAAGGTTGCAACGTTTTGCAGAACTTTAAAAAACTCCCTTTTTCAGGTGTACAAAGTGGCATGTCGTCCACAACTATCATATACATTAACGCATTTGAAATTTCCTTCCCTTTGGTGCTGTTATCTAATATTACAATAATTACAGAACTTTAATAAATTTCAAAAGTTGAGATGTAAAATTTCTTTAATGCATACACACCAGAAAATGATACTGCTCTTTCAAAGGAATTTCGTATTGGGTAAACAGATTTAGACTTCTTTTGATTCGGCTAAAAAATTGTGTGAACAGAAAAGTAACAATATGTATTACAAATGAAACCCTAGGGAACTCATACCTCATTGTCATCATCGTTGTCCACAAGCTCAATGATGTCAGTTTTCTATAAATAAATGGAACAATTTTCGGTATTGAAATATATAAATTAAATTCCTTTACCTCCATTTTAATTTTGTGTACTTTTTCTACGTGGTTTTTTAACGTGGTTGTGCTGCTGTGGTACTTAAAGCATTTCCCGCACTTTACGCAGATCGCAATTCCTTTTTCTTTTTTATCGTAGTACTGCCACACAATACTTGGGCTCATTGTTAGTAATAATGTATGAAAAATTCAGTAAGCAAACTCAAAGTGTATACGGCGCATAAAATTATCGACTCTGCTGTAAAAAACCAAACTTTTATAACACTAATATTATACATTTTCACAATATTCTTACCTGTGTAAAATAAACGCAAGCAAATTTGCAGAATTGAAATGGGGCAAGTTAGGGATGCACAGAAACATCCATGCACAAAAACATCGATACATTGGAAACATTGATGTTTGCTATTCGAATCATCGAATAAAACCATTGTATTTTCTCTTCAATATACATCGATATATTTCAATTTGACAGCTGATGCGAATGAATGTTCACCAAATATACATTTTGTATTAAATTATTGTATTGTATTCATTGTATTAATGTCTTTTAGATTATAAATATGATTTTGCAGCTTATTAGATTAGAAGAGTATTGCTGACAATTCAAAGACAATTAATTATCTTTACTTTTACATCATCAATAAATCTATTTCACCTTGAGTTTATACTTAAACATTTATCGAAGTTCCGATTTTCAATTTCCTTGTACATTTTTATTAATTCATTCAATGCATCGAAAATATCGATTTTCATATACGGTGCATGAATTTATATTTATAAATGGGATTTGCAACTATTAAAAAAATAAACATATTTCACTTTGAGTTAATACTTAATAATTTATCTAACAGCCCTATTCCGCCACACTGACAAAACTTTTGGTATTCGCAGCAAAATTCAAAAGCTCGAATCATGCCAATTGTCATTTTTATTGTCATGACCTTTTGGGCAGGTGACAAGGCAAAAACATATGTTTGTGTTGGTTTAAAAAGTGCGACGATTTAATAAATTTGTGAAAAAAATATAAAAATCAACTAATTTCAATGGCAGAACAAATTTTTGTTATTTGCGCAACCGTGCTTGTGGAAGACGAGCAGCTCCGGATGCTCCCTACAAAACTTCACATAAAATTGCAGCTGCTCCTGCGTCGTCCGCTCATATTTTGCACGTCTAAAATATTTATAAATGTTATAAATACACGAATTTATCTATTTCACACAAATACTCACTTTTCTGGTGTTTCACCGCTCATATTTTTTGCAAATAATAGCGTTGACCAGCTGTTTCTACAACAATGAACTTTTCACCATGTCATTTTTTGTTAGGAATAGCAACGTGCAACGACAATGACAAAATCACGACAATGAAGGATGATCAATTGTCATTCTATTGCAAAACCGGAATAGGGCTGTAAGTCCGATTGTTCCATTTTCTTGTATGTTTTCAATTTATTCGATGCATCGAAAATATCGATTTTTATATACGATACATCGATGCATTAGAAAAAAGTCGATGTTTTTTTTGACTTGCATTCCTAAGTCAAACGTGGCGCCATCTAGAGTGACGCCAAATTTAGTCAAAAAGTCGCAGAGACGCAAATAAAGACGAAATTCGATTTTTTTCTAGAAAAGTTCGATTTTATCCGAATTTTAGCACCTCAAAGTTCGATTTCAAAAATTCGCCATTTCGGAGCGAAAATTCGATTAAAATTCGAATCTCGAAGCTTCGAATATCGAATTTACCCATCCCTACTGCATACTTGGCCTGGCCAGGCTGAAAATCACTACTTACTCGTATACACTTTTCCAGCGAACGCGTTGCTGTACATATTGTTGACAGCTAGCTAAAGGTTGCTTGGCAAGGGTTGCCGCAATTATGAGCCATCTTTATGCGCGAATTGTTTTTTCTGTACATGTACATATGTATATATATATATATGTATATATGTAAACATATTTGCATTGTGCAACATTGCACTTGGATATGACTCTCATATGCAAGGATATGCAGCATGCATCAGCGGCAGTGAATTCAAGAAAATTATCAACGTTAGCAAGAAAATCAACGAAATAATGTTAAAAAAAGTGTCACGCAACTTCAACGTTGAGTGTTTGGTTGCTGCCTTGGCTGCGATTTTCACTGCACTGCACTTCAGCGTTCAAGATATTCCCACTTTTTTATGTTCTTCGCTTCACTTCCACTTCCTTGTTTCCTCGCTCGCTGGCTGCTGGCTTTTATTTTTTCTTAGATCTCTGCGTCGTTCGACTGCTTTTTATGTTGAATGTTATTGTTGCTGTTGCTGGCAGTCTGTGTCGTTGCGATGATGTGGAAACAGCAAGACTTTCATTATTATTATTGTCAGTGAGGAGCAGCACCTTGCAAAAAGTGGGACTAGGTTGAATACTAGTACAGTACCAGGCTACCTTGTAACCAATACTAGTAACCAAAATGGTCCAAATTTATAGAGAAAATATGGTTACATTAACATTGCGATGTCATTGTACCACCGCTGCATAACATGGGACCACCTAGACAACTACTCCGATGGGCCACGAAGCGTAACAAGTTACTGGTATGTAACCTGGTCCTTTTGCACATGCTTTAAAACTAACGACCCAGTGGACCACCTGGCCCTCAAATTTTTGCAGGTTATATTGCTATTTGTATGTGTGTGTGTATGTGTGTATGTGCCTCAACTGCGGCAACATCTTGCACCTTTTGAATTGGATGCATATGTGCGGTTCAGTGAAGAGCAGATTTTTCAGTGTAATACATATTGTCAAATTACAGAGGCAAAAATGTATACCTTAAAGAGTGTGGTTCAATATCGGAGCGATGCACAGTGGTGTACAATCCCATAAATTTTTTGGAAAAACATAGGATTCGGCATAGAAACTAAATTTTCCATATCGCTACCTAAAGGTGAAAAGGTGCCAAGTCCATTTTTTGTTGTTTCGCATTATCTGCCATTCTGCATCAAAAATCAAATTCTGAAAAAAAGTGGACTTGGTTAGGTGAAAACATTTATGGACATAAATCAAGTGAGGGCCGGCCGCAGAGGGGAAACCCCTCCTGTTGGTGAGAAATATACATACAAATTTTCCATCACTTATTTTAGGATAATAAGGGTAAAAAACCTTTTAAGATCTCTGTAACTTTTTTTTTGAGCTAGCCTAACTGTTTTTTCTTGCAATTTGAGGAAAGAAGGGTATTGTGGATTCAGTGGCCTATTAAAAAAAAAAAAAAATACCAATCATCATAATTTTAAGAAAACATTGGTGAATTATAATATTTATCTCAATTTTTTAGTTTGAGTTTTAGCTATTGGGATTTAATAAATCTATTTTTTAAATCTACACCGTCTCCATTTCTATGTTCATATTTATTTCAAGATTATTATATTTAAATAAGTAAGTATTTGCTCACATTGTCTTTAAAAATAGTTATACAATATAAATTCAATTGAAAACATAAATCAATTCAATCTGAAATAGAAAAAAAATTTATCCGGCAACTGTTGGGAAAAGGAAAATGTAGATCAAAATTTCGTAATTGACATGACATGTAAATTTGAGGTTCTCATATCCATTGACATTGTATTTATTTATCAATATTATTGAAGATTTAACTTAAATCTACTGCCTTTCGAGATTAGATTTTGTATGGTAAATCTCCATACCACTGAGCGACGCGAATATGTACGTATCTATCCAGGTGGAGAAATTTACCATTTTTTCTCAAATTTATTTCAATTTTATTAATTGTCCGTCCGAAGCGGAAATTTCAGACTTTTAGAATGCTTCACTCGGCGAATAAGATTCAACAGATAGTAAATAACTGCCTAAGCAGGGGATCATATTATTAAGCTTGTAATGTGGCTTTTTTCTGCCCTAAAACTAGAAGACTAGAACTAGAACTAGTGAAATAAAAATTCTTCTCTTGAAAAAGGAGAGCAAGGGCTGGTTATAAAAAGTCTTTTTGCAAGATCTCCTGTAACAAGGACGCTCAGTTGGCTAGTTGGCTCACATGAAAAAAAACAACAGTTTATAAGGCAAACTTACCACAGTTCGTAGGCAACTGGCTGAGTCAGCTGGGGTCGTCGGTTCGAGTCCCGCTAAAGAAGTCTGACGAGGAAAAGTGGTGATTTCCGAAATAGCTATTACTTCTACCATTTTTTGTTGCTTTTCCACAATACCACAAGACTTTTTCACTAAAACCGGCCTCAAGCGCAATAAAAATGTTTGAATATAATTGTTATAAGGCCATTAATAACAAAAACTAATAACTTAAAAATATTTGTTTTGAATTTTTAAACAGGTGGCAACCATGTTCAAAGATATCTTCGAAGTAAACCTTTCTTAAACCGCTCTCGGTTGGCACCCATATTAAAATATTTCATTTACCATGGTAATTAAGTTGATTTTGAATTTTCAAACAAGTGGCAACCTTCGTCAAAAATATTTTCGAAATATGAAAGAGATTTGACACTTACATTAAAATATTTCATTAAACTTGTTAATTAAACTAGTTTTGAATTTCTAAGAAGGTGGCAAACCTCTTCAAAAATATTTTGAAATTAAGCTTGCCGACTTAAACTTAACTTAACCCGTTAGTTAATTTTTTCTTGAATTTCTAAACAGATGACTCTTGAAAAACGTTTTCGAAATGAAGATTTCTTAGACCTCTCGTTGATTTTATTCCCACATAAAATATTACCTTTAACTTGTTAATTAAATTGATTTTGAGTTCCGAAACAGGTGGCAACCCTCTTAGACATCATTTTCGAAATTAATCTTTATTAAAACTCTCTCGTTTAGTACATAGATCATAATATTTCATTTAACCTGTTAATTAAATTCATTTGCACATTTTGGACAGGTGACAATCCGTTTTCAAAGTTACTTACTGATAAAGTATGTCAAACGGCTGAGATTTTTAAAATCATACAATGACCACACCCACATCCCTTATAACGGTAATTTAAAGAAATGGGCAATCTTTGATAAATCAGTAACTACTGAAGCTTATTTATTCAAAATTTGGCTTTTGTAAAAGTTCTTTAGAAAAAATACGTTTATAACAAATTTTTTGGAGAATGGGCGCGATACCGCCTACTTATTACCTAATATGTGTATCTCGATAACCGTTCCATCAATTTCTACGAAACTTGGTATAATTATTGTAATTGATACGCAAAATCAAAACGTTGGAAATTCTTGAAATCGGACTTAAATTACGCCCACTTTTCATATAGCGCTAAATTTCAGGAGTGCTGGAACCAGAAATACTCTTGAAAGAAATAACGTTATTATGGAATTTTTGAAAATGGCCGTGATACCGCCCACTTATACTATATAATTTGATCTCATTAAGTCTAACTGAACGTACTGAAGAAGGTGTTTGAAATGTAGCGTGCGAACAACAACCTTCTTGTCATAGGGTATACGGTCTTATCGAGTGTTTTAA
Organism: Rhagoletis pomonella; assembly: GCF_013731165.1. Classification (NCBI taxonomy): domain Eukaryota; kingdom Metazoa; phylum Arthropoda; class Insecta; order Diptera; family Tephritidae; genus Rhagoletis; species Rhagoletis pomonella. The sequence continues at coordinate 28,535,498 of NW_023458560.1, forward strand.
GTAAAAAGGCAAGTCTCATCATACATGAACTGGTTAGAACTTATCAGTGTGGCTTAAAACTTGGCAAAGCCATCATACACAGAATTGATTAGTACCTTTACGAGAAGTTCTGTATGTACTAAACTCAATTGTGCAGTTCCCCAGAGCAGACGTTTGACGAGGATATCGACATCAGCAAAGCATCTCTTTACATATACATTCATATTCATATTGATGTAGTTACACGTATGCGCCCAACGACTGCAGCATGCCGAAACTTCAGCATATACATTTCCGCTGGCCCAACTCCGCACATGTCGGAAAACATGCACTTTGTAAAATGCTTAACTGAAATATGCAAATGAATATGCGACGTCAGCAACATAGTCGTCGTAGTCGTTCAAAGAGTGAAAAATGCATGCATGTACATGCGGTCATATCAAGTATTCGGGAATTCCAAATGTTTTTCCTACATGCATACATATGTATGTATGTACAAAAGCGCACAACGATCAAGGTCTCCATGCCTCTTTATATACCCCACACCCTGCTCATTCGTTTCACTACGCTTAGCCTTCCAGTTGCCACCAACTGAATATGGCGCTGACAACTTCACTTAGACGAAAACTCTGTTGCCAGCATTCCAGCACTCCTGTTCTTGCATATATGTACTCGTAAACATGCATACATTCATATATTTAATGCACATATGTACGAACTAGAAGTGTACGCCGCCGAGCCACGCCGCCGCTGCCGCCGCCGCCGCCGTTTTTTGTCATTTTTCACTCGCCGTCGCCGATTCATGGAAACTTGAGGATTAATGTACAAAATATTGATTTTATACAGTGGTCCAAAAAATTATAGCCGCAGCACAAATTATAGCAATTTATTTATTTTCTTATTATTTTAGTGTAAATGCAAGTTTCAAACTTTGTGCAATAATTAAAAAAAAATTTACAAACTTTCGTAAAACTATTGAGCTTTTTAATAGAGTTCTTAGAAAGATTTTCAATATGCAATTTTTTAGCCCATTGAATTCTAGTAAAATAAAGTGCAAGTTTCAAATGGCTAAAAATTACAATAGGTTTTTTAGAATTTTTCGTCCCACGAATAAACACAATTTATTTTTATATGGAAGAAAACCGTAACATATTCAGTAAAATAGAAAATCAAGGGTAACTTTAATCCATTTGAAACTGGCTCTATATTTTATTTGAATTCAATGCCTGCATGCGTCAATATAAAAAAAGTCAATCTTTTAATACAAAAAAATATTTTTTTTAATCTATATCACATTTTCTCCGACAAATAGTTTATTAACTGCAAAGAAGTGAAAAAGACAATTATTTGTGAGTTCGATATTTCGGAAATTTTTTTTTGAAATTTTCGAATATCGCGACGAAATGAAAAAATAGATGCCTTCTTTTTTTTGTTAAAGAAAGTAAAAAAATATTTCACACTAATAAAAATATTGCGGTGTAAATATTGTATGGAATTACCATTCATTTTGTAGCAGTCCTGTCGTTTGCTAATTTTCGAATAGAGTGTTTCGGAGTGATTTGGGAGAAAATTGAAGTGATTATCGTGAGGTTATTCAATTTAATTTTTTTATTACCTGATTGGTCAATTGATTATTTTTTTGAATTAAATTACTTCAATAAACAAGCATAACCGATTCCAAATATTTATTAGGCTCCTTTTCAATAATATTTTGCGTTAAAATTTAACAAGAATTGGTTTCCTATGTGCTTTGTTGGTATGTGGCTAATGATTATTTCTAAGATTCATGACGCCGCCGCCGCCGCAATATCTATCGGCGTAAACCTCTAGTACGAACATAACTTCAAGCACCCATTACCTGTCTTCCTGCGCCCTGCACTTCTGCTTTAATTTGTTTTGCATTTTAACTTTATGCCACGTCTTTTTTTTTGTGGAACTTGCGCACCGCACCGGTGGTCCCACTCGCGATTTGAATTAATAGCTGCATAAGCAGCACTGGCAGCACTGGCAGCTTCAACAGAAACAGCAGTTCTGGCCGTTTGAGTACATAAGTGTAGTTGCATTTCCGTAAGTAGCATAGCGAGACAAACTCTACCAACAACCCCTTCATCAACTACGTACAGACGGAGCAGCACAACAAGCGCGCGGCAGGCGGTATTGTTGAACGCCGTGGTGTGGATGTAGTTGGGCGTGTAATAATTATGAAACATTAATGATAGCTCTTCGCATGCAGCATAAGCAAAATTGTGGTTGTTGACTGGCATATAAGATGTCGACATCAGCGGATAGTTGCCAAGTGAGTGCGCAGTAGAACCCCAAAGAATTTCATATACTTATATTTAATTATGTGCATATGTACATATGTATATACAAATTTATGCCATACTGTTTATGAACTCCAACTGCATTATCGCCATCGTCGTCTCAAGTGCAGTTTGTTTATTTTTAAATATTTTTTATGGAAGTAAGTGAAATTTTATTGCGCCGCCATATATGTATGTATCTACAGTACTACCCCTTAACACGACATCCACATACGCTTCGGACGGTAGATGCACAAATGTGTTGTGTGCTGCAATCTCTTTGTATATGCCATAAAATTAACAGCAGGTAAAAAATTGGTAAATAAATTTAGTTTGTAGGCAATGTTGCTTTTTATACCCAACACATTTTTGAAGTTAAACTTCCTAATCGAGTTCGGAGATGTTTGCGCTAAATATTTAACAGAACGTCATAGAATTTGTATTGATCGTTCCATTTTCAAAAATGAGCTGCAAATTAAAGGGCTTGTACTGTAGATATGCAATGTCGTTTTAATTTCTGGAAAAAGGTTGCCACCTGTTAGAAAGTTAAAATTAAATTTTTTAATAAGTAAATTTCGATAATTTAAATTTTATTAAAAAGTTTTGTTTTTGAAATACATGTAAGAGAGTTGCCACTTGTTTAAAAAGTAAAATGCAGTTAATTGCATCAACATTTCAAACTAAAAAGGTTTCAGAAGGTTTTAGTTTGAAAATATTTTTGAAGATGGCTGCCACCTATTTGAAAAGTTGAATTTAGTTAAATTCAGAAGTTATGTGCTTTGAATATTAAAAACTGAGTGTCGAATGAAAGAGTTTTGAGCATGGACCAAACATAACAGTTATTGATGAAAACTGTCATGGAAAAATTCACTATGGACGAAATATTCTACAACTAAGTGAAACACACCAATGGATTTCTTTTTCCACCAACACTCACATTTGAAAATAACTTTGTATTTGCAATTTTTACGCAAAATTAAAAAAAAAATTACAATTATTTTTGATTTTTATATTATAAATTCAAAATAACAATTATTTTTGATTTTTATATTATATGTTTTGAATGACAGTTATTAAAGACTTTTATTTATAAAAGTCATCAATTAAAATCAGTCAGTGACTTTTACTTTTAAAAGTCATCAATACAAATCAGTCACCGACTTTTATTTTTAAAATCATTCGTATAAAAGTCATTAACATTTTTCGCGGCTCAGAAGGTGTTGGGAAACAAAAGTTTACTACGACTTATGCAAATGACTTTTATAAGTATGATTTAAAAAATTAAGGTCAGTGACTGATTTTTATTTATGACTTTTGTAAATGAAAGTCGTCGATAACTGTTTTCTAAGACATATAATTTAAAAATCAAAAATAACTATTATTTGTAGATCATTTAGATGAAAATCAAAAATAATTTTTATTTTCGATTTATTAAAAAACGGCAGAAATAACGGTTTTTTAAAGAGGAATTAAATAAAAGTCAAAAAATAATTGTTAAAGAGCGATTTTTTTATAGAAGTTGTAACTGTTACGGTAAATAATTTTGAGGTGTTTGAACAGTGTGGCCACCTGCTTTAAAAATTATGAATATTCAAATGAATTCTTGAAGTGAAACTTCTTAATTGGCTTCGGGGAAGTTTATGTTAAATACAAAGCAAAAAGAAAGTTTCTGCATACTGAACAAAGCCTCTATTTCCATATGTTATTCCACGCCATGAATGCGAATTCGAGTTCTGTTAGCCTCCATCACGGCAGGTTCGAAGTCATTTTTTGAAGGTCATGTAGAGAAAAACTCATTGAATAAACCTGCAAGTTCAATACAATTCTTTTGAATTTTACCTTGGGATGACCTTGACATGACCTCAAGATGAACTTGAAGATTCAGCGACAACAAAATTTTTATTTTATGTTTTTTATTAAATAAATTGTTTTTCTTATTTAACCCTCAAATGACCTCGAACCTGATATTATGCATGTTAATGGACCTCGGGTTCGGGTCCAGTGAGTCTAAATTCTCATACATCTATACGAATTTTCAGGTCTATTCGATGAACTTTTCCGTACTTTACCTTCAAATGACCTCGAACCTGACGTAATGAGGGTTAACAGACCTCGGATTCGTATTCACCGCGTCGAATAACTTAGGGATATGGAGGTTTGGATCAATATACAGAAACGTTTTTTTTTTTTTGTGAACCTGTGATATTTCGCTTTCAACGTCACTGTGGTGCGGGACAGAAAAGGCAGAAAAACAAAGGTATAGGTATAAAGTGTTGGGCAGTATTGATACCAAAAGTACTCAGAACTCGATTATCAAAAGGATCGACAGCACCCGATTTTTAAAAGTATCGATACTAAGTACTCCATAATACTCAGTACTCACAAAAGAACTCTAAAGTCCAAAAGAACTCTAAAAGAACTTAAAAGAACTCGAAAGTACTGAGAACTTAATAGAAGTCGAAAGTACTCAGTACTGATAACCGGACTCGAAAGCACTCAGTACTCAGAAAAGAAGTCGAAAGCACTCAATACTCAAAAATACTCTGTTCCAATCATAACTGTGATGCAAGTACAATCATCACTTTGATACAAGATACATAAATGTGGAATTTTATTTACATTTGCCGGTATTCAAAATTGATATACTTAATTTGAAATTGCATAATTTTTAAGTACGATACTTGAATCCAGTAAAGTTAGCCATTCATTTGACGTAATTTGGAATTAATATATTAATTTGAATAAAGGGCTGCCAGCTTGGCAGATTTCTACACTAAGAATTGAAATGTTACCAGCATGTGTACATTTAAAGAAAGTACTCATTACTCGATGCGCAAAGGTTCTCGATACTTTCCTACACTTGTAATGGTAGTGAGAGTACATATGTAAAACAATTTAGGTATTGGGCTAAGCATTGGAGTAATTCCACCTATTAAGTAGAAGAAAACGAAAGGAAAAAAGCAAAACTCATGAAAAAACCCTTACCGCACACCCCATGTTGGAGTTATTCGAACTTCTTTGAGCTCTTAACTGCAGTTAAGCCTTTGGTGGAAATAGGCTATAAGTTACTCAGTTGAGATGAGAATGTTGCTCATACGCCACGTACGTACGTTAATGGTATATGAGCAAATCTCACCAGTTGTTTTTTTAGTGTAACTCCCTTTTTCGCCAGAAAAAAACGCTAACGCTTTCTTTTTGCATTTTTTTTTCAAACAACGCAGTTCCAGACACAGACAAATGAAGCATTTAAACAATTTTAGCCTTAAAACGTTTTTTTGGCGAAAAAATACCGAAGTCACTCACTTATTCATTATCACTGGAAAAAGTCATAATTGTTTTTTTTTTTTTAATATTGGGAAGTTTTCAAATAGAGTGTTCATACTAGAGGCAATGAAAGCTAGCATCAAATACAACATATCTGTGAAGTTTCAAGAGTGTGCCACCAAACTAAAGAGTATGGCAGCTTGCAGAATATTTGCCGCAGTTATTTTGTAATTTTTTAACTTAAAAATTTTTTTAATTTGGTAAAGTAAGATACTTCAAAATGTTAAAATTAAATGGTGAGAATGTTCGTCTTGCTAAAACTCAATTAGCCAGACGATTAGATAAAAATATAGGAAAGTAAAACCGCTGAGAGACACTTTTAACATTTTTGACGTTTTCAAGCATTTTAATTTTAAAATTTACTCACAAACTCACACACATATTCTCATTTCTAATCTCAAAGAACCAAGGCATATCAAACAGGTAGTTAGATAAAAAACCACATTTGCGTGTATTTTTTTGTTGCTTCTGGTATCGAAAGTGTCAGAGACTGTTCTGAATTGTTTCTTCTAAATCAGAGCGTGCCATGTGAAACACAAAAAAAAATTTTATAAAAAATTTTAATTGTAAAAAAATTCAAATTGCAACTTTCGTTCTGAGTAAATTTTGTTGCTTCTCGAAGCATTGATCCATCCTTTGCAAGGCCCAGTAATCAGCGGTTGTGCTGCTGAGTTGGGCGAACGTTCCAAAAGCTGCTGTTAAACCGTCTGTTTTGTATGGAAAAAAGTTTCGCATGCAAATAGATTTTAACAATTTAGAATTTTTGTGAGAATAAATTAAAAATATTTAACATTTTCGAGACCAAATGATTTGAAAAAAAAAAAATCAAATCAGCTGCTCTCTGCTGTACTACCTGTTCAATGTGCCTTGCAAAGAACAAAAATTTTGAACAATTTCATTTTTTCATTTTCAGTTTTATATGATTTTAAAATGCTGGCAAACTTCAAAAAAAAAAAAATCATGGCCGACGAATTGAGAGAACGGTTCTACCTTATTATATTTTTATCATAATCCAGAGTATATTTCGATATTCAAAATGGCGGCTCCAATATGGCGGAAGATTTCTTTGTTAATGTATCAGATTCACCTAGAACTCGTTACTCGGAGGTTATCGATGTTGCTGATAACAAATCTGAAGGCGGATTAGAAAAATTCAAAAAGGCGGACCCAATATGGCGGACAAAAAATCAAAATCGATTGCGATTCGCTTAAAACTTTACAATTGCGGGTTCTTCAGGTCGTTGATTATGAATCCGAAATCAGATTTTCAAAATTCGAAATGGTGGATCCACATACGTACATGTTCATGCTAGGAACATTAACTTGAAAGCAATTATGAGTATTGGGTATAACACAGAAAGGATTTTTGTGTGCGTTAGTTGCAAAGCGACGGGCGAAATTAAAAAAAAAAACGCGAGTAAAAGGCAGTGAAACAGAAAAAGAAATGTAAGTGCAAGATAAATGTATGAAGGAACGTATAAATAGGTACGAGTATACTGAAAATTAAAAGCGTAGAAAATTAAATGAAAAAAATGAAGAATGTGTTCATTGAAATCTTTTGAAACTCAAACTGAATATATTGCACTGCGGCGTTGCACAGTGCCTTTCATGATGTTGTATACGTGTAATATTTTTTATTTTTTTTTGTAAATACAAGTTCAAGCGCAGTTGCTATCTGCAATCTTTAGAAATTTATGTAAATCCTTTTTATTTAATTCAATAGATTTTTATGCTGTTTCATCTCGGATCGCAGGTTTGCAAGTGCAGCCGTCAATTTTTTTTTATTCATCGCAGAAGATTTTGTCGCATGCCCTTCGCTCAAACGATTGTTAATCATTGTCGATTTGTTAGCATCGTATTTTTTATTTTTTATTTTTTTTTTTGTAATTCTATGTCAAATGAAATTGAATGAATTAATGCAATTTGCCTGCAGCATTCAGTCATATAGATTCACCGTACTAAGCCTCGAAAGCGGTTAGTCAGCGTTGCATTATTACCTTCGGCAAATTTTTTCCCTCATACCTATTATAATTGTTCCTTTTTTTGCATTTTTTTTCCAATTACAATAAATTTTCCATTATCTCCCTCATAATAAGCAATTTTCTTTGCGATTAGGCAATAATTATCTCAGCGCTCGTTTCAGTTGGAATTTGATTGACGTTAGAATAGTAATGAGATGGAAGGGAACAGAATTTGTAGAAAACACTGGGGTTTTGACGCTGGCAGGTGAATTGAGTGACAAGAAATGACGGTGACGGCTGGTATAAAATATTTGATTAAATTTCAATGCAATTCAAATTGCTGATAATTATCAGTTAATAAATACTGATTCTTGGTAAGTTTATTAAAAGTCTACATTTTATCTATCTATGAATGTATATGTATATACATAGTGTCCTAGACAACCCGTCCATTCCATTTTTAAGTATCGCTACAACTATATGTGTTATTTTATTTGTAGCAAAAGGTTTTTTACGTAAAGGCAGCTTTCAAACATTTTGCGCACAATCACCCGGATGACTAATACTCTAACGACCAACTAAAAATGTTTCTCTTATCGAAGAGTTCAACATTAATTTTGTTCTAAAAAATTCAAATATATTTTAAAAGCTTAGTCTTAATCTTAATCTCATTTCTTATATTTTTTACCTTTACCTTTGTTTATATCATTATATTTCACTTTAAATTTACCCATAACACCGTCGGGTCTTTCGAAAGGGAAATAACGCCCACCGACAAAAGGCATTAAATCCCGAAGGTGCGAAGGAACAATAACGCTTACTTAAAAAAGGACGACACTTAGTGTAATAACTACATTCATTTTGAGCTATTTGTTTTACTCAGGCTCTAAATGTGCTCTTAAGTCTCGGTAATCATTTTAAATTTAAGTTCGAGCAATTTGTATTCAATTGGCTTTTAAATTGTGCGACAATCAACGAAAGTAGATAAGAAAGGAAAGGGAAATAATGCCCGCGGGCTTTACTTCCTCTTTTTCAGGACAGTAGGTGCTACTAGAGAAAAAATAAGCAACAAAATAACATCGATAAATCCGAGTTTTTCTTAGTTTGAAAATAAAGACCCCGTGCTTTACAAATGTATTTTAAAACCTACTAGAGAAAACGGATAGTTATAACTAGACATCGGAATTCTATGAAATTTGTATGTGCGAAAAATATAACAAAATATGCAAAAGATATGCAAATAATATGCAATCAATACTTATGTTAACAGGCTTTTGTACTAAATCAAACAAGTTCCCGCATAGTCATTTTATATACAAATCCAGCTTAAACCCTGTTGTATATTTAGTACATCTATTAATTTTTAGTATGTTGTGGACCACATCTATTCTCTATATGAAAGTGTATTCATATGTATGTAATACATATAAAACAAATTAGTTTAAAGTTTGTCACCAACAAATTCTATCTAGGTTACAAAAGGTAAAGGGTTGCCACCTATTAAACAATTAAATTCAATTAAGGGAAATAAATTATTTCAATATGGGTATCAATCGAAATGGTTTTGAAAAGGCTTTACTTGCCAACTACATGCAGGAGGGTTGCGCCTGTTTAAAAAAAGGAAATTCAATTAGAATTTAGGGAAATAAGTAGGGCGGAAATGTGTATCACAATAGATATGGGCGTCAGATGAAAGAGGTTTAAGAAGGTTGTAGTTTGAAAACATTTTAAAAGGAGTCGCCATTGCATAAGATATATGATGAAAAAAAATCTTAACATTAGATTATTTTTGAAGAGTTTGAAGAAGCTGAAGCCACCTCTTTAAAACTTAAATAAAATTCAAATTATTCAGTAAGTTAACTGAATGATTATGAGTATCAATCAAAATGGCTTTAAAATGGTCTCATTTATAACTAAATGTATAAGCGTGGCCTGTGATCTGTTTAAAAATTCATTCAATTTTTAAGTTACATAAATTAAAGCATTTATATCACATTCTGGGTCAGGCAAATGAGGTTTAGGAAGGAATTGGTTTCACAATGTTTTTTAATAGGGTTAAAAAGGGAAAAAGTATATTTCTTATACTCAGCGAAGTACATTTAACACAAATATTTGTGTTCCAAAGAACCAAAAAGCTTATAATATGAGGGTGGCTCAATAACTCCAAAATTTTGTTTCGCATAGTAGTACACTGCGTTTGGAGCAAAAATAAATTTGTTCCAAAATTGTTGAAGAAATCATATGGAAATAGGGTGATCTGCAGGCAGTTTCTCTCTTATAGTTTTGCTTTAGTCTCCAGGGATGTTTTCAAGGGATCTTTAACAGTCCAAAATAATTTCTATTGACCCCTTCAGCCGCATTTCCTTTATATTTAATTTTTAGATCCTCTCTGATATTTTACAAAAATTACTTTTGGGAAGAGATCGCAAAATTTTAGGTCCTTGAACTGCGTCCTGTGCATTTTTCGGCATTTGGTTTTGGTGGAAACTTTTTATAGAAGCAGGTTATTTAAGGAAATGGATAAGCAACAAGAGCTTTCGGGGAGTTATTGGTCAGTTATTAGCACTGCTGGATTTGAACATCGTAGATGCGGTTTCGATTACTGCTGAAGTCTAGAGAAAGAAGTCTGATGACTATAACTTCTACCGCTTTGACTTTGTTGCTATTCCTATTTTTCCTAAAAACAAATCGTGCTACAAAGCTCAAAAAGCTAATTAAATTAAAAGTTTTTTTTCTTGTTTTATTTTAAAGTTTTTAGTTCTTTATTTAGTTATATAAAATTTATCATTATCTTTAGTTCGCTTGAGTGGGAAACGCTCACTAGATTTATGTCATTTTTAGCCCCCCTAACGCCCCACACTTCTCGACACGATACGAAATCTTGACTTCCGTGGAGGTTCACGGTTAAATCATGATTGTAAATTGTCAAAGTATTTTTTTTGATAGATACCTAGATTTCAGTTTTAATATATTTAGGCCTAAAATTTATGATCCACCATTTTGTTTGTCCCACCATTTTGGATAACGAATTTTTTCTAAAACGCACAGTGTTCTACTTGTCAAACTCTTTCATTTGACATCCATATTGGGGAGATTGAAATAAATATGTAAACCGCCATTTTGGGGTGGCAGCCATCTTGGATTTGGAACTTTTCATGGTGTACTGTGTTCTACTAGCCAAGCCCCTTCAGTTGATATCCATATTGAGAGGGTTGTAAAAAAATATGTAATCTCTCATTGTGTGGCGGCGGCCATCTTGGATTTAGAATGTAGTTGTTCACACTTGCCATGATACTGACTGAGCGTGATTGTACTGTAATCAGAACTAAAGGTTAGTAGGTCGAAATTTCAATCATTATTAAAAATACTCTTATGAAAAATATGCACGAATATGCAAAATATATGCAGATATGCAAAAAATATGCAAGTATGCAAATATGCATGGGCATAAGTCTTCTTCATTTTAAATGCAACGAATTTCTGTCTTAGGCCAGGATCTCTTGGATGATAAACAAAAATATGCAATTTCATAGAATTCCGATGTCTAGTTATAACTAATGTAAAACTAGGTGGGCATTTACATTATTGTTTATACCAGCTTTATATTCGCCATAAGCTATGTGTGCATAATCAACAAGGAATGATTTCCCGAAATATGAAAAAATAGTGATTTCAAAAACGTTGCCAATAAAGTTTATATGGTAAACACTAAAATAGCTAAAACTTTATGTCAACAAGAATATATGGGGCGTTCCATACCGAAATGGACCGGGTTCACAATTCATGTGTGTGATTTGTTTCAAATTTGTAGGGTTGATGGACAAACATAAATAATAAATAAATATGAAATTTGAGGTGGATTAATATATTTTTAAAGACTTTAAAGCACAAAAACAAAAACAAATCGATTTAACAGTTTTCCATATATTTATCTCGAGAACGGGGCATGGAAAAAATTTGAAAAAAATTTTACACACACACAAGAAAAGTCTCAATAAAAATAAACATTTTATAAATTTTTTTTCTTGAAAAATTTTTCACATACCAATTTTTTGATAAAATAAATAGTTTTTGAAAATATGCCATCTCAAAAAAATTGAAAAAATCACAATGGTAGCTCTTAGTATTGTGCAATATTTAAGTATAGTATTACGGGGTGCACTCTACAACAATTTGATTTAAGATTTTTTTTACACCGAAGTTGTGTTAAATGAGTACATTACAAATTCACAATTTGTTTACATTTTTTTAGAGTATGCATGTTTGTAGCACATTAAATTTTAGTATAATAAAGTGCAAGTTTTAAGCGATTGCAAAACTGGCGTTCATTTTTTTTAATTTTCTTGAAAACGGTTTTCGCATTTTCTTCCATAAGAAAAAAGTGCAAAAAGCTGTCAGCATAAACAAATATTAAAAATCAATGCAATTTTTCAGGAGCTTTTAACTTGCCCTTTATTATACTAGAATTTAATGGGCTACAAAACTGCATACTAAGTTTTCTTAACTTCGGTGTAAAAAAAAAAATCATAACTCAAATTATTGTAGAGTGCACCCCGTAATACTATACTTAAATATTGCGCAATTCTCAGAGCTGCCATTGTGATTTTTTTCTTTTCATTTTTTTCATAGAGAATTTAGATGTGCATATGTGTGATTTTTTTTTGTTTAAATTTTGTCCTCGCCCCTTTCTCGATATATTTGGGAAAATATTAAATCGATTTGTTTTTGTTTTTGTGCTGTAAAATTTTTGAAAATGTATTAATCAAGCTCAAATTTCATATTTATTTATTATTTATGTTTATCCATCAACCCTAAACGTTTGAAACAAATAAAACACATGAAGTGTGAACCCCGTCCATTTTGGTATGGAACGCCCCGTATACTTTTACATTCACACAAGCACAAGCATATGTAGCTAGCCCTACATATTTGATGCCACTGCGACCCGTGACTATACATCTGCTGCTCACAAACATAATTATTTGCCGTTTGAAGCTTAGACCAACGCTTTGATGGCATTAAGCTAATGTCTTCTTTATTGCATGAACTTTATCATTGGGTAATAAAGACAGCATAATACGTATCTACTTGGATATGTATTACTACGCTCCGGCACGAGCGATCGTGTCTGCAACTCCGTTAATATGTATTAACATGCATACATGCATATATACATACATATGTATTTACATATATCACATATATTACATGTACATAGGAACACATCTTCCTTAAATCTACCAAGATGAAACATTTGCATCCACTAACATTTCATTCACATAAACATATATCTTAATATGGCGCAAATCTCTAGCAAACAAATAACAACACACACATACATACATATATTGCCATACTCCCTGCAGGGAAACCGCGGACTAGTGAATCAAATTTCTAGTTCCGTACTAGGTCTTTATCGCCAAAAAGGAACTAGGCCGATAGGAACTAGATCCCCACCAGTCCAAAATCGGCGAAAAGTGGTACTTTTAAGAAACTATTTTTTTCAGTTTTTTTCACCATAAATCTATATCTAAAGTGACGAATTTAGAAATGGTTCGGAACTATAGAAAAAGGGATGCAGAACGAACTAAATCCTACTTGTCGAATTTAGAACTATTTCGGAACTATGGAATAAGGGATGCAGCGGGGATCTTGTTTACTTTACATAGATATGTGTTCGGCGGCTTTTTCGTTCAAATACGCTTCTATTCTGTGCTTCGCAGATGCTTTTTCATAGCTTGGTAATACAAAACTAAAATTTGTGTTAACATTTCAACATCTTGGGACCATCTGGAATCTAAGAAATAACAGCGAGCACCTCTGCAAACTCAGCTACAGCTAAAGGTATGTAAACGTACATTTCTTACAATCATTCAAACAAATTTAATTTCAAATTGAAAAAACGTTTCTTTGAAAATAATGTAAAATCGCACACGGAAGAACCGAAAAGGTTGAAAAATAATGATACTTTGTTCTTTCGTCTGTCGATTTTTAAACTGGTTCGGAACTATAGAATTTAGGACTAGTTCGGAACTATCGAAAAAGGGATGCAGCGGGGGGCAATTGACACTTCCTAGGACATCGCCATGTCAAATTCGCCAGTTGCTTGCATGCAAAAGAGATTTATAGCGAACCAGTACTGGGTCTAAATGTACTAGAAGCGCACCAGTTCAGAACTAGAGATTTTCCCCACAGGGCTTGAATTAACGTACCTACATACATGCATATATTCATAGGTAAGTACGAGTATATGTACATAAGTATAGTCTCCTAAGCACCGAGCGTAACCTCCAAAGGGCTTGCTTGTGACTTGTTTGGCTTGCCTGGGCTTGGCTACAATTGCGCTCTAATAGCGCAAACGGGAAGGGATATATTGGTGCACGTACATGCATAACTTACTCAACTGGCTCCGCTAGCCGTGTACGATTTCGAAACTTTGCGGTTGTGGTGGACGCTGCTGGCTGAAAGGTGCACTGCAAGTAAACTGAGTATAAATAGTAGGGTGGCCCTTAAAAATCAACAACATGGCGCACTCCTTTACTTTTTTTCTACCTAGAAATTAAAGATAAACACGAATAATAAAAAAAGAAAAATTTTTAGGGGACGCTACCAGGGCTTGAAAAAAATTTTATTTTTTTAAACGCGAGAATTCTACAATATTTTGTCTTTGACCAGCTATAACTCAGTAATTTTATGAATTTTTAAGACCATTGGTAAGTCCACGTCGTTTAACTCATAAGGCACAAAATTACTTCTATCTTGTTACTATCGGGAAATCTACTGCTTTGGAACTAAGACTTGACTTCAACTTTTTTATTTCTCTGAAGATGTTTGGAGGACTTTGCCAGGACTTGGACTTAACCCGACATATTCCAGTTTGTCGATAAATTTCGATAATTTGATACATATCGATAATTCAATGAATTTCAAAAACATTCCAGTTTGTCGATAAATCTCGATAATTTTATACTTATCGATAATTCAATGAATTTTGAAAAGCATTGAAATGCGACAACTCCACAAAATTCGGTAACTCAACTAATTTCGATAACCTTTGATAAATTTTGATAACTGTGCATTTCGGGGGCTCGATAAATTTCGATAACTAAAAAATGTATATATCTCGATATAAATCGATAAACTTTAGATACCGCTATAAATATCGATAACTCGGTTAATTTTGATAGCTCCATGTTTTCGAAAGCTATTGACAAAGTTCGATAATCCCTTACACTCTGTAATAACTTGATAAACTTATATAACCTTGGAATTTCGTTAACTCAATATATTTTGAAAAATCCAAAAACTTGGATTTGAAAAATCGACAAATTTCAGTAAATATCGATAGCTCGATAATAAAGATTCATAACTCTATTAGCGATGATGATTCTATAAATAAAGATAACTTGATAAATATCATTAACTTGACAAATTTTGATAGTCCCATCAATTTTTATAGCTCGACAACCATCCGTAAATTTCGACAACTAAGTTCCTGTTTCTGTAAATTTCATTAACTCGTTAAACATTGATCAGTTTGAATAATTGTATACGTTGAGATAACTTAACATTAATGGATGGTTTGATAAATTTCGATAGCTATAAACATCGATGGTTCGATAAATTTCGATAACTTTCGATAACAATGCTATGATGATTGAATTTATTTCGATTTCTTTCGAAATATTTTAAAACTAGATCTTACAACCCCTTCAGGTACACTAATTATTTTTATTTTTAACTTTACCTTACCTTTTTTGTCTTAACGGTCATCATCACATTTATCCATACTACGAAGTTTAATTTTATATACGCGATAATTTTCAACCAATTTTGAAACCATAAAAATTCTTTTCAACAACTTTGCAATGGTGTTATTGGTTTTGAAATCGATGCGGTAGAATCGTCGAAAGAAGGCGGACAAAATTATTGTTAGCTTATTAATATATATGTAGATAAGATTCAATAGCATGTCAAAATTGTCAGATTTCAAGCCACATTTTTGTCGAATTTTTGCTATTAAACGAACTTATTTTTCAAAACCATAATTTTTTTAATTTTGAAAATTTCGTCGATGCCTTCATTTTGTACGCAAAATAAAATAAAAAAGTACCACATACAAAATTTATATGTTGATGTTTTTAAGGACCACCCTAATAAACGCAATTGGTTGTGTATGTGTGTGCATATAGGTGTACGCGCGTGTACCTGAGTTGTGACCCCAACAAAGTGCACTTTCGGGTTGTGTGCCAGCAATGGGCGCCAGCTTTACAGAAAATTAAATTATTCTCTCATACCTTTGCCGGACATTTCGCATAGCCTCTGTGCAACTTTTATAAAGCTTCTTATGTTTTAATTCACCTTCCTTGATTTTATTTTTATTGCATTCCTCCTCTACGGCGTACATACATATATACGCAAAAAGGTAGCTGTTAATTTTTTAAATCGTAAATTTAATTGTTTCGTTCAATAAATTCCTTGCCTTGCGCGAAGGGATATAAATAAATGAAAAAAGCATAAATAAAAATGGTTAGAAAGTGGAAATTGGCGGTGTTCCATGCAAAAAAAAATTGCCATATGGAAGGGAAATGCGCAAAAAAAGGAAAGCTTCACACAGCAGGCAAACCGTGCTTCAATTCCAAAGTAACTGAAGTGTTTGTGATTTATTAGGTAATCGAGAAAGGAGTGGAAAAAAATATTTAGTTACCATATGACCGGCCCAATGAAATGTTGAATGGAAATTCAGCACTCTTTATGGTACAAAATTATGATACAAATATACAATAGGTATAATCGTGTTTTAAATTTTCAGACATGTTTTAAATCAAAATTTTTGATGAAATCAACCAAGATTCCACAACCAGAGTAAAGCATATGTATGTATATGTAAGTACATATGTACATTCGACTGCACCACCTCATAAGCAAATAAGGCAATTTTGAATTTTTTTTAATTTTTTAACGAACCTAGGGGTTGCTTTTTTACATTTTTCGGTGACCGTTGCCTTCGGCGTTAAAAAATTAAAATAGCGATACGGTATAATCAACAAACTTCCTTAGAAAAAGTATTATGAATTTTAGCGAGCGTTTGGAACTGAGGTATGATGGGTAAGTACTAGGAAAAATTGTCTCCTCGAGACAAGCACATCGATTTATCGCACTCTCAGAGATCCGACTGTCAGTGCTGAATAAGGGGTACGATGTCGAAGCGAAAGTATCGATATGGTACTCATTTAAAGTATCGCTGTAAAAAAATCGGGTACTCATTAATATCGAAACACAAGGGCTCGATACTCAAAATATCGATACCAAATTCACAACATAAAATAGAAGGTTGAACTATAAAAACCTACTGGGAGTCACAGCACTGTTTGATGCAAGGAACTTAGTTCACCGCAAAAAAATTTATTTATTTAGATATTTATCACAAAATCTACCGAAATCAACATACGACAATATTTCATCCAGGCGATGATGTGTAATGAATATTGATTGAGATGACGTATTAGCACTTAATTGGAAAACTACGAACTGTTCTCACCTTTTAGCGTCAGAATATTGCCGTATGGAATTTTTTATATAATTTTTTTTTTTGGCAATTCGATATGTACCTCATACAGTTCCATAAGTAATGAAACTCTTCGCCTTACCGTTTATTCTGGCAGGCTGTAGTTATGTTTTTGGTACAGTAGTTTGTGCATTTTTTTGCAATCAGCTGATAGAGTTTTCACTTAGGAAATTGTACGATGACTCGATACGGTACTGAGGACCATAAACTCGATCTCAAAAGGATCAGTCCAGCGCCTTCGTCTTGACCTGTGGGCTGTGGCTAATCTTAATCGTATCGAAATTCATGTCCCTATGCCGAAGATATGACAAAAAAGGGAATCCAAGTTTAGCCAAAATAATAAAAAACCTCGAAATCGCCGTGCAAAAATACTGTAGACTCAGGAGTGCACGGTCTAATGGAAATAAGTAGATACATTAGGCTTGGTCGCGAAAAAAAGTTTGCAATTTTCCCTCAGGTTTGAAACCATACTTTGAGAGGAGTGTGGCACCATAAAAATGTTCGTCCTTAAATCCACCAAAATCTAAATTTCTTTCTATTTTTTATTTATAACTCGATTTCAAAGTGTGATATACCTTTGAAAATAATTTGTTCCCTTCAAACGTAACATTAATTCAATAAAGAGAATAGTTACAGCGGCTTCAAGTTTTTATTTCGATACGCAATGCTATCAGTATTTATGTTAATAGATAACTTCATACGCCATGTCATGCGAGTAGCTCAGACAAACCGGCAGGCTATCAAGTGCATGCCTTTTGGCGTAGAATCTTGAATTACGAGTATTTCGAGTACTTTATTTAGTAATTCAATTCAATTAAACAGCAGAAGTATACACCAATCCTCAGTCCACCTGATTAAATACTTGTCGGCAGCCCAAATTATTCGCTTGCCATGGCGTATGAGTTATCGCTCAATATCAACATTAATTCGGTTGAAATAGAAATTTCCAGTCGCTGTAACTTTTCTGTTCATCAATTTACTTTTACGCTTCCAAAAAAAACAAACTTCTCTTGCTAAAATGTTTAATATCGAGAAAATTAACGCTATATTCAGTGGGGTAGAAAATGGATTATTAGAATTTCCTAGACTTAGGAGTTAGAAACTCGACTAAAAAATCTAGTAATGAATAAAAAAGTTAAAAAGAAATTTATATTTTTCTTATTTTTGGGACGCGCAAAAGCGAACAAATTTCATGACACGAAAACATAATTAGACAGCATAACTTTCATATCAGGCTACTATAATGATGGTAAGGAGTAGATTTGTGCTGTTATCTTTATGGATTCAAAATGGGTTCCGGATGTATCACTCTCTCATTCAGTCTACATATCATTTCTAGGCTATTTCAAGTGAAAGTGTTTGATAATTCGAGGGTCTATATGGTCTTTGAAAATAGCCAATCAGCACTTATTTATATCAAGTATCACTAATGTGGGGGCAGTTTAGGTCACCCTTCACCGCAGACTCTGAGGTAAATATATCAAAGTTTGAAATTAGATGAGGGAGTGCCAACTGACGATTTAGCCTATTTTGTCCTGAGCCTAGGTCACATGAAAGAAATTCTTTCAGACTTTGGAGTAAACAAATGAGGTTTCAAGGCAAAATGGCATCTAAAGCCGAGTTGGCAATTGGAGGTATCAGAAACCCGGATGGCCCATGGACCCACTATAGACAGGAATCCTTGGCAATCTTGAGGCCCGCTTTGTGTTGTGAGTTTTGGTTGTGCTGCACAAATGGTGGGCCTACAGATTTCCGCTTCCTCCAACCGGCAAATGAATTCTTTGAGAAGCTTTTCACATTAAAAATACACTCGGAGGTTTAGCATTGCATGCCGTAGGGCGAATCCTTGCATAGAATACTTTTTCTTATTTAGATGGTGTTTGGAGCAGGGATTTAACCTAGGTCCTGCGGAGTGGTAGTATGCACCTATAGCCACTCAGCCACAGCCCTATACCATTAACCCTGTCCTGATACTCCTTAAATCGCTGAAGCTTTCAAGGAAAAAAAGATATTCCCACCTCCTCCCTGCGATGAATAGTGGTATTTTTTTCGCTGTTTAAAGAATGCATTCTGTTCCCTCATAACTTCAAACACTCAACTTTATTTAAAGCGTTTTTATTTTTTTTTATGAAGTATTTAAAAAAACTCATTCCTAGCTATTAAATATAAGCTCAAGATTTAGGGCTTCATTATTAAGATTTTTATTATTTTCCTTTACAAAATTGACGTTCTCATTTGAAGGTGTCGGGTAGTATATAATTACTGATGGTAGTGTGTGCATGTAAGCAAACTTGCAGCATCACGGTTACGTCTATAATTTCGGCAGTGCACTGTCAAATACATACATACCAACTACATATTTACATTTACACTGTGGTAAAGTTTTTCACCTCATATGAGGCAATTTGCTGCAAGGAAGTGTAAAAATTGCAAGGCATCATAAAGTAGCGGTGTGCGTTGTTTCCAAGTTTCTGCAAATCATTGCTGGCGCAATATGCTTTCGACAAGCGGTTCAATAAACTCCAGATTTACACAAAGTTTCAGTGGAAAAGATGAAATTTTAAGCGCACGAAAAGGAACCAATATTGTAGTTATGTGGAAAAAACAATTAAAATATCTCATTTTAGCTAATTAAAAGTTATAATTACAATGAGAAAGGAAGTCTGTTTTGTTGCTTGCTTCTCTGGATATGAAATGTTGAAAGCGTTGACGCTGCATAATTTTTTTGCTCCTCAGTGTAAAGTAATTCATTACTCACTTACTTCTTATACTTTTGCATCGAAGCTGAGACAGTTTTTAAGGCCACATTTATGTAGTTAACGCGGCGCTTGTTCCAAAACACATACCTGCTTGCAGCCGCACCTCAAGATTAACATACACTGTAGACTTGAGTGGACCCTTAAGCAGGCATCACATCATTTGTACAGTTGTACAGATTTGTACATCTTGACAGTTACAGAGTGGAGTTGTTTGGACATTTTTTTATTGAGCTGAACTTATTTTCGACCAAAATTTGTAGACAGCACCACTCTTTGACTGCCAAAATGTACAAATGTACAAATCGTGTGATCGCTGCTTTACACCCTATTTTTCTGTCGGAAGTAAGATTCTGTTATTGTGGCACGAAAGTATTACAAAAAAAGATAGCTTTCCAACTTTTCTTTTTTGTTCGCACTTCTCCAAAGCACTGGCATGCCATTCTGCAACGGACTTTCTTTCTGCTTTTTAATTTAATTTTATTTTTCCATTTTTAAACTTGATTTTCTTTTGGGTTTTAGATTTTTTTAAAGAAAAATATATTTTATCAATATAATTTAATTTTATAAACTTATTTTATTTTTTTTAGCAGACTTCAAAAAGGAGGAAGGTTATCATGCACTGGAGTATTTTTTTGTATGTTACTTGATAACTTTGGACCACATGAACCGTTTTCGATTCAAATGTGGTCCCCTACTAATTTGGTTTAGTTCCCAATGTTGTGTCATGAAGTAATTATCTAACGACTAGCAGACCCGGCGAACTTCGTCCCGCCCAAAATTAATTTTTTTATTGCAACATTTGGTCCAACCCACCATTGCCGTCTTAAATAACCTGACGAAAGCGTTATGCCGGGAAGAAGTCCTTACGGCAAGAACGATCCCGTTCGATGGTGAATCGTGCATGAATCTGTATAGTAGAGTTGGTGGCAATTTCAAAATGGGGGAGTATCATTAGTCCACATAATACATATATACATAGACTTACTTCAGACGAAATACCTTATATGTCTTACAATTGAATTTGTAGGCATTTATCAAGAATTGTCTTTATTCTGTTGAGGCGACGTAAAGCAAGGACCGCAATGGTTCTGGTGGTTGATTTAACGGAGGTAATATAACCTTGCAGCTCTTTTTGTGCAATAGTACATATTGCCCCCACCATTACCAATACGGACACTAAATACGATTTTTAGTAATAACCCGACTCTAGTGCCACCTGGCGTTTCAAGTTGTGGACCTAAATTATACAGGGAACTGCTCAAACACACATCGGGCATTTATGAGGGTTTCACTCACAAACACACGTACCGAGGAAGTATATATCATAATCGCAAAGGCCCTAACCAACAAATTTTGTTTTTAGTACTAACAGTTTAAAATTTGTATCGAAGGATAATAGATACATCCCACCAAAATCTGTGAAAACCGCAGTTTCAAAAAAAGTGTTGGTTAGGGCCTCTGTGAATTAAGGTAATGATATGTATTTACAGATAGTAAAAGTTTCAGTATGTTTGGAAGGCGCCACGCCCCCATTTCCAATATCCCCTAATTTTTTTCAATGAGTATGGGATTGACTTCAAATACCTTGGTATCTGGTCCACCTATCAGAAAAAAAGTAACCTATGTATATGTTAATCCACGCAAATCGCACCACAAATAAGATTTTTTTTTATAATTAGTTTAGATAATAATTTTGTATTTTGTTCCTACGTTTAAAAGCCAACGCTGATGAAAATCGAGTAACATTTTCAAAATTAAACAAATCTTTGTTTTCAGCTCCGTGACGCTTCTGAAAAGCTTGATGTGAGAACACTTCATCGCGTGTCGTATCGCTCTAGTGTGCACCGTGCCTTACGAAAGACTTTTATCTATCGAAAACCTGTAATGAGTTGAAAGCCAGTTTCCAGAGTTTCCCTATAAACGACGATAGGTTTAGCAGCGCATGCAGTGGTAAAGCTCCCATACAACACACTGCGATCGTTCTTTGAAGTTGGGCAAGCAGATTTCCCACGCTTTGGATAAATATCTCTCTTATCATATAGGTGAAAATCTACAGGATTCCTTTGCGTGATTGGATGACAGAATGCATATTTTACCAAAGATCTGTTTAGATTTCTTGAACGCTGTTAAGGTTTGTAAAGTCTATTGTTCAACGCGATATTTCCAAAAAAAAAAAAATGTATTACAACCTCGGATTATCCCCAAATACTTCACTTCGGAATATATATATGACTTATGGCTCCTTTAAGGGCAGGGGGTACAAGGACGTACAACCTCCTCCTTCTAGTGAAGACCACAACACTAGTTTTGGTTGGTCTAGCGGGCAGACCTTTCTCACTACACCAAACGTCGCACTATGGACTAGATTGCATTTATTTGTTTAAAATCGATTAAAAAGAAATACAACGCAAGGCAAAACGACAAAAAATGTATTGCCAAAAGTTTTATAGAAAGTATATTTTTGTATTAAATAAAATAAATGTTTTTCATATTTATGACCCCTAGCCATAACTCATTTAGTGGATGCCAAAAACACTGCACCGTTCTTCAGATGCCGCATCTGCATTTCATGTCAAAGTTTTGAATTATGAGCGTAAATTCCAAATTAAGATGAATGCATTGAATTAATGTAACAAATGTGAAAACATACATACTTATGTATCTATGTTTGTGTTAACTTTCAGTGTATTTCAAAGCTCACATTCTATAAATAAAATGCGGTTATTCATTTATGGTTACATCAAGAATAGCAAACAAAATTTGTTTGCATTTCAACTGTAATAATTTTTTTAGTATTCTATTGTTGTGGATTCTAATACTTTATATCATGCTTAAAGAGTCTTATCGCTTTCGCTATAAGTTCTATTAAAAAATGTTGGAGCATTCACTTGAGCTGGCAAAGTATTCGTAATCAAAATCTTTCGTCCATGTACCCGTAATAGTGAATGTAAATAGTTGGCAATAGTGTAACCGTACAAAAATACAAACATACTATATACATATGTATAAAGGGTGGTTGGTACATATAGTGTTTTTTTAATCATATGTCATTTGTCCAGTGACAGCTCTTTTCCGATGAAATCTAGTTTTTGAGCAAAATGATATATGGGAGTTAGTCATGTCCTTGCACTGAACAATATAAATTTAACACAGAGCTTAAGCACATAATTTTACAGACAGCTACACATTTTCGCTTTATTCTGTGTATAAATGTAACTAAAGTTAAACTTTTAAAAACACAAAATGTATGGGAGGTAGTCTGTCCTTGCATCGATGTTAGCGAAACTTCGAATTTTTTCTTACTTTGGATATTCTGAAGCAGCACACCAAATTTCATTTTCCTGCGATAAGTCTCATTATTTTGCCGATTCACTGTATAGGGCGAGGCGCCTAGCGTCACCAAGATCTTGGAAAATTGGGAATTTTTGAAAGAGCCAATAAGATCCTGAACAAAATTTTATTTTTATAATTTTTTTTTTTATAAAAAAAACTCTATACGGACCACCCTATTCCTATACCATAAGTATTTTCTGTTCTTAACATTTTTTTTTTTTGTTCAAATGCATACAACCGTAAAAGCAAGCATAAATGTAAGTTATTTCCCACAACTGTGATTTGGCAAATTGCCAACAACATAAAACACATACACACAAATATATAGTTATAAATGCTTAAATGTACGCAAATATTAGTATGCACTCACGCTACGAAGAAGCACTGCTTGATGTCCAATTAAAGCTGTTGACTTTAACGACTATAACTTAGAAAAATTAAACGATTTTCTGAAATATTTTCTAGTTGATTCATAAATTGGCTTTTTCTTGGGCAAATATTTAATTCAGACTGCAAGCAAATAAACTCGGTAAATATTCGTATATCAGCAAGTGCACGTGCACTTTAAAAGACGTATCTAAATAATTTTTATTTGCATTTTATAGGTATGTCTTTTCTAACATTTTTATTTACAGTGCTAAAGAATCGTCGGATGTTGATATGCTTAGAGCGCATACAAGCGAAATTATTGTGTGTACTGTATGTATGTATATACATATATTCTTATGGACGTATGAATATCAATTTTATAGATTTGGTATTATATCCAATGGAAAGTATACTACTATAAATTTCTTATGCACTATTTACATACATGCAAGGTGAAGTTGAAACCAACATCATAAGACTTATCTGCACCTTACTTCGATACCGAAATGTCGTGGCGGAGTGGGGGGTCCCTGCACTCTGCGTAGAGCAAATAGGAGCACTCCGCAAGTTGGCTCTCTCTCCCCTGCTCTGGAATGCCCTGGTAAACGACCTTCTAGAGGAACTTTTAATAGTGGGTTTACGGGTGATTGCCTATACAGATTATGAGATAGGTACTATTGTTTAATGGTCGATTTCTAGATACCCTTTTTAATCTGACTCAAGGCTACCTGAAGGCGGCCAACTGTGACCTCGCAGTAAATCCTAGCAAAACTGAACTGGTCTTGTTTACCAAGAAGTACACGATACCCGTTGTGGCCCTTCCAACGGGGGTGTTCGTCTTCAGCTTCCAACAGGATCAGGTTGCTAGGCTTGATCTCGGATGTGAAGCTATCATGTAAGCCTAACATTGAAGAAAGGGCAAGAAGGGCGTCCGTTGCCTTGTACTGCTGTAGGGGAGCTATTGGTAAAAGGTGGGATCTCTCACCTAAAGTAATTTATTGGCTCTATGAAACCATAGTTAAGCCTATATGGATTTACAGAGCATTTGTCTGGTGGAACTAACTAGAGAAGGCTACACTTATAAAGCAACTGGAGCGTGTACAGCGTATTGCCGTAATAGGAATTAGTGGCTGGCGCTTAACATTGCGCTTGAACGAACTTCTAATCGGCTCAGGGAGATCGGGTGGTTAACTGGCTCGAAAGCTGGATACTCTGGAGTTCTCTAGGGCTTTCAGTTCGTCCCTTAACAGATAGATTACTGCGCACCCGAAAGGGTTCCCAGAAGCTCCTTCTCTCCCTACATTCCCTCAAAAGACGACACACGTGCCATATGAGAGCGCTGCCTTTAAACATAGATGAGAATAAATGAGTATTTTCTCACCGAAAATTTTCTCATGAGAACAAAATTCCTATGAGAGTCAATGTGGGTGTAAGGGCCATGAGAATAGTCACATTAAAATGACGGCATTCCCATGATAATTATTCTCATCTTTTACGTGAACCTTTAATCATGCAATGGAAGTGAAAATTGTTTAAAAGAAGAGGCTCTCTAAGTAGAGCCTTATAAAACCTTTATAAAATAAATTGTTCTTTAAGTTTACAGTTTTGCGGTATCCAGGCTCATTATTTAATTTAATCAGTAAATATATTTTCTTTATAAAATTTACCCAGTGCTTCTGGCAACCTGAAAAATTTAACTTCTTACCTGTATGAGCTTTTAAATCTTGTCATATTTTAATATACAATTTTGGGTGGTTTGACAAATAATTTACCAGATTTGTTAAGACATATCTTATAAACGATATTATTCTAAATATAGAATAAATTACATTAACCTTTAATATTTTAATACACTTTATGTTATTTGGAAAAACTGCTTGAGTTTGTCTAGTGAAATAAAAATTTCCGCCACTCTTTTTAGCGCAAGTATGCGCGGCTTGTCTTTTCGTAGATCCATAAAGGGACCTTTGCATTCATTTTGGTAAAGGAATGAAGATCCTACTCAGCCCTACAAATTAGTTATACCTTTTTGAAGAAAATATTTCTTGAAAAATAAGCCGTGTTATTAAGGTGTTGATAATTTGCCAACCAAGATTTATTATGTAATATTTCATATGGAATCAATATTTTCCATGTTTAAGAAGTAAGACGAAACCAGCATATACTGTTATAATTTAAAGTTTCCATAAAAAAATGTTTAAGAAAGTTATCAACTCATAATTGTGAGAACGTCCACGATAGAAACCGTTGAACTAAACGAATTCACCGGCTTTCTCAGCAGATATTATTGAAAGTGCTAATCACTTTTGAGCTCGTTCTGAATAAGAATAGCTTTATTCCGGTTAATTTAAGTTTTAAAATATGCCTTTTTCGCGTAAAACATGGCTTCTCCGAACACTGTTCGACATCCCACTGTTAACTTATCTCTAAAAAAATTGTTTAAACTCTCCCCTTCACAAAATCCTGGCTAAGGCACTGCTCGAGTCCTTCGCTTATCGAGCAGCTGACTGTGTGTTCCCAACAAAAAGCGGTAACTCAAATAAAAAATAAATCGGCTGGATTAAATTTCGGTATGAATAATATAAAATCCTTTCAGGTTTTAAGTACAAATAAATAGTTTGCAGTCCTAAGAATTATTTTTTTATACAGTGCATCTTAAGACACTGAAAGTGTTGTACAAGTTTGTAAACAAATTGTTTTGTGAATTTGAGAGCCTAGCCAAATAAATGAGGAGATGTAACTTCATGAGCACTTATCACATGAATTTTCAATATTAATTATCATGTTCATTATAATTTTGAATTAGTTTAATTAATCTCACAGCTGTTAGTGCAGCCCATTTTCGCGCGAAATATGTAAATATTTGGTATATTTAATTAGAAACCGGCTAACTTAGCGAAATAAACTTAATAAATTAAAACTGCTCCAGCTCTACTTATTTCCAATCATGCACTTTAGTTAACTCAGAACCATTAGAAACAGTAAAATTCAGTCATTCGTAAGTAGCGTGCGGTAATGGCGCCCAAAATAAAAATATAACAAGTAAGAAAGTCTAAGTTCGGGCGGACCCGAACATTAAATACCCGGCGCAACTATTAAATATATGTTTTCCACCTTTCCGAAAGCCACCGCTACATGATAAGCCGGGGTGTATACATTTTAAGTAAATTAGCGTCCTTAAATTTCGAAATATTGAAATTTCAAGAATATCTGAAATTTACCGTTATATGAAAAGCGGCCTCAATTTTAGTCCGATATCAACAATTTTCAACGGTTTGCTTTTATGTGGCAAGCACAATAACCATACCGAGCTTGGTACAAATTGCTAGAACGGTTAGCGAGATACATATATGTGATCACAAGTGGGCGGTGCTACGCCCATTTTCCAAAATTGTGTCATAAACGTATTTCTTGGTAAAGAATTGTTGCAATCATCAATTTTGAATAAATTAGCTTCAATATTTACTGATTTATCGAAGATTCTGTATTTCTCGAAATTACCGTTATATGGGATGTGGGCGTGGTTATTGTCCGATTTTAGAAATTTTCGGTTGTAGCGGTTACCAAGATATACACATGTAACCATAAGTGGGCGTGGCTACGCCCATTTGCCAAAATTTTATAATATTCTTATTTTTCGTCTAAAACTCATTGCAAATATCAATTTTGAGTGAATTATATTCAGTAGTTACTAAAATATCGCAGTTTTCGTTTTTCTGAAAATTACCGTTATATGGGAGGTAGGCGTGGTTATTGTCCGATTTTTAAAATTTTCACCCGTTTAGTATGCTGTACTAAGGCCAACAACCGTGCCCAGTTTGGAAGAAATTGGTGCAGCGGTTACCAAGATATACACATGTAACCATAAGTGGGCGTGGCTACGCCTATTTTCCAAAAATTTATAATATTCATATTTTCCGTCTGAAACTCATTGTAAGTATTAATTTTGAGTGAATTATCTTCAGTAGTTACTAAAATATCGCAGTTTTCGTATTTCTTAAAATTACCGTTATATGGGTGGTTATTATCCGATTTCGCCCATTTTCAATACCATCCGTCCCACGCCCAAAAGAAGTTCACGTACCAAGTTTCGTTAAGATATCTCAATTTTTACTCGAGTTATCGTGTGCACAGACGGACGGACGGACGGACGGACAGACAGTCACCGCTTAATCGATTTCTCTTTTCATCCTGATCATTTATGTATACATTTGTCTATATCTATCTCGATTCGTTTTGCCTGTTACAAACAACCGTTATGTGAACAAAGTTATAATACCCTTGTGCACAAGTGCGCTCGGGTATAAAAATAGTGCCAAGGTAAGCATTTCCCATGTGTGGCACATTCCGGTGAGCTCGAAATATTTCTGGAGTTTGTACTCGCATTCACTATAAATTGCAAACGTTGCTAACATAATGTAGGTGCGTACGCTTGTATATATGTAAAGGTAATTAAAATTTTCTGGCAACCAAAGCCCAAAGCAGACAGACACCAGCTGTAGGTGAAAAACGTCAAAGGCTAAAAGTGGTTCAAACCATAAAATTTCAACCACCATGCAAAAATACATGCTTATGTACTTAAAATTAGTACTTATATATATACATTAGGGTGAGCCATATTTAGGCTCGCCTAAAGAATTTATGGCATTAAAACGACTTATTTACTGTGAAGGAAATTCTCTCATTTGGAAAATTTTTTTTTCGTGTTAAAAGTGCTGATTATAAACTAGTTTTGTTGTTGTTTTTCGTCCTTCGTTAAAGTTCGATTATAATTTCGCATCAACGCTATACCTCGTGCAGCCTAATCATTAACATAATTAATACTCTTAGTCGTCTCTAATCGACAATCGACTTCAGGATAATTTTTTAGAGAATTCATTGCCCTACCTGAACATATCCAGAAAAAAATTTTATCTCAAATGGCTCATTAGTTAGAAAATCTTGAATGTAAAAAAAATGTTGTCATAAGTTTTTTTTAATGGAAAATTGCAAATGCCCACCGCAATCTTTTACAAATTGCAATAAAATTTTTTCCAAATGGTAGAGTTTTCTTCTCAGTAAATAACGCCATAAATTTGTTAGGTAAGTTGTATGTTGGGTACACCCTAATATACATATGTATGTACATATGTATATGCATGCAAGGAGGTGTTATTGGAATAAATCCAGGATGCTAATACATAAAACAATTTGTAACGGAAATTGAAATAATTAACTTTTTGGTGTCTACACGCATACACCTGCAGCTTAACCATAAATCCCACTGCTGATCCTTTCGGCCTATCAGATGGTCATAACAGTCGCCGGCGCACAGTGTAACGCATGCCCACATAGTGTGTGTGACCAAAAGTAGAAGGAGTTGCCGCAGATCAATGAAATTTTGTATAGAGGATTTGTAGGTTGATATTAATAAGAAAATTGTTCAGTTTAAACAAAATCGTATGAAGAACACGCCCACCTCCCACAGAACTGTACACTAAAAGCATTGGTTTTATATACCAAATTTAGTCCAATGCACAAAAACGCTGCATTGTGCATATAGTTTTGTCCACCTAGATGAGGATTTCGAACTACTGTGCAGCGCAGCAACATAAAACCACGCCAAAAACTAGCAAACGAGAAAACAATTGAAAAGCTGGCAATGCATTTATAAACTTACTGGTGAACGCCCACCAGTTGTGGGCACACACACACATACATCATGCATATGTATTAGTATAATATGGGAGTAGGCAGCAGCAACAACAGCATCAATTTGGAGTGGGCGGTACACACAGCTGAGAGTGCAACTATTTATGCAATTTAGACCAGCGGAAGTGCTGGCAGCGCTGGTACCTGCAAGTTTGGCTAATTCAATTAAAATTGTGTACAAATATTGCGCTAACACACTTAAATGTACATACGTTTAGTTGTATAAATATATGTACATACATATCTAGGAAGCAAATGTTATTCCCAAGCACCTGCCCGCACAACCTTCGTATGTGTGTGTAAATTACTGGCACCTCATGCAGTTGTTGTGTTGTTGCTTATGTTTTTCGGTTGCATTCGCATTTGTATTTTGATAAATGCTTGCGTAGGTAGTTAGTTGCGACTACGGGTTTACATATTTGTTGTACCGCCGCTGGCGTCTGCTAACTGCTGGCTGATGGCTGCACACAGCACTTGCATTCGCAGTATATGTCCTGCGGCTTGCACTCCCGCTGTGCACCAATTGTTGGCGTTTTTTTTTTTTTTGCTGTTGCATGCGGTGAGTTGCATTCAACAAAATATTGGCGTTGCGGCGTGACTTTAATTAATGCCTTTGCGTTACTGTGGCCGCGGTGTACTCTTAAAATGCATGTTTTGTACTAAAAAAAAAATAATAATTAGTGAAGCTACCCTCTGTAAAATAATTTATTTTGGTTATTAGGATATATACATTTATAATACGCGAAGGGATCTTTTGTCCAAGACATAAGATGTGAAGCGCTTGGGCGAATAGAGTTGCCACCTGTTGAACAATTAAATTCAAATTATTATTATGTTAGCTTGATTTTCCAAATTGAGGTGTCAAATTAAAAGGCTTGGATTGCAGATGTGGAATAAGATTCTACTTTTTTGAAAAGAGTTGCCACCTTTTAAAAAATTATATTCAAATTATTTAAAAAAATCGCTTATTACAAAATGGGTATCAGTCGTAATGGGTTTGAAAACCTTTGTTTCTTAACTTAATAAAGGGAGCGTGCCATCGGTTTAAAAAATCCATTTAAATTAAATTTGAGGGAACTATATAGGTAATAGAAATAAATACCACCATATGGGTCCAGACGAAAGGGGCTTAAGACGATATCGACTTGAAAATGTTTTGAAGAGGGTTGCCACCTGTCAAATTTAGTTAGAATCTTTAGTTTGAATACAAAGAATATTTCTAAGATATTGGAAGAGGGTTTCCACCTGTTTAAAAATGTGAATTCAGATTATTTAATAAGTTAAATGAATTATTAAAATATGAGTATCAATCGAGAAATGGGGTTGAAAAATCTTTATTTCTGAATTATATTTATCGGGGTTGCCATATGTTTAAAAATCGAATTCAGCTAAATTCATCAGTTAATTAAAATGTTTATCGCAATGTCAGACGAAGGAGAGTTACCAGGGTTTTAGTATGAAAATACTTTTGAAAAGGTCTGCCACCTGTTTGAAAGGTCTCATTTGATTAACTAAAACAAAAATTTTATGAAAAAATACGGAGGTCAAACGAAATAGTGTCAAGAAGTCTTTACACTTGGAATGTTTAAGAAGGTTATAATTTGAAAATATTTTGAAGAGGGTTGCGACCTGCTTAAAAGTCTAACTTAATTAACTATTACACGGGTTATATGAAATATGAAATCAAATGAAAGAGTGTAAAGAAATGTTTAGTTCAAGCATTTAGAATATTTTCTAGGAGTTTCAAGAGGGTTACAATCTGTTTAAAGAGTTGAATTTAAATTATTTAATAAGTTACTATTAAAGGGTGGGTTTTAAAGCTTCGCCACGCGCTGAATGTATGCATATGTATTTACATTGGAGAAAGAAATCATATGTCATCATGTACTTAGTTTATTATATACATAAAAAATCTTGTCTAAATCTGCTCAGTTCGTGGTTAAAATATCTCGCCTTTCCTTTATACTATGTATAGAAGATAGTAATTTTAAATAGGTGGCAACCCTACTCAAAAACTTAAAGTTTTTGTACATGCGAAGGCCATGCACTTTCATTTGGTATCTTATTTTTTTATCCAACGAACGGTGAAGATCTTATAGTTTTTAAACAGGTGGCAACCCTACTCAGAAAAATAATACATTATTACACATCCTGAGGCTAAGTCTTTTCATTTGACAGTGACGGTACAGAACTGATGCCTACGCTTATTATGATTGAAAATGGTAATTTTATTAACAGTTGGCAACCCTATTGAAAACAAAAAATATAAGTGCTTTTCTAGAGGCCAGTTCCTTTCATTTGACATCTCATCTTTTGTAATCCAAATCCAACGATAGTTTTTTAGACAGGTGGCAACCCTATTAAAATTCTAAGTAAAAAAAGAACCCTCCTCTGTAGATACAGAGTATTTTAGAGAAAATCTCATTAAAATCCGTTCAGTAGTTTTCGAGATTACCGCGTACAAAGAATCACGACTTTCCTTTATACTATGTATAGATTTATTTATACTTACTTACACATGTACATATATAGTACCTAAAATTGTAACAGACCGATGTCTGTAAAATATATATATATTAAAGAAAAATTAATATGGGGGTCTTTATTGGAGCAACAGAAGCCAAATTGTAGAATTTTTAGAATTATTGTCTATCTGTCTGCCTGTATGTTTGTACGCGCATCACTGGAAAAATAACGCATGAAATTGAATGCAAATTTCACCGATGTATTTCTAGAGGTCTTACTTAAAATATAGAAAGAAAAAATTAGAGAGTTGCCAGCTATTTGAAAATTTGGATTTAATTTAATTGACAATGCAGTTTGGGTATCAAATTGAAGAGGTTTTGGAAAATTTACTGGCGAAAGTAATTTTGAGGAGGATTTTGTTTGTTTGTTTGTTTGTGATAAAATAAATGTAATATTAAAATACTGTGCTATCAAACAACAAAGAAATACTTTTAAAGCGCAGTGCAGCATGCCTGGTATTTGCTAGTTTTCAAACAAAAATTAAATTATAATATATAATAAACGCTTGTCAACGGCATCTTCATTCTTGATAATTTGTCAAGAAAGAAAAGAGCTTTTGATTTCTATTCAAGAATCCCAATTCTTGATAAATAATACAAAATTTACAAATTATAAAAAAGTTGAATTTATCAAGTGCACAGAATCGGACTGTTAGTCCACCATGCTAAAGATATTAAAGCAACAACTGATTCAACAACAGTGTTAGGAAAGCATTTGCCGATTTAATTTATTTTATAGTGAAGGTAAAAAATCATCCTTCTCAACTTAGTACGTCGGCCATCTCTAGTGGCTATGATTACCAATACGTAAGGGCCTACTTGGCTTTAATGTTAGCTGGTGTGGTTACACCAGCAGTGTGAAGCCTTTTTTGACTTTTGACCGAACCCCCGATTTAGGTCTGTCAAGCTTCTCAAAGTAGGCATTTGGTTCAGTATATTTTACAAACAAAAAATAGTTGTAGGCGCAAATCAAGAGCATGTCTTGAATTGGGTAACACTTTGTAGATAAAGTTAAAAAATTTTGCCATGGCGATTACACAGGCGTGCATCCATGCATTTTTTCTGGTGAAAGAGCTATTTTCCTTCGCTTAATGATAAAGAAATAGTTTGCTTCAATCCAATGGAGAATCAATGATATAGCTGGCTTCGCAGGCTTCCAAAGTACCTTTTCTTTGTTAGTCGACACACCCATCTTGGCCTCCGTTGGTGCACTTTCACCCAGAGAAATTCCTTCTTCAGACTATTCCTTAGTCTGTAGTATATTTTCGTGCATCCACGTTTTGTGATACAACTCTTATTAAAAAATTTATGTATCTGCTTATTTGAGATTTCTGCACACTCAGTCGCCTCACGCAAATACCAGGAAATTCAGTAAATCACTTTTTAACCACTGACATTTTCTAGAGACTGTGCTTGGTGGCTACTCTAAAAGTAAAATTATATCTCTAATATAATATCGAAAATGTTTAGTTTTTTCTCCGGCCGCTAAATTTTTCTGCTAGGTAAACTAATAAATTTATTTAAAAAAATGTTTATATCTACATTAATGCACTCCACTAAATTGGGTATTTCATTACCTGTAATGTAACACAAGTGCGGCGTTGGCATAAATATGAACTACATTAAAAATATATGTACTTAGTCACATTGGTACCCTAAAACATGCAAAACATCATTAATTTTATAGTACATACATACGTAGTTGTACGAAATGTTTTATTTTAAATAACTATGTTAAAATATTACCACAATTGAACTATTGGTGAGGGAAATGCAATCGCGAAATGCATATGTAATCTGGAAAAGAACTAGTACATTTAAAATACCTACAACCCACTTAGAACTAGGGCTCAGTTAGGAACGAACAACAAGCATACTCTCTGATTTGTATAGGTATGAAAGAATCAAAAAATCTTACAACAAATTCTGTCGCAGGTGCAAGTAACCTGCATCGAAGGAGATAGTTGAATACTCTACACGTGCCCAGGCCTTGGCAACACGGAAACTAAAGACGGTTGGCAAACCATTCCAAATTTCCTGGCATCGTTCATATACCTCACGTTACGCTTTACTTAAGTCTCTAACTTGGTGTTTAAATAGTAGAATACCCAATTAATTTACCTCTGGGAATAACGTGTCAGTCGTTCCGTGGTCATGCCAATAAATTACATTCATACATTCGGTAGTCTTAAAACAGTTTGCCGTGGCGTATGTGTAGCCTGGGGACATGTAATGAAAAGTTGCATATATTCCACTGAATAGACCAGTATATTTGTTGATATGATTTCCATTTAATATATTTTACTAAAATAATGCATAAAAAGATAATTTGCCACCCAAAAATTGCAATGTAAAATTTTTA
The DNA here is from genome assembly GCF_013731165.1 of Rhagoletis pomonella. Classification (NCBI taxonomy): domain Eukaryota; kingdom Metazoa; phylum Arthropoda; class Insecta; order Diptera; family Tephritidae; genus Rhagoletis; species Rhagoletis pomonella. Next base: position 28,569,672 of record NW_023458560.1, read on the forward strand.
TAGTTCAGAAATTTTATATTGAAACAAAAAACTTGCTTAATTGACCAAACCCAGAAAGGTGATTAGCACTGTTGAACGCATTATGCTCGAGTCGCCCATTACCTTATAGATACTACGGTTGGTCAAAAAGAAGTACTAGTAGGAATGTTAATCCCGGGATCCCGACCTTTTTTAGGTTTCCAAAAATCTCGGGATTTTCGGGATTGGTAATTTGCACTGATGGCAATAATAGAAACTTAATTTTCTTGGCTATATTTATTTTTTATTTAATAATTAATGTTTTTTTCTAAAAGTCTAGCCCATTATACATATAACACCGTGGGATAGTAAATTTTACACACAAAAATCAATATATTCGCGAAACAATAGCCCAAATATAGTAAAATTGCTTTTTTAGTTTTTCACTCTAACGTCAGTAATCCAAAATTGGTTTAAAAATTTCAGAGAAATCTGCTTAGAGAAGAAGTATGGGTACTAAATTAAAGAGGAAATTCTGTAGAATTTAATCGGGCTCAATTTTTTGGTACATAAGGACTAGTAAGAATTGAAAATGTTCTCTTAAATTTGTATCCTCGAATTTCGTCCTTCTGGCTTTATCATTTTATGTTTTTTAAATTCTAAAGAAATTTCTTTCATTTGGTACCCATAGTTTTATTCTACATTGCATTGAATTTTTGAAATAACGTCAGAGACAAAGCGAATTTATATAAGGTGGTGTAACTACCCTGCAAACCATTTTTTCAGAGTATTTTGCATTGTAAAGAAATTTTAAAGAATTCGTTAAGACTTAACTCGATTTTTGCCGAATTTTCTAAAAAGAAATAAATTACGCACACTTCCATTCTTTTACGAAATTTCGGAAGAAAATCTTTGAAGCAACGAAAATAATGGTGCTATGTGAAGAATATCTTTCAGAATTTTTCCAAAATTTTCTTTATTTTTCGTACAGAAATTTCTTTGCGAGTTCGCGTCAACCTCTTCATATAATTTTCTTTGAAAATTTGTAAAAAAATCGTTACAGAAATGAGATACTCCTAACGATTTCCTTAAGATTTCGGGAACTTTGGTTTGCAGGGTAGATCAGCTGATTTTGTGTATGTGTTTCGCCTCGCGGCTTCTTATGTCAAATTGAAAAATTTTGTTTGAATTTCCACACACACTCTTACAGATTTTGACAGTTTATGCCGCCAAAGCAAAAACAAAATACATGTAAGTTTTTGTTTTTGTAATCTGCTATTTATCACCTTATATAAATTCGCCTTGGTCAGAGATAAATAACAAAAACGGCACTTTAAATAAAAAAAAGTAGGTTTCAAACCGATTTATTTATTATGGGACAAAAATACAATAAATTAACCAAAAAACTCGATGACCTCAATAGAAAGCAAAACATCACAAAGAACATACAACACAGCGAAATTCCATTCCAGATTCGTAAATTTGACTAAGGTTCCCATTAGCAAACAAGAGACAGAAATATTGGAAAAAGGTCTGAAACACAACATAGAAAATTATGATCAAAATAAAGAGGTAGAGCACACTATTGTAGACGCGGAAATGGCCATATCATTATTAACAAGCGAGGATCAAGATCATGCAAGACACATATGTAGACGTATAATTGAAAGCATAAAATCTATGGATAGGGAAAAACTAAGCGACGAAAATAAAACTGTCAAAGGGCTAAAGAAAAAACTCAAAACGAATAAAGTAATCACAACAAAAGCAGACAAGGGGAACACAACGGTAATAATGTACGAAAAAGAATATAAAGAAAAGACAGAGCAACTAATCAAAGAGACAAATTGTCGGATGATGAGAAAGGACCCAACCGATGACTACCAAGTGGCAGTAAAGCACGCAATAAAACAATAATAAATCCAAGGAAAGCATATACAATGACATTAATGAATCCTTCGGCCCCTTCAATGATAGCACTCCCAAAAATACACAAGCCAGGAAATCCGATGAGACCAATTATCAACCATAAATCTGCACCAGGATACAAACTATCGAAATATCTAAAATCGTTGCTGAAAGAAAAACTGGAACTGCCCAATAAATACACAATTACGAATACAGCGGAGTTAATTGAAAGGATGAAATCGCTAGAAATACCCAAAGATGCGAAATTTGTATCATTTGATGTTAAGGATCTTTACCCATCGATACCAACGGCAGAAACAGTTACCATCTTGACTAAAACTTTGATAGAAAAAACAGACAAGAACATAGCAACGGAAATCGTGAACACATTGAGGGTAACACTAGACCAAAACTACTTCAAGTTTAATAACAAATATATAGACAAACTAACGGGCTAGGGATGGGTAATCCCACATCTGCAATTTTAATGGAAGTATTCATGCAACATTTAGAGGAAAAGTATATGACGGAGCTGACAACAAGCCTGGGAGTAAAGCTCTACGCAAGATACGTCGATGACATCATATGTCTTGTAACGGGAGACAAGGAAGAACAAATTCTAGGCTATCTTAACGACCAACACACGAATATAAATTTCACTATGGATAAGGAAAACTAAGGCAAAATAAACTATTTGGACATAACAATTAAAATAAATAAGGTTACCAACAAATGCGAATTCGGGATATATAGAAAGCCCACGGCCACAGACACGATAATACACAATACTTCAAACCACCCTCAACAGCACAAAAATGCAGCCTTTAGACATCTAATAACCAGGCCTGAACGAACCCCATTGGAAAAAGAAGCTTACAGCAAAGAACTTAATACGATATACGCAAACGCGGAAAATAACGGATACAGAAAGGGCCTAGTAAACAAGATAAGAAGAGAAACAAAAACGAAGAAATCAAATAAGAAGGAAAATAATGAAAAGGCTTGGGCAGTCTTGACTTATATGGGCAAAACTTCATATAAATTGGCTAAGGTATTCCAAAAGTATAACATTAATACAGCATTTAGAACGAAGGACAATGTGGGGAGGATACTACTAAATAGTGCAAACGAGGAAGACCCACTAGACAAGCAAGGTGTATATAAGTTGACTTGCGAATGTCAACATACTTACATAGGACAACCAGGGCGCAAGATATCGTGAACATATAAGGGACTACAACAAAAAAATGCGTAAACCTTCTACCACCCCGGAATCGAACTTCGGAAACCATATGGCAGATCCCATTGTACGCCAATGAAAATAGGAAAGACAGCCAAAGTTCTCCATGTACAGCACAAAGGACAACGCCTAAACGTATTAGAGAATATGGAGATATACAAACAAAAGACGTTCGACGAAAAATAATAAATGAGCAAATAAACACCGCATCTGATATATTATTCGAACCACTCAGGCTACTATACGCAAACCAAAACAGAAACCCTGCAACTACCATAAACAATGAAATGCAGGTCCAAACTACAGAAACAAAGAGAAAGAAAATAACTGATTTTTACCTACCTGCGAATCCATGCAACAATTAATCAAAAAAGATGTGAGCAGCTAATTTCTACCTGAGGATGTACACACAGAACTGAAACTACTGGTTGAACAAAAGAATATAATCCGCTGAGACGTACCTAACTATGAACCAACGACGATTTAACACGGCTATAAATAGTGACAGACAAACAGAAACTATTCAGAACGAAAAATGACACTGAAGATGGCACAACGCCGAAACCGGTTTGTCTCCAAACCAAATTTGACAAGGGATGACGGAAAATTGTTCCACATTACATCACACTCCTACCCTGTCGGAAACACCAACAACGAAAATGAGAATATTATTTATTTGTTGAAAAGTAATCAATCTCTAAATCCCGGGACTAATCCCGGTATCTCGAAACTCCCAGAATCGTAAAAGGCGGAAAAATGAATATCCCTAGTAACTACTTATGATGTATTTAAAGATTAAATTTTTCCGTCAACTGGGACTTTGAAATAATGAAGTAGGGAGTCTTGGGGAAAAGTTAAGGAACTTTATGAAATTAGTGAATAAATATTTCAGTGTACAGTTAAAAGGCCTGATATTTGCAAATGCTCACGCGGTGACCACTGAGACACCTTACAATACCCAGGAGAAGATCTCGTCAAGAACCTCTCCGCACATGTATACATAAGTATCTACCTCAAAACCTCTAGTGACACAGTGTATAGGCTTACCAGAATAGCTTTTCTCGGGGTAGTGCTGAGTCACCACCAGCTTTCATATACCAAGAGTTTTCTCCATCGTCTCGGCATCGCTATTACTTTGCTATCGTCGCGCGTTCCCGACGTTTTAATACCGTCGGTTTGTCATTACTTCCCCAAAGCATTATTGTTGCGTGATTCGCTGTCTTCTTTGATATTATACTGCTAATCCGCTTTGCAATTTGTTTCCGTTGATTGAAATATAGTCCTATTTGTACGTTTCATCCTCTCTAAAGAGCGCAATGGCGTAACTGCTTTGCAGTTTAAAGAAGAGGCAGGGCGGCGCGGTATGAGTTTCCGATGCATCAACTTACTAGTAATAATTTTACTAGTACAACCTTTAGTTGGGGCTTTGATAGTCATAGCCATCTTTATTACCAGGTCTCCCAGGCTGTCTTATCCCGTTCCGTCTATACTTACTTTGGACCAGTCTGTAAAGATTAAAGTTTTTAACTTAGCTTAAAACAGTGTCAGAATCTCTGTTACTTTATTCGCAGTAGTGAAATTAGACATTGGGGCTAAGGTGTGAGCAAAGCTTCTTTGGTTAACTCTAATCTTATCCGAAATAGAGATATGACACTTATCTTTCGTTCACGGCCCACCAGACGCCCTAAGATTGAGAATACTCTCAGTGGCAGGACATTTAAGACACGTATACAATTTATTTTGAACATCCAGCGGTATTTTTTTCTTATTGCATACGCGGAAACCCCTAATGGTTTTGCAGTTAAAATGAAGCATGAATTCGTTAAGCACGAGGTTTCATAACAGAGGAGACAAAACTTCAGCTTGCAGAGTGCTTTATTAAGCCGTTTTCCTTAGTTTAGAAGCTCACTAGGAAATACTAATGTTGCTCATCAAAGAACAGTCACCGAAGTTTCCAGCCCTAGAGCGACCGTAGCAATGTAGGCGGGTTTTTCATTTCTATATAGCAAATCTTACTTACAAAAGTCAACCCAAAATAAATATCCGCCCTTTCTTTTGGCACATTTTAACTTCAACTCACTCCGACACACCTCAACGCTTCTCAACTCACCTCAACTCAATTCACCACAACTCACCATATCTCCCGTTACCTTAACTCACCTTAACCTCAAACTCAACTCATCTTACCTCAACTCATTTCACCCTAACTCACCTCACCCGAACCTACCCCAATTCGCCTCAACTTACCTTAGTTCATATTATCTTAACTTAACACACTGAATTATATTTGAAACTACCTTTATTTATATTTATATATGTGTGTGCATATTTATATAAATATTTTGGTTGCATTTAAACCCAGCTCAAAGTTAAAGAAATTGTTAAGCTTTACTAAAGCCTTTTGGAGTGGTTGGTCGGATTTGAGTTTTACGACGAACCCGATGCAGAGGCGGATTAGTGCTGTTGGATTTTAAAGTGAATATATTTATTAACTTACAATTATACAACGTATGAATACAAGTATGTGCGTACATATGTAAAATCCGCAAAAACGATTTTTTTTTTTTTCGTTTTGTGTGTACGTTTGACTGAATTACTTGTTACCAGCTAGCACTTTTCGTTCGCGCATTTCCACTTTTGCCACAAAAATGAGCATAAATCTGTTAAGCTGATGCGATGCTTCGTTTATGTTCATGGCCACGCTTGAGAGGGTGCTCACTGCAGGCAATGTGCTGTGGGTGTGCGTATTGCAGTAGTTGGTGAAATGCATCTGTAAGCGCGTAATTTTATATATTTTTGATTTATTTATTTTTATGGTGAACGCATATCAAATTAAACGAAATCATACTCTATGCATTCCAATAACTCTACATTTTTTAGCAAAGCGATGCACGTAAGCGTTTTACGTACTTTGTTGCTGATAGCATTACTAAGTAAGTACTTTTGTTTTCGTATGTTTTCAATGGTACTTAGGGGGGGCTAGATTTTCCCGTTAATCCTTTTATATATATGTAAGCACACCATTTAGCTTTCTTAATGGCAACAATATTTACCTGGCGGGTCACTCTTCAGGCATTCGGTAATGCAACAAGCGCATTTTTATTTTTTTCTTTCACAATTTCATCTAACGAAACACCGCGTACAGAAGTACTTTGAGACATTGGGCCTCATGCATAAAAAGTGAGCTTAAGCTCCGACTCGATTTTCAGTACAAATTCTTAAGCTCGAGCTCACCCCATCAGTGCAAAATTTGAGTCTGAGCTTAAGCTCACTTCTTATGCATGAGGACCAATGTCTTCACTAAATACCGGATACAAAACCACTTAGTACTTATGAATTTATTAAATGCTAAATACTTGCTATTTACTAAGTGTAATACTTTTTGAGTTTAAGAGCAACTGTCAGGTGTTTAATAAACTCGAGTTTAATTTGACATTTGTTTGTTTACTTTTTCTAATTCACATTTAGCCTATTCCCGTACTCCAGGGTTTAGACAGAAATAGTCCGAAGTAGCCGTGGTGTAGAATACCAAAAAAAAAACAAAGAAAAAAGGTGACTCGTTAGAACTTTTCTTGCTGATTTAAACCACACCAAGATTATTTGGCACAAATAGAAACCAAAGCCCATAAAAGAGGTTCGAGTTCAACTTTAAATTTTTATATTTATAATATCTCGGAAACTCTTTGACCGATGACAAAAGTATGGACGCTGACTTAAAGATAATTTAAATACCATTTATGCGACGTATATAACATTTAAAAAAGGCCATTTAAAAAAAAATATTTATATATTTTTTGGTTATTAGGTATTTCGAACTTAAAAATTTAAAAAGGAGAAAATTATGTACACCAAGTGAAAACCCCCCTAGTTATCAAAGACACAAACCAAATTCGGTCAAAAAAGAGGTTTGCATTCCAATAAACTTCAAATAAAAGTGGTGTTTTAGGAGAGATTAATGAAAATTATTTGTATGGTAAACTCCGAGTTTGTGAGTAGTTTTTAAGGTTTAACTCCAAAATGGCCCATAAACTCGAGTAAATGGCTCAACATGAGCACAGTACAAAAATAAAGAATTTTAGGATTTTGAGATACTGCTTTTTATCTTCGGCATTTTTGGGATTATTTCAGGATATTTGAGGCTACCGCGTGATTTTTAGGATTACCGGGATTGTCGGGACTAATTCTGAATTCACGGTACTGTTTCGGAACTATTTCAGGTTTTACGGGACTCTAGGGACCTTTTCGGTATTTTCGGGACTATTTCGAGACCAATGAGAGGTTTCTAGAATTTTTGGGGTTCTCGCTGCTATTTCGAGATTCTCGAGCCTGCCTCAAGATTTTTAAGATTCTAGGGACTATCTCGGCTTTTTCGAAACTAAATATCTCGGTAAATATCAATAAATATATCGATGAATTTATCGATAGAAATATCGATAAATATATTGATAAATATACACATATATAACGGCCCAATTCTGTGTTTTCTTGATAAATTTTTTGTAAAGAAATTTTATCAAGATTTTTATCAAGTAAAAGCTTCCCTCGTATTCTGTGTCAATATTTATAAAACAAAAAGCTCTACGATTTCCACATAAGTGGAACTGATTTCCACATGTGTGGAACTGATTTCATTGTCACATATGAAAAATATGGATTTAAAAGCAACAAAGCTTTTGACTGTCGTAGCCGAGTAGCTAGAGATGTCGACTATAATTCCGTGTGTCGCAGGTTCAAATGCCGGCACATGGAGTATTTAATTGTTAGAAACAAATTTATTAATATCCCAGTAGAACTTGGGAGCATCGTACGATTGCTCGGTGAGTACTCCCTTGGGAGTATACGAATACTCCCCATTGCTCCCTATGCTTCTGTGTATAAGCATGTAACATTGGATGTCCTAGGAGGGGGAGTAATCCTTTTTACCTCCTAAACGAGCAATCGGGGAGCACACACAGAATTATCATCCCACAAACCTCCTAATAAAGCAATACGGGAGTACTCCCATAGTTACCTCCCAGAAACCTCCCAAAAAGACAACAAGGGAGTGCACATAGAAAACATCCCATATTCCTCCCGAACGAGCAATAAAGGAGCGCTCCCATTAGAGACATCCCGAAAACCCCCTGTAGGAGTAATAAGAGAGTAATGATAACGAATATTTTACATTAGCCACATGGATTTTGCTATTTATTAAATTTTTTTATTTAACTTTTTAATCACATGCATTTGTGCAATATTACAAGATCTTAAAAATAAAGCATAAATGATACGTCTTACATAATTGCTTAATTTTAGAAATATATTGCAGAGAAATCATATGAAATTAAAACATAATAATAACAAAACGGTAAGATAAGATTTGAATTATATGCACCTATATGCACATATAAGTATGTACTCCTATATGATTTCCTGGGTGTCAAGGATGCTTGCCAGTTCAGGAATCCACCAAGCGGGGAAATTGTGAAGGTGACTTTGCTTATCTGACATCTTTGTCACCCATGCGATGTTTAAAGCCGGGGGTCACACTTAAATGCTGACACTAATTTGCGCAATCTGAAAAGTATTTAAGGGTGCATTTACAAGTAATACAATACATACTTAATATATTTAAACAAAAACTGAAGTGCATACCAACGGACTTTTATATAAATCTGTGTGCTATCCAAATTAAATTATTGTGTGCTCCTTATGCTTCTATAAGAAATATTTTCTGTTGTTTTTTTTTGTATGATAAATTTTTTCGAAAACACAAAATTCTTTTTTGCGAGGTGCGTATTGCTCTCCTATCAATCAAAAAGAATACTCTTGGATTTATCGCTTAGGAGACATCACTTTTTGCTCCTAAGCGAGTAATAACGGAGTACAAAACCGACAAATCTCGCTTATTGCTCCCAAATCATGCCTCATGGAGCATTCTTTAATTGCTCGCTTAGGAGATCTCTCATTAAGCTCCGAAGCGAGCAATACAGGAGTACAAAACCGAGAAATCTCGTTTACTGCTCCCAAATCATGCCTCAGGGAGCAATATTTCGTCGCTCGCTTAGGAGATCTCTTATTTGACTCCTAAACGAGTAATAAAGGAGTACAAAACCGACAAATCTCTCTTATTGCTCAGAAATCAGGTTAAGGGGAGTACTCTTTTATTCCTCACATAGGGAGATCTCCCTTCAAGTTCTAGTGGGATACAAAATGTCTACATTTCACATGAAATTTCAATTTGTCAATAGCATTTTCAATCTTGATAATTTATCAAGAAAAAAGCTTTTGGTTTCTGTGCTAGAATACCAATTCTTGATAAATAATAAAAAAATGACAAATTATAAAGATTTTCAATTTATCAAGTGCACAGAATCGGGCTGTAAGTGTATTGATAAAAAATCTATTAAAATGTAGATAAGTATACCGATAAAAAAACGGTAAAAAGTCGATAAATATAACGATGTTTGTGGTAATGAATTCAGTTGTGGTGAGTTAAGGTTTGGTTAAATTAGGTGTGGTAGAATCAGGTGTGGTGAGTTTAAGTGAGGTGTGGTTAGTTTGTGTGTGGTTAGTTGATTTGAGGTGAGGTGAATTGAGTCGTGGTAAGGTAAGTTGAGGTGAGTGTAAGGTAAGGTGTTAATTTTTAAAAATTTTCCTAAATAAAGTACTTCATTTGAAAGTATTTAGCCATCAACTAAATGGCTCGCTACTTTAGAAAGTACTGTGCATCTGTAAAGTACCTCAGTGTACTTTGGGAAGAAGTATTTAGGGACTGCTAATAAGCTGCTGGATAAGGCTTCCTCAAGTGGGCCCCGAATCTACTAAGATTAATATTTTCAGGCAGCATCGAGTTTTGTAGTCGAAAATTACACTGTGTAAATTTTGTCGGGGTTTGGGCGCGCACGCTGGCAAATAAAAATTCATTCCGACCAAACTATATCGAAATGCACGCATTTTTTTCATAGCTAAATGCAATTTTGTTAAAAATTTTCTTCCACGAGGCGCAGAAATGGTTTAAATGTTCATTTGTTCATAAAAAGATTATTGAAAAGCAAAAAAAAAAAATATTTTTGTAGCGAAAAAAATTTTATTGTATAGTTTAATATGTTTTAAATCTGCACCCAAAAAAATTGTTTCATTCGGACACTTACTTTCAAAGAAAAATAAAAATTTCCCAAACACTGCGAAAATTTTCAATTGTTGATTAAAAAAAACTATTTGGAATTTTGCAACAAAATTTACACTGTGTACTTTTCGACTACAAAACTCGGCGCTGCCTGAATGTAATTGAAAAATATTAATCTTGGTAAATTCGGGGCCCACTTGAGGAAGCCATACCCAGCTCCTACCTCAATGCGCAAGTTTTACTTTAATATCTAACAGCTCCTACATACTAAAGTAATTTTACTTGAGTATTTAGCAAACTCCTAAATACCTACGTTTTTTCCTTGAATTTTTAGTAATCTCCAGCTCCAGTCTTCCAAGGACATCATCGTTTGCCGTTATAATTTTATTCGAACTTTGTTTTACGGGGCAGCACCCAACCTCAGCACAACCACAAGCTGTGGTGGATTTGTTAGCTACATGTTTATATATCAACGAGCATTGCATATATTTTTCGACATACTGTATTGCATTCTATTTTATTTGAATTTATTTTATTTATTCTTTTTTTTGTGTTTTGTTACTCAAAATAGGCATTCTTTACTTTGTACACTTTCACTCTTCCACCACGTATTTCCTAATTAAGTAATGTAAGGTATTAAGCTTAATTCTCCCACACACACAGCACATTCTCTTACAGCTACAAAATAAATAATACTATGAAGTTTACAAAGCAACATATTTCCTGTGTAAGCACATACTTGAAAATACTTTTAACGTATCACTAAATCACATTTTGGCAAACTGGGGTTTTCAATAGCCAAGCCAAGCCACGAAAGTGCCGACAATTTTTGACATTTTTAAAATAAAAATTGCAAAATAGAAACTCAAAACGAAACAAATAAAAATTGATTGCGTTTACGCTGTTGGCATTTCTATGTATCGTTTATAACTTTGTGGTCAAACTATATATGCTCGGACTGTATGCGCTGGTATGTTCGTATGTATATGGGGCATTGCAGCGCCCACAATCTTCACAATTGTTTATGTTATAGTTTCAATTGAGAGAGGCCTATCAGATTTTTTAATTTTTTTTTTTGTCCATCCTTTTTCAAGATATCGATTTCTGAAAAAATACGTTGGTTTTTTAAATGTCCATAACTTTGCAAAAATAGGCCAATTGAAACCATTCCTTTTTGATATTTTTCAACACTTTCGAAATGTAAAAATGAAAAAGATTCAAATCCCTATTTATATAAGATTTGTAAAAAAATTCAAATGTTTAATATAAAATTTTGATTTCCAGAAAAACACCTACGGATTGATCTAAATATTTTAAAACTTTTCCTAAAGAACTGTCATTCATTCCGTAACCTTTAAGCCTCGTCCGATAATAGGATAGCAGTGGCTTATATTTTTCGCGAAATTTTAAATTAATGAAAATTTATAAAAAGGATAAAGATACTACATTGTGGACGAAAAAATTCACTACATAATTGCAGTGGGAATTACTACACTACGACTAATCACTTTCGCGACGGACAACATTTGTTAATTTCTCCTTAAAAATCAAAATTCGAAAAAAATAGATCACATTGTTATCTCTTTATCGGAGTGGGCTTAAAAGTTACGGAATGAATGACATTTTTTAGAAAAAAAAATAAGTGCGCCTGCGTCACACCCTTTTCGTTATAAATACAATTATCCTGATCTTTATTTTAACGTTTACATACATATTCACCATCCCCTTTGTCGTTGTAAAAGTAAGATTTTTAAAACAGCATTGGACTCCATCTTTGTTTTTGCTTTTAATATATTTTATTTTACCCTTTTCTTCATATATATATATTCACCTAGATGATATAAGTGATTTTTCAAAAAAATATTGATTGAAATATCGATAAGAGTTTCGATAAATATAATTATTTCAATATCGGTAAAAGTTTCAATAAATATTTTGATAAATATATCAATAACAATATCGACTATTATATCGATAACAATATCCATGAATATATCTACAACATTATTGATTTTAATAGCGATAAATATATCGATAACCATATAGCATATAAATTATATATATATTATATGATATAATATCGATAACAATATAGCTTTTGATATCGATAAATACATCGATTAAAAAATAGTTTACATATGGATAATCTCGAGAGTCCCGAAATAGTCTTTAAAATCGGAATTTAGTCTCGAGAATCCCAAAAATCTCTTAAATCCTGAAATCGTTGCCACATTGAGGAGAGGTGAGTTTGGGTGTGGTGAGTTTACGTGAGGTATAGTGATAATGAATATGATGAGTTCAGTTGCGGTGAATTTAGGTGTGTTGGAATCAAATGTGGTGAGTTGTGAGTTGCGTTTTGGCGAGTTAAAGAGTGGTGAATTTTAGGTGTGGTGAGTCTCTATGTCTTTATCTATATCCTTGTCTTTATAATTATCTTTATTCTAATCGTTCTTTCTCAATCTTTATCTTTACATTTAGCGATACTCATCACCCTTGCCTTAATATAAATAAAGTGTTTATTCTTAACATACTCTTCATTTTGGCATTTATATTACGCATCTGTGTTTTTGTTTTAATTTTTACCTTGGAAGTTATCCTTTTCTTCATCTACCTTTACTTTGATTCTTGTATTGGCCTTAATATAAATCTTATTCTTAAATCGCTTATTGGCATTTCCATCTCAACCATTCCCGTAAGCATCATTTCCGTTGCATTTGCGAACTTCTCCCAACCAACCAACCGCCGCGCCGCTAAAAAAATTTTACTTCAAAAATTCAAGAAATTATATCAGTACGTGTTTTTTGGAAGTCAACATTTTTTATTAAAAATGTTGGAATCTTATATATATACGGTTTTGAAATTTTTTCGATTTTATTTTCCAAAAGTGTTTTGAAAATGAAAAATTGCAAAACAGAATGATCCCAGTGGCGCATTTTTCGCAAAGTTAAGGACATTTAAAAAAGGAAACGTATATTTTTGAGAAATCGATATCTCGAAAATGGTTTGAAAAAAACAATAAAACAAAATCAAGGAGATCTCTCTCAATCGATACTATTTAAGTATAATATAAAAATTATTAAAAAATCCGGGCCAAATTGTGTCCGAATTGGGCTGGAATTCCCCATATACAAGTTTATGCAATGAAAGTGTATGTGTATACGTTTGTATACCAACTTCGTTTAAGTTTACGTACTCCTACTCGCAACTGATTGCCTTCATTTTAAAACAACACTTGCCACATGTGTACATACAGTACTTATGTATAAGTGTAACAATTTAGCCAGTTGACGCTGGTGCTGCTCGTGGCCAGCAATAACAATGGAGCGCATTCGACAAGCTTAAAGGCCAAATAGTTCCTAGAGTTCGATACACCCTTGGATGACCCTTTCAGGGTTTGCTTTTAATAACACTTTGTCTTTTAAGAAATTTTTCATGACATCAATTGGCTGAGAGGAGTTGAAATAACAAAAAATAAGAATTGCACTTGCTGAAACGCGTATCGAACCATCAGTCACTAATCTATGACCAAGCTCACATGCTATCAAGGGCACTGTCTCTTCCTTGCGGCGAAAACCAAAACAGATATTTGTACAACTATATGTATATATCTTTTCCCTTATCACTTACGGCATTTCCACATTTTCTACCTGTAGACGCACACATAGCCACTATTATAGAGAACAATAACAACAGCTGTTACTGATTCCGGTCATTCGAGTGCATGTTGTTTACAACAACGCCCCCAAAAGCAACCTACACAAAATAAACTTTTTGTACACGTAAGAGTAATTATTAGGGTGGTCCAAAAATGCACGTGAAGAAGTCGGGATTTTTATAATATATCCATATTTTTTATTTTGAAATCAAGAAATATTTAGAGGTCGTTCAAAGCGCTCAAAGTTTTAAATGTATTTTATATGGGAAAAAAAACTTTTCGTAGAAATGGTATAGAATTCCTGAAAATCAATATTTTTCTACCAGAGAACTCCGTTTCTCTTCAGGAGATCCTCAAAATAATACCTAATTATTTTTTTAACCATTTTTTCATAGTAACTATATTTTATAGGTCCGCCAAAACTCCTAGAAAATGCCCAGAGTTTTCCGATCGAAAAATATTGATTTTCAAGAATTCCATACCATTTCCATGAAAAGTTTTTCTTTCATATAAAATACATGGAAAACTTTGAGCGACCTCTAAATATTGTTTGATTCCAAAATAAAAATTAAAATACTGACTTTACTTATTTTGGACCACCCTAGTAAACATACACACAAACAAAAGGACGGCAATGACAATGACCATTCCTGTCACTCCAAAAAGTGTTGTTGATTGAAAATCCTTGTACATCGTTTATATTTTTATTTTGTAGTATTCGATTTCTGTTTATTTGGGCTATTTTTTAATACATAAGTACGTACATTGTATATTTCTTATGTGTTTTTCTCTACTTGTGCATATTTTCATTGTACAGTAATACAAAACTCGTCACCACTTTCCGTAATCGGCAACAAAGCAACACTCTCACGTGGTCATCTAAATTGTAAAACTAACCAAAAGTTTTTCATGGAAAGTGCTGAGTACCTTTTTTTTGGTTTTACATTCAGTGCAAGGAGTGAGTGGCAAATATACAGAGTTTCGAAAATATTAGTTCTGAGTTAAAAAAAAAGAAAATAAGTTGCTAAAATTTTTAACAGCAATTTTCTAAATAAAACTGCATTTAAGCCAAGTCCGGTAGGAGTTCGAGTAGAAGGATCAACAAGCTGGGAGGGAGTGCATTTGCATTTCCAAGAGCTTCACACTAGTACATATATGTATGGTTTTGTACGTCTGTGAGGCACTCTTCTCTAAGTCGAATAGAAGAAATATTAAGCCCGATATTTTAGCTTTAAAAGGACGTCAAGATTAGGTCTCTACGATGAGCAGAACCGGAGATATAACGATTTGAAGAAGTATATGATTAGACAGAATCACGAAAAAATCCAAACTTTGACAGATCAAATGTACATATCTCCGAAGAAAAAAAAATCCTCGAATACATGTTAGCTTATTTATCGTATAGAATCCATAAAAATTTTTGAAGCCAATCGAAAGTGTGACGCCACATTTGGTGTCCGATATGAAAAAGAATGAATCATGTATGCTTCTCAGCCATACGCCGCGGTTTCGGGAAGAGCAGATTTCGCACGACATGACTTAATAGGTGAAGTGTCTTGATTTTTTAAGTATCTTACCGAAACCACCTAAGTAACTGGCTCTTCAAGGCCTATGAGTTATCTATCAATATGTATATTCTGGTTAAATAATATAGTGGTCATAGTTTGAAAGGTTTTCTTTATTCTGTCACGAAAGTCTTTCGAAAAATGCCCCATTGCCAATTTTCATGGTGAAGAGCTCTTTTGACAGAGCATGATGGAGATGTTTAACATTTTTCTCGCGCTGCTCCAGCTGTCGCAATGGCAAGCACTGGCGTGCCATTTCAGAGATTCGAGGTTTTAATCCTCGGACAGCGCAAGTTTTTCATTTAATATTATAGTTAATTTTCTTTTCATTTTTAGATTTTGTTTTTTCAAAAAGAAAAATATATGTATATCTTTTTAAATTTCATTCAAATTTTAGAAAATGATTTTATGCATTTTTTCATTTTTAATATTTTTTTTTTATTTTCTTTTGGTTTTTCGACTTTCTGATTTTAAGAAATTAATTATTATCCAATTTCATTTACTTTTTAGAGAAACTTATTTTATTTTATTCTTTTCTCTAATTCTATTTAATTTTTTTTTTTTATTTATGTTTGTCTCTTTTTAATTTAATTGTCTTATAATTTTATATTTGTTTGTTTTTAAAAGAAAAATATATATCTTCTTCCACTTCACCCAATTTATAGAAACTTATATTGCATTTGCCTTCACCTTATTAAACCAGCAACGTTTTGGTAAATTTTGGCTATTTCTTTCAGTTTGTTTAATGCAAAAAAGTCTAGCTCATTGTTTAACAAACACCATGCAAATCCACATTTCATCTAAATTTTTCAATTTGTTATTCTTAATTACACTTATTTTTTAGAAACATATTTTTTACCTTTATTTACTTTTTGTAATTCTAGATGTTATATTTAAAAAAAATAATAATTTTTTTTTTAATTTCATTTAATTTTTAGGAACTTATTTTAAGTGCTATTTTTTAATTTAATTTTCTCTTAATATTTAGATTTTTTGCATTAAAACGTAAAATATTTTTTTAATTACATTTAATTTTTAAGGAAATTTAAGCTTGTTGTTTTATTTTTCCCCCTTTTTCAATTTAATTTTCTTCAGATTTTGTGGTTTAAAATAAATACGTATAAGTATATTTTTTATTTGATTTTATTTTTTTGTCATTAAATCTAATTTCCTTAAAATGTTTTATATTTTATCTTTTTTGTACTTTTAAAAGATATTAGTTTTTCTTTCTTTCATTTATTTTTCTTTAAAGTTTTGTGCTGCTTTTATTTAAAAAGAAAATACTTTCCCTTTTATTTTTTTTTAACTTTTATTTACTTATCTATTTCTTACTCTTTTTTAATCTAGTATTCTTTAATTTGTATATTTTGTTGTTTTAAAAAGTTTTCTTAATGTCAATTGAGCAGACTCTCAATAAATATCGCGGGAAATCTGTTTACCTCTCCTCAAAGCTCTTTCTAAAACACCTGAGACTGATTTGGATGTACTTTCAAGCTGGTGGATTTTCGAGGGACAAAACTTGTGAATGCCTCCAAATATTGGACAAAAACCTGATTTTCACTGGCATGCATAACAATCCCATCTGTCCTTCCACTCCTTGAAGAGGATCAGACTGTGAATAACTTTCTGTGCCTCTGCACTACCTTCGCAAGGCTCAGATTTAATAGCCAATATTCTTCTTAAATTTATTCATAGTTCGTGTACATTTAAAACGTAGTAAAAGGAAGTCGAAAGCAGTACAATGGACAATTTTGGCATGTATGCTTATTTACCCAAACCATACAAAATATTACGTATACGCACTGTACACGAGTCAACGAAAAATATTAAGATTTACGTGAGCTGGACATTTTTGAAAACACCCGCAAAAAATGAGTTTTTTACGAATAAAAACAGTTGACAAAAGAATATAAGCTTAAAAAATTTGCATAAAATTATTTAAAAAAAATTTGAACAGAAACATAATAATGAGCTATTTTATGGTGTTTTTTAAGTTTCTTTATAGATTGATTTAAAAAACAAAACTTGAATAACGGAGCCCAAATTACTGATTTAGACTTTTGAAGTATCATTGGAAAGGTAAAAATTTTCTCACCGTTTTTATTTCTTTGCAAGTAAGCTCATTCAAAGTATGAAGAAGAAAGGTAAGATGAACGAGCATCATTCCAAATGGAATTAAGATGTGTTGATATTTGAAAAAAATTTGAACGTGATTGAGATTTTTCGCAAAGAAATAAAAAGGAGGAGAAAATAGCTCTCCGCTGTTACCATATATATAGGTCTAAATCGTTATGGTTTTGGCCCAGTTATTGAAGTTTTTCTTAAACTAATCTTTGAAAATTTTCAAAAATAGCAACAAAACTCTCATTATTATAATTCCGTTGCAAAATTTTTTTAATATTTTTATGCAAATTTTTTAAGCTTAAATTTTTTTACATCTGAGTTGATTTTTTTTCAAAAAATACTTAAAATAAACTATTTCTATTAATAAAAAAATCAATTTTTGGAGGCATTTCAAATCGGTCCAGCTAACGTAAATTTTAATATTTTTCCGAAATATTTTGGGCAAATATAATAAATTTTATAATACCTGCGGAAAAACGGCAACTTCTTTTGGTGATGCAATCCAATGTACATAGGTGTCTACAAATATAAGCTATAAAATATTCTTTCTTTAAAGTTTTAATATTTCAAATATAACTTTACTTGTCCTTCAAAATCTGGCCACAGCTACGTATACATATACATACATATATACATACTTATATCTACAAATGTGAAAGTCATGCCTTTGAATTGTGCACAAGCAAACTCTAACCAAATATTCAGTATCAAATAATTGTCAACGTGTAATTGCTTGTGTGATTGGCAGCTCATAGACATACAACAAGTGCTAATGGCAGCAAAGCTTCAATGTGCAGAAATTAACTTTTCGCAGCTCTGCCTTGCCAATTGACAATTTTACCTACATAATACATATGTATGTGCATACATATATGTATATAATGTAGCTCTATTTACAGATTAATGAACATTTTCTTTCAAGTGTTGCCATAAGTGGCATATATGTACATATGCACATATCAGATATACATATATGGGTGGTCCAAAAATTGCATGTGAAAAAGTAAAGTCGATATTTTTATGCTATCACCCCCTAGGATTGTTCTATACCGAAAAATATATGCCCCTATTTTTTTTATTTTGAAATCAAAATATATTAAGAGGTCGCTCAAAACGCTTAAAGATTTCGATGTGTTTTATATTGGAAAAAAAAAACTTTCGTAGAAATGGTATAGCATTCTTGAAAATCAACATTTATCGATCAGAGAACTCTGTTTCTGTTCAAAAGATTCCCAGTAATAATACACAATTGTTTATTTAACCATTTTTAATAGTAACTATACTATATACTATATAGGTCAAGAATTCTATACCACTTGTACGAAAAGTGATTTTTTTCCCCATGTAAAATGCATGGCAAACTTTGAGCGATCTCTAAATATTTTTTGACTTCAAAATAAAAAATAGGGGTATATTTTTCAATATGGAGCAATCCTAGGGGGTGAGAGCATTAAAATTCCGACTTTACTTATTTTGAACCATCCTAATGTACAAACATATGTACTCATATATTTACGAGTATAAGTGCTTACATGCAAAGCCAAACCGAGTTTGCAAATAGTAAATAATGACACAGAGTTCATGCAAATCAGCAGAAGTTAGCAGGTAAACACAAATACTAAAAGAAATCTCAACGAAAGGCTGCTAGTAATACTGTTACTTGTAGCTTGTACCAAATGCCTATTTACTCGTTTAGCTCGTACTATATGCTCACTAACTGAACTGCTTAAGGCTGTAAGAGAGCAACTGGAAAATCTTTAACAATGGTGTAGTTGTAATGTTCAGTTTTAAAAGCAAAACATTTGGAGCTGTAGTAAAATTGATAAGTTATGTTTTGGACTTAAAATGCCCGAAATTATTAACCGTCTGAAATACAATGTACAGCTGAAGATATTATCAGTAGCAAACAGGATTTGCAAGAACATCGATAAATTTAACTTTTAAATGAAATCGTTTTGTTTTTTAGAACAGCGATTAAAGTATTGATCATCCCATATAAAGGTTAAAAAAAAAACGATTATATTAACAACTAAGTGTTCTTTTCACATACAGTACTTTTAACAAGAAAGCAATCGAGTTTTGTTGATTTAAATAATTTTAAAATCGATGTGATCTTATTTGCCATAAACTAGATACCACTGTTCATCGCACAATGAAACTTTAAAAACAAAATAAATTTAAGAAATTTATTTCATATCTATACTCAAAGTATTTTGTGGCAGCCTTTCTATGTGCCCAACTAAAGCAACCCAATACTTACTATAGTAGCTGTTGGACGTGGCTAGACCAAGTCCTTTTAAAAATTCCGTCAAACTCAAAAATTTCCAAACGTGATTGCATTAGCAGTTTCACCTGGTGATTTTTGAACACAGTTTTTATTTCCGAAAATCAAACTTTCCGATATGACTTTTTGTTTTTTTTTTTACACGGTGAGTGCAGAAAGTTATACTTTCAACTATGTTACGGACATTTTTATGCTTCTAGCAAAATTACTGACCAGAAATTTTCTGGAAAGTGATTTGCGTTATTTCTAATTTACAATCACACCTTGTAATTTTTATTTCCGCAAGTGATTTCTCAAAGCTTCAAAAAGGACTTTCTGGCTGTTAAGACAGAAAACCAGACGGTAAAATGTAAAGCAAAAGCGCTTGCATTGCCACGTCTACGGCACATTACAAAGTCGAAAGCGTTTTACCAGTATTGGAACCATCATTTTTCGTGGCATAAGAAAGTAGATAATTTGGCAAATCGCGTTATTTATAGAGCTTCTTAAGCACAGGCGAATCCGATAAAAAAAAAGCGATTTTCAAAGCAAATCCCTGCATATCTTTCGAAGCTAATCGAAAGTGTATACATGTCTCTCGTAACGCCATAAGAAGGCGTCTGAGGGAGCTCTAGATCCATGATTCTCCTCAAAACAAGGAAAAAGCAGACTGAGATATGCGTTAACTATTGAGGACTTAGCATGCCTTCCTTCCTGAAAAAGTAAGATAGAGGGTGAAATAATAGTTTTAAGGAGACGTTGGAAGTTATTCTTCGTACCCATTTTCCAGGCTGTTACCTAACCACGTTCCATCTACGTGGTAATGCTTTAAAGTAGTTTTCATCCCCAAGATAGGCAAGAGAGGGCGACTCCAGACCCATCAGTCTCTCGTCTTTTGTACTGAAAACTTTCGAGCTCAACGTTAATCTCTCGATGGCCGAATTACTATTATTCCCCACAAGGAAGATATTCCTTACGCTAAGTATTTGGTATTCATTCTCACACCCAAATTAAACTTAAAAATGAACACAGGGCACAGAGTGAAAAATACCTATGGTGCTCTGTATTCCTGCAAGAAAATTCTTGGTAAGAAGTGGAGCCTGCATTTCGATAACTGGGGCGATCTGCCACGGAATGATAATTTTATTAAGGAAAATGCTTCACAGAGTGCCCTGCGGAAAAGTGGTCTTTTCCTTGCCATCTCCTTAGTATTTTCTCTTCGCTTCTCTTCTAGAAAAACTTCGACAAGATGTTTCCATCAAGAAAGGAGTGGAAGGAGACAATTTACATATACTGAACGCTTTGTAGTATCTATTTTTATTGCCCGCCCAAAAATGGATTATAGCCCAGGGGCGGGAGTTTTTTCACCTGACCTCAAAATCGAAGCATCTATCCGGTGCAAATAATTTTAGCCTCAAAGGAATCCAGGATCAGCATTGCTATTTCCTCGGATAGCCAGACAGCGATAAAAGCACTTGTCTCTCTAAGCATCACATCGAGCATAATAAGAGAGCGCAGAGAGAACGTTATGCCTTTAGCAGAGAGGCATGTCCTTGTACTGATATGGGTGCCAGGGCACAGCAGAATTCATGACAATGAAATGGCCGACAAGCTAGCCGGGAACGGGTCGGCTATGGATGTCTCAGAGGCAGAGGAGGTTCCTGTGACTCTGAGCTTTATCAAGAACCGTATCTCTCAGCATTAGAAAATGGTGGCTTACAGAAAAGACCTACAATCCTGTGGGGTCTACAGGAGTCTGTGGCCCACCTACTGCGCAAAATTTACTGAATTTCTCATCAACCTGAACCGAAGGGATGTATCTCGACTAACTGGCTTTAACTCAGGGCACTGGGCCGTGGCTACTGCAAGACTAGAACTGGAGCACAACACCTCTTGTCATAACTGTCATTCATTCCAGTTGTAGAAGAAGTGGTAAAGCATCTGCTCTGTAATTGCCCCGCACTATCTAGGACTACAATCGGGCTTCTGGGTAAACCCTGCTACTGCGATTTAATAGACATGAGTGATTTTAACCCACTGCAACTACTTAAGCTCTTGAACTCCACATGCTGAATTTGACAGAAATAACCGACCAACCAAACATTCTTACATTCTGACGTTTTGATTGATCCCAGAAAACGATATTGACCTCAAAAGAGAAGAACTAATTTTCTTTCGTGTTATTCCTTTGGTAAAAATAAACGCTCAAAGTGCGACGATCTGAATCGGGATCCGGTGGCATTGCAGGATTTTTACAAATTGATTTTTTTCTTTTCGTGGTCTAATATACACATATACAAATGCAGCGCTTACTCTTGTAACTAATTGATTATCTCATATTTCTCGCCACACTCACTACCATTACATATATACAATATGTATGTATGTAAATGCTGCGTTGGTGAATCCATGCCAACATTAATGTCAGTTGAGTTATTGTCAAAGAAGACAGCATTGTTGTACATGGCGTATGATTGACCTCGCTATAGTTGCTACTGCTGCAGCTAAAAATATAAAATCTAAAAATATCTATGCTATACCACAAGAATGATAAAATAATTTCATTATGCTTATTCATTACCATTACTTCGAAATTTTTTGTAATACATATTTTATGTACATACAAGAGCGATGCCAGAGCTTCGAACAATGAGGAGTATTAAATAATAACAAAAAGAAACTGACCGAAAGGAACAATGGCAAAGGTAGGAGAAGTTGAATGGTTGGTAAAACTTTGAGCAGCGCGTGTAAGTGATTGACAGCTGTATCAAGCACATATAAATGTTTTGGTAGGTGTTTTTATTGTACTGGATATGCTAAGCAAGTATTAATTATAGATTACTTTTCTAGTTTTTTTCTCACTTAAGTAAACAGAAAAAAAATTAATGTTCTTGTAGTACATTTTTTTTTTTTGTTTTGTATCTACTTCATTGTTCTAAGGAAGTAGAAATTATATGTTGGATTTAAATCGACTTTCAGGGATAAAGTACTATAAATAACATAAAGAGGAAAATTAAGAAAAATGTGAAAAAAAACCAAACGAAAACGGAAGCCAAATATAACAACATAAAACAACGCCCCCATATCTCAAACACTTATCCATAAAAAAAAAAAAAACAATGGGCGTTCTATTCAAGCGTAAACGATTTTAATTTAAACCCATAAGTATTTACGCCCACACGCACCCACCCACGCACGAAGCCGCACACTTGCAAAGCATTTCAAAAGTTACTTTTACTTTTCAGCACGTCCCCATAAAAATTATGGCTCGTTGATGTGGTCTTCTGCGCTGCTAGCGCCGGTTGCTCACAGCGGCAGCAGCAGCAGATATCAACTAAGTGAGGTGTAGGCAAATATTCGATTACAGTTAATTAGTGTGGAGCATTCGTGGTTAGCTCAGTGTGGTGCATACCAATATTTTTTTTTTTTTTTTGCTCCACTTTGTTGGGAAATTTATTAGAGTAGTTAATAGTACTAATCAAGCAAAGGGAGCGTGAACGCGTGAGAACGCAAAGCTTTTGAGGTAGTGGTGAAAAGTGAAGCGTTTGCGAGTATGAAGCATAGCGAAGGGGAAACATTGTTTTCTGCTCTCCTCAACGACTTCGTTAACAGCTATGTGTATAAGAGAGACCTTTCGAACGAGAGAAATAGGCAAAGCGAACTGGCGGTAGAAAGTTCTCAGTGGCGGGATATTTTAACATCGCATATTCTGTTAAGTACCTAAAATACTATTTCACAAAATTGCTGCTAAGGGGCGTGCTTAATTTGATTTGAATAATCGAGAAGAATAGAGGCATTGCAGCGTTGGAAAAATTTAATGTAAAAATCAGCCCAAAATATTCTCCAAAACCATTTTGGGAAAAATTTAAAAAAATACCAATTTGATATTTCTTCTATATAAGGACGATGGCAGTTTCGTACGTCGGTGACTTTTTTGATACGATTGAACGTATTCGTCCTTGGCTTGGCTTGGCCATATCGCCCAAATAGACTCCGACGCTCCAGTTCTGAAATTATTCAACTCGAAATCGGCTGGTGGTAGCAGAGAAAGAGAGAGCCACCACTGCGATGCAAGGACCAAGTGGAGAAGGACTTGGCGTCAGTTAGCACAGAAAAGAAACGACTGGCGTACATTGTAGAACTCGACCAAAGTCGCTTATGCGGTTACAGCATCAAATAATAATAAGAAGAAAGTTATTTGCAGCTTTGTGATATAATTTTCAACCGTGAATATGCCCCAATATTTTTTGGAAAAAAGGTATAATTTCAGAACTTAGCCTCATTTTGGCTCGACGTATTTAATTAAGGGGTTTCACTTTTATTTAATTAGTTTTCTCAAGGATCTTAATATGCAGATATCTGATTAAGTGAAGAGCTTTAAATTCTGTCAAGCACTGATCTAGTCTAGCACAGGTCGAAATTCTTCTTTGAAGTTTACTGAAGGGTGCTGTGGTAGTTTTTTTTAGAATTTTGATTACCAGACTAAGTGGGCAAAAGCGATAAGCAGACGGCCTATCATTCATCATACGATACAGTCATTATATTAATTTAGAGTTCAAACCCTATATCCCACAACAAAGTTTTCTACAGGCCTTCATGGCTAGGTTAGCTTTATTAAGAGTTTTATCTACATATGTATGTATTTAAGAATTTTCAAGCACTGCCAGTCTTATAATTTTGATGTGTAAATATCTCATTCATACAATTTTACACTGAGAAAAAGGATTAGTTTCGACAACTAAAGATATTTAGTTCCCGAATTTTGACAATATTTGGGAACTGTTACCAAGGATTGGGAACTATTATCATCGATTGGTAATTATAACTAAATATATTAAAGCTTCTAATATTCATCTAGGTTGTAACAAATCGTTAATTTAGTTGAAGGGTTTGGTTAATACTAATAAATATTTCTTTGAAGCACATTTCTACAAATTCCATTCAACTTAACGTACGGTTCATAAAAGGATGTTATTAAGCTCTGCTAATGCAGATGAGCTTTCTTTCAACACGTGGTTTAGTCATAGTTACCAAATCTTAGTTGAGGCAACCACGATTTGGTTTGAGAGTGGAACATATTCATGCTTGTGAGCCACCCCTAAAGAATGCTGAGCGCTCTCTGAGCACATACGAAGAGCGCCAGCTGAGCAATGCACACAGTCCCACTTATTGAATCGTTTGAATGCGCTAGTATGCCGACCATTGCATTGTGCGTGGAAATCATTGCTCCGCTACCGCTGTTCGTATATGGGTGAAACACGCATGTGATCCCAGAGCGCTCAGTAAGCTATGGCATGTCGATCGCTGCGCCATGTGTGCTATGACATGCCCATACTTGTTTGTCTCAGTTTCGGTTTTGCTATCATCGCGAGTTGTTTCGGTGCGCGCATAGTTTAAAGTTTAATTAAAAATATAAAGTTTGATGCCAACCGGGGTTTTT
>NW_023458560.1:28595032-28614855 GCF_013731165.1 Rhagoletis pomonella
GAGAATTCAAAATTTCATATATTCTGAAACCCATAAACACATAGTGAAGACACTGTCGGATCGATTTTCCAAAGGCACCACTAGAACCCTTTTACATTAAAGATCATGATTTCTTCATTATTTTGAAAGTCTTGTCTAAAATTTTAAGATAAAAAATTCCAAAGGTAGTGGATTTGGAATTTTCGTGGTTTTTGGCGACTTAAATAAGTTCTTTTTGAAGAGTTTAATTTTGTGTTTTGTATATTTCGTGACTTTCAGAAGTTTTCGAGATATTTGTTGATACAAGTCGACAATTTTCTAAAGTTTTCAGGTTCAAGCAAATATCAGCGTCCATAAATAGTCCCAAAATGGTCCAAAAAAAGACCCAAACTAGTCCCGAAAAAGCGATTACATTGGTTTTGTTTTGTACTTTATCAGAATTCGTCTTGGTTTATGCAAATTTTGCATTGCCCATTTTTTAAATTTCCACCTTGCTTTTTATCAATAAGCTAACCAATGCCCGCTTGCTTCGCGGCGCCTGATAAGAACTTTTACATTGGCCAATTCAAAAATAGCGTCGAAAAACGCTTTATAAAGTAAAAAAAGTAAGTGAGCCTGAGCTACACTGGAGAAGTGAAACTTACGTTACATACATATCTATTTTGTCTCATAACCAATATACATACATACATACTTATGCTAAGGTTAATTTTTTTTGTCTTTTTCTATCTAGATCCCTACTTTTTTCCCTGTCGATAACAAAATCGACAGTAACATCCAACAAAATATCGATAACAAAACCGATAAAAATATCGATGACAAATTCGATAGAAATTTTGATAGCAAAATCGATAATAATATTGATAGCAAAATAGATTAGAAAATCGAAAAAAATATCGATAAAGGTATCGATAACAAAATTGATAACGAAATCGACAAAAATATCGATACAAAATCGATAATAAAATTGATAACGAAATCGATAAACAATCGACAGCAGTATCGATAACAAAATCGATAAAAATATTGATAATAAATTCGACAAAGATATTGATAACGAAATCGATAACAATATCGATGAAAAATGTCAATAACAAAATCGTTCAAATTAACGACTACAAGATCGACAAAAATATCGATTATTAAATCTATAAGTTTCGAAGATATCGCAAACAATATCGATAAAAATTTCGATAACAAAATCGATAAAAAGATCGATTATTATATCGATAAGTACCTAGAATCCCGAAATCTCTAAAATCCCCAAATAGTTCCCAGAATGAGTCTCTATGTCTCTCTCTATATCCTTTCCTCTTTAATCACCTTTATTTTAATTTCCCCTATCTTCATCTTTACTTGTATCGGTATCCTCATCCTCATATTTGTTTTTACTTTTATGTTTATCATTTTCTTCAGCAACATATTCCCCTTTATCTTTGCCCTTATATATATAAATAAAGTGTTTAAATTTACCTGGGTCTTCGCTTTTACCGTTATCTTCACACATCTTTGTTTTTGTTTTTGTTTTTATTTTTAGCTTTGCCTTTATAATTTTCTTTATCTATGTATGTACGTACTCACCTTTACTTCCATTCTTGTATTGTTATTTCTAAGTGTTATCCTCTAACATTTAATTAGCAAGTTTTTGTTAAATTCATACCATATGCATACCCACAAGAAGTACTTGTTTCAGGCCCAACCATTTCCGTTGCACCATTTCCGTTGCATACACACAAAAAGTACTTGTTTCAGTCCCAACCATTTCCGTTGCATCATTTCCGTTGCACCATTTCCGTGTGCAATTTCCGCTGAATTTGCCAATTTACTCCCACCCAACCAACCGCCGCTAAAGAAGTTTCACTTCAAAAATGGCACATCACACCCCCAAATTTCTTCGCGATCATCTAGTGGAATTTAACATCGTTTCTTCTATGGCGGAATTATGCTAGATGAAGTTATTGAATTGACTTTAAAATTTTACTATAAGGCAGCCGAATGTCAGAAATTAGAGCGAGAAAGCTGTTTCATTACTTCACCTGTTTATTGCGCTAGGGTTTCTTCAATCAAAATTGGCAAAGTAACTAATCCATAATAATATTCATTGTGGGCATAAAACTAAAGTCTTTTTTACCACGTTTGAGCTGCCATTACTCTATTTTGTGTACTTACACTGCTGGGGCGCTAAAATGACACAAAGCAACTCCGTGACACGTAAACTTAATTTTGAGTCGTAGATTACGGATCTGTGTATCGTTTTTCTAGATTAGATCATTTTCCCAAGATATTTTTAGTTATATTTTAAGTTTGCATTGCAAATGAAAAAAGTCAAACTTTAACATGGAAAATATTACTCATACGCCATGGTGGAGAACGTAAGAGAAATGCCATGCACGATATAGGGTGTGAGTAACATTATTTCCTGCTTCAATTTCATACCAAAAATGTTTGCACATTTTCATTTGACGTTTCAGAGGTTGTTTATTTATCCATCGGTTTTCATCGCTAGAGGATTTCTTTTTTGGTAAATGAGTAGGCTTTAATACAAAAGGAAAATATTACAAAAAATGTGTTGTGTTCTAGAGTTATTCCTGTTAAAGTTTGATTTTTTTTTCATAAAAATTAAAATGTCTTGCGAAAATTACCTGACCTGGAAAAAAGGTGTATCGGTGTTTTTTTTTGTCATTTCACAACTTGAGATTTTCCTTACTGTGTTATTGTTTCAGTTCAATCAAAAAATTCTTAAACTTAATAAGTACCTTAAATGCTAAACTCTTAGTTAGGATGCTACGAACTATATGTAGAATGGGCCGCTGTTCGCTCTACTATAAATTTAATCCAGAAATGAAAAATTTTCCTCTATTCGTTAAGAACACACACAAATTTATTGAAAATTTTCAGCTTATTTAACATCATCAAACCTATTACAACTCCTTTCATGGCTATGGCAAAATTTAGGTGTGTGTTAACAATAAAAATCAAAACTTACCAAGCAGCAACTTTGTTTTATTTTCGTATAACTTTCGTTTTTATTGGTAATTTACGCCAATTTGTTTTGCTGCACACTCAGTTGCAGTTGCAGTTGCAGCTGCGTCATCAAATGAATGCATTGCTACAACCAAAATACTCATTGCAAAAATCAACACATACGATATGAGGGTATAAATGTGCATGTATGTGTCGACAGCAAAAACAATAAAGTTGAGTTATAATTTGTGTTTATAAGTGTATGAAACTTTTACAAACAATAAAATCTGTGTAGTTGCCTCGATAATCATAAAACTCAAGGTTATAGTAATGGTATCTAGTGTGGTAGAGTTCTAGTTGAAATGGCAGTTAAAACAAGAAACATTTTATACATATATAGTACCTTCGTACAAATTACAAAAGCGAAAACAACGAGTAGTAGTTTAAAAGTTGAATGTAAAACTATGAACTTCATCAAACTGACCAAATGCCATTATAACGAAGATATAAATACTTACACACTTACATTTATTTTAATACATATACTATACGTACAATAGGTGTGAGTATGGATGTATATACATAAGTACATTAGGATGAGACGATGAATAAGTATTATCCAAATACCGAAACAGATACATACTTTAGCATAAATTTCTGTGCCGGTTATGTTTTTCTGCTAAGAAAAAAGTCTTCGCAAAGCGAATCTGGCGATTGTTTTAATAAAAAATGTAGGAAAGAAGATAAGTTTAAGCTATAGTCATTGGTAAAAATACCTCACATTTTTTGAGTAACTGTTTGTTTTGAAGACAGGCTTGCTCTGGAAGAAAAGTGGGTCACAGGGAGAGAGGAGGGATTTTGCCGATAAAGTAATTTCGCTTGCTATTTTCATGGAAATACTAAAGAAACATATGTACATATTTAACTCAAAAATATAATTTTTTAACGTTGTGCATTTTTTCTTGTTTAAAACGCCCTATTTAAAAAAAAATTTGAGACTTGGAAAGCGGTTTCAAAATTTGTTAAAAATAATAAAAACAATTAATTTTTTTGTTGCATAATTTGCCGTTTGACTTGGTTTGTGCATTAAAACTGTTTTTGATTTTATCGTCTAATTTTTTTTCTTTAAATTATCTTATTTTGAAATTAGTTTTAGCGACTTGGAAAGCGGTTTAGTAATTAAATAAAATAATAAAAGCCATACAATTTTTTTGGTGCATAATATTCTATGTGCCTAGCTTAAAAACGGTTTTTGATTTTTACATTCTTATTTAATTGAAAAAAATGATCGCTTTTTATTCAAAGAGGCTAAGTATTGCTCCAGTTATTATTTACCCAAGTAATAGGCAATTGTTATTTGGGGTGATGATTATGTAGGTGGCAAAAGGGTGACACAAGTTATATAGCAATTTTCTCTGAATGATTATTATTATTATGGTGATTACTGTTTATTTAAATTCCAAAGTTGTACATAAAGCAACCGGTTTTGCTTTTCTATTTTATTATTATTCTTTTCTTCGAAAAATTATTGAATATTGTTTTTTTAATTTTTTTTTTCAAAAGTAAACTAGCTCTTCTTAGAACGGCAAATTTGGATATAAAGCCTAGTCTTTTATCTTTGGGTTGAAGTGGTGCTTCGATAACTTTATATAAGGTTAGCAAAACACCTTATATCTAACAAAATACAAGAAAGACAAAATCATTTTTTCTATAACTAATTAGCGGAAAAAACGGCAAATTCATGGCTATTTGTATACGATATATTTTTCTTCATGTTGTTTTGCTAACTTTATACATATGATTTTGGCCGAGTTCAACAAAACTCGCCAGTCGTTTCTCTTTTGTGCCAACTGACGTCAGTTGGAAATGCCAAGTGAAACCAAGTCCTTCTCCACTTGGTATTTCCATCACAGTGGGGCCTCACTCTTCCTCTGATACCATCAGCGGGTCCGGAATTGAATACTTTCGGAGCCGGAGCGTCGGCGTCCATCCAAACGACATGGCCAACTATTTCTATATCGTTCTAAAGCTTGTACAGCTCATGGTCTGCGATCGTCTGCATCTGCGGTACTCGCCATCGGCAGTGCGAAGAGGCATGCAAATCTTCCGAAAAATCTTTGTCTCGAATACTCTAAGAGCCGCCTCATCGGATATTGTCATTGTTAATGCTTCTGCACCATATACCAACACGGGCCTGATGAGCACATTATAGAGTGTGGTTTTCGTACGTCAAATGTCGCGAGAGGACTTTACTTCACAATTGCCTACTCAGCGCAAAGTAGCAGTTGTTGGCAAGAGTGATTCTCCGTTGGATTTCAAGGCTGACATAATTATTGCAGTTAATGCTGGTTCCTAAATAAACGAAGTCATCAATTTTTTCAAACTTGTAACTGTCAACTGTGACGTGGGTGCCTAGACGTTTGTGTGATGACAGGAGATACTTCGTTTTGTCGTCGTTAACCAGCAGGCCCATTTGCTTTGATTCTCTATAGAATCCCGAGAAGGCAGAGCTGAGGTAGATAGCCTTGTTTTTACCGATAAGTTTGTTGTCGTCGGCATACACCAGTAATTGTATGCTCTTGTAAAGGAATGGGCCTGAGCCGTTCAGTACTGCGGCTCTTATTATCTACTCCAATATCAGATTAAAGAAATCACATGAAAGGGAGTCACCTTGTATGAAACCTCGTTTGGTATTAAACATCTCACGGAGTTGGTGGTATTTCTCAACGTAATTTTACACAGCCGTATTAGTTTCACGGAGATACAAAATGCAGACATCGCGGCAAATCGCCTTTAACTCCTTTTGCTGTCGAAAGTGGTCTTGAAGTCGACCAATAGCTGGTGAGTGTCGATATTTTTTCTGCGGGTCTGTTGCAAAACTTGTGATTACCTGATATAAGGTGGATTTACCAGGTCGAAAGCCACACTGATAAGGTCCAATCAGTTCATTGACGGTAGGCTGCAGTCTTTCACACAATACGCTCGATAAGACCATGCTTCGAAGGCTGATCCCCCGGTAGTTGGCGCGAATGGCGCAGTCGCTTTTTTGTGGATTGCGCACAGCACACTTAAATTCCAGACGTCAGGCGTTCAACTGACCATATTTTGTATAAAAGTTGATGCATGCATCTTCTAAAAGTTCAGCCGGCAGACCGTCAGCTTCAGCAGCTTTGTTGCTTTTCAGTCGCACCTCGTCATAGTCAGGCTGTGGAACATCAACTCTGTCATCATCGACTGGGGGCTCTTGTTCGTCTCCTCCACAACTTTTCGTGCTGCTATGGTGGAAAAGTGTTCCCTCCATAATTTAAGTACGTTCAGGACATCGGTATATAGACCTCGATCCAAATTTAGATACGCCGACCGATATTGAAAACTCCATAGCCGCTCTTGAATATACACTTAGAGCAGCCGCTAGCATTTCCACACCCCAGAAAGGTTATGTGCAAAATAAAAAATATAATTTAACCAATAGGAAAATTGAAATGCTTGTCTTGGAAAAACGACGCCTACGACGGATATGGCAGACTCATAGATCACCAGCATCAAAACAAATGCTCAAGGCGGCCACACATGCACTGACGAGAGCCCTCAAGAACGAGGAACAGTACGCACAGTACCGGTACATCCAAAAGCTCTCACCGACTAGCACAAAGCACTCGTTATGGAAAGCACACCACAAGCTAAATGCGCCAATAGAGACTGAAATGCCAGTACGGGATCACAATGGCAAATGGGCTCGGAGTGACGCAGAAAAAGCAAACACCTTTGCTTCTCATCTAAAAAATGTTTTTAGGCCAAACCCCGCAACTAATAATTTTCAACTTCCACCCGTACCCAATGTGTCAAAATTTGAGCCGCTGAAATTTGTACCTGAAGAAATTTCAAAATTAATTAAGGATCAACTGCAACCAAATAAGGCCCCAGGGCACGACTTAATAACCCCAAAAATGATTATTGAGCTACCAAATTGTGCTGTACTTTGCATCTGTATGCTATTTAACGCAATCACTAAACATTGTCATTTCCCTCACCAATGGAAAAAGTCGACTATTGTGATGATACCAAAGCCCGGAAAGGACAAAACGCAGCCATCTTCATATAGGCCCATCAGCCTGCTACCGTGTATGTCGAAATTATTCGAAAAACTTCTTATGCTGCGCATCTCCCCACATCTGCAAGCCCGAAATATAATACCACTTCACCAATTTGGCTTCAGGGAAAAACATGGAACAATCGAGCAGGTAAATCGCATAACAACCGAAATCCGAACAGCGTTTGAAAAGAGGGAATATTGCGCTGCAATATTTCTTGACGTCGCCCAGGCATTTGACCGCGTCTGGCTAGATGGTCTTATGTATAAAATACAAATGCTACTCCCACAAAGCACACACAAACTACTTAAGTCATACCTTTATAATCGAAAGTTTGCAGTTCGATGTAACACCACCATTTCTGAAGCCCATGCAATCGAAGCTGGAGTGCCACAAGGCAGTGTCCTTGGCCCGATGTTGTATGTCTTATACACCGCGGATATTCCTACAAACGACCGCCTGATAATGTCCACTTTTGCCGATGACACTGCCATAATCAGTCGCTCCAAGTGTCCTCTACAAGCAACTGTGCTCCTAGGCAATCATATGGAAGCTGTTGCCAATTGGCTCGCAAACTGGCGAATAAAGGTTAACGAGCAAAAATGTAAGCAAGTTACATTTACACTGAATAAGAGTAACTGTCCGCCCTTGACTTTAAACAACGTACAAATACCACAAAGCAATCATGTCACTTACCTAGGGGTCCACCTGGACAGGCGACTTACTTGGCGAAACCACATAGTGGCTAAAAGGACTCATCTCAAGCTGAAGGCTAATTCTCTCCACTGGATTATTAACTCTCGCTCACCCCTGAGTCTGGAGTATAAAGTGCTTATTTACAATACAGTTTTAAAACCGATATGGACCTATGGATGTGAGTTATGGGGAAACGCGAGCAGCAGCAACATCGAAATCCTTCGTCGTGCGCAATCTAAAATCCTTCGAACAATCACCGGAGCACCTTGGTATATGCGAAATGAGAACATTCACCGCGACTTGAGAATACCAGAAGTACGAACCGAAATAGAACAATGGAAGACGAAATATGTATCGAAGCTTTTAGCGCACCCAAATCATTTAGCAAGATCTTTATTGCGTGTCAACAGGACCTCAAGACTACGTAGGAATGACTTACCTGCCCAGTCGTAATCTTTTCTTAGGGCCAGTTAAGAAAATACTCATCCCAACTAGGGGATGTAAATTAAGTGAATAGATTAAGATTCGAAAACTTATTGTTAGGCTCTTAGGCAGGGCAGATTCAATAAATAAAAACAAAATTAAAAAAAAAAAAAAAAAAAAGGACATCGGTCACTAGGTCGCCATGATTGTTCTTAAACAGGAGTTCGCCCTGGTCTTGAAAACTTCCGTAAGTCGCCTAACTCTCTGGTTAATTCTTCGGACTTTCTTCCTGTCGGCCAGCATTTCAAGCTCTTTGCGCTCACGTATTTCGGCCTCTCTCTTTTCATTGCGGCAAATACGAGTCCCTTCCCTCCCTGCCAATTAACCAGGCGAATAACTCTGTATGAAAAATGACAGAAGACCTAATTAAACTTAATAAGTCTGCAGTAAGAGTTCTTGCTGTCCGTGATTAGATATGTATCTCAAAAACCTTCAAAGACTGACAAAAAATAGCAAAGGAAATTTGCAATTTTAGCAGTATGATTGACAGAATTGTTTTCATCTGCTCACTGCTCCACAGTGTCTTGTTACATTCTGGTTGGTAAGTTGTTCGATTTTCTACAGGATACATAATTTATCAACATTATACAACTTTCTTCCAAGTTTTTACTTATACTGTGCGTAGTTTGTAATTTGGCAGTCTCATTTGTGTGTTTGTGTGCGCATTTACTCGTAGTAACTAAGTGCTAACAAATGCCCGGCAGCGCATTTTGACATTAGTTAGTTAGTTACATCAACAACATAAAAAATTCCACAAAAAAGAAAGCAAATACTTATTATCATCATTGGTAGTAAAAGTTTCACTAGCGTTCTAACTGAACGTGCTGTTTACAAAATTTTTAACCATACAAACATGCATATGAACTTTTATTGTACTAATACCAGCTCGTTAAAACTGTTCGCCCGCATATAGGTATTTACACAGACAGACAAACAGACTGGTAACAACATAACAAATAATGGCAAAGTAAATAATATGGATGAAGTAATACTTAAGAGCAGTTAGAAATACAGGACGATTCACAGTGGTTCGGATCGCTAATCTAGCTGCACAAAATTATTTACACAATACAATAATTTTTGATGGATTCTTACAACACACTTATCTGGGGGATTTTTGGGTCGCTGATTACGAATCTGAAGTTACTTAAGAAAAAATTAAAAAATGGTGGATCTGACGAAAAATTTAGATAATCGGTAGATTTCTTTGAAACTGAGTATCTGTGGGTTTTCTGGGCCGCGGATTATGAATATTAAGTCACTTATGAAAAATTCAAAAATGGCGAACGAAATTAAAAAAAAAAAATCGCTAGATTTCTATGAAACTGGGTATCTGGGGCTTTTTTGGGTCATTAAATACGAATCTAAAGTCATTTACTTAAAATTCAAAACGAAAGATCCTACGTGGCAAACGAAATATTAAAATAAAAACTTAACCCTTAACTCAGATCATAGTCGAATCCAAAATATTCATTCAAAAACTCATAAATCTTCGAAATCGCATTTTCTGACCTTTAAATTACCTTTAAAAAATCTATAAAAACAAGCAATAGTATTTCTCATAAAAACGAATAAAATTAGGGGGTAGGATCTTGAAATTTTCAAAAAAAAAAACACATTTTCGATAGGCACCCTAATGTATATACATATTAGCGAGATTTCCACATCGGTTTTAACCGTTTTAACTTCACTCTTCAAATGCCGAATAATTCGAATTTTTCCAATCGAATAAACCGGATTTTCACTTGTTTTATTTATATGCCAGAATCTGGACTTTCTAAATATTTGTTTTATTGAAAATGGAACTAGCAAATTTTTATTAATATTTTGTATCTGAATACTGGAATATTTTCCACTGCAGAAAATTGCTAATAATAGGAAACTCGAATGAAAATCTTTCACTTTCTTTTTTATTGTAGCAGGTTACTAAACTCTAAAGCAGTGAACATTTCATTTAGTTGTCCTTATTTTCATATCTAACGGCAAGTTAAGGAAGAGGCTAGATCCGATAGGTTTGGCCCGTGAGGAGAAGGTTGTTAGACGGGCTGAGTGAGTGAGTGGGCATACAAAAAGGTGGTTTGTGTCGTCGGGCACATTATTCAAATAGGACAGAATAGTTTCACATGCTACAATATCCCGAATGGGGTTATGTCAAAGTATCGCAAGTCTCACAAATCAACTCGAGCTCTTCGTCTGCGATAGGTGGCCTTGGCATTCGATGAAGGAATTCAAGGGGTGAGAGTTGACGACTAATCAATACTAATATATATTTTGAAATCAGTGTTTTTTTTCTGTTCGCAAAGCTCGAGAACGACTATTCCTCTTTGGATCACAAGTCTACTCAATTATCTCTGAATGAATCTCGTCTAATCAGAGACTTGAGGTGCATAAACAAGCTGCTCTACTGTAGGAATCAGTGCTCAGCTCTCCCACTGCCACCAGAGCAGAGAAATCGAAAGCTCGCTAGACGAGTTGGTTGAGATCTTCTCTACTGAGCGACTTTGTCCGATAAGATTGTGTAAGGATGAAGGATGATCAGCGGAACTCTCTGAGCTCAGGTCTTTAAGCAGACGGCTGTTTAATGAAGCTCACACAACAAATTTAACCTTGGACTGGGAACCTTACAAAGTAGGACTAGAAATTTACAATTCCGAAGTCCAGAGAGCTGAGAAGTCGTCCTTGCATTATTTCTACGAAACCGTAGAAGGGTACCATGAGTGTCCATTTTCCTTGCATTTCAGTCTCTGGAGAAGTCACCTATTTTGGGTACAGAGATATTGATTGATATGCATATAAGAAATAGAATTTCCAGCAATAGCTTGTCCGGAGCACCTGCATTAAGTACATTTAATTAGGTCGATAAAAACCGAGCTGCACGCGACTGTGTCGGTAGAGAAAGAATTTATACACAAAGCCTTCACTGCAAATAAAAATATCCTTCGGGGTTGAATTTGAAGATATCGAGGCAAGGATGGTGCTGAAACTGAATTAATTAAAGTTAAATACCGCATACTCTACGACAGAAATATTACGGCGAAGTACTAAGACATTGGGCACCATATAGCATAGCGAAAACTGGGTTAGCCACAGGAAAGTCTTTTCTCACCGCTTCTTTAGAATTCTGGTCATAAACGACCTGCTATAGGAGCTACGGGGCAGAGGCTGCCAAGTGCTTGCACAGGCGGAATACGCTGTTCTTTTATGGATGTTGAAACCTCAGGATTAGAGGATATTCCGAAGTTCCGCCCCTTTCGTCATTTGACTCGAGAGAAGACAAAGCTTGTCAGAACGCTGAATTTGGCAAAACAGGCCACTCTCATTGGTACTTATCAGCAAGATCGATGCCAAGTCTGTTAAAACTGCAGACATAGCCATTTCCCTGAGGTTCTTTTAGCTTAATTACTTTTCGAAATAAATTGGAAATTTTTTATTTATTCTATGTAAATCTGTTAAGAATTATAGTAAAGAAAACCCAAGGTAATGTTAGGAGATTTTTTTGGATTCTAAATGAACTTCGCCTAAATTAGTTTTTCGGAAGTAGACACAACACCTGAAACGGAAGAAATTCAAATTCTGCCTGCCCTAAAGTGCAGTGGCGAAGCATTGACGATGTTGATATCTAATTAGGCGTCCTTGGAGGGCTAGATAAAAAACTAGTCTGCCACAATTTTATGGACTCTTGCACATGTGCGACGGTTAGTGCCGGTTATAACTCCGCTGCTGGTCAATCTTGGAGCCATCAGTATGCACAATGTAGCTATCACACCTTGATTTGGTTCGTTCATTGTCTCAGGTGTTTCTGTTCCGGAAAAATATTACACAGATTTGTGTGAAGTTAAACCTCGGAAGAAACAATTCCATGAAGGTCATGTGCAGCATTTCCCTTTGTTCTATGTGTAACCCTGAGCGTGTATTGATGCATAAGCTTCCTATTCTCCATTTGGTCTCCAGAGCCACTTTCTTAGTTACAATGCATAGCTGCTCAGGTCTTAAAGCATCTCGAGAGCCGAGCCACAACTGTGTTTCTCACGCAGGCAAGTTATTGTATATAGCATACAGAGCATAGCCTGCGTGGACTTATCTTCTATCTTCTTCCCCTAGTCTGCTCTAGCATAAGTTAGAATGAGTTTGCAGATGGCATCATTTATCCGCCTTGC
This sequence comes from Rhagoletis pomonella, assembly GCF_013731165.1. Classification (NCBI taxonomy): domain Eukaryota; kingdom Metazoa; phylum Arthropoda; class Insecta; order Diptera; family Tephritidae; genus Rhagoletis; species Rhagoletis pomonella. The sequence goes on from NW_023458560.1 coordinate 28,607,403, forward strand.
CAATTTAGATCCCATGACCCAGTTTCCATTTATTAGCCCCCGGCAGATACTGTCTAGGTGTGGATTCCAGAGAGCTTAAAGTCAAGGATAAGTCCCGGATATTTAACTACTTTAGATAAATGTACCTTTTCTCCTTAAAGATATGGTTCTAGAGATGTTTCTTTTTCCTGTAGAAAATGACTATGTGTTAGTCTTCTTATAGCTCACATTAAATCCAGTTTTAATGGCCCTTTTGGCGCATTATATATTGGGTTAGAAAGAGTGCCTTCTAACCTACTTTCAATTAGGATGACAAAGCTATCTGAGTATCGAAGAACCTGAAGAAGGTGAAACAATTGGCGAGCTGTAAATCGCTTAAGCGGCTATAAAGCCAATAAAATTAAAAACCTCAATGTACAATAAGCTAAAGACATTTGGCAGATAATTTTCCTTACTTTATTCTTCACACACTGTCCAACAGCATTGCAAATCTCGCAAAATGTATTTAAAAGAAATATAATGCCCTTAGCAATATATAACTCCAGTTATTGTTATCTGCAAAAGTTTCAGTAAGAGGGTGGTGTGGGTGGTACAATTAGTGCTGGTGGTGCAATCGACCAAAAAAAAACACACACGAAAATTTATCGCAAAAACAACGAATAAACCATTTTGACCACTCTTGAACTAAATCAAATAAACCAAAAGCTATGGTTGCACCACGAACGACCAAAGGAGTGGAGTAGAAATTATAGAGATACACTCCCATGCACTTGAATAGGTGCAATGCTTTTTCGATTTTTTCTGTTTTTTTTTCTTTTATTTACGGTATTTTCGTTTCTACCAAAAAATTTCACTTTTTCATTGCCCCTTTCTCTCTTCTTGTTCGCTGTTACATAAAGTATTTTTCATATTTGTATAAAGACGTGGGGGGGGGGGGATGGGCAACCCGCGGGAAAAAGCTAGTTTTCTATAAAGTTGCCTTTATATGATTTTTGTTAGAGAATGAACTGTATTTTAATTAGAAATAATAAAAGCTACATTAAAGAAAAATAACCCAGAAAAAAAAGCGGAAAAGCATTGTCCCTATTCAAATGCATGGGAGTGTATTATACACACAGCCAAAAAAGTTACGTGAGAGATTCATTCGTAGAAGTATGTGCATACATATGTACGGCTGTGTAAAATAATACTTTCGGAAGAAATGACAACTATAAAAGTGGTGGTAGTCATGACGCTGCAGTTACATAGCCATCTTGCCCCAGTCACACACACCGACACAACCGCAGGCGCTGAAGCTGTCGCTGATAATGATAATGATGACGATGCGCACGAGGATGACTGTGGCGAGGGTGACGGGCAGTGACGACTGTAACTACGACTACGACTATGACAACAGTAACAATAACAAATTACATGATGCTGCTGATGACGGTGGTGAATGTGGTGGTGGTGGTTAGCACAGCACTATTCTTGTTGTTGTTAACGTTGATAATGTTAGTAATGTTATTGCTGCCGGCTGATAAAGCACCGACATGCTGTAGTAGAACTGAGTAAGGCAGCGTGAATTGATGTTTCGTAGATAAGTTGTTGTCTTGAAAGAAGAAGACGAGAAGAAGAAGATGAAGGGTGAACGTGCTGAGGGGTGCGCTGCTGTTTGTGCAAGCTGCTGGTCGCTACTGCTGCTAGGTGGCTCGCAAGGACATTGCCATAAGACAATCTGCTGAACTGCAGTGGAATGCGGCAGTGCTGAGCAAACATTTTGAAGCTAAGTTGAGATGAGACCGCTAGCGCGCATACACTTTCAACTTGACAGCATACAAAAATAATAAAGTTTCACAACTCAAATATTTACTTAATTGGAGTTGATGTACTAAAGTGGCTAACAGAACAAACACATGCGAAGCATACATAAGTATGGGTGTAAGTGGAAATGAAAATAATACTAAAAAAACAGTTGCATAAGCAAAAAAAAACATAACATAACATAAGCAAAAAAATTCATTGCTGTCTAGAGACTCGTGTAAGTCGACACTCAGACACAAATCCTTTAGCCGTTTTTCCATTGCTTGGACACACATAACACATTTACCACTTATATGAATAGGTGCCATAGTTTTGTATTTGCGATTTGTTTTGTTATTTCCTTCATACATGCATACATAGACATGTTTGTACATTAGGGTGTTCCAAAATAAGTAAAGTCGGAATTATAATTCTCTCACCCCTTGCATTAATATATATCAGAAAAATATCGACTATTTTTTTAATTTTGACATCAAAAAATATTTAGAGGTCGCTCAAAGCGCTCAAAGTTTTCCATGATTTTTACATGAAAAAAAATAAACAATATTTCATAGAAATGATATAGAATTCTTGAAAATCAATATTTTTCAGAACCAGAATCAGAATCAGAAATTCTGTTTGTCTTCAGGAGGCTTCCAATAATAATACCCAATTGTTCATTAACGAGTTTTTTAATTAACTATTTTGTATAGGTCCCCCAAAAACCCCAAAAAAATGCAATAGGGGGAACCCATAAAAAATCGTTAGTTGTAGAAAACAGTAAAGTGAAGAATTGGGGTAGAAAAATATTGATTTTCAAGAATTCTACACCATTTCTACGAAGCATTGTTTTACCCCATATAAAATACATGGAAAAATTTGAGCTCTGTAAGCGATCCTGGGGAGTGGGAGCATTAAAATTCGGACTTTACTTTTTTCACATGCATTTATGGATCACCCCTATAAACATACTTATACTTCGGGTTGTTGACTACTTGGCAAGCGCCGTGCTGCGTCGCCTTTTTGCTGACTAGGTATATCCATTAATTTGTCCCTGTTGTCTGCTGTGTGTTAAGTAAATTAAAACAAAAGGTCATCTGGTACAAAAAAAAAAAAAAAAAAAATAAGAAAAGAAAACAGAAGAAAAACAAATATTGTTCTTGCTGTTGTTACATTTAAAAGTAAGTGAGGAAAACCAATAAAATACATACAGCTAACTGGCCAAATGAAGTGAGCTCAAGCGCGAATACTAAAGAGCGGATAGCGTTGAGTGCCTAATGGCTTGGAGGCATGAGCAACGCTAAAAGGGTGTTGAATAGATGTAAAGGCTGGTTTTCACTATGTCAAATTCAGTGGCATTTGACGACAAATAAGTGAAAACACATTGCCAAATGGGATTAAAAAGCGGTTTATCGATTGATTTTGATCAGGAAAGATCTTTAGTCGTGTACACACGCAGCTAAATCGGCTATCTGTCAGTTTTTGGCCCGTAATATCATCGGTAAAGGTATGGAAAAAGGAGATAAAGTTGTGTCAAAATATGTCGCCAAATTTTGGCGTCAAAATATGACATAGTGAAAACCAGTCTTAAGAGTTTACAGATGCTGTTCGAATAAATATGATGACCATTTTAGATGCTACAGTTTTGTTGACATAATAGGGTCGGTTCACGCAGGTACAGTTTCTCGACCATGGTCAATTCCTACTCTTAAGTTAATTGATGTGGTGCATGCATCAACTCTTAGGCAATATATCGTCGGATGAAGGTATGACTGGAAATTTAGCGTGGCCATTACACAAGAAAGGCGACCCGCCATCTGCGCATATTAACGCGGGTTCAGCCTTCTAAGCATCGGCTACAAGGCTCCCAGACGTTTTGAGCCTAAATTCCGTACACAGGCAAAAAGTGGTGGGTGAAAAATCCGTTCGCTCAAATTTGCTTGGCAAGCAAAAAGCATAATACATAGGTGAACCGAGACAATCCAACTTCCAACAACAACAAATAAGACAACACGTTTTTCCACTAGTCCCAATTATTTATAGCTTCACAGACAAAGTTATTGTTATTTGACTAGAAAAGAAAAAGTAAAAATTCAGTTCCAGAACCATCATAAAAATATCACATTTTTTAGTTCGAAATAATTACAGCCGCACCACATTTTGACAAGTTTTAACATATTATTTTTTTGATCTTATTTAATTTTAGTAATTATACCTTTCATGAGCATGAAATGGTATTATAACTTTGGTCAGATGTTTGTAAGTACCAGAACAAAAAGAGATAGACCCATTAAAATGTATACTTATATGATCAGAACGTCGAGCTGAGTAGATTTAGCCATGTCCGTCTGTCCGTCTGTTTGTATGCAATCTAGTCTCTCAGTTTTCGAGATATCCGGATCAAATTTGGTACGTGGGTGTATTTTTAAAATGTATTAATCATTTGTCGGAACCGGAAGAATCGGACCACTATAACATATAGCTCCCATACAACTGATTGTTCAGATATGAGATTTTTCGTTATAACTTCTCCATTTATGCAGCTACGAACATGAAATTTAGCAGTACTTGCACCCATTATCAACAGAATACTTACAGTGAAAATTACAAAAATCGGGTCACTATAACCTATAGCTCCCATACAACTGATTGTTCAGATATAAAATTTTTCCTCCTCCATTTATATAGCTGGGAACATGAAATTCCGCACTGTTTTCAATAATTATCAATAGAAAAGGTACAGGGAAAATTAAAAAGATCGGGTAACTATAACCAATAGCTCCCATACAACTTATTGTTCAGATATGAGATTTTTCGTTATAATTCATCCATTTATGTAGCTAGGACCATGAAATTTCGCGCTGTTTTAACTCATTATCAACAGAAGACTTACAGTGAAAATAACAAAGATCGGGTCACTATAACCTGCAGCCCCCATACAACTGATTGTTCAGATATGAGGTCTTTTATCATAACTCCTCCATTTATGCAGCTAGGAACATGAAATTTCGCACCATTTTCACTCATTATTAACAGAATACTTACAGTGAAAATAACAAGGATCGGGTGACTACAACATATATCTTCCATACATCTGATATCAGATATGGGATTTTACTGTAAAACTCCTTTATTTGAACAGCTAAAACCGATAAATTTTGTAAGATATTTTATAAATAATAATACAAAGTCTACTGAGAAAATCGTCAAAATCTATGCTGTATAAGCTTTATCTCCTATAGCACTGATTGTTCAGATACCAGTTTTATGTAGGAACAAAACCCGTATAAACCCAAGTTCCAAACTTTGTGCAATATTAAAACAAAAAAAAAAAATCAACAAACTTTCGTAAAAATGTATAGCTTTTTTAATTAGACTTCCTAGAAAGATTCCGCGTGTGCACTTTTGTAGCCCATTTAATTCTAGTAGAGTAAAGTAGAAATAAGTTTCAAATGGCTAAATATTACCGTTAATTTTTTAGAATTTTTTTTGTTGAGAATGTTACGGTTTTCTGCCATATAAAAATAAATTGTGTGCATTCGTTATATGGAAGCAAATGGAACAAAAAAATCAGCGGTAATTTTTAGCCAATCGAAACTTGTACTTTTGGCTATCCAGGGAAATTCCTTTTCCCGTGCCTTTCTGTATTCTTGGAATCTTGATTGACTGCTTTTGCCTTTTCTAAAAAAAAACATTTTGCTGCTGTAAATATATCATTCGTATTTGAAGGAAGCAAAACTCTACTTGCATTGCGGATGGTGTGCTTTTAGGAGGTCTAACTACTTCATCATCAGAATCCTCCATTTTTGCATATTTTTATACCTTGAACTGCGATTACTCGTTTAAGTAAAATGGGGAAGAAAACATAATTACCCTGTGCCCATACTCCAGGATTTATTTAGTTAGAAAGAGTCCGAAGTCGTTCCTGTATACAAATTTATAACATCTACAGTACTATTCTCCGACCTATTTCTAACTAAATCCTGGAGTACGGGAACAGATCAAACATATGGATTAAGTAAACAAGTGATGCCACATATCTTTTCTTATAAGGCGAAAACTTTCATGACTTAGATAATAAGATAAGGGCAAAATAGGCAAACTTTTACAATACTGAAAAAAAAACTCACCAAAAATCTGTACACCTTATCGGAAAGCTAAAAATCCGTACGTTGAATCTGTACAACCTTTTTCACCCCTGCAAATCCGTACCGTACGGAAAAATCCGTATATCTGACAGGGCTGATCGGCTATAATGCCTTACCGGTGGTTTTACGTCAAATATTAATGGGATTTATCAGTGCGCCTTTAGACCTTATAGACCAGGTTACACTAGAAAAGAGGTTCAGCGGGTCGCAATACATGTCGGTAGGTGGGCCTGGTTAAATGCGCAGACCACTTTTTTTTGGTGCTGGTGGACTCGTAACTCAGTCGTGGCACCGGCATACAAAAACTAGGGATCGATTTTTTCGGTTTTTACTCGAAACTTCAGAGGGTTACGAGTCAAACAAGGCTCAGATTCGGCTTCGGTGATACCTATTAATCAGTTGAACAAAATTAAAATCGATCGACTTTGTAGTCACTTAAAATTTGTTTACATTAAACATATTTTTTTTTGCTATTTTAATTTCAGATTCAATTTCACTGAACTTACTGATTTTTTTAATTGTGTTGTCAAAATGTATATCAAATATCTTTGGCTGGCCTATGTGTCAGTCCGCCAATGCCAAGTAATGTAGTACGCACATTAAGCGCCTAATCATAGAAGTGTAATCGTTTCGGCATACTCTTGCTGTAGTAGCTTTTGTGCCGAAAACATATATTTCAATGAAATATGGGTATCAGACGAATGAAAATGTTTGCCAAATTTAGCTAGAATAAAAAAAATATTGATGAGCGCAGTTGACATAATGCTATAAAGGCAATCAATTTATGTTGAACTTTCTTCGCGATCTGTGAAAATTTGCAGTTCAGCAAAATCTCGAAAATACTTCTTTAGTAAACTTTTTATATTTTCCTTTACATTTTACACATTTCAGTATTATAGAATGATGATGTAACTATTTATAATAGTAAATTTTAGTTGTTTGTATAGTATTTATCATGATAATAAAATTATAGTTTAAAAAACTAAAACCTCCCTATTATAATTGCCATTCGAACTGTCTTCAGGTATGTAACTTGAGAATAGAAATCGCTGCATCTTTTAGGTGCATCAATATTACATAGTTACATCCCGAGTTAATAAAAGGAAGGTAATAAAAAAAGAAGGTACACAACTCAACTTATTTTTTTTTTTTTAATTTTTTGTGGGGTTAAGGTTTTGTTTACCCTTACTAAAAGCAGATTGTTTTGCAAAGTTCAGTAAAATGCTCATACTTTTGATTTATGGAATAAAGAAAACATGATTTTACATGATTTTTAGATTTTAGATCATTTGAACTTTAGTAATAGTTTTATTTTCAACAAAATAAATTTGCATTTAAAATTTAATAGCGAGTCGGAAGTAGAAAATTGAAATTTTTTAACATTTTTTTTTTTGCAGTTATCTTAAATAATTTTAAACGAAAAACTTACAAATTTAACGTAATATCTCTTAAATTGTATTTTTGAAAATTTTTTCCGTGTAAAGCCTAAAACTGATGTGGCTCTGACTAAAATATTTAGTTTAAAATGCATTAACTTCAAGGGC
>NW_023458560.1:28614955-28615983 GCF_013731165.1 Rhagoletis pomonella
TGGCTCTGACTAAAATATTTAGTTTAAAATGCATTAACTTCAAGGGCTTTGCTCTTTGCTAAGCATTATTAATTAAATACATAAATTGGAACCTTAACCTAGATAATGGATAAATTACCTTTCCAACAGTACCAATTACGTCTATAGTTTGGACAAGTAAATTTTTGATTGTTGCCCGCTCGCACAACACTGTGCGTCGCCCACTTTTATGCGCTATATAAAAAGGACGGACATCATAAGAGATTTGCAGAGCATGATTTTTGTACTTGGCTTCACTTGGCATTTCCAATTGGCATTAGTTGACACAGAAGAAAAACGACTGGCGTGCTGTTATGGACTCGGCTAAAACCGCTTAGGCAGTTACAGCGCCAATAAAGAAGAAGAAGATTTTTGTGCGTCGAAAGGTGGTTCCGCTTTTCAATTGCCTTGCGCTCCCAAAATATCGACAAACGCCGATAATTGCGGGAAAAATTTATGTACGCAAAAATTTGCAAAAAAAAACACGTATACCCATATTTATGTATTGTACGTAATGCCAAGTATTGGGCACTTAATAAGACATTTTTTTGGATATTCACGCTAAATAAGCCAATAATATCATTTCTCTAGTTTTATATTTGGTCCTTTGAATTGAATATGTTTGTATTTTGTTTTTGTCGTGCATATTCATTTGGTTCAAATAGAAGAAGAAATGAAACACCCCTCTTTTATGTATAACATACAAATGTACATATATATTCGAATTTTTTTATACCGTTTTTCCAACTAGCGTAAATATTTTGACAGGTAAATTGAAACTGAGTTTGAAATAGTTTTCAGAGTTGCTTAATTACCAAAAACTGAAATTATGGTAGATTTTAAATCATTAAAAAAAAAAGTTTTATCAGGGCTTTGCTTCTACAAAAGAAAAACGTTTTTCTTGTTTTAACCGATAACTTTCAGTCTTAGAACATAAAATTTGCTTCAAATAGAAAGATAGCATTTTGATCACAATGAAATAGTAGAAAATGCAGTAAACGAGTTGTGAA
>NW_023458560.1:28616083-28618732 GCF_013731165.1 Rhagoletis pomonella
TTTTGATCACAATGAAATAGTAGAAAATGCAGTAAACGAGTTGTGAATTTATGAAAATCACACAAACGCACAAGCATGCAAAGCATTGCAGCGATTGTTATGCAATCCATTCCCCATGTGACACGTATCGTTTAGATACAGACTGTTGTGCAGTTACCCAGCACACGATTTTCACAGAAATTAAAATTGAATCGAATAAGGCGCTGGGAATCGCTTAACCTTTCGCTTCAAAACGGCATTATTTCAACATGGACACTTGTAATTGGCCGTAAGCCCTTACCCGTAGCATTACCTTCGAACGAAGAGAGAACGCAAAGATAAACAGAAGCCAGAGAAGCGAACAAAGAATGCCTTACAGAGAAACTAATGTAGAATGCGTAGATAAGTACATAATTATGTAAATAAAATGCAGATTGTCTTAAAAGATTAAAATTAGTTAAAATTTTTATAAATCAGTTTATTATACATACATACCTACATATATATGTATCAGAGGGCTGCATGAATTCATTTACGACGGCTTATAAATTATTCGTATACAAAACGAACGAACCTGTTCGTATATATGTGTCGACACAACAATATTCCAGCAAAATAAAATTAAATTGAATTGAAATATATGAAATTTTTTTGTATGAATTTCCAAAAGTATTTTTTCTACGTACATATGTACAAACATACATACAGTTAGTCCCAAAATTGAGCGTACGGATATTTTTTGCTAATATTCGCAATATTTTACATGTTAAAAATTTTTTGTTAATTTTGTATTAAAATATGGCTTATATACGAATTTCTAAAAAGAATTCAGGTATGCAGTTTTATAGCCCATTAAATTTTAGTATAATAATGTGCAAAATTCAAATCTCTAAAAAATCGCGTTGAGTTTTGAGAATTTCTTTTGCGGACTGTCCTACGCATTTTTTTTCATATAAAGAAAAATTCTGAAAAGTGCTTATGCATTTTGTTCCATATAAAAAATTTCTTAGACATTTTTTTCCATATAAAAAATGTTTTTCATTCATTCACATTCTGCCATTTGAAGGTGGAAAATTTAAAACAGTATATATTACATAACATATACTACATACTTACATAATTCCAAACGCTGACTGTGTTGTATGTGAATTAGAATATTCAAATCTACTGTACTCTGTTTGGCTAGAAGTTTAAATGAATTCGTGCAGCCCTCTAATATGTATATACATATTTAGGTATTTAGATATTACTTATAAATCGGCACGTACATTCATATCTACGTATTTAATTCAACTAAAAATTATACTTCCTCCCTCATGTACTTCACTTCATTGACTGACCTCAACTTCGCTATAAATTAAACAAAGCAAAACATGATTTTTATGAGATGGAATTTCCCACAGAGGGTAACGGTAGAAAATAATTTTTGGTTATTCAGTATATTTTTCAGCTGACTACGGTGAAGCAATCTACTTTGCATTACCCGTAATGAATCAAGGCTGCGAAATTAATAAAATATTGCAGAACATTCTGCTATGCATTACCGACAATGCCTAAAAGAAGCGAAAAAATTAGAAGACATTATAAGGCAGTGCGTTCAAGAAAACGTTACCCTTAAAAGCGTTGTCCGATTTTTTGCTGGGTACACTTGCCCCTAGGTACATATGTATGTATGAATATATGCATATACGCTCACACACTTTCAAATATAAATATACAATTTTAATGCACAAAGGGAGTGTTAGAATGTTTGCAAAAACGTTTGGTTCGAACTGTTGCAAGGGGACAAAGCTGACATAATCCTCATGTTGAAAATTTCAAATAACAAATTCTTTAGAATACCTTTTGCTACATACATGCATGCATATGTACATTAGGGTGGTTCTTAAAAAATTCAAATTATCGATTATTTTCAGTCTCACCCCCTCAATGGGTAATAACACGATCACATATAAATCTTGGTTCCATTTGGAGACGGTTAGGGCGTGTCGCAAAGGGGGCAAAGTTCAGATTCTTCTATAGAGACTCAAAAAATTAAAATAATATTTTTTTTTCATCTTATACCTAAAATCGATACTACCATAGTCGAAGATATCACATATAAATTTTGGTCCCGATTGGAGTTGGTTAAAGCGTGTCGCAAAGGGTTCAAAGGCCAGAAGCCTCTATGGAGACTCAAAAAATTAGAAAAAAATTTTCCATTTAATACCCAAAATCGATACTACTAAAGTCGAAGATATCGAATGTAAATTTTCGTGCCGATTGCAGTCGGTTAACACGTTTTCATAGGGTAATATGAAGTTTGAACCCTGCGCGACAGACCTTAACAGTTTCCAAAAGGAACCAAAATTTACATGTGATTTCTTCGACTATAGTAGCGTCGACGTAGTGGTTGAGGCTTAGGAAATCTGATGTAAAAATTTACTTCCTACATTTAAGGACCACCCTAATGTACATATCTTATATGCAGCTTGCAGTGGCTGCTTTGCATTCAGAAAAAAAAATTGGTTTACTAGATGTTGCTAGAATATGAAAAATTTGTATGCAAATATGTATTTTTTGTGAATATGTAACCAGGGTACAGCTGAAAAATTTACTTTGCATGCACGTGTGTGTGGTAGTGGGCCCATGCAAGATAAAGAATCCTATGTAAATAATTCTTTTAAACAA
>NW_023458560.1:28618832-28620259 GCF_013731165.1 Rhagoletis pomonella
TTGTTTAAAAGAATTATTTACATAGGATTCTTTATCTTGCATGGGCCACACACACGTGCATGCAAAGTAAATTTTTCAGCTGTACCCTGGTTACATATTCGCAAAAAATACATATTTGCACAAAAATTTTTCATATTCTAGCAACATCTAGTAAACCAATTTTTTTTTCTGAATGCAAAGCAGCCACAGCAAGCTGCATATAAGATATGTACATTAGGGTGGTCCTTAAATGTAGGAAGCAAATTTTTACATCAGATTTCCTAAGCCTCAACCACTACGTCGATGCTACTATAGTCGAAGAAATCACATGTAAATTTTGGTTCCTTTTGGAAACTGTTAAGGCCTGTCGCGCAGGGTTCAAACTTCATATTACCCTATGAAAACGTGTTAACCGACTGCAATCGGCACCAAAATTTACATGCGATATCTTCGCCTTTAGTAGTGTCGATTTTGGGTATTAAATGGAAAATTTGTTTCTAATTTTTTGAGTCTCCATAGAGGCTTCTGGCCTTTGAACCCTTTGCGACACGCTTTAACCAACTCCAATCGGGACCAAAATTTATATGTGATATCTTCGACTATGGTAGGTATAAGATGAAAAAAAAAAAATTATTTTAATTTTTTGAGTCTCTATAGAAGAATCTGAACTTTGCCCCCTTTGCGACACGCCCTAACCGTCTCCAAATGGAACCAAGATTTATATGTGATATATGTGATCGTGTTATTACCCATTGAGGGGGTGAGACTGAAAATAATCGATAATTTGATTTTTTTAAGAACCACCCTAATGTACATATGCATGCATGTATGTAGCAAAAGGTATTCTAAAGAATTTGTTATTTGAAATTTTCAACATGAGGATTATGTCAGCTTTGTCCCCTTGCAACAGTTCGATTCAAACGTTTTTGCAAACATTCTAACTCCCTTTGTGCATTAAAATTGTATATTTATATTTGAAAGTGTGTGAGCGTATATGCATATATTCATACATACATATGTACCTAGGGGCAAGTGTACCCAGCAAAAAATCGGACAACGCTTTTAAGGGTAACGTTTTCTTGAACGCACTGCCTTATAATGTCTTCTAATTTTTTCGCAACTTTTAGGCATTGCCGGTAATGCATAGCAGAATGTTCTACAATATTTTATTAATTTCGCAGCCTTGATTCATTACGGATAATGCATAATAGATTGCTTCACCGTAGTCAGCTGAAAAATAGACTGAATAACCAAAAATTATTTTACCGTTACCCTCTGTGGAAAATTCCATCTCATAAAAATCATGTTTTGCTTTGTTTAATTTATAACGAAGTTGAAGTCAGTCAATGAAGTGAAGTACATGAGGGAGGAAGTATAATTTTAAGTTTAATTAAATACGTATGTATCAGAGAACAGCTTTGAGTATGATCGAGCCTTTTTGATCACAC
>NW_023458560.1:28620359-28622118 GCF_013731165.1 Rhagoletis pomonella
GATGTGTCTGATATTGACGAGCTGGTTAGAAATTAAAATATGCGAAATTTATCTGCAATTTTTCCCAAGGAAATTTATTGTTATAGGTGTAGGTGTAATCCAAGAAAATTTACGTAACTTCTTTTGAGTATACTTTTATATATATATATGTACGCATGTATAAATAAAAAAAAAAGTTCTTAAAAACTAAAAATACTTCTAATTTTTAACCCATTCTTAATATTAACGAATTAACTTTGATACAAAAACCGGGATTTAGTGGTCTGGTTAAGCTTTTAACTTTTGATCGAATAACATTTCATAAAAACAGAAGCTATTTTTTTCCTTCAAAATATGTAACACAACAGAGGTAAGTTAACATAACTTTTAGTTGAAAAATTTTAATTGGATCAAATCACAAATCAGCAAATCAGGAGCTTAGTATATACTTAATATATCGACGGCTGAGTGACTCGAGCAAACTCGCTTAGGCGGTCACAACGCCAATAAAAAGAATAAGAAAGAAAGATCGACCTATCTCTGCAGCCGCGGCGTTCTTCAACCAAGTTCTGAAGTGTTCTTCAGTCATATAGCGAGATAGGTCGATCTTTGAATCAGCTGCCGATATGGTAATAATATTTTAGACGCTTACACGTCAGCCGAGACTTTTTGCTTAGCTAATCCTCCAATTGGCCATTTATGTCTTGAATTATAACACAAATGGAGGGACCCACATCTTAACACCACCTGCGAATGGCAAATGGATTTTTTAAGTAGCTTTTTCAAGGCTGAAATACACCGCCTGCCAAGGGGTGACCGCTATTAGAAACCACTTTATCCAATTTTCGGAATCTCTGTTTCTCTCGCTATCTCTATCTTTATATCTATCTTTGACCTTTTATTGTATTTTTTCTTATATCAAGTTTTTTTTTAGTTTACCTTGATCTTTGTGTTTGGATATATTTTTATCTCCATATTTATCTTTATTCTTTTCCCCATCTACATATTCACCTTTACCTTCATCCTTGTATTAATCTTAATTTAAATCTTAATCTTAAGCCACTGCCTGGCTTGTTTCACGTACCAATATTAAAGCTTAAATTTAGGCGGAATTTCCTTCCCCAACCAACCACCATTTCCGCCGCCTTCGCCATGTTGATTCACTACCGCTGCTGAAGAAGTTTCACTTCAAAAAATCATGGGTTCTAGTAGCCCATTGATTCACTCAGAAGGTGTTAAATAAAAAAATTTAGAATATCGTAAAAAAATTTATTTACATCTTTTAACTACTTTAAAATTCAGGATTTGCCATGTCTGAAAACAAAAATTTAAATTATAAGTTAGAGATACATATTTGAAGTATAAATAAAGGCGTTTTGCGATATAAAATAACTACAACACTGAGTGTATGTAAGCATAAATTCAAATTTGAGTTTAAAATGTTAAATCTGGCGATTTGTCGTTTGTAGCTTGAATAATTCTTCCGAATCATCTAAACTTTTTCCCATCAGTCGAACTTAGCTAAAATAAGACAATTCAGTGTTTTCTTTCTCACCATTGCTAATTTTTATTGAAGTTAGGGATTACGACACTCTACATTTGGCTTAGTTACACTTTATGTGGATGAGTTTGTTTTGCTTGCCACTTTCATTCAAGTGATTGCGACAAATCGTAGATTTATCAGCATACCCACTAACATACGATACATATATGTATATGCTACAAGCTTTCTCACCAAAAGTCTTGATCTAGTTTCACACTTTCCTACATATGTATGTAC
>NW_023458560.1:28622128-28622405 GCF_013731165.1 Rhagoletis pomonella
ATACACATGTAACCATAAGTGGGCGTGGCTACGCCCATTTACCAAAATTTTTTAATATTCTTATTTTTCGTCTAAAACTTATTATAAATATCAATTTTGAGTGAATAATCTCCAGTAGTTACTAAAATATCGCAGTTTTCGTATTTCTGAAAATTACCGTTATATGGGAAGTAGGCGTGGTTATTGAGCGATTTTAAAAATTTTCGGCCATTTGGTATGTTATGCGAAGACCAACAACTGTGCCAAGTTTTGAAGAAATTGGTGCAGCGGTTACCAA
>NW_023458560.1:28622505-28626705 GCF_013731165.1 Rhagoletis pomonella
TATGTTATGCGAAGGCCAACAACTGTGCCAAGTTTGGAAGAAATTGGTGCAGCGGTTACCAAGATATACACATGTAACCATAAGTGGGCGTGGCTACGCCCATTTTCCAAAAATTTCCAATATTCTTATTTTTTGTCTAAAAATTATTGCAAATATCAATTTTGAGTGAATTATCTTCAGTAGTTACTAAAATATCGCAGTTTTCGTATTTCTGGAAATTACCGTTATATGGGAAGTGGGCGTGGTTAAAGTCCGATTTCGCCCATTTTCAATACCAACCTACCTTGGATTAAGGGAAACCTACATACCAAATTTCGTTGAGATATCTCAATTTTTGCTCGAGTTATCGTGTACACGGACAGACGGACAGACGGACAGACGGACAGACGGACGGACAGACAGACATGGCTTAATCGATTTCTTTTTTCATCCTGATCATTTATGTATACATTTGTCTATATCTATCTCGATTCGTTTTGGCTGTTACAAACAACCGTTATGTGAACAAAATTAATATACCCTTGTGCACAAGTGCGCTCGGGTATAAAAATAACTGATACTTTGGCTGTAAGCCTTAAAAGCATTTCCACTTGTGTGCAATCAAATCAAATTTACTGCCTTCAACAAGATGAATTAGCTGTGAAACTTGATAGTGATCTATATTTACACATACGTATATACATAAGTATGCAGATATATGTACACAGATATTGTATATATACCCGTAAACCGTGGACTAGTGAATCAAATTTCTAGTTCCGTACTATATCTTTATCGCCAAAAACGAACCATTCCGATGGTAACTAGATCCCCATCAGTCCAAAATCAGCGAAATGTGCTTTCAAAAAACTATCTTATTTCACTTTTTCCATTAGAAATCTATATCTAAAGTGACGAATTTAGGGTTGGTTCAGAACTATATAGAGAGGAATAAAGAACGAACTAGATCTTATTGTCGAATTTAGAACTAGTTCAGAACTATCGAAAAGGCATGCAGTGGGGGGCTTGTTTACTTAACATAAAAATGTGTTAGGCGGTTTTTTTGTTCAAATAGGCTTCCATTCTGCACTTCACAGATGCTCTTTCATAGTTTGGTAATACAATTGGGATCTTCTGGAATCTAACCAGTAACAGCAAGCACCTCTGCAAACTCAGCTGCAGCCAAAGGTACATATGTAAACGTGCATTTCTTACAATCATTCAAACAAATTTAATCTCAAATTGAAACACACTTTTACCCAGCCAGCAAAATAATCGTAAACGAGCTCGTAATTGGATATTTTCTCGAAGAAAAACCGGCTAAGATGTCGTTTATGATAGCCATTTACGATTCGTTTTCGAGTACTTTTTCGCTTGAAATTTTCGAGCGCCTACGAACAGTCGTAACCGGATCGAAAAAGCATTCGTATGCGAATATTATATATTATAAAATATTGTGGTTCAAGAAAAATTGTCAACAGAATGAAAGTATTTTCTTGTGCTGACAAATTACGACAAGCCTCTTTCTTTTACTTTTTTTTTATTTTATCGTTTACGAGCCTTTCTCTAACTTTTTGCCGATCGAGAATCCCTCGTAAAACATAATGTTCGTAAAATGTACGTTTTCTTGATGGCTGGGTATTTGAAAATAATTTTAAATCGCACACATGGAAAAACAAAAGCTTTTGAAAAATCATGATACTTTTTTCTTTCGTCTGTCGCTTTTTGAACTGGTTCGGAACTATCGAAAAAGGAATGCAGCGGGGGTGCAATTGACACTTCCTAGGGCATCGCCATGTTGAATTCGCCAGTTGTTTGCATGCAAAAGAGATTTATCGCGACCCAGTAATGGGTCTGAATGTACTAGAAGCGCACCAATTCAGAACTAGAGATTTCCCCCACAGGGTACAGATGTTAGCCACTATGAATGTAGTACAGTGGCGTACCCAGGATTTGGGTTAGGGGCGGAGGGGGGGAGGGGGAGATGAAAACAAAATTTCCATCGATAACTTAAATCTGTGAACACAATGGCTAGAGGCGTCGCCTGAGTGCATTCTTTCATATATTTATGTATGTGCCAGTTTTACCGTTATATATTTTTAAACCCGAGTGCACTTGTGCACAAGGGTATTATAACTTTGTTCACATAACCGTTGTTTGCAACAAGCAAAACGAATCGAGATAGATATAGACAAATGTATACATAAATGATCAGAATGAAAAGAGAAATCGATTAAGCGGTGACTGTCTGTCCGCCCGTCCGTCCGTCCGTCTGAGCACACGATAACTCGAGCAAAAATTAAGATATCTTAACAAAACTTGGTACATGCACTTCTTTTGGGCGTAGGACGGACGGTATTGAAAATGGGCGAAATCGGACAATAACCACGCCTACCTCCCATATAACGGTAATTTTCAGAAATACGAAAACTGCGATATTTTAGTAACTACTGAAGATTATTCACTCAAAATTAATATTTACAATACTTTATATTTTAGACGAAATATAAGAATATTAGAAATTTTTGAAAAACGGGCGTAGCCACGCCCACTTATGATCACATATATGTATATCGGTAACTGTTCTATCAATTTGTACCAAACTCGGTATGGTTATTGTGCTTGCCACATAAAAGCAAAACGTTGAAAATTTTTGAAATCAGACTAAAATTACGGCCGCTTTTCATATAACGGTAAATTTCAGAAATGCTTTAAATTTCAATATTTCGAAATTTAAGGATGCTGGTTTACTTAAAATTTATAAACCCGCTTATCATGTAGCGGTAGCTTTCGGAAAGGTGGAAAACATATATTTAATACTTGCGCCGGCTATTTAATGTTCGGCTCCGGCCGAACTTAGACTTTCTTACTTGTTTATCTACTCGTTTATTCCATGGGGTCTTCATGCTTTATTTATATTTACTATACCGTTTTAAAAATCTGAAAATTCACTGCGGGAAATATTTTTATTCTCTTTTTGTCTACGCCTTCTCGTTTTTGCCTTTATAAGTTTTGAAAAAAGGTTTTGAACGAACCATTATATCACATTCCTAGGCAAGTTTTGAAAGAATATTTTCGATACTAAATTTTATTATAACAAAATGTTGAAATCAGCTTCGTATAGAAACAGTGCCAATGTTGATTAAGAAAGAGATGTTCTTAAATATCATAACTTTACGATACTCACATATTGACTCGATTTGACTATTTATTTTATTATATTTTAATTTGAATTATTTGTTTATAAAAATATAGTTCATTCCTTAACAAACACTAAATGAAAATAGGTTTAATCTTTGAACAACATTAAAACAAAAATCGACAAGTTTTCGTAAAAATTTCGAACTTTCTATTTCAATTTTATCTCTTAATATTTTTTCAGGTTTTTAACTCATTCAATTTTAGTCTAATAAAGTGCAAATTTAAAGTAGCTGTGATTTACAGTTGATGTATGGCATATTTTTGACGATGTCGGTAATTTTCTTTCATATTATCTATGTATGTTCGACGATTTTTTCAATGAAGAAAATGAGCAACACCTTCATCAAAAAAAAATATATATTAAAAATCAACGATAAGTCGCAGCTATGTATTTTAAACTGCATACTCAAAATATGTATTTCTAGGAAATCTAATTAAAAAGCTTTACGAAAGTTTGTTGATTTTTTTAATGTTGCGCAAAGATTAAACTTTGGATTTAAACGGGTTTTGTAAATAAACAAATAATTAAAATTATATACTTTTAAGATAAATGGCGAATTTAGTTAACATGTATAAAGTTTTGATAAGCACTTGAAATTTCAAGTTTTAGTACTGAACTCAAAGAAGATGTCTCTTTTATCCATTCATAATAACTTAAAAAAATTTTGTTTGTTAAGGAGTGTATCTTAAAATATCTGCCTTGACATTTATGTTAAAAGTGTAAAATATGTAAATGTACCTACATAAACTTTCCCGTGAATACCATCGAATCATTGGTTTTGAGGTGAATATATGTATGCATGCATGCATATGAGCAAATTAAAAAGTCGAGGGTAAAATAGTATTGTGTTATTAATTCAAAAATAAAAAGTTTCATTTCACTGACGAAGGGGGGAGGCGGGGATCTATCCCCCCAGATCCCCCCTGGCTACGCCACTGATGTAGTATATACAAATATCTACATAGTTTCAAATACAAGTAAATATGTGATTTTACAAACTAGTTTGTTTAAAAGAATTA
>NW_023458560.1:28626805-28631347 GCF_013731165.1 Rhagoletis pomonella
AAAAAAAAAATTTAAATAAGTAAGTTAGAGATACATATTTGAAGTATAAATAAAGGCGTTTTGCGATATAAAATAATTACAACACTGAGTGTATGTAAGCATAAATTCAAATTTGAGTTTAAAATGTTAAATTTGGCGATTTGTCGTTTGTAGCTTGAATAATTCTTCCGAATCATCTAAACTTTTTCCCATCAGTCGAACTTAGCTAAAAAAAGACAATTCAGTGTTTTCTTTCTCACCATTGCTAATTTTTATTGAAGTTAGGGATTACGACACTCTACATTTGGCTTAGTTAGACTTTATGTGGATGAGTTTGTTTTGCTTGCCACTTTCATTCAAGTGATTGCGACAAATCGTAGATTTATCAGCATACCCACTAACATACGATACATATACATACATATGTATATGCTACAAGCTTTTTCACCAAAAGTCTTGATCTAGTTTCACACTTTCCTACATAAGTATATATACACTTGTCAAGTGCTGAACAGCAACTGAGAAAAGATTGCTTCTATGAAAGCATTTGGATGTAGTAAAGTTTAGTAGCTTTGAAATGGAAATTTGTAGCATTGAAAACGACGAAAATAAACCAACGAATTTTAAAAGCTTAACATATACTCTCAATAGTATGTACAATACAAGGACTTAAAGTTTTCAAGCAAGCATGGAAAGGCGTCGATGTGAATGCGTGAATCAATGTGTGGAGAGTTAACAAACTGCTGTGGCTGTTAACCTTTGACACATTGTTACTTTCTAAGCTTTCAGGCGATTACGCTTACAGACAAACACATACGGTGATGCTACATACAAATATGTATATGTATGTGGATTTCTAGGATAAATAAGAGTAGCTACTTTGACGAGCTGGTCAGTTGTCATGCAGAATGAGAAAACTAAAAAAGAAAAATAACTGATACTTTAGCTGTAAGCGCCTTAAAAGCATTTCCACTTGTGTGCAATCAAATCAAATTTACTGCCTTCAACAAGATGAATTAGCTGTGAAACTTGATAGTGACCTATATTTACGCATACGTATGTACACATGAGTATGCAGATATATGTACACAGATATTGTATATATACCCTGCAGGGAAACCGTGGACTAGTGAATCAAATTTCTAGTTCCGTACTATATCTTTATCGCCAAAAACGAACCATTCCGATGGTAACTAGATCCCCATCAGTCCAAAATCAGCGAAATGTGCTTTTAAAAAACTATCTTATTTCACTTTTTCCATTAGAAATCTATATCTAAAGTGACGAATTTAGGGTTGGTTCAGAACTATATAAAGAGGAATAAAGAACGAACTAGATCTTATCTGTCGAATTTAGAACTAGTTCAGAACTATCGAAAAAGCATGCAGTGGGGGGGGGGGCCTGTTTACTTTACATAAAAATGTGTCTGGCGGCTTTTTTGTTCAAATAGGCTTCCATTCTGCACTTCGCAGATGCTCTTTCATAGTTTGGTAATACAAAACGAAAATTTGTGTTAACATTTTAACATCTTGAGATCTTCTGGAATCTAACCAATAACAGCAAGCACCTCTGCAAACTCAGCTGCAGCCAAAGGTACATATGTAAACGTGCATTTCTTACAATCATTTAAACAAATTTAATCTCAAATTGAAACACACGTTTACCCAGCCAGCAAAATAATCGTAAACGAGCTCGTAATTGAATATTTTCTCGAAGAAAAACCGGCTAAGATGTCGTTTATGATAGCCATTTACGATTCGTTTTCGAGTACTTTTTCGCTTGAAATTTTCGAGCGCCTACGAACAGTCGTAACCGGATCGAAAAAGCATTCGTATGCGAATATTATATATTATAAAATATTGTGGTTCCAGAAAAATTTCCAACAGAATGAAAGTATTTTCTTGTGCTGAAAAATTACTACAAGCCTCTTTCTTTTACTTTTTTTTTATTTTATCGTTTACGAGCCTTTCTCTAACTTTTCGCCGATCGAGAATCCCTCGTAAAACATAAAGTTCGTAAAATGTACGTTTTCTTGCTGGCTGGGTATTTGAAAATAATTTTAAATCGCACACATGGAAAAACAAAAGCTTTTGAAAAATCATGATACTTTTTTCTTTCGTCTGTCGATTTTTGAACTGGTTCGGAACTATCGAAAAAGGAATGCAGCGGGGGTGCAATTGACACTTCCTAGGGCATCGCCATGTTTATCGCGACCCAGTACTGGGTCTGAATGTACTAGAAGCGCACCAATTCAGAACTAGAGATTTTCCCCACAGGGTACAGATGTTAGCCACTATGAATGTAGTACAGTGGCGTAGCCAGGATTTGGCTTAGGGGGGGGATGAAAAAAAATTTCCATCGATAACTTAAATCTGTGAACACAATGGCTAGAGGCGTCGCCTGAGTGCATTCTTTCATATATTTATGTATGTACCAGTTTTACCGTTATATATTTTTAAACCCGAGTGCACTTGTGCACAAGGGTATTATAACTTTGTTCACATAACGGTTGTTTGTAACAGGCAAAACGAATCAAGATAGATATAGACAAATGTATACATAAATGATCAGAATGAAAAGGGAAATCGATTAGCCACGCCCACTTATGATCACATATATGTATATCGGTAACCGTTCTATCAATTTGTACCAAACTCGGTATGGTTATTGTGCTTGGCACATAAAAGCAAACCGTTGAAAATTTTTGAAATCGGACTAAAATTACGGCCGCTTTTCATATAACGGTAAATTTCAGAAATGCTTTAAATTTCAATATTTCGAAATTTAAGGATGCTAGTTTACTTAAAATTTATAAACCCGCTTATCATGTAGCGGTAGCTTTCGGAAAGGTGGAAAAATATATATTTAATACTTGCGCCGGGTATTTAATGTTCGGCTCCGCCCGAACTTAAACTTTCTTACTTGTTTATCTACTCGTTTATTCCATGGGGTCTTCATGCTTTATTTAAATTTAAAAAAATTAAATTACTATACCGTTTTAAAAATCTGAAAATTCACTGCGGGAAATTTTTTTATTCTCTTTTTGTCTACGCCTTCTCGTTTTTGCCTTTATAAGTTTTGAAAAAAGGTTTTGAACGAACCATTATATCACATTCCTAGGCAAGTTTTGAAAGAATATTTTCGATACTAAATTTTATTTAAACAAAATGTTGAAATCAGCTTCGTATAGAAACAGTGTCAACGTTAATTAAGAAAGAGATGTTCTTAAATATCATAACTTTACGATACTCACATATTGGCTCGATTTGACTATTTATTTTATTATATTTTAATTTGAATTGTTTGTTTATAAAAATATAGTTCATTCCTTAACAAACACTAAATGAAAGTAGGTTTAATCTTTGAACAACATTAAAACAAAAATCGACAAGTTTTCGTAAAAATTTCGAACTTTCTATTTCAATTTTATCTCTTAATATTTTTTCAGCTTTTTAACTCATTCAATTTTAGTCTAATGAAGTGCAAATTTAAAGTAGCTGTGATTTACAGTTGATGTATGGCATATTTTTGACGATGTCGGTAATTTTCTTCCATATTATCTAAGTATGTTCGACGATTTTTTTAATGAAGAAAATGAGCAACGCCTTCATCAAAAAAAAAAATATATTAAAAATCAACGATAAGTCGCAGCTTTGTATTTAAAACTTGCGTTTTTTTTTTGTATTGATCGGGCTACAAGACTGCATACTCAAAATATGTATTTCTAGGAAATCTTATTAAAAAGCTTTACGAAAGTTTGTTGACTTTTTTAATGTTGCGCAAAGATTAAACCGTGGATTTATACGGGTTTTGTAAATAAACAAATAATTAAAATTATATACTTTTAAGATAAATGGCGAATTTAATGAACATGTATAAAGTTTTGATAAGCACTTGAAATGTCAAGTTTCAGTACTGAATTCAAAGAAGATGTCTCTTTTATCCATTCATAATAACTTAAAAAAAATTTGTTTGTTACGGAGTGTATCTTAAAATATCTGCCTTGACATTTATGTTAAAAGTGTAAAATATGTAAATGTACCTACATAAACTTTCCCGTGAATACAATCGAATCATTGGTCTTGAAGGGAATCTATGTATGCATGCATGCATATGAGCAAATTAAAAAGTCGATGCAATTTATCGTCGAAAAGTACAGTTTTTGTATAGATTATAGATTATTTCCCAACACTGTGGGGAACTAAGCAAAATGGCCTAGTGTATTTCGCAAATATTCAAATACATAATCTACCAACCGATAATTTTATATTATATTCATTATTAAAAGATAATTTGTCATCAGTCTGAAATAAAAAAATTATAAATCGGAAGGGTAAAATAGTATTGTGTTATTAATTCAAAAATAAAAAGTTTCATTTCACTGACGAAGGGGGGGCGGATGGATCTATCCCCCAGATCCCCCCCCCCCCCCCCCCCTGACTACGCCACTGATGTAGTATATACAAATATCTACATAGTTTCAAGTACAAGTAAATATGTGATTTTACAAACTAGTTTGTTTAAAAGAATTATTTACATAGGATTCTTTATCTTGCATGGGCC
>NW_023458560.1:28631447-28649021 GCF_013731165.1 Rhagoletis pomonella
GTATATGCGTGGCTCATTTATTACATTAAATTACGTTTTTAGATTTTTGGAGAAGAATTTGTCTTTCCATAAATTTTTCCTTTCCTATATTTTGTTTTCCAATTTCTCTCTTTCTCAGGCGCTTCACACCTCTAAATTTCCACGCAGATCCATCAATTGAATTCTTGACGCATGTCCTTCATCAGACATCAGCAGCAATTAGCAATATCATAGCATCATCTTTTTTAGCATTATTAATATCATTTTAGGCAAGCATTTTTTTTGTTCGGTTATTTGTGCTGGTTGACACAGCTCAGAAAGGACATACATATATTAAATTTCGTTTGCGCCGCTGCTGAGTCTCAGTTAAACGGCATTATTAAATGTGCTGGTGGGTAGATGCAAGTGCGCAAATAATCCCAAGGTCTCACTACCACCTACTTCATGGCACTTAAACTTGCAGGCACAAACAATAATCGCAAGTAACAAAGCGATGTGAATGTAATTAACACCAGCACACACACACACACACATGAACACACAGAGATACAATCACAAAAGTACAAGCATACCGAATTGTTGACTGCTTCGAATAAGGATACTTGCGGCAGCAAACAAATATGAAACATGAAACCGAATTGCAGAGAAGAAACAAAAGCTTGTAAATGGGGAATTTACGCACATTAATGCTTAACTAATGCTTCGGACAACACATAAAGCTGTGCATACAAAAACTTGCTTACTTACACACAAACATACACAAATAGGTACTAACGAACAGTGTTGCAGCGAATCATTTTTAGCGGTAGCCAAATTCCTTTAAAAAAGAGGGCTAAAAAAGAGCTAAAAAAAGGCGTTGAGGTTAAAAGTACATATAAAAGTATACACGCAAACATTTTCAATAAGTAATGGTATAGAAAACCAATGAACTCTGAAAAAAAGCTAATATTTTATCCAACCAAAAATCTTTTTATATAAAAGGGGAAATATACAACACCAGCTTGTTGGCGCTCGATCAAGTGATTGTACCATCAGGCTGAAGCATATAACTTACCAGCACGCTGGTACAATATTTATTTTCTTTACAAATGAGCTAGATGAAAGATCGAAATATGTCTATATGTATATGTATATATCAGTCTTTCTTAGTTTAAAAATTCATCTCCTACATAAATGCAAAAAAAATAGATCAGATTAAGCATATACAACTTTTTCATGCCAAGTATGAATAAATTCTCCAAAGGGCTAAAAAAGGACTAGGGCCAATTTTAAATTTATGTGGCCAAAAAAAGTATGTGGTAGCTAAAACGGCAAAGGACTAAAACGGCAACACTGCTAACGAATAAGTAAACTCCAAATATTGCATGCGTAAATATAGTACTTAGTAATAAATATGTATGTATTGTATTTGTTAATCTGCCAAATTTGCGTACATTTGGTTCTTATTTGTTCCAGCTTTGTTTCGCTTAGTTGCGTGTGCAGCGCTTGACCAGTGGTGTGGCATTTGTAATCAGAGACTGCGAACATTGTGGCACACAGGTGAGAGCTGCAGCAATTAAATTCGATGTAACTACCCTGCAGTACGGGGGACCGACTACAGGACTGATGAATCAGTAGCTACCTGGTAAACTCCGTCAATTACCGACCGACTACTGGCATTGTATTTCAGCGATTACCTTTACAAGGCAATGTTCTAGGTGGCAGTCACCATCGGCTCTCTCTGCACTACCGGGAGTTACTAAACTAGTCACTTGCGTGATTTATGGGCGCCTTCTATCGAAATTTTTCGCTATTCTGCTTCCGACTGGTTCAACTCTGCACTACCATGTGCACTACCACGGGTTAATAGAGTAGCTACTTACCTACGAGTCGGTGCAGTAGCGGTTCAAAAGTAGCGATTGACTCCAACAGTACTGGAGGCTAAAACACCACCATATTACACACACACACACATACCCTGTATCATATGTATGTATGTGCATTAGGGAGGCAAAGCCAAAGAAGGCGGTCGAGCGTTGCTTTATAATCTGGCAAAACAAAATACTAACAAAACCAAAAGTCAACAGTGTGTGTGTATGAGTGTGCAGTACTGAATTAACGGAAATGACACACTCCCTGCAGAAAAAACATTCTCAATTGATAAAAAATAACCAACTTGTTGTTAGCGTTTTTGCGAGATTTCAATAAGATATGTAACTTGTAGTGAGCTACAGTAAGCTAACTAGTAAAAAGTTGGAAAATAATGCAGAAGTAATCGGGAGATTGTTTTATTTTTAACCAAGATTCTATTTAAATATCCTCATACAAATTTTACTTTGAATACACTTTCTTTGTGTACTTCACAATTACTTTTTTGAATTGAGGAAAAATAAAAGGAAGTTCGAAATTTTATGTTCAGCCCAACTGTGAATACTCCCGGGGAGTTTGTTCTCCGGGAACTTGTCTCTCCCGAGAAAGAAATCCTCTAATAATTAATTCCCAGGGAGTAGCATTTTCACCGAAAATTTGGGAGGAGGAAATTTGAACTTCGAAAAAGCGGTTTGACACTTTTTTGACAGCTCAACTCCGCCATTTAAAGTAAAAAATCCTCAGGGAATTTTTATTCATGATAGGAGGAAAGGGAAAAGAGAAAAAACTGCCAGGGAGTTTCTGTTCAGAATCGGCCTGATTATCATTTTGAAGTTCGAATATGGGACCACCTACAGCTGAATATGTAAACAAATATGAAATGTAATAAAATAAAGTAAATAAATAAATAACTAAAAAACAAAAAATATTTGTTTTTTGTTATTGATATTCTATGTCCAAAAGTAGTTAGTTACAAGTCAGTTGACATCAAATGCAGAGGTAACCACCCTTGACTATTTCGCAGCCATCGCCATAGAAATATAGTTAGCTTTCCTCAAGGGAAATATACAGATAATAGTGACCTTTAGTCCCTTCTTAATCAACTTCAAGTTAACTTATAGTTAGATACATTTCCTGCAGGGCTGCTGCGCTGCCGTTTTTGGGGAAACAAAAGATTTTGCTGCGCGGGTAATTAGATAATTACGCTGAAGTGTTGTTTGGATTGTTGAACACATTATACACAATTAAAAGATAAACAATAGCATGGCCGGTCGGCCAGTCGCAGTAGCCGGGACACATAGGCGCGAAGCATGAATGAATGCATAAATTGCCTTTTGGTGGTTGTGTTTATTGTTATTGTTGTCAACGGACCAACAAGGCATGAAACAGGGGAGATAGAAATTGTGTGCTGATTTTAATGCTAATTTGAAGAGTTATACAATTTACAATTTAATTTCATATTGTTCATAGATATTTGCGACCATTGAGAGCATTTAAATGTGTATGCGCAGGTATTTGAGTGCGACGCTGATGACAGTCTTTAGTGTGTTGCTCAATATGGTGACTATGAGCGCGCTGCTGAAAAAATAAATAAAATTTTAATTTAATATACATACATACATATGAAGGTAATTAGGTCAGTTTGTTTGTGCGAACACCTAACACAAAATGGGAACTCACACAAAATAAAGACTCATATCCCTACAACCTAAAGAAAGCAACGCAGTTGGAGAAAGAAATATGAGTAATGAGGTTTATGAAGGTCTACATCTTTGCGGATATATTTTTGAATCAATGTGAATTAGTTTTTTGAATTTCTAACGAACCTATTGGTATTTCCGTTTCTAAAAAAAATGTCGCTTTTTCATCGCCCCTTTCTTTTTAGTGTTCGATTCTAAATTAAAGGCAAACGCTGAGGAAATTTTGTGTGCGCTTCTTACAAAGTCACACTCTTGTAAGGCAAACAAAGTCACATTCTCTGCCCTTTGAAGCTTTAATAAATAGGGGAGTTTGTTGCCCTGAAAATCAGGTGTTTGCTTAAAACGACAATATTTTGGAGTACGTGAGCTAAACAAGGACAAGAAGGCAAAAACATGCCCTTTTAAAGGGTTCAGTGTAATATCAAACACATTTTGCACCGCGGAAGTGCAACATTTTTTGGAAGTAACAAAATCACCATAAGTGAAACCATTATTTTTTTGGTAAAGTTTGTAAAATAAGGGACACTAAGTAAATATGTATGTATTTACACCAGTGGTGCACACGGGAGTCTCTTTCGATGCTGTGCACCACTGATTTAGACTAACAAAGGTTGCGTTCACACAGGAAAGGGGCCATAACCGGGCGGAGTCATTCCTAGCTTTCAAATTAATGTTGCTACATGAAAGTCTTCATAGAGCAAGCTCTTTCAATTTTTCTTTTTGATTTTTCAGCTTTAAGACTCTGATAATAAAACGCAAATATTGTAGCCGCTCCTCATTGAAGGTCAGTTTTATGTTATGATCCTTACGGTCGATTCCATTCAAAAAGCTTCGCTTCATGCAGTGTGAACACCAGCAGCTCTGCTCCGCTCTTCCTTGTTTCGCGCGGCATTTCGTGTGAACGCACCCTAAGAAAAAAATAAGTTTTGTCGGTAAAAATGCTACTAGAGCAAATTACTCTCCAGAAAGGTTTATACACTTTCTGTTTGATGATTGAAAATCGCTGTCCGCGCAGTTATCTTTTATATACGGGAGCAAACGGAAATCTTTAGATGCCCAATCAGGACTGTACGGCGGATGATCCCAGTAATTCGTTGTTTTGAGTGCTTAAAACAGGATGAGTCCAGCGCCTTCGTCTTGACTTGTGGGCTGTTTCGGAGGGACAACTGCTAAACTTAAACGTAATAAATACCTACATATAAGCCATGACGTGTATCTTATGTGAGTAAATATATAACCAGCGCCATCTGTCATTGCATCAGAAATTTGTGTTATATCTTATATTAATTTAAGTCTCCGTAGTATTCGTCTTCTTGTTTTGTTTTCGTGTATAAGTTGGCTAAATGCGACTTTTCAAACAGGTAGCAACCCTCCTAAAAATAATTTAGTAATAAGTAAATCTCTTGCGTCTGAAATTGTGATACTTATTTTAATTACCTGATGAATTAAGTTTAATATGTAGATATTATGTATGTATATAGACGTGACAACCCTTCAGAAATAAAGCACATTGAAACCCATTTCAATTCATACCCATCTTTTAATAATTCCTTTAATTCATTAAATAATAAGAGTTTAACTTTATAAACAGGTCGCAACCCCCTTTAATATTCTAAATGCTCACACTAAATCGTATGTTCACTTAAATAAAATTCGACTTTACAAACAGGTGGCACCCCTGCTCAAAATATATTTAAAGTAAAACCTTGTTAAACCATTTTCCCAACAACACCCAAATGGTGATACACATTTAAATTATTTAATTCCCTTAAATCAAGTAAAATTTAATTTTTGAAACAGGTACACATGTACTTAAGAAATACAGTTTTTTGAAGGCCATTTTGATTGATACCCATATCGTAGTAGTTAATTTAATCTATTGTATTGTATTGAAAATAACTTTGTAAGGTGGTGGCAACGCTGTTCAAAACAGTTTCCAACTAAAACCTTGTTACATATTTAAATTATCTAATTCCCTTAATTCAAGTGAAATTGAATTTTTGAAACTGGTGGCAACCATCCAACGTTCATCAGCTTCGAACATAATTGTTTTTCAATGGCTTACACTGCTTTTTCAAACAGCACTTCCGGTTTTTAAACAGTTTATAAACCTACCGACGTTTCGATCGAAATAAATATTCCGTTGAATAGGACGGATGACATGATCGCGAAAAGGCGAAGAAAATGTTTTATCGTACTAACGAAAATCCATGCATTTCAGGAAGGAAATTGACATAAAACGTTAAGTTCTCATAATCATTTGTGCGTAGAACTAAGAAAGAAGCAAGACTGAACCCTAAAGAGTCATTACTTTCTGACTCTTAAATTTCACTGTATGTACAAAAAAAAAAACGTTTTAAAAAACAATAAAATTGTGGTGTATTTTTTAACGAATTTCGTCATTCCTTACATCATTAATAATTGTTAACTAAATTATAAATTAGAATACTTAAGATTTATTAGAAAAATTCTTCACTAACTGCATATTGCCCTTTTGCGGTCAACATGTCGTATACGTAACATATGTACATATGTACAAATGGACGGGGCTCACATTTCATGTGTTTAATTTGTTTCAAATTTTTAGGGTTGATGGACAAACATAAATAATTAATAAATATGAAATTTGAGCTTGATTAATACATTTTTAAAGACTCTACTGCACAAAAACAAAAACAAATCGTTTTAATAGTTTTACAAATATCTCGAGATAGGGGCGAGGAATAAATTTGAAAAAAGTCACACAGATAAATATTTTTTTAATTTTTTTCTTCTTGAAAAATTCTTTACATACATAATTTCTTAATTGCTTAATTTCTAGCCTCTGTAGCATATCCTTGAACTTTATACGCGATCTGGGTGAGAGTCTTCCTAAAGTAAAATAGAAAAATTGATTAGAAAATTATTCAATTTTGCTTAAATTTAAGCATAATTAATTTTTATTATGGACCAGCATTTTTTCATATTCAAAAAGCGACTAGAATTCTTGAGCAAAGTCGAGCAGTCTATTCTGAATAAAAGTAGTATTATTTAGTAAGAATTTATTTTTAAATGTGCGTATAATATGTAAAAGTAATAACGTGCAAATGAAAATGAAAGTTTTACTGGAATGCAGCCCATAGTTCGTTGCATTAAAGTCATCCGAAATTACTCTTGCGTTGATCGCCCTGACTTTGGCCTCCTTTTGCATGACACATTAATGCTATTACATATGTACAAGTATGTATGTATGTATGTAATATATTGTATTCACAGATCTATCTTCCTTGCCATTGCCAGTTGATGCACAACCACTGTCTGACATTAATCGTCACAGTTGCACAATTTATGTATTGCTGTTTATTGCAGATTTACTTGCCACTCATGAAAGCAGTGACCGTGGTTGTCATCGCTAAAATGTTGCTGTCGTTGTTGCTGTTGTTGTTGTAACTACTACCCAGTTTATTGCTTTCGCCATTACTTTCGACGCCTGCAGGCAATGGAACGCCTCGTTGCGCCTTAACTTAATTGCCTTGAGGAATTAATTAACTTGAGGAATAATTTTCATTTTTCTCTAACTAAAGTAGTTACTTTGCCGTTGCTATAAGTTGAAGAAATAAGTAAGTATACGAGGAGTGCTGGGTATGCAGTTACAGTTGCACGGCTATTCTCAATCCCGACTCTTTCCACCTCGTGAGCAACCCATATGCGAGATGCGGTAGCCAATTCGAGTGGAGCCCTGGGGTCACCGCAGAAAGAGAGGGAGCTTCAGTGGGTATTTGGTTTAAGGACTCACTGAAGTCTGCAGCGTCTGTTCATCAGTAAGTGCAGCTGCATGTGGGTGTCTGTCTTGGAGCAAGAGGCTCGCTATATAAGCGTGTATTTGGTTGCGAAATCACCGGGGGTTGTGTGCTGGGTTTGGGACCCGTTACGTAAAAACCACTTCCAGTGAAGAAGCAAGGCAAAGCCTCGGATGAGATCCCCTTATGATGACGCCCATGGCAAACGTTTAAAGGACTACGATTGGAGGATCTAGAATATCAGGAACCTTAATGGGGAAGGTGCATCTGCCCGGCTTGTTCATATCCCCGTCAGGACAAAATCTGTCATCACCGCCATCCAAGAAATGCATTGGACGGGGCAAGGCAAGCAATGTCTGGGGCTTACGATGTCTACTACAGCTGCCATATAAAGGAGCGCTAATTCGGAGTTGGATTTTTGGTGGGAGAGAGACTCCGTCGCCGAGTACCGTCCTTCACCCCGATGGACGAGCGTCTAGCCACCATCCGCATCAAATCGGAATTCTTCAACATCTATGAGCGCTGGGAGCGCACATACGAGCGCTGCCCCCGCCATGATAACAAAATCGTGCTTGGCGACTTCAATGCCAGGGTGAGCATGGAAGGAATCTTTGGAACCGCCGTCGTAAAATTCAGCCTCCACGACGAAACGTCCGCCAACGGACTGAGATCCATCAAGCTACGTGGCTGCCTAGCGGAATGTCCTAGATCTCTAAACGAGATGACTGAGCAGTCTGCGCTTCACTTGCCATAGGATCCGGGACACCGGAACATACCAGGCAAGGAAAAGCCGGACGAACTAGCAAGATAGGGCACATATCTTCCACTTTCGCAGGCCTGGAAGGGATAGGCATGCCACTCGCTACATGCAAGCTAATTCAAGGGATCTGTCCCTTAAACTAGCAAGGAACAGGTGGGATAGCCTCGCCACTTGCAACAAATTTAAGCTCGCATGGCCAAAACGGGACAAAAAGTGGTCAAGAATCTCCTCATGTTGAGCAGTGGGGACCCAGCCGCAGCTGTGGGTCTGCTAACAGGCCTTGTTGCTACTGGAAGGCACGCGGAGGGGTTTGGGGTCCCCCATAATGACTTCTGCAGAAGCTGCAGAAATGAAGAGCCACACATTATTTCCTGCGGCACTAAAATTTCAATTAAAAAAATTCAAAAAGAGTTCGCTTTGAATGCAATACCACACACATATCTTTCTGTACTTAAAAAACGACTCTTGATTGCTTCTACACAAAGTGAACTCTAATTTCCTCTATGTTCAACCGCCGACGGCAGGCGATAGCAACTGATACACCTTTCTATTAGCTTTGCTTCACATATATGCAATGTATATGTTTCTATATGTGCCAATGGGTGGATGAGCCAGCCACTTCTACCTACTTGCGAATGCTAGTGCAAAAAAGGCAAAAAGAAAGGCAAAAAAATTGCAGGTGCGCGTCTCTATGATATTCACCGTGTGTGGCGCCGCAAAGTTGTGGTGGCAATGGGAGCATCTGCAGCAATAGTATCAGTCATAACATGCAATAGTATGTAAAATACAATAAAGATGTCAGCGACAGAAAAGACCTTGTTAACAATAAACAATTGGCCACAATGACATGACGTTTAACAAGCTCACTTTGTGTTTGTTCATCCACTTTATGCCAAAGCTGCTGCGCGCCGGCTATGCAGCGGTCCGGTAAGAGCTGTGCGCACCTCTGCCACGCACTCAAATCCATTGCTGCCCACATTCACATGGCGAGGCTACACTATTTAATGCGTACATATTTTTTATGCTGATAGTCGTATTTAAAACGCCTTATTGCTGGCATGCAACCTACTACAGCCTCACAGTGCTGCCAATAATACACTAACGCACACACACATGTGTGCCGCTTTAAAATGAACTTAACTGATATGACAGCTTATGGCGGGCGCCGTAAGGAACGGAATGTACGCATGCATGAAATTGTGTATGTGCGTTCGTTTATGTGTTAGTGTGTGTAGGGTGGGGGTGCGTGCACGCAAGCATGAACAAACGGCGCAACATGACATGGTGCAATGCTGAGATTAGTAAAATGTTGCATAGATTGGACGCTCCCCTGCAAAAAATTGTGCGACTAATCTCTACAGAGAGTATCCGAGATTACTCTCAATCGGGTACAATTGGGCATTAATTAGTCGCAACTAGTCTCATATGGGGACTAATGGGGATCAATTAGTCTCGACTCATCCCTAACGGGTATAATTGGAGATCAATTAGTCCTCGACTCATCTCTAACGGGTACTATTTACGATTTAATGACATATACGCACTTAGTCAATGAAATGTCATGTGCGGCGTTGGCACATAAAGAGAGTATTCGCTTAACAAACCTGAGCACCTTGGTTCGAAGCGCAGCTGGCGCAAATATTTATTTAAATTTTTTTAAAATGACTAGTCGCTTTTTGTACCCGGTCGGGTATATAGAGGAACAATTAGTCTCTTCATAGAACATGCTCGAACAAAAGCGAACAGTTCATTCCAGATAGAGTGAAACCCGCTTAAGTACCCCCCCCCCCCGCTTAGGTACCTAACCCGCTTAAGTAACCAACATTTCTGGGCACCGTGAATTTTTGAATGTAATCTGAAGAAAATCCCTCTCTTAAGTACCTCCCCGCTTATTTACCCAACCCGCCTAAGTACCTAAATTTTCCGTACCCAATTTACCATTTTACCTATAGTTTTCCCCTTTTAAGTGCTTTTTTAAAATTCCTTAAAATATTTACATATTTTGAAATTTAGTGGCAGCGCTACACACCTTCGGCAAAAAAATTATAAAAAATTAGCGGTATTTTTTAGCCACTTGAAACTTGCATATTATTGCACTATAATTGAATGGGCTATAAAACTGTATACTCAAAAAAAAACTTCTGAGAAAAAAATTTGAAGTTTTGGTGAATTTTTTTTTTTAATGTTCCCCAAAATCTTAAGCTTAGGTTTGTATGGTATTTGTTAGGGAATTAACTGTATTTTAATTGAAAAATCTTAAAAATTAATAAATAAACATAAGTGACAAACAATATCATTGTGCATTTGGTCCAAAATGATATGTCCAACTCTGTTTGTATGTAAATTCCTTTAAAATGACATACCATTACTTTATCTATTTTCTTAATAAAGTTTTTCTTTATTTGTTTATGTGTTTAAATAGTGCTACGGTCTTGGTTTTAACTACATATACTTCATTAAATGTTCCTGTTTTATTCAAGGATTTGCATATTTATGTAAGCTAACAAAGAGATGTAACTGCATCAATAATTTTCTTCGTTTAAGTACCCGCATCGAGGTACCTAAGTGCCTCAAAAAGCTGACATTTTTCATCAGGTACTTAAGCGGGTTTTACTGTAAAGATATCAAAAGTGGTATTAGTCGCATGTTCCTTTGCGATTGCTCCCGGAGTCATTTCGGATTAGTCGCATTTTTTGCAGGGTCACAATTTAGCTACTGACACGACAGCTAACACGCGCAAACCCTTCCATACACAGTACACGGAGGGAAAAAAAAAATTTAGAATTAAAAAAAACGTGCTAAATTTAAAAAAATACGCATATGAAAGAGCACCAACCCAAGTCGTTTTAAATTTGAGTATGTGCGTTATAAAATATGTCGATGTGAAGTGCACAGATGCTTTTTCGTTATACGAAATTGTAATTAAGAAGAAAAAAAAAACTAAGTTTTATGTTCCCGCTGATGGTAATTGAACCCGGACCCTCTTACCAGCAACCGATTGTATCAAGCGTCTTTGCACACTCAGCTACAGCTACACATGTAAATGCTGAGTTTGAATCATCCGTGCAGTGAAAAATGCTTCATTTTAATACGGGCGTATTTGAATTTAATATTTCCATTATACGTAATGTATGTATAATGGAAAAATCCTTTACGTTAACATTTTTGACTTGATTTAAATACGAACATTTTTAAACGGTAATCAAATAAAATTTTTTTATTCTTACAACGCGTTTTTTTTCTCAGGGTAGAGGTTTACGCCGATAGGCTTTACGGCGGCGGCGCACAGTGCCGCCTAAGTGGGCAAATAAATTCGTTGTCTGCAATGTGAACGTATTTGGTATTTTTGTAAAGGTAATTTATTCACTATTATGAACTATGTACAAAGAGGTAAGCGGTGCGCACTTCCTCTTTGCGGGGCCTGGGCTCAATCCCTAGTCAAAACAACATCACACAAAAATTGAAAAAAGGTTTTTTTTTAACAGTGGTCACTCCTCGGCAGGCAGTGGCAAGCCTCCGACTGTATGCCATGAAAAACATATTCTCATAAAAAAACAATCGCCGTACATACCTATGTAAATGCTACAAGAGCCCAAATTTTCAAATTCGAACTGGATTGACAGTAAAATTATGATAGTTATAAACAAAACTAAATTACATTCTTGACTTCAGCGTCCTCAAATTCACTATGAAACCCACCCACCAGCACGGGAAGAGTTAGTATACATATGTATATTTTTTAACAAAAAAGGATAAGAAGAAAAACTCTGCTTGGGTTTAACAACCACCATTTTTACGTAATTCAGCAGCGGATCGGGAGAAGTAAAAAAACGGCGGCGGCAGTGGCGTCGCTCGGCAGCGTAAACGTCTAATACACCGACTAGGAATGTTAATCCCTTTTTAAGGTCCGTGATTATTTGCCAAGAATCCCGAGATTTTCGGTATTTGTTATTTGCACTGATGGCAATAATCGAAACTCCGTTTCTTGACCAGTATCGGCTATATTGTTTTATTTTTTTTTAATAATTAATACTTTTTTATAAATATCTAGCTCATTATACATATTACATATAACAATGAGCGATAGTAAATTTTAAACACAAATATCAATATATTCGCGAAACCATGAGCCAAATATAGTAAAATTGCATTTTTAGTTTTTCACTCTAACGTCAGTAATTCAAAAATGATGTAAAAGATTCAGAGAAATGTGCTTAGAGAAGCAGTATGGGTATCAAATTAAAGAGGAAATTCTTTGTAATTTAAGCAGTTTTAAGTTTTTGGTGCAGAAGGACTGGTAAGTATTGAAAATGTCCTTTCAAAATTTTATCCTTGAAATTTTGCAATATTTTTTTTTTTTTTTTTTGTAAAATTATATGTTAAGGACTTATATAAACTCGAAGGCAACCTCGCATTTCGTCCTTCTAACATTATCAGCTTAAAAATTTACCTATTCGTCTTTGTGAATCCAAAAAATTGTAGTTCGTTTTTAATTCTAAATAATTTCCGCTTACATTTGGTACCCATATTTTTGTTCTATATGCAACTGAATTTTTAGAATAATTTTTGGAGTTAATCATATCTTTGAAATTACAAAGCCCTTTAAAATAAAACCTGATGCTATAAGAAAAAATTAAAAACGTCACTTTAAACAAAAAGTAGATTTCAAACCCATTTATTTATTATTTATTTTATGGTAGGAGAGCTTCTTAAACAATATAGACGCATTTTTTTCGATTAAAGTTGTTGATAACGCCATACCGAAAATCCCGGCATCGGAAAAAGCTGAAAAATTAACATCACTAACACCGACGCATATGCATGTCTAGCGGTCTAGCATGGTGGCGGCCGCGATGCTGTTTGCGTTGCTCTGCACGTAGAAATTCCAAATCATGTCAGCAACAGCATAACTGCTGCAAATGGAAAATTGCGGCCACTTTCTTTAACTATTTTTTTTTTTAGTTCTTTTCTCGTACATTTTTTGTGGTCCCTCATTTCAGACTAGTCACCGCCAGCCAAATGAATATTATGCGGTGAAAAACATACGAAAAACATACGAAAAAATATGAAAAATGAAAATGCTCTACTTTATGTAAAAAATATGCGCTTTAGTACATTAAAAAAAAAATAAGAAACCAGAAAATAAAATTCAACACAGATGCCAAAAACTCTGGTAGCTTTTTTCACTCATATTCCTTTTGTTTTTTTTTCTTTTATTTTGCTATCCCTTCTCATAAATGCAATCAAAACACGCAGGCAAATGTAATATTTTTAAATATTGAACATGAAAACCATAATCTGCTATAATAAACCGTTTAAGCCAGTTTATTCAGAATGCACGCTGTGCAACTTACGTGAATTTATGTATGTACGATTATGTCTGTCCATTTAAAATATCATGTCAGCGTTTTAACAGCTGCATTTGAAATTTCCAACAAATGCCCACAAAGCAGCTAAATTAAATTTATGTATGCATGTAATAAATTGCCTTTTTTGTTACTACTGCACATGTCCATACACGTATACATTCGGTTATAACGATATTGTGGTTGTGAACTAAAAGTAAATGAGAATTATAAAAGTACCTCAAAAGTATTCATTAAAAAGTGCCATTTAAGGTGGATTTCAATTAACATTTTCCTGTCATGAGTGAATTTACACAAAAGCCTCTAACAAAGCTATCGTTTGATATGCGCAGGCTTTTTTGTGTGCTGCTATGTTGTAGCCCAAGTAAGCCCCCTACCTCCTCTGTACATAAAATAAGGGAAAGGCTACTGGGGAACGGAATGATATTCCTAGCTCTCTAACTGGTTGGAAGTATTATATCGGAACTAGGAAACAGTGAGCAAGCAGTTACTGCCACCCGTTGGTGTTCTCAACGGGCAGTTATTTCGGCTCTACGGTCGTAAAATCCGTTGGTACATATGCGGCACTGACCTCGTGAGCAAAATCTAAGCAAGTAAGCGCGGGCGCCATCTTGAGCAATCTGCACCGCCTGGTCTGTGTGGCCATCACAGCAGCTACGCTCACATGTCGAACGGATGCCCTTGGTGTCATTGCAGGCATTCCGCCACTGACTATTATGATTGTAAAGAAAGCTTTTTGAAGCACTCAGCGGCTGTCCAATACAATCAGCATTAAAAGTGGAGCTCTTCGGCGTCATTTGAAGGCTTTCAAGCCATTCCTAGATAATACCAGTATCAAGCTTACAGATGTCATTCTACTAAAGTTATGCTCCTATAAGCCCTACAAGGTCAGAGTGCCTGAAAGGGACTACTATCAACCCATAATATCTATGACTAGCATTACTTCGTCCTGCCCAAAATACATTTTTTTTTTATTGAAGCATTTTGGTCCAACATATACAGCAACAATTCACGTTCACGATTTCCAGCGGCAAATTTATCTGCTAAGGTTATGGTTTGGTGGTCGCCAGAAGGCATATTTGCATTGCCGTCTTAAATAACCAAATGAGAGTGTTATATCAGTGAAGAAGTTTTTCAAATTCTCCAAATATATGGCATTTCATAGACCGGTTAATCGCACTACGAAATACGTATGAAGAACGTATCCCTCTTCACTCCCTGGTGGCCGCTTGTTCCGATTCGATGGTGACTCTGTCCTTCAAAACTATGTATTTTTGTATATCGTATATTGTGTGGGTGAGTATCGTTGGTCCACAGAAGCACGCATATTAATACTGGCAAATCACATTCATTGTGTCAATCGCAGTACACTTCGATGTAATCGGACATTCACGCCACTTTTTCTCACTTGACGATTTTTAGTAATAAATCGACACCAGCGCCACCTGACGGCTCTTTACATATAAGTATAGGTAAAAGTTTCAATGCGTTTAAAAGGCGCCATGCCGCCATTTTCAAATATGTAGCTCCACTTTCCTCTGAGAGTATGGGATTGATTTCATATATCTCCGTTTCAAATATGCAGTATGAAAAATTCGGTTTGTTTGGGAGGTGCCACGGATAAAAATAATAAACGCGTTCCAATTTCGGTTAAATTTTGCATATGGTCTACTTTCACTTGGGAAAGAAGAAATGTGAAATATGGTCAGGATTTACCAACTACCATGTCTACCACTCTTGTGGGCGGAAGGCTTATTTATTTTGATATCAAAGTTTCCATTTGCTTATTTTATTGTTTTGCACTTGGGCCCACTTGCAGAACATCCAGAGTTAAATATATAAATACAGAGTTCAGTAGCTCTGAGTTAAACTTCTATTTTATTAACTCAGACAACGTCTTGCAGCAAACAAAATCAACACAGAGTTAAGTAAACGAAGTTGCTGTCGTGCAATTTTTAAATTTGTTGGCATCACAAACCGTTTTTTGTCATTTGTTTTGAATACTGACATATATAGTAAGGTAAAACCGTTCTCTCAATTCGTCGGCCATGATTTTTTTTTTGAAGTGTGCCAACATTTTAAAATCATATAAAATTGAGAGCAAAAGAAATTAATTGTTCAAAGTTGTTGTTTGAGATTGAAAATGAGAATGTGTGTGTGAGTTTGTGTGTAAAATTTAAAAATTAAAAAGCTACATTACTTTAGCGGTTAGGGCTCGATATGTCGACTTTCTCCGATGCTCTTCGTTATTTGGGAATCCGAAAAATTGGAAGATAGAAGACCTTTTCATAACCCAGACAAACCTTGTTTACACATAAAGCGGTTTAGTATTTTATATGTTGGCCGAATTCAATACAGCACGCTATTCGATACCATTCTATGCTAATCGACGCCTATTGGAAATGCCAACTGATGCTAAGTCCTTCTCCAACTGGTCTTTTTATTCTCTGCCACCACCAACGGCCACAGCGTTTCTCATAGATTTACAGAAATTGTATTTTTTGTTAATTTTTCATATGAATTGCTTTTAACTAAGAACTTGTGAAGCCGCTCCTGAATTTTCAAAAGTAAAATTGTCATTTAAAGTACATTCTCTTATCGGATCTCTCTTTCTTTTTTCAATATTTCGGCACTCTGATGTTGGGGAATGTACTTTGAATGTACTTGCAATATAGAAATATTACATACATGTGCCCAAAGCTCAACAAATATTCATTCAATAACAGAATAAAATACAAAAAAATTATTACTTCAAATTATTCTTACAGGTATGCAAAACCACACATCATTTTACATTATATTGAATTGAATTTTTTCGTAGTTATTTCACTGCAGTTTCAACTCGTTAAAACTATCTTATTTTGGTCATGGACAGTGATGCCAGACATTCTCTGTTAAAAATCCCACGAAAATGAGGAAAAATCCTTCAATTACCCACATCTTGAAAATTTATCCCGCAAAATTCCCAACGAATTTAAACATACCCATGTTTCAGTAGTAAAGTTCATATAAAATAATAATAATAGTTTGGCGCTTACACATATGTGCTTTTCCTCCAAATTGTGGCGGTCCCCTTGATGTTGTCACACAAAGGGGAGGGACCTTCAGTTTTACGCCGACTCCGAATGGCAAGTGTATTTTTATGAGAAGCAGTTTTTCATAGTAGGAATACACTCGGAGGTTTGCCATTGCCTGCCGAGGGCCGACCGCTGTTAAGAAAAAACCCCTTTTTCTGCATTTTTTTCACTCATTCATTTTTTCACTTTCATTTTTTTGCTCACTCACTAAGGGCCTAAAAGAATTTTTTGGTGACTTAAAAATTGAAGCACATTCATGTGCTATTTAACATTTCATCAGATAATTTGTTCCGCTTTTTACATGAAACACCAGTTACAACTGAAAAGATTCTTTCTTACTCAGCTCTTGAATTAGTTAACGTAAGAAAATTTTCGAAATTGTCCTTATACTTTTTAACAATTATATACCATTTCACTCCACATCACATCTTCAGAACGATTAATTACGTAAGAATGTCGAATATTCTTGAATTTTGATCAATTATGCAACAATAACTGCGTCAAAAGAAAATCCCTTATTTATATGAAATGTCCCTTTTTTCCCTTTTAATAATTTTTCATGCAAAATATCCCTCAAATAGGGAAATTACCCACAATCTGGCATCACTGGCCATGGAATCGAAAACTAAACGCGTTCGTGCTCCTAACTTTGCTACTAGCGAGAGCTTGCTTTTGTGCTTGAAATCCATGTAACCAAGTACAATAGCAAGTAAACACAGGATGCTTCTAATGAAATTAAAAATTTTCTGCTGAAATACACAATTTGGAATATTGGAAACAACCGTACCATGCTGTACACAGAGAAAATTATACAGGTAAAACGCAAGTTTTTAAAAGAAATTGTAAAATAAAAGTTTTTGAAATAATTTTACTTCATACAAAATAAAAAATACAGTATTTGTATTTACGACTTTAAAACGAAACATTCGCAAAACAAAAACGATCGTTATAATATATTCACTTTTTTACTGAGGAGAACAGACAAAATTAAGAAATAACGGAAAAAATGCGTATTTTTAAAATTAAAATGAAATATTTGAGGATTTTCTCCCAACGAATTGTAGT
>NW_023458560.1:28649121-28669049 GCF_013731165.1 Rhagoletis pomonella
CATTTACTTTTTGAAGATAATTTCATTTAAATGTTGACCGCGGCTGCGTCTTAGGTGGTCCATTCGGAAAGTCCAATTTTGGGCAACTTTTTCGAGCATTTCGGCCGGAATAGCCCGAATTTCTTCGGAAATGTTGTCTTCCAAAGCTGGAATAGTTGCTGGCTTATTTCTGTAGACTTTAGACTTGACGTAGCCCCACAAAAAATAGTCTAAAGGCGTCAAATCGCATGATCTTGGTGGCCAACTTACCGGTCCATTTCTTGAGATGAATTGTTCTCCGAAGTTTTCCCTCAAAATGGCCATAGAATCGCGAGCTGTGTGGCATGTAGCGCCATCTTGTTGAAACCACATGTCAACCAAGTTCAGTTCTTCCATTTTTGGCAACAAAAAGTTTGTTAGCATCGAACGATAGCGATCGCCATTCACCGTAACGTTGCGTCCAACAGCATCTTTGAAAAAATACGGTCCAATGATTCCACCAGCGTACAAACCACACCAAACAGTGCATTTTTCGGGATGCATGGGCAGTTCTTGAACGGCTTCTGGTTGCTCTTCACTCCAAATGCGGCAATTTTGCTTATTTACGAAGCCATTCAACCAGAAATGAGCCTCATCGCTGAACAAAATTCACACATGAACACATTTCGAACCGAACACTGATTTTGGTAATAAAATTCAATGATTTGCAAGCGTTGCTCGTTAGTAAGTCTATTCATGATGAAATTTCAAAGCATACTGAGCATCTTTCTCTTTGACACCATGTCTGAAATCCCACGTGATCTGTCAAATACTAATGCATGAAAATCCTAACCTCAAAAAAATCACCCGTTATATAAAAAATAAGCCTGCATATAAAAACAAGTAAAATATATATACTTGCATTTGTATGTGTGCAAACAACACAATTTGCTGCACCTTTAGGAGAGGTGAGTGTGCGCCTAAGAGCGCCAGCTACTTACATAAGTAAACGTGAAAATTAGTTGACAAAATTGTATCTTCTCTTGCACGTGAACTAACCTTAATGTATATAAGTGCTAGCATATTATTATAAGTACATACCTAAATATGTATATATGTACTCATTAGGAATGTTAAACCCGGGATCCCGGGATTCTTGGCAAATAAGCCCGGGGTTTTCGGGATTTGTAACTTGCAGTGATGGCAATAATAGAAACTCCTTTTCTTGACCAGTATTGGCTATATTTATTTTTTTATTTACTTAATAATTAATATTTTTCTATATATAAATGTTAAGCTTATTATACTTATAACACCCCGATACTTAATTTTAAGCACAAATATCAATATATTCGCAAAACCATAAAATTGCGTTTTTAGTTTTTCCCTCTGACGTCAGTTATGGAAAAATGATTTAAAAAATTCAGAGAAATGTACTTATAGAATGGGTATGGGTATCAAATTAAAGAAGAAATCCTGTAGAATTTAAGCAGATTCAAGTTTTTGTGCAGAAGGACTAGTAAGTATTGAAAATGTCCTTTTAGAATTGTATCCTAGAAATTTCCCAATATTTGCTTTTAAAAAAATTATATGTTAAGGACTCATATAAACTCTAAAACACCCTTCTTTAGCAGCTTAAAAAATTAACTATTCGTCCTTCTGAATCCAAACAAATTTTAGCTGCTTTAAATTCTAAAGAAATTTCCTCTTGCACACTCAGAAAAAAGTTAGCCAAATATATTCCTCTCAACACATGATTTGGTAACTATAAACAAATAATCTAACTATAACCAAATAATGTGTTGAGAAAAACATATTTAGTTGACGTAACTAAACTCTTTTCTCAGTGCATTTGGTACCCATATATTTTATTCCACATTGCATTGAATTTTTTCACTCATTTTTTGAATTAATTATACATATATTTGAAATTACAAAGTCCTTTAAAATAAATAAAAAAGTAGGTTTCAAACCCATTTATTTATTATTTATTTTATGGTAGGAATGCTTCTTGAACAATATAGAAGCGATTTTTTCGATCCCATGATTTCGGGATTGTGACAACGACATACCGAAAATCCCGGGATCGGAGAAAGCTGAAAAATCAACATCCCTTGTACTCATAAATGCCAGTTTATCTACTTCTGTGTCTGTTGTATGCTGCCTCGCGCCACACTCTGTGCGGTTGACTCTTAAGCTCGTCGGCGATTTCAAGCATCCGTTGTTGGTTACCCCAGCAACCGAGGCAATCGGAGATCGTCGTGTCACACGTACTTGTTGTCGGCTCGTGTTGATGGAAAATCAAAAATTTTTGACAAGCGGTCTGTTTGATAGTGGCGCAAAGCGTTGACAAGCATTAGTGTGTTAGTTTGTTGTGATATGTAAAATGAGCAAGTTCGCGGAAGATAAAGATTTTACGTTGCGTACGTTTGTATATAAACTTTTCATCCACAACTTTTTCTTTTTAGTCTTTCTTTTTTTTTCTTTTTTTCTAATAAAACTACTGCAGTGGCAAGTAGCAAAAAATCGTCATCCGATGAAGACATGTTTACGTCCGCCCACTACGAAATTTTATTGCAAATGGTGTTGACGCTTTATGCTTGAGTGTCGCCGGGCAAGCTTCAAGCACCCGACATTCAACCCGACACTCACACATGTACTCGTTGCTGGGGTAACCAACAACGGATGCTTGAAATCGCCGACGAGCTTTACGTCCAGTTGTGCAGCACAATTGGTACCTAAAATTAAAATTCTAAAAACAAAAAAAGCTACTTACAACTACTGTTGCATCCCTGTAGTAGGGATGTAAATGGGACAAGATTAGCAACAGCTGCTTGCAAACAAAAGCACCAGCAGATGCACTGGCATCAGCAATGACGACGATTCAAAAGTCGTTATGCCAATCATGTCTG
The DNA here is from genome assembly GCF_013731165.1 of Rhagoletis pomonella. Taxonomy (NCBI): domain Eukaryota; kingdom Metazoa; phylum Arthropoda; class Insecta; order Diptera; family Tephritidae; genus Rhagoletis; species Rhagoletis pomonella. The sequence goes on from NW_023458560.1 coordinate 28,651,992, forward strand.
CGGACATATGTACATATGTATATGTATCTATGTACCTATGTATGTACACAAACACAGCAACAAAAATGTAACGGCAATGAGCTACAATAAACAAGGGCAAGTGTTGCACGAAAAGCACACATGTTTATATGAAAGCATACCAACAAGCTTCTGCAAATTTAAATATTTATGTACATATGAAATACTTTTGTAGATCCCAGTCAGCAAAAGAAATAAGAAAGTTACTTTCTAGGCGTCGTTCTCTTTGAAGTGATAAACAAGCCTATCGTATTCGATTGTTATTTTTATTTTTTATTTTTTTACTAGCTTTTTCCCGTGGCATTGTATGGTTTAAGTATGCTATCCAAAGCTTGGTGAGCTCACAGGCTTATACTAAATATTGACCACTGAGCAGATGCGACACCTTATCCTTAGTACGAATGGTTGTTTTAGGGCTTCCTTACAATATTTGGCATAATATTAATCCATATTGTCCGACTTGAAGTTAACCATTTGACGACCATTCCTGATCCGTTGGGAAATTCAAAGACATGCCAACTGATTCAAATTCAGCGACTTCTTATTACTAAACAACAGCTTTATCTGCAAAGGTGTCAAATAATGTTGGACTTCAACATCTTTGTGCATGACAGTTCACCGCCTTCCAGAAACTGTGCTCATTGGTCAACGTTGCCTATTTTCTCGGTCTCAGTCATATCGAATGTCCATCCCGAGATGATCCGTCCTTCCATCGAGCATATAAAATTCGTGAAAATCATTCTATTGAATAAAGCCTTCGCATATATGGTAAAATTTAAGGGACGGAACTTCATGAAGCAGTATATGAAAGATAAATCGATTTCATGGAGGTTCAAATTGTAATGCCGATGCGACTCGCAGACTGGTTACCTGCACAAATAATATATACATACGTAAAAAAGAGCAAAACGAAGCCGGCATTGTCGAATCTATTCTTTTGCAAATCGCGGAAGGTCTTTGTGTGGTATGAACATTGAATTGTTTTTCCAACAGTCCAACTTTGTTTTACAAATTTAAAGTGAGAGGCTGCGGAATCCTTCGCTCCAACTGTAAACAAATGCTTAAATTTGATGGCGGCAAAAAATTTAAACGTTTCGACTTTCAGTGGCAAATGGTGGTGTGGATATGACAAAGTGGATGGATAACCGTGCTGTATTTCTGGTGTCCAATTTTTTACATCCGCTTGAATACCAGGAGGGTTTCCCCATGCCTATCCCTACATGTCTTTAAACCATTTCGATTCTCTGGCGAATCCAGCACGTCCTTTCAGTGGAGCTTTGCCTAAGGTATCCAGGCTCTCGAAGAAATGGTCCCCAAGAAACTTGAGCCATTTTATTCAGAGTGCTGGATACTCACAAAGGAAGTGCTGGACGGAATCTATCTCCTCTTCATCCCTGCAGCTTCTACAGAAATCGTTATGTGGTACTTAAAAGCTAGCGGCCATGTGGCCAATGGTCCAGTGTCCCGTTAATATTCCTTTGAGAAGCTAAACGTTTGGCTTTGACAGCCTTAATAAACTCCTTGTTCTTCGTTCGTCGAGCCGTGGTCAGAGCGTGCGTAATACTATGCAGGTGCGCAGATTTTCCCACCTACTGTTGGTGACTGCCTTGATCACTCCCTCGACCTCCGAAAACAGAAATCGCAGGGGAGGTTTTAGGATGTGGATCGCTTACCCAAGCCCCATTTCAGATCCCTTTCTAGCACATTCGTCCGCTTCCGCATTTCCTAATATACCGCTGTGCCCCGGGACCCAGTAAAGGTTGATTATGTGTTGCTGTAGAGCTTGTAGGGATCTTCCTTAACCCAAAAGTACAGGGAGCTTCGTACTGTGCGGACGTGCGTTTAGCTTGCTCTTCAGTAATTTTTATTATTTGTGTGCCATTCGAATAAATGGTGAGACAGTGACTCTTGTTTAAATAATATATAATTATGCCGTGTGTTTGCGGCCAAAAAGTGGAACGCTCAAAAGATAAAGTGAAATGCGCAAATTGAAATGATTTTTTTCATTTTAAATGTGTTAATATTTTGCCGGCTGATGCTGAGTTTTTGGCAATCTCCGATAAGCCGTTCTTTTGCGATGTCTGTGCTGCCGCTCGACGTTACTCTAGAAATCTAGATGAGAATACGGCTTCTCATTGCTCTTCTGTTTCGGCTTCTTTATCAAAGCTAAGTGGCGTTGAACACAGCATCACCGGTAGCTCACTACAGCAAACATTGCCAAAATCAACTACTTCGGCCCAGCAATCCGAAATAGATAGCGGTCATAAGGAAATCGACAGTGTTAAAAAGCAACAATCATCCACGAAAACGATCTTAAAAGAGATTGCTGCTGTTAGAGCAGAGAACGCTCGTGTCATTTCATTGGTCTGCGCACTGCGCGAGGATAAACAACGCTTAATCAAAGAAACAGAATGTCTGAAAACGGAGCTTCAATCATTACAGAGCAAAATTCGGTATGATGAGTTGTCATCGGCAATTTCTTTATTAACGGCTGAAGTTAAATGCTTTCGCCAAAACACTAGCATCCCGGCCCACAACAACACTGCTTTAAATTCTGTTTCGGATGCTATTTCTACATTCACTGCTGGATCTCCTGCTTTGCCTGCTACTTTACATGATGTTTCGCCTTCGTTGTTTGCTGCCGATGTTACTGCACAAACCTGCAGTGTCTCTGATACCTCACTCTCTTCCGCCGCTGCTCCCAGTGTAAATAAAGTTCCGTCATCTGCTTTGCGCGCTGATTCGCTTGACTTGCCTTCTGTTGATGTCACCGGAGACCTACCTACCTGCAGTAGTTTTGATACCCGCTCACTGTCATATGCTGCTGCTGCTGCTATTGAAAACATTGCACCGAGGGTGAATTATGTTTCGCACTCCAGCGCTTCTACAATGCAGCCTAGTGGTGCTCCTAATCAATTATCGTTAAGTCTCTCTTCAGATGATATCATAGAAGGAATCCTAAGGTTAAAACTATCTACTCAAACGGATGCTGATGGACTCTCAGCTGTTTTAAAAAAAAAATGTCCGGCGATTGTCACTTAGTTGAAAATCCTTTTCAATAAATCTTTGTCTTCTGGAAATTTTATTGATGACTGGAAGCTGACATCAATTTCTGCGCTTTTTAAAAGCGGTAATAAAAATGACGTCTGTAATTATAGGACTATTTCGAAGCTCTCGACAGTCTCCAAACTTATGGAAAGCATTATCAAAGAGAAGATGTTTTTTGCTACTAAGAGCATTATTTCACCTAATCAGCATGGATTTGTTGCTGGACGTTCTACAGTCTCCAATTTAGCAGTGTTTAGTGAATACTGCATTGCAGCTATATCGGCAGGACTCCAAGTTGACTGTATTTACACAGATTTTTCGAAAGCGTTTGATAAAGTTTCACATACAATTTTATTACACAAACTTGCAGTTTTGGGCTTTCACTCTGTTTTTCTTAAATGGATAAAATCCTACTTAAGCAATAGGCGGTGCGTGGTGACAATCGATGGCGTTTCTTCGGAACCTTTCATTGCCACTTCTGGAGTTCCTCAAGGAAGCATTTTGGGTCCACTACTGTTCGTTTTATTTATTAATGACATAAGCAGCTGTTTCTCGTTCGCCAATTTTTTGCTGTACGCCGACGACTTAAAAATATTTTCCGTGATTAAAGACTCGACTGATGCAAAGTATCTTCAAGCGGATTTGGATACGCTGTGTGTCTGGTGTGAAGAGTGTGGTCTTTCGTTAAACGTAAAAAAATGTTTTGAAATTACTTTTTCGAAAAGTCACAATATTTCAAAAACGTCTTACACAATTTCTAATAATGTGCTTCAATCTGTTGTAGAAATTAAAGACCTTGCTGTAATTTTTGACATGCATTTCTCATTTAACAGTCACATAAATTTTATTTTAACTAAGGCATATTGAATTCTAGGTTTTGTTCGAAGAAACAGTTCAAAATTTTCGGACCCTTATACGCTAAAATTGCTTTTCACAACTTTTGTTCGTTCTAGGTTAGAGTATGCTGCGTTTATTTGGCGACCTTATTTCCAATTTTCTATTAATAGGATTGAAAAAGTTCAAAAAGTATTCTTAAAATCTGCCCTTCGTTCTTTAAAATTTTCTGATCCTATCCCTTCCTATCATTCACGCCTGCTCTTAATCAACCTTCAGTCACTTGTTTCAAGGAGATCGATTCTCTCTCTGTCGTTCGTTTTTAGTATCATTAATGGTACAATTGATTGTCCATCTTTGCTTGAAAGGATTCACTTTCTAGTCCCTCTCAAGACACTATGCAAGTGTTATCCCTTCTACCCAGATAAAAATAATACTTTGGCGCGCGCTCTCCGTGATTTTAATGAGATCTCGAATTCTGTCAGTTTAGATTTCTCTTTGTCTAAAGATGCTTTTATTTCATTGTTATATACAGTTTTTTGATTAAGTAGTACTATTTCCAATTAGCTCAAATATACTTACCTTATAATTAATCGCTTTAAGTAGTCAGTAAGAACCTTGTTTCATTGACTTCATGAATAAATAAATATCGAGTTGGTCGTTTCCGACCCTGTCAACGACAAAGGCAAGTTAAGATGGAGCTAGGTCAATCATGCTCACCAGCCTTGCCGCCATGTTGATTGCATATATCTCTGCCTGAAAAACACTGCAGTGATCCGGGAGTCTATATGACTCTCTCAGAGATAACTCCTGAGAGAAGACTCCAGATCCTGTTCCGACGTCCATTTTGGAGCCATCCGTGAAAATGGGTATTTCGTCATCGTTAAGAGCAATACTAAGTTCCCAGTCACTTCTGTCTGGAAAATGGACATCGAAATTCCGATTAAAGTCAGTTTCCGTGACATGATAGTCACAGCTAATGTACTACACCCCACTCTCTCGAGGATTGTGCCATGACCCGTGCAAGTTGTTCGCAGCCTGTTAGATGCCCTGAGTCGTAGAGCGCTTTTAGCTGCGGTACTTTTAACGTATAGGTCTATGGATGGAATGTCCAGGAGTGATGTTCAAAAATTTAACTTTTTTTAATTTTGATTTATTATTTCAGTCTTACTACGAACACGATCGGAAATCTAAGGTAAATTCTACTTGCATCTTTTCTACGATTTCTTTGATTTGGATGTGCATAAGCATACATTATTTACAACCAAATATCTACTTCAAATAAAGATTACTTTTCTATATCTGCATTGGAATTCCGTGGATAGCTAGCTATTCAACTAATTGATTATTTTACAAACCAAAAATGAGCATCATTAGAAGCGGTAAGAGAGGGACTTAAGCGATCAGTCTTGCAGAGGCTGCCACACTGTGCGGTCATTATCTTTGCAAAAGTGACACGGGACGTAAGAGGTGTGATTTTTTCTGCAAACAAGGCAATGCCCATCGAACAAATTAACAAAATGTTTTGAAATTTACCACACAAAATGATTTTTCAGTTCATAAGCTAAAATGTTAACAAACTTTTTTATTTTTTCGTAATAAATGAACTCCTATGTAAAATTTTAATATGTCATTAGGTTTTGCTGTTGACGACCAACGGGACATACATATATGTCCCTTCAAATTGGCGGGTCTCAAGAGTGGTCTAAGTGTGCTAACTTTTTTTGGTTCCTTTTGTTGGAAAGAGGAAGGTTGCCCGCAAGTTCTCCAAATTTATATGTAAAACGGTCACCGGTGTCTCTTTGGTCGCCAAGGGGTTAAAGCGTAGAAAATGCTAAACACATTTGTTCGTAGGTCCTGACTTTTTCCGACTATATACAGTCGACTCCAGAAAGTAAGCTATTGGTGGAAAAGTAGGCTACACAAATGTATCAGTCCTCTGGTAAATAGAGAGCTGCATAAAATGCGTCAGCTGATATTATGGCGCGTAAATATTTGGCGTCGGTTCGATCGTATTACTGAGAGGACTTAATTGTCCACCCCTTCTATGAAGTTATACCTATTCGGTGATTCCGTAACAGAGACTCGTGGTGCCAGTAGGTAAAACGGATCAAATTAAACTACATCGTGGCAGCTACGACATACTTATGTTATATAATGTATTATATATAATCTGTATAATGTATATAATGTAAAAGTCATTCGACTTTAGACACGTCACATTTGTTTCCATAAAGTGGTGGCTTGTAATAACCAGCGAGTTTACTAGATTATACTTTAATTATTATAGTAGAACAACTGAGGGTGAGTAAGAGCCCTTTCGAATAATTTCGGCCGTCGGAGAAAAATGACATGAAATTAGGTTACACGGTCAAGATTTAGTACTCATCCCATCGCACCCAATAAGCGATATATACATAAGTCTCCTGGCGGATGGATGTATCCAGGCTTATCAGTGGAAATTGCTTAATATTTTTATTGAGCTTTGTACCACGATTGTTTATTAGGAAAAATTGAAAAAGCAACAAAGTCTAAGCGGTAGAAGTTATAGCAGCTTTTTCGGAGATCACCACATCTCCTCATCAGACTTCTTTTTTCTAGACTTCAGCAGGGATCGAACCTGCGTAATCGATGTTCATAGTCAGAAGCGTTAACCATTGAGCTATGCACATCCCGTAAACTCTTGTTGCTAATTCATTTTCATTCTTCAACCAACTACTATCAAGTGCAGCTGATTTGCCGCTATTTAAACTCGACAGCGTGGTTGTTGTTGTCAATTCCATACATCCATTTGCTTATTTGCTTTTTTTTGTATAGTTTCAGGCAGGCTCTTCCTAAACTATGTATTTGTCGCTTCTGACTTTGAACATCGATTACGCAGGTTCGATTCCTGCTGAAGTCTAGAAAAAAGAAGTCTGATGAGGAGATGTGGTGATCTCCGAAATAGCTGGTATAACTTCTACCGCTTAGACTTTGTTGCTTTTTCAATTTTTCCTAATAAACAATCGTGGTACAAAGCCCAGTAAAAATATTAAAAATAAAATGTTAATAAGCCACAATAACATTGACAAGGTGCTTGGGATTTACACAGAAGGGGTTTTCTCCCTGTCTCATTCATCACTCGTGCTGAAAAGCTATTTTTAGAGAAAGCACTTGCATATCATTTCGCTCGCGTCGCTCCAACAGTCTCGATCGCCGAGATGGATCCGAGTTGGAGTCCTCACGCAGCGGATTTTTTCCTTATTAAAATGTGTTTCTTTTGTAATCGAATTTTTTCTTTTCTTCCTTTAAACGTTTTAAAAAGGTAAATCTAATATTTTTAATTTCATTAAATTTTAGAAATGGGTTTAAGTATTTATTTTCATTCTTAATTCAACTTTTTTCTTTTTTAATTTAGTTCTCTTTTAATGTGCAAATTTATTTTGAAAAGGAAAATACTTTTGTTTTTAAATTCATTTAATTTTTAGGAACATAGCTAACTTTTTTGCTTTTCAAATTAAGCTTTTTTTAAATTTAATTTTTAGATTTTATTTTTTTAAAAGAGAAAAATATTTTTTAATTTCTTTTAATTTTTAGTAACATTGTTTTTTCTCTAACTTAGTTTGTTTTTCTGTTGTTAATTTAATTTTTTTTTTATTTTTAGATTTTATCGTGTTAAACGTCAAAATATATTAAGCATCTTTTTTATTTTTTTGTTTAATTTTCCGATTTTGTTTTAAAAATAAAAATACTTTTTTTAAATTTGTATAAATGTTTAAGTACTATTTTCTTTTTTTTATTTAATTTTCTTCTTTTCCTAATTTAATTTTTAGATTTTATTGTTCTAAGTAAAAATAATTTTTTTTTTTTTTTTCTTTTGATTAAACTTGCTTTTTTTCTTTTCTTAATTAAAATTTTCTTTCCTTTAATACTTTTTATTGTTTTAAAAAGAAAAAGATATACTTTTTTTTGTATTTTATTTAATTGTAAAAAAAACTTGTTGCTAAAAGGCAAACAGCGTACCGCTAATACCTCCTCATTAGCAGATCTTTCAATTAGTATGTATTTCCAAGGGAAGAAAAGAGCTTTTAATATGGTGGCCAGAATATAGAATGCAATGCCAGATTCATACAAAGAGATTTGTAGGTCCCAGTCCACGCTAGGTTACGTAGGGGTAGGCATTTCCTTGTGATATGACATCTACTTATTTATGTACATCGCAGATGACAGTGCACTTTTCTTAATCGATTTCCCGCCGGTTGCAGAAATTCTTTCAGACTTCCTTGTAGGCAGGTTAAGAAACATTTTTCTTTGCAGAATTAAATAGCTTAATGCTTTCCTTGTAGGCAGGTTAAGAAACATTTTTCTTTGCAGAATTAAATAGCTTAATGCTTTCGTTGCTAGGAGAGGCTGGTCCACCAGTGTGGATTCCAGTTTCCAGGAGGCAGAGAAGGCCGAAATTTTAGTATTCAAATCCGAGTTATCCTCTCTATATTCCCATGAGGTTAACTCACCAAGACAAGCCCACAGTTTACATAATCCCTGATTCTCGGTTTCATATCGGTAACGACAGTAGGCGTAACTTACTGAGAGAAGTATTATTGGTCTCAGGTTCTTATAGTAACTTTCTGAACTTATTCCAATCGGTGCGTCTTCTGTTTCTGCCGGAGTCGGGCATTCAAGAATAGTAAAATTTATACCGAATACAAGCCAAGAAGTATAACTCTGATCAAGACACGCATCGGGGCATCCAAATGTTTCTATTTTTCTTACTTTCCGTTGCAGTACACATACACTTTCTTATCTGTCTGCGAATATCAGAGCCATTCGAAGAACGTTTCGTGAAACTTCCAAGGAAAAGTTTCTATTGAAATAGCTCTGCCTGAAGACGTTTAATTGAAAGCATTCTTCAAATTGCCGACTGGGTTGATGCACAAGCGCTCTCAATGCTAACTGTTATTGTTATTATTCATGTGTACCAGGTTGTTCCATTGTTGTTGTTACTGCAACTGCTGTTATAGTTAGCGTCATTCATGCTTTAGTTGTTGGCTGAGGCTGTTGTCCTTCAGCATTTCAGAAATTATCCATTCAACTGTCAGTGTGTAAGTGCCGTTTTGTTCACATACAACGTTACTGTTATATTCTGTTTGTTTCTGTTACTTTTACAGCAGTACGGATATTGTTGTTGTTGCTCCTGTTGCTGATAATCTCATTGTTGCTACTATTACTGCCCTTCGTTTGTTTACACTGGTAAGCAGTCAGGGTGTTAATGCTAATAATAAGCCTTTTACCCTCGCAAATTGTTTTTGTAACTTAAGAGGCATACATATAGAATTTTGTGCAAGAAAATGAAGCCTTTAATATAAACTAATCTTAAAAAATATTTCAGGCATATCCATATTCAGTTTTGTCTAATATAACGAAGTACAAAATAGCCTAAATGCCACGTGTGACGTATATATAGTTTAATTACACCTCACTTTTCCCGATACGTATTTCTCATAGTTGCATCGGACTTTGACAAATAAAGATTAAAATTATGCTAAGAGTCAATACCAAATATTCGTCTTCTTCTTAGTCCCTTCCGTTGCAACTAACGTATGTATATTGGCAGTGCTCAAGTTCTTCTCTACCCACAGCCGGATTCCAACGTACGCTATCGCTAATTTTTATCTCCAAAAATCTTCCAAAGAATAGCAGGTGCGCCTAAAACATGCCGTGTCTACACTGAGGTAAAGAAATATTAAAAAATAGAAACGTAATTAATCTTACTACATACGTTAACGACAGTACTGTATTTTGGTATATATTCAATTCAATTACACGCATATTAAAATGATCGCGTTCGTTGTGAAAAAGCATCCGTGAAGTGAATAATCAAGACAAACACGAAAAACAAAAAAATTTAATTTGCATGTTGCCTGCAGTGGAATTCGAACCCTGACCATCTCTGGATATCAACAAATTGTGGCAAGCATCTTTGCGCACTCAGCTACACCAAGGCATATAAATTAGCTTTTGACCCTGCAGGAAATGTATCCAACTATAAGCTAACTTTAAGTTGATTAGGAAGGATCTGAAAGTCACTATTATCTGTATATTTTCTTTGACGAAAGCTAACTATGTTTCGCGAAAATATCTTTATTTATTAATTTTTGATTTATTCACTTTATTGATTTTATTACCTTTCATATTTGTTTACATATTCTGCTGTAGGTGGTCCCATATTCGAACTGATAATATGAAATTTCAAGTTAGCGTTTTGTAGCTAACTGCAAGTTATATATTTTTTAGAAATCCCGCAAAAACGCTAGGTGGGTTATTTTTTAACAATTGATAATTTTTTCTGCAGGGCAATGTTGAATTTCCATCAACGCCACAGCACGCGATTTGCAAGGATATACATGTACTATGTACCCTGCAGGGAAACCGTGGACTAGTGAATCAAATATCTACGTCCGTTTTAGATCTTTATCGCCAAAAACGAACCAGTCCAATTGTATCTAGATCAAAAACTCAGCGAAATGAGGTTCTTTTAAAAAAACTATTTAAGTTCAATTTTTTCATTAGAAATCTATATCTACCATACGAATTTAGAACTGGTTCGCAACTGTCGAAAAAGGGATGCAGTGGCGGCTTGTTTACTTTACATAGAGATGTACGTGTTTGGCGGCCTTTTTGTTCAAATAACCTACCATTATGCACGTTTCAGATGCTTTTTCATAGCTTGGTAATACAAAACAAAAATATATGCTAACATTTTAACATATAAGGACCGTCTGGAATCTAACCAATAACAGCAAGCGCCTCTGCAAACTCAGCTATAGCCATATAGTTTAATTAACATTATTTCAAACAAATTTGATTTCAGATTGAAAACAAATTTCTTTGTAAATAATTTAAAACCGCACACACGAAAGAACCAAAAAGATTGAAAAATCATGATACTTTTTTCTTTCATCTGTCGATTTAGAACTGGTTTGGAGCTATAGAATTTATGTCCAGTTCCGAACTATCGAAAAAGGTATGCAGCGGGGGACAATTGATACTTCCCAGTTGTTTGCATGCAAAAGAGATTTATCACGAACCAGTACTGGGTCTAAATGTACTAGAAGCGCACCAGTTCAGAACTAGAGGTTTTCCCACAGGGTATGTACACTTGCATATACATACTCAGATGTGAACAGTCGAGTACGTGCGTAATAAATTTTTGTATGAAAATATTATTTTTAAATACGAATATTTTTAAACGATAATCAAATATAAAGTATTCATTTTTACTATGCATTATTTCCCTAAGTGTAAATACATGCCCCTCATAATTACGGTGGCCATTCGTACCGATTTTGGCGGAACAGTACAGATTTGGAGGATATTTTTTAAAAGTCGGTTTGTTATGGTTAATTCTGTCAGACTGGTACTCCCGCTATATTTCATTCTATCATTCTTGCTTGGACAGAGAGTGCACGCTCGTTTAAAGTGGTTTTAGGCGATATTGTATTTGTAATATTTCTGTAGATGTCACTTTTTACAAATGGAAAGGTAACATATCGCGTAAGCACAAATGATATTTGCTTCTGCACAAAGCAGATACCTGTGCATACGATATGGAAATGTATCTATTTTCAATCGTTTCCATCGGAATGTTTACCGCGAAAAAGTAATACATCTAATGTATATGTGGGAAAATTTGCTTGCTTTTTGCAATATGTTGCTTATGTAGGCAGAAACATTTTAGCGAAAAATTATCTCGCTAGGGGGCACCAGCGATTTTTACGATATTGTAAGAAAATAAAAAGCAGTTTCCAGCGTTGTACGGTCCTCGCCGTATGTATGATTGGAGGAACACGACACCGCAGTTGCGCAGATGGGTGGTCAACCAAGCTCCATACGGAGCTTTCCTCTTAGTGCGTGCTGGCAGCATGCAAAATATCTGTCGCAGCTATTTTGTAATTTTTAAAATTTAACGATTTTTACATTTTAAAAGTAAAAAAAAAATATCAACATTAAACGGTGAAAATGTTTTTCTTGCCTAAACGAACCAATCTAGAGTAATAAAACTAGTGTGCCGCCAAATGAAAATAAAATTACGTTGATTATAAGATAACTATGATTTGCGAAACAAAAATTCTAATTTTACAATTTTTATTGGCACAATCGAAATTCATTCGGAAATTGTTATATAGTATATTAAGAAATTAATATATACATATATTCGTTAATACTACTGTAGATAAATATTCCACGACAATATCTAATAACTTTTATTTGCATAGATTAGACTTTTAAGTTAAGGCGTGCGAGTACTTAAATATATTAGGTGACTGGGTATGTTGCTATAGGGCGTATACGTTACATACACGACCACGGGCATATGTATGAGCACGAGTTTTAATTCTGACTTTTAGTATATCTTTTTTAAGTTTTCATTTAAATACAACTTCGCGATGGAATCTTGTTATTTATGCAAAACTGAAGAAAATGCATTGTCTAAGAAAAGTGCGCCATCATTTTCGACCAAAAACACGTTTTTGTCGGAAAATTTTACAACTCGTGAGATTTTCTCATATGCAGTATGAAAAATTACGGCTCGGATAGGTTTTTCCTAATTCTGACGGAGCTGGTGGTATTGATTTAAGTTATTTTACACAGCCGTATCAGTTCCGCGGCTATATTGTTAAATAATAATAATATATAATAGATTGGCGCTTACTTACACAATATGTTAGTGTTTGGCTGAGCTTCTCCTCTGATTTGTGACGTGCGCCTCGATATTGTCACTTAAAGTGACAGTTTTACTATGACTCCGAAAGGAGATAACATTTTTATTAGAAGCTATCTTTCATTGCAATAAAACACCCGAGCGTTTTGCGATTGCCTGCCGACGGGCGACCGCATTTAGAAAAAAACGTTTCCTTTTCGCTTGAACGCTGTCGGACACGTCACGTGATTTGTCTGTACGTGACAATTTATTAAAAAATGTCTAACGAAATATCACCGTGGTTCTTTGGGTTTTTTTCTCCATAATATCATCTCTGGTTCTTACTTATAGATTGGTTCTTGCATATGTGTGGTCCTTGTTTAATAGTTTAGCTGAAATTTTGATGTAAATATCGATCTGCTCTCTGTTAAATGATAATTTTTCTTATTTTTTTTTTTTAAGAAGTACCTTTAGTGTTTTTCCATATAACCAAAGATTTGTTTAAACTCTTTATTAACTATATGTCTCTTAATTACAGAGAGGTAATATAATTTGTCCAACTCCATTATCATCTAAGAACTTTACTATTACTTTGTGCAAAATACATATGTACAGTTTCATATAAAACATATTTTTGATGCAGATTTCGTGGCTAAATATAGCATTTTTCTTTTCATCAAAAATTGTAATCCAAAACTATATTCTAATCTTCGTAAGAGCCGTTCAGTATTGCTTTAAAGGAAAAAGGTTGGAACGCGTAACCAACGCCATCGTAAAATTTGCTCATGAATTCGACCCTGCAAAAAACAGAAGCAGTTATTAAAAAAATATATATTTACAAATGGTGAAAATTATTCGAAATAAAATATAAAATATAATAAGATTCAATCCAGTATACGTTAACTACAAAATATTCAACAATTTATTTAAATTTTCATATAAAAAACGGCCTCGAGCTCAGTATAAATTGTTGAATATAATTGTTATAAGGCCAAAAAAAAAACAAAAAAAAAATTAATTACAAAATTTCTAATCCAGAAGCTGTTTTGAATTTTTTTAAATTCGAAGAAATCTGTTTCGAAAATGAGAATCTGCTTCTACTATACCGTCCTCTCTAATGAGGCGTTTTAAAATAGCGAACATAGATTTTGCAAATTAGCCTCCTTTGGGTTTTTACACCAAAGTGAGTACTCCAAATTTTTTATTTTTCGTTAACTTTTTACAAAATTATATAGGTTTACAAAAAAAAAGTGCCTGCTTATGGAACCAACCTTCTATATCCCCATGTTATTTGACGCGCTGAATGGGAGTCCGAGGTCTGTTAATTTCCATCACTTCATACAGATAACTACCAACAGCCCTTCATAAGAAGATAATTGTATTTTTAGTTTTTTGCCTTGTATATTTATTTTTGAAGTGAAACATAGACAGAAGAAGGGAGGCGATGGTGGGGTCGGTTGGTCACGATTATTAGTAAGATTAAGATCAATATTAAATTTGAGATCAATATTAAGACTAAGGGCCGTTTTCCCTATTTCTGGTTTAAAGTTATCCCCAGTTAAACATCGTTACCGACGTTATCAACTCAGTGGTTTATGCATGGAGTCAATTACGTCGGTAAAGACGTTTAACTGGGGATTAGTCTTAACCATAGATGATGACAACGGCCCTAAGACTTATATAAAGAATAAGATTTCGATAGAAAATATGAATTTTGAAATTAAGTTTAAGGTTCACGTTAAGGTTAAGGTTAAGGTTAAGGTTAACGCAAATGTTAAGGTTCAACTAAGGTTAAGGCCAAGGTAATGGTTAAGGTTAAGAATAAGGTTAAGGCTAAGGTTATAGTTAAAGTCAAAGTTAAAGTTAAGTTTATGGTTAAAGTCAAAGTTAAGGTTAAGGTTAAGACCAAGGTTTGGGTTAAAATAAAAGTTAAAGCTAATTTTAGGTTAAGGTTAAGGTTAAGGCTAAGGTTAAGGTTAAAGTTAAGGTAAAAGTTGCGGTTAAGTTTAGCGGAAAAAGTAAACATTAGATTTAGGTTATGGTTAAGGCTAAGATTTAGATTGAGATTGGAATTATGATTAAGATAATTGTTCATTATTATGCAGAAAAATACGTGTGTAATACAGTGAACTATGCGGGTAATAGGAAGAAGTGTCACTTCCGTGCCGACGTACTATCATCAAACGATCTTCTTGAATACTTAAGTAAGTAGCTAATCCTTCGATAATAACGAGTATGGTGATCGTAAAAAATTGCCATGGTGTGAAGAGAATTCCCACCATAATTCCACCGAATGGCATTGGAAAGCTGATAGGCACATGAATCAACATTTTCCACAGAACATCTGATAATTCTAAAAATACAGAGTTTTCAAGTATTTGTTCAGCAAATTGAGCGAATATACTTACGCGCATGCGCCAACGACAGAGCCCACAGGCGAAGATACGACGCCGTATGAGATATAGTACTCAATACATATTCGATAGTGTGTATGGCCTGTTTGATGTAGATTTCACTCATAGGTTCGTCCGCATCACTCTCATGGTGGCCGTGTGTTGACGCCGTTGGTTTAGCTGGCGCACTCGCAACTGCGTTGTTGTGATCTTCAAATGCTTCATTTGTGATCCCATTTGTGACCACTGTTAGCTAAGTACGTAATGGAAAAATACCAATTAAATATTATTTGAACTCCTAAGCATTTACGAGCCGTATTTACTTACCCCTCTCTGTTTACGCTTGCGTGCCTCCAGCAGCGGGCTACCCAACAGCATCCATGGGATGCACAAAACTGCCAACACCACAATTATTATTTGCACGATTTTTTGGTATTCGAACATATATTCCTTGCCATGATACAATAATTTTTAGAAGGTAGTTTCACTTCAAAATTTTTGACATAAACCGTGTCTGTGACAAACACGCAATGTGGCCACTGCTACGATATAGAACTTGGGGATTATCGCTTGTTTTTTAGATATTTTTTAACAGAACATGTAAAGATGTATATGTTTCTTAACTGATCACTTAATTTTTAATATAAATATACGTATTTTATACATACATTTTTGCCACTGCTAATCACATGAATAAAAATCATAAAAATGAAAATATAACAGCAATATTTCTTGTTTATAATGGAGTAGATCCATCGTGTAATGTGCGCACCTCCATACATCTTCATGTACATATTTCAAGCGAGCCCTATCATTAAAATAGGCGGCCGATAAAGTCTATGGTGTGCGGTGGCTCTTATAGCTGTGTCCTTACATCTATTCCGTGTGTTGCAATATCCACGAAAGCAGCAGTTAATTTTTTATGAAGAAAATTATTACAAAATATTCGAAAATTTCTCTACTTATATGTTTGGCTTTTCTTTGTTTTATTTTTCCAACGTCAAAAGCTGGATTTTTTTTTTTTGAAAAAGTTGGTACAACAAAAAATACGAAACACGTTTTCTGTCAGATAGCTAACATGGCGGATAAGAAGAAGAAGTGAAACTACCTTCTAAAAATTATTGTATCATGTTCCTTGCAACCCTCCTTGGGTTCAGTGTTGCCAAATAACAGCATATTGATAAATAAAATGAGTATAGATGGTGCACAGCCAGGCGTAAGAACCTGCTCTGTTGTCCTGCCGGAATACTTCACCCATTTGAGGAACATTAAGAACACCAAATAGCCGAAGAGGAACATCAAAAAGAGCTGTGGCAAAAAATCTAAGAAAATGCGCGCATATTGCTTGAAATGCACAAAATTAACGAGCGACAATATAAGGCCGAACGCCATGTGTAAGAGGCCGAATATGATGGAGAGCTTCATTTTGTAGGCATTCAAGAAGATGATCTTATTTTCAGCCACTGACCAGTGCGGATCCATGCCATAGACATAAACGTCACTCAAGCTATTCAAAGGGTCCAACATTATGAATTCACCGCCATTGAAAGTTCCATTAGGTACAGGTATGCTATCTGCATGCCATGCTGATCCAAAAATATTAAACGATTTGGAAAAGATATCATTGTACACGAAACCAGTGTACATGGCAAATAGGCCCATAAGTAGTATAATATAGCGGCCCACAAAGAATATATTGAATATTTCACCCTTGATTTGGCTCAGTTTCTCCTCCTTCCAGACCATGTAGAGACCAATAAGTAATAGAATGAAACCATGTCCCAAATCGCCGAACATCACCGCAAACAAGAAAGGAAAAGTGATGCAACCGTAGAGCGCCGGATTAACTTCGTGATAAGTGCAGAGACCATAAGCATCGATTAAATTCTGGTAGGCACGTGTAAACTTATTTGTTCTATAAAAGGTCGGCGGTTGTTCGTTTGTCTCGATCACATTCAGGAAGGAACTAACTGTGCTGTTCACTTTGGTCGAACCTCTAGCGAGCGCATTGCGCACTACGGGCAGGTCACGCGTCGGTACCCAGCCCTCACCGATCAGCCAATTGCTGCTCACGTCCATATTAAA
>NW_023458560.1:28669149-28670433 GCF_013731165.1 Rhagoletis pomonella
CTTACAAACATCGGACCAAAGTTATAATACCATTTCATGCTCATGAAGGTATAATAAAGCGAGTTTATAAAAACTTGGTGAAAATGAGTATGGTTCGACGATTCATCAGAGGATGGGAGCTTAGTGGAACTGGAAAGGGGAAAAAAAATTCATTTCATTTATGATGTATTTTTTAAATTTATTTTTGAGAAAATGATTTTATGTATTTTTTAATCTAATTCGTTTTGAACTTTTAGATTTTAATGTTTTAAAGAGAAAAACATTTCTCTAATTTAAGAACTTGTTTTACTTTTTTATTATTTTTAAACTTATTTTTCTATTTTTTAATATTTAATAATTTAATGTTTTTAATTTAATTTAATTTTTTGAACCTTATTTTATGTATGTTTTTGATTCCGTTTTTTTATAATTTAATTTTCTTATTATTTTTAGATTTTTATTTCATTTAATCTTTATTTTTTAATATGTTTTTTTAGTTAGTTATTTTTTTTTGTTATATCATTTAGTTTGTAGAAATTGACTTTATAAATTTGTTTAATAAATTGATTCTTGTATAGTAGAATAGTTTCTTTAATTTCATTTTATTTTTGAAACTTATTATATGTATATTCCTCTCAATGTTCCGCGAAGAAATTTGCGGCACATGGACATTTTTTATTTGCATTCCTCCAAGTCAACGTATGCTATGAATGCACCGATTTGTCGTGCCCTTAGAGAGATTAATAAACTCAATGATATCGAGGATATTGATATATCGCTTCCCGGAGTGGTGTTAAAAAAGTTAATCTTAAAACTACTCTGATCTTATAATGTAACCTATATATTAGCTTTAAGTTATTCCTTGTTACTTTTTTAGATAGCATAGTCAGTAAGAATGTTCTTTTCTTTGACCGAATTAAATAAATAAATGAATATTTCTTTATTAATGTTTTTCTTTTTTAATGAGTTTTCTCTTAATTTTTAGTTTTTACAGCTTTAAAATAAAAACTTTTTTTTATTTATATTTAATATTTCGTAACATATTTTTTTAATTATCGTTTTGTCTTTTTTAAATTATATTTTATTGAATTTTTAGTTTTTATTGTTTTAAAAAGAAAAATAGAAAACTTATTGCTAAAAAACAAACAGAATGAAGCTAAGACCTCCTCATTACCAGATTTTTCAAACAGTTTTTCGAAAGACAGAAAAGGGCTGTCAAGATACATAGTTGTTCGATTTGACAATTGTCTTACGACACACTTTTGTCTTTCGAAAGACTGTGGTGAGTTGAAAGACAATTGTCAG
>NW_023458560.1:28670533-28673384 GCF_013731165.1 Rhagoletis pomonella
ACTTTTGTCTTTCGAAAGACTGTGGTGAGTTGAAAGACAATTGTCAGAATTTCCCTGGCAACCATACTAGAAAAGTCAGTAGAAAGAACTGTAATAAAGATCTAAGTATTTACTTATTTCCTACTACAATCAGTGATAAAGACTGATTATGCGATATAGTAAATTTTTATGCACGATTTATAACAAAAATAACAAAATAAAATGCAGTAATGCTAACAAGTCATTGTGGTATATTATTCGCATTAAGCGATTTATTAACGCCGTATGCCTGGTTGACTTTCGTATGTACGAGTATAATAGCATACTGAAGGTCACCACCAACAAGTTTCAGCTTTCTGAGATTTGTTAAAAAAATATGTCTTTTATAGTGATTTGTTTTTGTTTTTGTATGGTAGGTGGGCGCAGTTTAAGGCTAATACCCTTCCACCTTTACTTACTCTACAGGTTCTTAATAAACGAGCCATCTATCAAGTTTCAACTAACAGTGCTTAGAATTACTTATTTTATAAAAATTTGACGTTATGCTTTATTTGGTAGGTGCGCGTGGTTGTGGACCGATTTTCAAAAAACTTCGTTTATTAACTCCGAATACTTCTTCCATAAAATTTAGCTTTTAGATTACCCGATTTCGGTAATCCAGTGAATTTGAGTCCGGAGATTTTAGCTCAGGTTTGATTTTCGTTAGTAAAGCATCTACCATGACTGGCATCTAATCTAATTATTCGCAGTCTGGAGCAGAGGCGCAGCCAGGATTTCCGGAAGGGGGATGAAAAAAATTGAGCGATAACTTAAAGGAGAGCCACATAATGGCTAGAGGTGTCGCTCGTGTGTATTCATTCATATATCCGCCATTCTTACCGTTATATATTTTGGATTACAATTTGACAAGTTTTCCTGGGTAAATTTTATAAAGAAAATATATTATTTGATTGAATTAAACAGCCTGCATACACGAGTATTTTCAGACTGTCTGTACTCGGCTTTTTATGGACGGGAGATGGAGAATTTTACATCAGCAATTTCAGAGCAAGAAAAGGTATGACTTCGGTCTGATACGCAAACTTATAAAACATGCCTACGCGTACGAGTAGTAGTAAATAATTTTTTTCTTTCGGCAATGGATAACAAAAGTGCAAGGAAGTTAAACAAACTATAACTTAAAATAAATAACTTCTTAGACAAGAACAATAAATGTTGTGTGTCTTCGCATATTATCTATACGAGTACATTTCTGCATTCATTTTTTAGTGCATTATGCCCAACCCTGTTTCAATCATAATCTCAGGCCCCTATTATGAGTTGCATTCGATCTTCGACTGTGGTCCAAAGTGCTGATCGAACGAATTTTCACTTAGTATCATGACGCTGATTCGATGAGGAATAGCGCTATTGTGAATTTCACTCGTTTTGGTTGTTCACAAAACTTTATTTTTGACCGCTGAGAAGCATTGTTTACAAATTGAGCAAACTAAATACTGTGCTTATACATAAATGTGTAAGTTTGTGCAAATTTAAGTGAAGTAAAAAATAAAGCGAGTTTATAAAAACTTGGTGAAAATGAGTATGGTTCGACGATTCATCAGAGGATGAGAGCTTAGTGGAACTGGAAAGGGGAAAACGTTTAAGAGCGTGTAGTCTTTCGAATATATTTTGACATACAATTTTCTACATATTTATTAAAAACTTCCGCCTGTTTAAATAAGCGTTTGTAGACCTGTTGTCCGCTACTCAAGACCTTTTTCAGCAATGCACTCGAGCCAAATCTATTTAAAATATTTTAATACTATCAACAGTTCTGCAATTTTGCGCTCAGAGATCATGTCAAATGATTATTTGGATTTTCTTTCATAAGTTTATTCAGCCTTTCGAGCTGACCTTAGACCTACATGAAATTAGTCAAAAAAATTTTAAAACTAGTGTCTCGCTGCCAAAAAGTAAAAGACAAACACAAAGTCGTATATTTTTCACAATTTCCTCATACTGCGCTCCAGCATCGAAAGCAAAATTCTGTTCTCTTTCGAACAGAATTCGATACTCAACGAAAATTTCGACACGGTTGCATAGCTTATAACACGAATTTAAAATTCGACCTTCGCTGGTTATCGAATACATCTCATAATACATCTCAAAAAAAGCGCTTCAATTTGAACCTCGCCACCCTCAACCTTTTTCGGCAGATTTTTCGTTTGGAATGAGAGCCCAAGATGGTCCCAACTGAGTGTCAAGAAGTTTCACTTCAAAAATAATATTTAAGCATCCTACACAACATTGCTTCGCATTAAACGCTGATTGTACCTACATTGTACAGCAGTGCATAACATGTCACATATCGAATTTGTGTAATGAGTTTTGCAGACAAGCGATTACCCGACGCAGCGCATGACAGGGCATGACAACGGAGTTTAGGGAATTTTGATTTTTCGCTATACGACATTTTCAAAGAGAGATTCCACTGCCTTTTTCAGTTAGTATATCTTCCTAACTAAATCCTGGAGTACTGGAACAGACTAACTGATTACACTGAACAGCTGATTCTGAGAGACTAAGCTCTCTATGCGGAGTATAATTACGCCCATGTTTCACGAGCGCTGCCTGTCTATGACCTGCACTGCAATGTAATCACAACCAAGGCTTTACTTTAAACTTTACTCAATGCAACTTTATACAAACAGGCATCGCAAACATTACATAGTTTGTAATCCTTCATCATCAGGTATCAATTACATCTTGAGGTGAAAATTAGCCTCATCCACAATTCTCTTTCAAGCATCAGGGTCCTTTAAAACGGTCCTCCAGTTGCTGGCAAATAGTTTTTTCAAGTTTGCTGCCTACGGTTCACCGGAACGATGTT
>NW_023458560.1:28673484-28675185 GCF_013731165.1 Rhagoletis pomonella
AAATAGTTTTTTCAAGTTTGCTGCCTACGGTTCACCGGAACGATGTTATTTTGAAATTGTCGAGTACCTCCGATTTTCTTTCTCTAAATGGTACTGGGATGCTGAAAACTCGGAGCAACTGTATGTATTTTAAATCGTAAACACATGCCCCACCTTCCAAAATATCAAAAAAAAAAAAAACGAATAAAACTTAAAAAAATAAGTTTTTACGGAAAAAATAAATGGTAGTTGTATAAATCTATAAATTTGTATGCGCGTGTATGTGATATGTTAACCTGGCAATCGTAAACTCATGCCCCACCCTCCAAAACATCAAAAACTAGTAAAACTTAAAAAAAAAAAGATTTTAATTTTTTATTAAATTGATATAAATTATTATGATAAATGATAACTAGAACAACGTTTAATCACAGGCATTAAAGACAAAAAAAAAAATACTTGAATAGATATTTTTACTTAACGTGGCGAGCGAGTGTGGTTCAAAGCCAAATACTTTTTGCGGCCCCAATCTGGTCAAACGCGGAGCAGTGTTCAGTATACTTCCGCGAAGTCAACTCTACATACCGTTTGTGGGCGCTCCGAGTTTGAAGCGCCTGCAGAAGAGTGTAGCACAAAGCGGCATTCGTAATCGCCATTATGATACTCGTTGATATATACGTCGATCCCTCGAAATCAGTATTACGGAGTGGCAAAACTATTGGAATAATACGACTAAGGGTCTTTGGACCTATCGCTGCATACCAAACCTGGTACCTTGGTTTAATAGAACGCATGGTGAAGTGAATTTTTATCTTTGCCAGTTCTTCAGCGGGCATGGCTGTTTTAGGGCATACCTTTTTAAATTCAAAGAGGAGACCCGTACTGCGACTACTGCGGAAGTGGCGTGGAAGATGACGTCCGCCACGTATTCTTTGAGTGTCCACGATTTAATCGGCTGACGAACCAATTGGGAAGAAATTAAAAATATTTGACATTTTCGAGACCAAGTAACTCGAAAAAAAATCAAATCAGCTGCTCTACTTATACTACCTGTGCTTTGCCATTTACTATTTTACTCAAACTCAATTTGACAAAACAACTTGTATGGGATAAGATCCAGGCATGATTCAATAATAAAAGGCTTGCTCAGAAAACAGTTTTCTCGCTCCCTCTTTACAAAATAGGCTCTCCTAGCTAGGCACTGTGTGTAGGTTCGCTTTTGTAAGGGAGTTAAGGGAGCGTCAAAACTCGAATGTCTCTAATGAGCAAACCTTTAATTATTGGCTGCGTTTCTTTATACATTCCGGATAATCCCATTTCACAGCCGGAATAAACAGAATGCGTTTGAAATATACGTCAACATATAATCAGGAACGTTCTAAGGAATAAGTAAACAAAAAAGTTTATTCCAAACGTTCAGAATGAATAAAGAAATGCAGCCATTAAATCATGAGATCAAAGGTAGAACAAGGTAGAAGTGTCAATTCAATTGAGCTCAGTGGGGAGTCAGTGGGGGCCTCACTCTTCCTCAGCGCGTTCCGAGTTGAATACTTTCAGAGCTGGAGCGTCGTAGTCCATTCGAACGTCATAGCCAAGTCTGTGGAGCCGCTGAATTTGCTGCACTATGTCTATATCGTTGTAAAGCTCATACAGCTCATCGTTAAATCGTCTGCGGTATTCGCCATCGCCAACGCGTAAATATCCGGGGGGATTATCATTGGT
>NW_023458560.1:28675285-28685754 GCF_013731165.1 Rhagoletis pomonella
GTTTTTATCTTTGAGTTAATGCCTAACCTACTGTTGTGCAAGCCAATTTATCAATTTAACCGTTAAACTTCGAGTTAAATAGATAACCTGCTGTTCTGCAAGTGGGCCTTAATGTCCTTTCCTATGAAAATTAGAATTGAATTTAAGAGAAAACGATTGAACGCTAAGTGTACGCAGAGTTGACTACAGAAAAAGCGAACAAAATTGCTTAATAAATACAAAGGTTGCAGCCTTCTAAAGACAGCTTACAGAACCAGTAAATTTTGAATAAAACATATTTTATTAAATTACTTTTCGAAGCTAATTTTAGTATTAAAAAAAAAGTAAATTGCAAAAAAAATTTTCATTCCCTTTTAATTGAAGTATTCATGATCGGTCCCCAGTAAAATATTAATAAAATTACCACTTTCACTTTTATAATTTTTGGCCACACGCGTTAACCTTACTTCATTTTGAATGTTATTTATGTGGTTAACACAGTTACGAGGCATTTAGGCGTTTAGATCAATACCCTAATTGTATTTTTGTGTAATTTGGTGTACCCCGATCGTTGGCTCAAAAATTTTTATTATGACCCCACCCTCCTACAAAGTTTTTTGGCTCCAATTACCAAGGTTTATGAATTTTGTTAGTCGTTTATTTTAAATATTTCCAAAGCAGTTCCTATTTCTTCTGTTCAAAAATTACAAAACGTAGACAGAAACCTTCAATTCTACCTACATATGTATATAATAATATAAAACAAAAGCTAAGGCAGGTGGGACTTTTGCTACCAAATCTTGCCCTAAAAATAATTCAGCTCGCTTCCTTGGCCTTCTTTAAATATCCTTTTTTAAAGTTAATTGTGAACTCACAAAATTGTGTAGAATTTTCGTAGATATGTGTATTCAAATTTAAAGCAATGCTTGGCCAAAAATATATCAAAAAAAAAAAAACACTGGCTTCAATCAAGTTGGCTTATTATATGGGCAAATCTCCGGAACCGTGCGATTCAACGCTAAAAAACGTAAATTTTTAAATTGAACGCACAAAAACAAATTATACATCAAATTGTTTGAAATCTATTGAGGAAACGTTCACTTCTTGTGTGATTAATTTTTCTCAATTGCTTAAAGCGTTACATTTAAAAAACGATAATTTTCGAAAACTCAAAGTTAACGATATTTCTAGAGGGCATGGTTCTTTTCCGATTTCAAAAATTTTCGAGACGGTATATAAGAACGTCAAGCGCAATGTGTATATCAAATGGTAAGGATTAATACAGTGGTTTTCGAGATACAAATATTTGACGCAAGTGGGCGGGCCACGCCCAGTTTCCAAAAAAATGTACGAAAAACGAATTTTCGCTTAAGATCCATTCAAAATATCATTTTTGAGTAAATATTTAAAAAACCGTTTCATTATGTAAACACATGACTGTATTTTATACAAAAATTGTTACTATATTAAGAATATTGTCGATGCTTGATGTCAACCCGTTATGTTTTAGTCGATCAGTGTGCCATCCAAAAAGGGGAAATTTGAAGCCAATTACGCCTATAGGCCTACTCAGACAATATTGGTTATATTTTTAATATTATCAATGGCACACAGCAGTAAAATATCTTATTTTATTCTTTAATCTGTAATTACTATGTATGTGTATAAACAAATAAAAACAATTTAGTAATTGCTGAAAGTGCAAAATACAAACAAACTTTACATTGTTTTGATAAATACGAGTGACAGATTTCAAATTATTTCCAATGAGGAGCACATTTTTTCTCAACATTATATGCCATGATTTTTGTTTCCATGATGTTTCCATTTTTCGCTGAAGAGTTATACTCAAAAAACGTACAAAAGGTACCCAAAGCGATAGGTCACAATTGTTATTTTAATTACTTTTATTGTTTGTAAAAATTAAAATGGTTTACCAAATAAAAAAAATAATAATAATAAGTTACAAGAAATCGTCACATTTGTTATCAAAAAGGCTCAATTTTTTTTTTAAAAAGCAAAAGTACTTTAAAAAAATTAATTTAAAGGTGAATGGCACAAAAGCACAAGGTTCCGGAGATTTGCTTATAACGGGTGATTTTTTAAGAGCTTGATAACTTTTTTTTTAAAAAAAACGCATAAAATTTGCAAAATCTCATCGGTTCTTTATTTGAAACGTTAGATTGGTCCATGACATTTACTTTTTGAAGATAATTTCATTTAAATGTTGACCGCGGCTGCGTCTTAGGTGGTCCATTCGGAAAGTCCAATTTTGGGCAACTTTTTCGAGCATTTCGGCCGGAATAGCCCGAATTTCTTCGGAAATGTTGTCTTCCAAAGCTGGAATAGTTGCTGGCTTATTTCTGTAGACTTTAGACTTGACGTAGCCCCACAAAAAATAGTCTAAAGGCGTCAAATCGCATGATCTTGGTGGCCAACTTACCGGTCCATTTCTTGAGATGAATTGTTCTCCGAAGTTTTCCCTCAAAATGGCCATAGAATCGCGAGCTGTGTGGCATGTAGCGCCATCTTGTTGAAACCACATGTCAACCAAGTTCAGTTCTTCCATTTTTGGCAACAAAAAGTTTGTTAGCATCGAACGATAGCGATCGCCATTCACCGTAACGTTGCGTCCAACAGCATCTTTGAAAAAATACGGTCCAATGATTCCACCAGCGTACAAACCACACCAAACAGTGCATTTTTCGGGATGCATGGGCAGTTCTTGAACGGCTTCTGGTTGCTCTTCACTCCAAATGCGGCAATTTTGCTTATTTACGAAGCCATTCAACCAGAAATGAGCCTCATCGCTGAACAAAATTTGTCGATAAAAAAGCGGATTTTCTGCCAACTTTTCTAGGGCCCATTCACTGAAAATTCGACGTTGTGGCAGATCGTTCGGCTTCAGTTCTTGCACGAGCTGTATTTTATACGGTTTTACACCAAGATCTTTGCGTAAAATCTTCCATGTGGTCGAATAACACAAACCCATTTGCTGCGAACGGCGACGAATCGACATTTCACGGTCTTCAGCAACACTCTCAGAAACAGACGCAATATTCTCTTCTGTACGCACTGTACGCATTCGTGTGGTTGGTTTAATGTCCAATAAAGTAAACTGAGTGCGAAACTTGGTCACAATCGCATTAATTGTTTGCTCACTTGGTCGATTTTGTAGACCATAAATCGGACGTAAAGCGCGAAACACATTTCGAACCGAACACTGATTTTGGTAATAAAATTCAATGATTTGCAAGCGTTGCTCGTTAGTAAGTCTATTCATGATGAAATTTCAAAGCATACTGAGCATCTTTCTCTTTGACACCATGTCTGAAATCCCACGTGATCTGTCAAATACTAATGCATGAAAATCCTAACCTCAAAAAAATCACCCGTTATATCCGCACTAGTAGAAATATTAATTTAATTTATTACCACAAATCGAATTTTTTTTTCTAGCAAATTTCCCTTTACATTTGACCGTATGCACAAAAACTAAGCAATTGCGTTTTCTTAAAATTTGTTTGAACAAATTGAGTAAAAGGTCTGAAATTCGAAGAAAAAGCATTTGCATACGGTCCGTTGTATCTACCAAATTTTAAAGTAAGTAAGTATGTATTACTTTCGAGTTAATTGCTTACCCAACGCCAGCGTAGCCACCTAAACTTATATTACCTTCTTAAGAGAACATATGCCATGAGTTTCTAAATGAAGACAGAGGGATGATACCTCTGTGTGAGCAGCCTCTTATCGGAATAAAAACAAGGCTATTATAAAACAGTGTGGATATTTTTAAAGAACTTAACAGCAAAAATGTTAATTGAATAAACAAAAATTTTTAAACCCTTAATGTATCATCCTGCTTCAAAGGATTTCATTAATAACCAAACTTGCATCTGAGCTTACTGAAAATTGCCTAACATCAAAACTGGCAATGGCTAATTTAAATTTCTATTTGAATTACTTTACACGGAGAATAGCCAAGGATTGCGTGAAAAATTCCTTTAAATTCGCCTAAAACAATTATCGCAACAAAAACAGGTCTCATTATGATGAAATTAATTATGCTTTTAATTTTAAATTTTTTATAATCATCCACAAAATATGTAGAGTAAGTAATTTTGCACGTGTACAGGCGCGCGTTTATAAGAACCTCATTTGAATCGCCATCAAATACGAATTTCAGCAGGCGCAAACTATTAAGGCTTATATGTATTAGGGCAGGTCGTTTTTTTTACTATACGCGTAAAGCATAGGAGGATTCTAAGTGTAATTCTAAGCAAATTTGGCCAAGCAACCATGGGTCTAAAAGAAAATGTGAAAATTTTCACTGTTGCGCCCTCTGGTGGAAGCTTTAAGAAACATGGATTCATCATACCAAAAAATCCTTTTTAGCATTTTTGTACACAAAATTTAAATACCTTACGACACTAAACCAAAATGCTAAGTAAAAGAAACCTATTTTCACCATTTGGCAACTCCAAATTGGGTTTAGAGCTCTGGTTTCTTCGGGAGATGTTCTCAGAATTGGAGGTGGAGTCCTTCTGTGTGTGTTACGCACATAGTCGAAAAAATGTCTCTTACAAATTCACCCGCCCTAGTATTTATGTACAATGTATTCGCATCATCCACAATATGTATTGAAAGCAACGAAGCGTCAGCTTTAGAATACTCAAACGGTTATCAACCTCAGTGCAAAGCGCTTTCAAGTCCATGCATCCATAGCTGTCTATTGTCGGCGTGCGCTGCGCTTCGCTGCTATTCCATTTAAATTGATTAATTAACATCCATTGAGTGACGACGACAACGACATTATGTGGCCGATTTACAAATATCTGCGAACAGCCAGTCAATAGGTAGACCTAAAAGCGATTCGAAAGTTTGTCTTTTGGCCACTTAGCTGCCTCCATATACATATTTGGAAACAAAACAGTGACAAACACAAACAAAAGCCAACAACAAAAGATCTATAGAAATGGCAACTGTTGTGAAAGTTGGAGGCAAGGTGGCTCTTAATTGGAATATCTGTGGAATCTCTCAATAAAGCGGCAGTCCTTACAACCGCAGTAGTAAGACAATTATTATTGACATTTCGTAAAATATTTGTTACTTATGTACATACATACATATATACATAAATATGTTTGTGCGTAGTTCTCCATTAGCTTATTCCTCGAATGAAATACGTCTTTGGCATGGCATGCTGGGCGGTTGTGGTGGCTGTTTTGTATATTTTGGCTTTGTTGTTGTTGTACTTAGAATTTGTAGTATTTTAAAGGCCAACTCGACATCTGCATTATTTAGTCAACAGAAATGTAGAGCGAAGTTTGACATTTTTCAGCATTCTATAAAATATGAAGTTTCGCATATGTTTACTCCTCCATTACGTACTCAACATAACAAACAAAAAAAGCAAATTCGCCTAGGCCCCTCTGTAGAAGTGAAACTTACATACGTTACATAAGTATCTAATTTGTCAATATGTATATTTTATTGGTTGGAAATTACGCATAAAAATTATGGATAAAAATATCGGCATTTTTACCAAAAAATATATAGATTCCAAAAAAATATCGCTAACAAGATCGACAAATGTAACGAAAATTCCGAAATAGTCTCCAAAATATTGAAATATTTAGCCCTGAGAATACCGAAATAGTCTTGAAAATCATGATTTATCGCAGAATCCCAAAAATCTCTAAAATCCCGAAGTAGAGCCCCTATTGAGGTGAGGTGTGGTGAGAATGTGATGACCTCAGTTGTGGTGAGTCAAGGTGTGGCGAATTTAGGTGTGACAAGATCAGTTGTGGTGAGTTAAGTTGTGGTGAGCTAAGGTGTAGTTAATTTAGGTGCGGTAAGTCTCTTTGTTTCTATCTATGTATATCCTTTGCCCTAATCTCTCTTCCTATATATTTGTGCTAACTTTTATCTGTATCTTTATGCTCATCCTGTTTTCATATGTACCTTTATACCTAACTTTATGTTTGAGTTGACATATGAAAATAAGTGGAAAAGGCAACAAAAGTTTACGTGGCGAAGTCAGCTAAGTGGGTAGATTACTGGCTTTGTAATCCCAAGTCGCTGGTTCATATCTCTGGGACCGCGGTTGAAGCACTGAATAAAATTTTTGAATACTTTATGTTTATTATTTTTTTCATCCACATATTCTTCTTCTCCTTTGTCCTTATATAATCGAATTGTTTAAATTTACGTTGACGTTAATTTTTGCTCTTTCTTTACGCATCTTTGTTTTTGTTAATTTTTAAATTTGTCATATTTATTTAAATCTCTTTCTTCAACCCTTCGCTACTGTGCTTAAAACGAGAAAGATAACTACTAAAAAAAGTATATGTACTTAGATCGCTTCATCAAATACTGTTTTTAGTGAATTTGTTATGCTTTTGACTTTGCAAAAAAAAAAATACCTACGACCTCTTTTTTAAATTTAAGTTAATTTAATTTAAATGTTACTAATAATATCTGTAGACCACATTCGAACAATTAAACTACTGAAATCGAAATACAAGGTATTTTGTTATGGGAGTATTGGTTCTGGCATAACTTCAGGTCGAAAACCCTGATTTTCTTGGAGGCGCCGCGCAATGGTACTACAGCGGTCAAAATATCAAAAAATGGACTAGTGAATTCTGAAAAAGTAACTACGCAGATTCATTGCAAAATATGCAACTAACTAAAGTCAGAAATAATTTTTGTCACCGTTATTGTGGCTTATTAATATTTAATTTTAATATTCTTATTGAGCTTTGCACCAGGTTTAATTTATTAGGAAAAATGGAACAAGCAACAAAGTCTAAGCGGTAGAAGTTATAGCACCTATTTCGGGATCACCACATATCCTCATCAGACTTCTTTTTGAACAGGTTGAATAAGTAAAATGAATTAGCAACACGAGTTTACGAGGTGTGCATAGCTCAGTGGGTAACGCTTCTGACTTTTCACATCGATGACGCGGGTTCGATCCCTGCTGATAGTCTAGAAAAAAGAAGTCTGATGAGGATATGTCTTCTATATATATATATAGGCTATAACTTCTACCTCTGTAAATTATTGTTATTTTTCCACAACATTTTTCACTTAGAAACGGCCTCAAGCTCACTAAAATGACACAGGCCGACAAAATAAGACCGATCTCCTTACTCAGAAACCTGACTATACTTTCCCGAAGGTTTTCGGTGCGCTGAATTCAAATCTGGCCACAGAATTGCTTTATCACATCAGGATTTTGAGATATTCTAACCTACAAGTGCAAAAAATGCCGTTTTTTGCCCATTTTTGAAGTTGTGTATGCAAGCCAGAGTAATTTTTCTCAAAAAAATACAAAAAGGGTGTTAAAGTACAAGTCTTTCTCTTTGAAATTACGTTGAGTTTACTCAAATATCTTTTTGCTTCGCTGAGATATTACAATTTTAAGTTTACGGATTTTCCAATTTTTCTATATCTTGAAAATCATGTAAGTAACATAGCGGCCATGTGTACTATCCGCAGCACTTAAAACTTAAACGCGAATGCTGGAGTGACGACAGCTATATGATATACAAGCTCTTTCTCTCAAAATATATTTTCACCGCGAGTACTATTTTTTTAGGAATTTCATGCTAGAATAACAAAAGTCTTTCAAACTATCTTGCCATCTGTCTTTCATTTGTCTTGCGAAAGACTTTTTACTATATTAGCCAGAATTGCCCTATTAATTACATACAAAGGGGGTACTGTTTGTCACAGCGTATGAGTAATAAAAGTATGTACGAATAATGCGGCCAAACACACGTACTGCTTTCTACCTTTATGAAATGTTTTCCTCTTTAATTTTATTTCAAACTCATAAAATAAACCACTTTATTCCTATATACAAATATGTTTATCGCAAACATCAACAAATCTTAACGTCCGTCCTATAGAAATCGACTTAGAAGCTTACAATGCATAAATCAATTTACGTCAATACATTTCCCCAAATTTCGCACACTATTTTCCTGCAGCTACATTTTTTACGAGCCGTTCCGTACAAATTGCTTGGACGTAACGGCAATGACTTTCCTTCTCAACTACGTCATTTTCGTTAGTTTGCCTGTCACTTACATATGTATCTATAAGTTGTGGCAGTTACGTCAGTATATCGATCAAGAAGCAAGTAAAAGGACATATACAAAATTTTCCACAATTCACAGCTGCAATCTGAGAATGCTTTCATCGTTTGCCACTTACCGCGAATACCACAAAAGCCCAAGCATCATAACGAGCTATAATAAATTTGACAGTTTGTCTATGTAAATATATGTATAAACACATAGATACATACATACATACGTAAAGATGAATGAATGCCAACACAAATTGGCTATCGTTTTTGCTTTGAAAAATGAACAGATGAGTGAATGTCATGGCCATGCCAATAAAGAAAAAGGTGAAATTGGCTGCTAACAGATAAGCTTTTGATGTATGGCAATTTGAATTTGTAATTTGTTGTTTCGCAACTCTTGTTGTGTTTATTGCTTTGTTATGTGTACATACTTGGTTGCATGTGTCAACATTTTTCAAACCGAGAAATATATGGAAGTTCATAGCGAAAAGAAATAACTGCACTTAGACACTATTTGGTAGGCAGGAAGTTTTGTTTTGCCATTAGGAATAAAGGACGATAGGATTTTGGACAAATTGTTTTCCTGTTATGATGGAAATGATTGTGAAAAATTGATGATCATATGTGAGTAACTTAAGGTTACAACAAAAGAAATGTTAATTTTTTATCTTGCTTAAAAATTGGTCGATATGCACTGTTCAAGGACAGAAACTTGGAAGTATGTATGGGATGATTGGTTTCCCTTAAAACAATGTTGGAGGAAAAGAGTTAAGATTTATTTATTATTAAATTTTTAATGAGATTTACGCGAGCCCGAAAGAACAACTGGGCATTATTTCCATGGGCGTTATTTACATTTCGAAGGGGAAATAGCGCCCACCAATAAAAGTCAATAAAGCCCGTCGCCTTTATTTCCTTTGCGAAAGCGCAATAATGGCCGCAGGCTTTATTTCCTACAGAAAAGGAAATAACGCCCGCTTGATTTATTTCATAAAAAAGGAAGTAAAGCCCGTGAGTAGTATTTTCTCTGGCTTTATTTTACTGAAATATTCAAATTATGTATACGGGCATAGATTTGCATAAAATGGAACATATTTTAAACGAATTGTTCTCCATTTTTACATACAGTGTAGTTCTGTAGTTAAATTCCCTTCTGCAGTATACGCATAAAATTGAACAGTATTTTTGCCAATAACTAAGCGAATTATTGGAAATCAATGGTAAATTATTACCGTTTTTTTAGGCTCCAATGCGATGCGCATACTCGTACTCAGCGCCTTAGGTTTTTCAGTGGTGGCGCGCAAACGCGGACGGCAGCGGTTGAGCGCCAACAGGCTCATCAGCCATAGTCGAGTGGTTTATGTGACATCAAGGCACACACCGCCAATCGGAGGAGAAGCTCGGCCAATCATTTTAAACTTTGTACAGATTGCTTTGCAGAGCACAGTAGGCGTACTAATCTAAATGGTAATACAAGCATTTTGTGTCCAATTTTCCGTCAAATTATTCGATTATCGACTATCTAACTTTGTACTTTTTCATATTCCTTTTATTTTTTTCTGAAAATTTGAGTTATTTAATTTTCGTACAC
Organism: Rhagoletis pomonella; assembly: GCF_013731165.1. Lineage (NCBI taxonomy): Eukaryota > Metazoa > Arthropoda > Insecta > Diptera > Tephritidae > Rhagoletis > Rhagoletis pomonella. The sequence continues at coordinate 28,684,957 of NW_023458560.1, forward strand.
ATGCACATACATACATACATACATATGTGTTAAATATATGCATTGAAATTTGTTAATTTCAATTTCTTTGTATAATAAAGGAAAACAAATATTTAGTTCAATGTTATCATATTAGTAAGTTTTTATTTAGAACATGATTTTGGATGTACATATTCTAAAATAGAGACAAGAACCACAATAAAGATGAAATAAAGCCCGCGGGATTTATTTCATTTTTCCTACAAAACCCGAAACCCGAAAGGGAAATAATGCCCATCGGAAAAAGGCAAAAAAGCCCGCGGGCTAATTTCTTTTTCGAAAAGGCAATAATGCCCGCGTGTTTTATTTCTTTTTTTAAGAAATAAATCCCATGGGCGTTATTTCCGCGGGCCTTATTGCACTCCACCCTGGTTATCGATGTCCAGAACTTTAATTATGGAGGTAACACTTTTCCACCCTACAAAATGGCCCACGAGAAAAGGATCGGCACTCACCATCTATTTGTCAACTTTAAAGCCGCTTTCGACAGCACTCAAAGGAGTTGGCTATACGCCGCGATGTCTGAATTTGGCAAGGCCACGAAATTAATAAGGCTGTGTAAAATAAAGTTGAGCAATACCACCAGCTCCGGCAGAATTGGGAAAGACCTCTCCGAGCCTTTTGCTACCAAACGGGATTTCGGGCAGGACAACTCCCTTTCCATATAATGGGAGAAGATAGTAATAGCTGCAGAACTGAACCGCTCCGGAATAGTTTTTAAAAAGAGCGTGCAATTTCAGGCACACGTCGCTGACATCGACATCATCGGTAAAAAAAAAA
>NW_023458560.1:28685854-28725725 GCF_013731165.1 Rhagoletis pomonella
GGTTCCTCTGCCTCGTCGCTTGAGTAGCCTTCGACATCGATGGATTCCTCTGCATTTTTATCGTAGCTTTGTTCAAATTCACCAGCGGGGATGAAGCGATCTGCCAATCTACTTTGCCAAGTAAATTCCATTATTAAGCCCTCTTGAATTTCCTTAAGATTTAGTTACTGCGGTTTTCTGGAATTGAGTGATGTGAATTGCAAAATACTCTGGGCTTTTATAGTCTGCAACTTCACTAGGAGGTATTCGTATAACAGGTAGGCGGCAGGCAGACGTTATAACCTTAGATTGTTCTACCCGTATGCTTGCGCTGATTTACACGTTTCATACACCATTATTACCAACAGGTACCCACCGCGTCAAAGAACACAAGGTCTGTGGTGATTACGCTACTAAATACGTATACAATGTCGTTCCTTCTAAATTGCAAAACTTTCGGCGTTCTTTTCTAGCAATATGACAGGTATGGGTTCAAAATCAAAAGTACCTATTCTCATCCTAAAGTTATTTGTTTTTGTTATTTTTGGCCTTATAACAACGATATTCAACAATTTTATTATTTTTATGAAAAATTTTGCGGAAAAACAACACGATATTCAAAATGTCTTCCATTACAAATATTTTTTGTTAACTTTTAATCGAAATATAGCTCATTCTATAACGAAACCAATATAAATCAATGCTGCAAACTTTCTACAAAATTCGCAAAAATTCGGAAAAGTTCCAAAGAATGGCAACCAGTATGTCGAATTTTTAATTAAATTTTTTTTAGAAATTCTTTGCATGCAGTTTTGTAGCTGTTTCACTTTCACTATAATATGGTGCAAGTTTTGTGTGGCAAAGGGTTTACCGTTTATTTCTTAAATCCAGTGAAATTTTTGTTTTTGGACACTAGGGTAACGACATTATCTACAGTGAAAGTTCGGAATTATTTACGTATAAGTAGCGTCCTTATATTTCGATTTCTAAAATAGTTTTCTTTAAACTAGAGTGATTTTAAAAAGAACTCCTGAAATCTTGCTGAAATCATTGGATACAAATTTTGTATATTCCTTGTAGTTAAGTTTGGATAAGCATCGGTTTGTCAAAACTTTTCCCCCGAACACATAATGTCCCATCTACTGAGGCGCGAATACAACCGAACGGCTGGCGTCCAAAATCTTTGTAACACTAGGAAAGGTAATATCGTTTATCTGCAGCTTAGATGCGCGAATTTTATTTCTAGTTATTCGGAACCAGAGAGTGGGTAATTTTGATTCTGAACTAATTACTACAGACCTGCTATTCTTCTGTCCGTTAGGTACCTGGCGGTAATAATGGTGTGCGAACCGGGTTGGTGATTAAGTACTAAACACATTAAACTGGCGCAGGTGCATGGGTAGAACAATCTAAGGTTCTAACGTCTGGCTGCCGCCTACCTGTTGCACGAATCTAGCCTAGTAAAGTTACAGGCTATAAAAGTCGCGAGTATTTTGCAATTCATATCATTCAATCCGGAAAAAACGTAGTAAATAAGTCTTAGGAAATTTCGAAAAGAAAAATGGAGTTTACGTTGCAAAGCAAATTGGTGGATCGCGTCTTCACTGCTGCTCGCTTCAATAAATTCGAACATAGCGGCGATAAAAAGGAACAGGAATTCATCGATGTCGAGAACTATTCAAGCGACCAGGCAGAGGAACCAATGGCAAAGCGATTACGTCCCGCAGTGTTTCGTCCATGGGAAGCAAGTCACAGCGCAGCAAAGAAATTGGAAAATCCAACAACATCGCAGGTTCAGAACGCACAGGCTTAAAATAGGCTATGGCACAATTCTCCACAACCAGCAAACTTTCCCCAGCCAAAGCCAAGGATATATTCGTCACGTTATGCTCAAGTCAATCACTCACGACTAGCGCTGCCACAATCAGTGCCACCACCAGCATCTAATTTACATCGAAACGTTAGACGTATTCTACGTCAAAAATTAACATTCCGTTTGTTGTAACCTTTAGTTATTCACATTTGATCATCAATTTTTCCCAAACATTTCCATCATAACAGGAAAACAATTTGTCCAAAATCCTATCGTCCTTTATTCCTATTGGCAAAGCAAAACTTCCTGCCTACGAAATAGTGTCTAAGTGCAGTTATTTTTTTTCGCTATGAACTTCCATGAAAAATGTTGACACATGCAACCAAGTATGTATGTACACATAACAAAGCAATAAACACAACAAGAGTTGCGATACAACAAATTACAAATTCAAATTGCCATACATCAAAAGCTTATCTGTTAGCAGCCAATTTCACCTTTTTCTTTATTGGCATGGCCATGACATTCACTCATCTGTTCATTTTTCGAAGCAAAAACGTTAGCCAATTTGTGTTGGCATTCATTCATCTTTACTTGTGTATGTATGTATGTATCTATGTGCTTATACATATATTTACATAGACAAACTGTCAAATTTATTATAGCTCGTTATGATGCTTGGGCTTTTGTGGCATTCGCGGTAAGTGGCAAACGATGAAAGCATTCTCAGATTGCAGCTGTGAATTGTGGAAAATTTTGTATATGTCCTTTTACTTGCTTCTTGATCGATATACTGACGTAACTGTCACAACTTATAGATACATATATATGTAAGTGACAGGCATACTAACGAAAATGACGTAGATGAGTAAGTTGAGAAGGAAAGTCATTGCCGTTATGTCCAAGCAATTTGTAAGGAACGGCTCGTAAAAAATGTAGCTGCAGGAAAATAGTGTGCGAAATTTGGGGAAATGTATTGACGTAAATTGATTTATGCATTGTAAGCTTCTATGTCGATTTCTATAGGACGGACGTTAAGATTTGTTGATGTTTGCGATAAACATGTTTGTATCTAGGAATAAGGTGATTTATGTATTTTATGAGTTTGAAATAAAATTAAAGAGGAAAACATTTTATAAAGGTAGAAAGCGGTACGTGTGTTTGGCCGCATTATTCGTAGATACTTTTATTACTCATACGCTGTGACAAACAGTACCCCCTTTGTATGTAATTAATAGGGCAATTCTGGCTAAGATAGTAGAAAGTCTTTCGCAAGACAAATGAAAGACAGATGGCATGATAGTTTGAAAGACTTTTGTTATTCTAGCATGAAATTCTTAAAACAATAGTACTCGCGGTGAAAACATATTTTGAAAGAAAGAGCTTGTATATCATATAGCTGTCGTCACTCCAGCTCTCGCGTTTAAGTTTTAAGTGCTGCGGATAGTACACATGGCCGCTATGTTACTTACATGATTTTCAAGTTATAGAAAAATTGGAAAATCCGTAAATTTAAAATTGTAATATCTCAGCGAAGCAAAAAGACATTTGAGTAAACTCAACGACATTTCAAAGAGAAAGACTTGTACTTTAACACCCTTTTTGTATTTTTTAAAGAAAAATTACTCTGGCTTGCATACACAACTTCAAAAATGGACAAAAACGGCATTTTTTGCACTTATAGGTTAGAATATCTCAAAATCCTGATGTGATAAAGCAATTCTGTGGCCAGATTTGAATTCAGCGCACCGAAAACCTTCGGGAAAGTATAGTCAGGTTTCTGGGTAAGGATATCGGTCTTATTTTGTCGGCCTGTGTAATTTTAGTGAGCTTGAGGCCGTTTTTAAGTGAAAAATGTTGTGGAAAAATAATAATAATTTACAGAGGTAGAAGTTATAGCAGCTATTTCGGAGATCACCACATCTCCCCATCAGACTTCTTTTTTCTAGACTTTCAGCAGGGATCGAACCCGCGTCATCGATGTGCAAAGTCAGAAGCGTTACCCACTGAGCTATGCACACCCCGTAAACTCGTGTTGCTAATTCAGTTTACTAATTCAACCTGTTCAAAAAGAAGTCTGATGAGGATATGTGGTGATCTCCGAAATAGCTGCTATAACTTCTACCGCTTAGAATTTGTTGCTTGTTCCATTTTTCCTAATAAATTAAACGTGGTGCAAAGCTCAATAAGAATATTAAAATTAAATGTTAATAAGCCACAATAACAGTGACAAAAATTATTTCTGACTTTACATTCCCACGACAGCCGGTTCTACGTACCGGAATGACTCGGGTTTCACCCGACCAAGGGCTGTTGTTTCGGCGATCTAACCCCGTCTAGATCGGCGATACCCACCAATCATTATCCGTCCATGGAGCAATACCTTGCAGCCGGATTGCTCCGCATCCTTCTTCTCCGGGCGGGCGTAGAGCCCAACCCCGGACCTGAAATTTACTTCTGCTGTGTTTGCCAGAATCGACTCCACCCGAACTCCACTTCGGTTAGGTGCAACTCCTGCAACGGGTGGAGTCACCTAAGAACATGCTCTGGCCTTAGGTCTCACCGGGAGTGGACCACAAACTTTGTGGCTCCCTGTTGCTCAAGCCAAATGGCACAATCAGCCTCCACGGCTACCCACTCGCGTAATGCACGGGTGCGACCTAGCACCCGAAGAGCCTGCACGGCCCCTAGAAGCTCCCCTGAGCAACAGCAAACCTCCCAACACACCCCTCCCACACAACCTACCGACCGGTCCCACTCGCGAGCGCGAGCCAACCAGCAGCTACTGGTTGCCCACACCATCTGCTCCGTGCGCCAGAACAGAATATACCGGAATGTGACATCAGTCAAATGCAACACATGCCTTGGCTGGTGCCACTTCCGGCTATGTTCTGGTCTACGCACCACTCGCGAATGGACTACAAACTACAGCGCCCCCTGCTGTAGTGCACCGCCGGCGCAGACAACAACGCCCATATCGCAGCCACCTACCATCAGGCTGCAACAGCAACTGCGTCAGGCGCAACAGGCCCAAGGTAGGCCCCACACTTCTCTCACCCCCCGTATCGCGACCAGCCTCCCAAGGCACATGAACGTACTCCAACTCAACTGCAACGGACTCCAGAGCAAGATTGAGGAGATAGCAGTCTTCATGGGTCGGCACGGCATATTGATAGCTGCGGTCCAAGAAACGAAGTTGCACAGCAACTCAACTCTGTTGGGTTGCGCCGCCTACAATGTGCTCCGTAAAGATCACGAGCGAGATAATGTTGGTGGACTAGCGTTCATTCTACACCACACAGTGCAGTATCGGCTAATCGAAGAAGACATCGACCCAAGGGACACTACCCTAGAATGTCAGGGCATAGCTGTCCGGTCAGGCGATGTCGAGCTCGAAATATTTAACGTGTACATACCCCCTGTCACCTGCTGCCCGGCTGGATATCTCCCTGACATAGGTGCGCTACTCAGAGGCGAAAACCGATTGGTAGTAGGTGACTTCAATGCGCACCACGATCTTTGGCACTCAAGCCTGGCCAATGATCGGAGGGGAAACAGTTTGGCTGAGCAGATAGACGATTCGACATTCTGCACCATGAACGACGACGCCCCCACCAGGATTGTGGGCAGCTGCAGCAGCTCGCCAGACCTAACAATTGCTAGCGCTGGTCTGATAAATAGCATATCATGGCGTCCTATGCTAACGTTAGCATCAGACCATCTGCCCATAATAATCTCGATCAATAAGCCCACCGACTTTGCTCCCGCGGATCACCGAACCTACACCAACTTCAGCAAAGCTGATTGGAACGGCTTCGCGGAAGTTACCGAGAGCAGCTTCGCCGCCCTCCCCACACCCACAGACGTACATGCTAGCGAACGCCAGTTCCGCAAGGTAGTCACAGCCGCAGCAGCTCGCTTCATACCGTCCGGACGCATCGCGGAAGTCCGCCCAAATTTCCCGACTGAAGCAGCTGTACTAGCAAATGAGCGTGACCACCTACGCCAGGTCGACCCCGGGGACCCTCGCTTGAGGGAACTTAATTTGGAGATTCGGCAACTGGTAAATCAACACAAGCGGACAAAGTGGGAAGAGCACTTGAAGGCCTGTAACTTCACCTCTTGTGTGAGTAAGCTCTGGTCAACCGTGAGGTCCTTGTCCAACCCGACGAAGCGTGATGAAAGAGTGGAAATTTCATTCGAAGGTCACGCCTCATCGGACCCGAAGAAAAGCGCGAACTATTTCAGTCGGGAATTCACACTGCATCCTTCGGTAGACAAGGCCAAACGTCGAGTGACCAGGAGGCTGCACAAACTGCCCAAAAACGATGCACCACTTGTTTTCACCAGCGGTGAAGTGAAGGGGGCCATCGGGAAGGCGAAAGCCTCCAAAGCCATTGGACCCGACGGAATCTGTATGCTGATGTTGAAACATTTGGGGCCTGTGGGGGTAGCATACCTCACGGAGGTCCTCAATTTGTCTATGACCACTCTCATCATTCCGGATGTGTGGAAATCAGGGAGAGTGGTCCCACTGCTGAAACCGGGGAAGCCCGCCAACAGAGGAGACTCTTATCGCCCGATAACGCTCCTTTCCCCGGTCGCGAAGACACTTGAGCCCCTGCTGCTCCCATACTTCACCTGCCACCTAACTCCAGCGAAACATCAGCATGGCTTCCGTAAAGTGCACAGCTCAACAACAGCACTTAACGCCATAAACACCCAGATAACTCGTGGCCTAAATCGAAACCGCCCCTGTGAGAGAACTGTCCTAGTAGCGCTGGACTTGTCAAAGGCGTTTGACACCGTCTGCCATTCCACGCTGCTAGAAGACATTGAGGCCTCCTCTCTCCCGCAGGGACTGAAGCGATGGTCGACGAATTATATGAGTGGTCGGCAATCATCAGTAATCTTCAGAGATCAAACCTCGAAACCAAGAAGAATAAAACAAGGGGTTCCACAAGGTGGTGTTCTCTCCCCCTTACTTTTTAACTTCTATATCTCGAAACTCCCCCAGCCACCTGAAGGAGTTTCCCTGATCTCGTACGCTGATGACTGTTCGATTTTGGCGTCTGGGAATGGAATTGATGATCTCTGCTCAAAAGTAAACGGCTATCTCTCCAACCTTTCTCGCTTCTTCACTGCAAGGAGCCTAACCCTCTCCCCAACGAAATCAACGGCGACCCTCTTCACCACCTGGACGAAGGAGGTCATGCTTGAATTAGGCATTCACGTCGACGGCACACCCATACCGACGGTGAACAACCCGACAATTTTAGGGGTTACCTTTGATAGCCTGCTCTCTTTCTCCGCGCACACAACCGCAGTTGTCAACAAAGTACAGAGCCGCAACAAGGTCCTCAAGTCGCTCGCCGGCAGCACTTGGGGCAAAGAAAAAGAAACGTTGCTGGCAACATACAAGGCAATTGGCCGGCCGGTTCTAAATTATGCTGCGCCAGTTTGGTCGCCGGGGACTAGTTGGACGCAGTGGACGAAGCTACAGACTTGTCACAACGCCGCACTCCGGACAGCGACTGGGTGCCTTCTGATGACGCCTGAGCATCACCTACACAGTGAGGCCCAAGTGCTCCCCGTAAGGGAACACAACAAGATGCTCTGTAAGCAGTTTCTTGTGGGGTGTCACAGAAGTGAACACCCCAACAGACCACTGCTGGAGGAGGAGCCTCCGCCCAGGCACGTCAGGGGGCACCTATTCATGTACAAGGACGCAGTCCAGACCTACACAGACCAACCACTGGACCCAATGACGTACAGACGAGCGATCAACGACATTCATAGGGAGTCTGTCTCCACCTACCTCGACTCCCGGCCTAGGAATGTCGTTATCGGAGCCCAATCACCACCTGTGGAAGAGACGGAGCTTCAGTTACCTAGAGAGACCCGCGTTACCCTGGCTCAGTTACGGTCTGGATATTGTAGCCGCCTAAACAGCTACCTGTCCAGACTCGACCCAAACATCCCAAATGAGTGCCCGGCATGTGGAGACTCCCCCGACGACACCAACCACCTCTTCACATGCCAGCTCAATCCGACCCAACTAACACCCCTCTCCCTTTGGTCCGACCCCATCGAAACAGCTCGTTTCCTGGGCCTACCGTTAGTTGAGCTTGACGATAATGATTAAAAGTTGACCCGAAACAGGCGGGGCTTAGTAGTGCCGCTACAACAACAACAACATTTCTGACTTTAGTTAGTTGGATATTTTGCAATGAATCTGCGTAGTTGCTTTTTCAGAATTCACTAGTCCGTTTTTTTTAAATATTTTGACCGCTGTAGTACCATTGCGCGGCGCCTCCAGGAAAATCAGGTTTCTCGACCTGAAGTTATGCCAGAACCAATACTCCCATAACAAAATACCTTGTATTTCGATTTCAGTAGTTTAATTGTTCGAATATGGTCTACAGATACTACTAGTAACATTTAAATTAAATTAACTTAAATTTAAAAAAAGAGTTCGTAGGTATTTTTTTTTGCAAAGTCAAAAGCATTACAAATTCACTAAAAACAGTATTTGGTGAAACGATCTAAGTACATATACTTTTTTTAGTACTTTTCTTTCTCGTTTTAAGCACAGTAGCAGGGTTAAAGTAGTAAGGGTTAAAGAAAGAGATTTAAATAAATATAGAGGATAATGGCAAAGGTAAAAATTAACAAAAACAAAGATGCGTAAAGAAAGAGCAAAAATTAAAGTCAACGTAAATTTAAACAATTCGATTATGTAAGGACAAAGGTGAAAAAGAATATGTGGATGAAAAAAATAATAAACATAAAGTATTAAAAAAATTTATTCAGTGCGTCAACCGCGGTCACAGAGATATGAACCAGCGACTTGGGATTACAAAGCCAGTAATCTACCCACTTAGCTGACTTCGCCACGTAAACTTTTGTTGCTTTTCCACTTTTTTTCATATGTCAACTCAAACATAAATTTAGAAATAAAGGTACATATGAAGAACAGGATGAGAATAAAGATACAGATAAAAGTTAGCATAAAGATAGAGGAAGAGAGATTATGGCAAAGGATATAGATAGAAACAAAGAGACTTACCGCACCTAAATTAACTACACCTTAACTCACCACAACTGATCTTGTCACACCTAAATTTGCCACACCTTGACTCACCACAACTGAGGTCACTCATTCTCACCACACCTCATCTCAATAGGGGAACTACTTCGGGTTTTTAGAGATTTTTGGGATTCTGCGATAAATCATGATTTTCAAGACTATTTCGGTATTCTCAGGACTAAATATTTCAAGATTTTGGAATTTTCGTTACATTTGTCGATCTTGTTAGCGATATTTTTTTGGAATCTATATATTTTTTGGTAAAAATGCCGATATTTTTATCCATAATTTTTATGCGTAATTTCCAACCAATAAAATATACATATTGACAAATTAGCCACTTATGTAACGTATGTAAGTTTCACTTCTACAGAGGGGCCTAGGCGAATTTGCTTTTGTTTGTTTGTTATGTTGAGTACGTAATGGAGGAGTAAACATATGCGAAACTTCAAATTTTATAGAATGCTGAAAAATATCAAACTTCGCTCTACATTTCTGTTGGCTAAATAATCCAGATGTCGAGTTGGGCTTTAAAATACTATAAATTCTAAGTTCAACTGCTTTCAACGTAATCTCATCAATCAAAGCCAAAATACACAAAACAGCCACCATAAACGCTCAGCATGCCATGCCAAAGACGTATTTCATTCGAAGAATAACCCAATGGCGAACTACGCACAGACATATTTATGTATATATGTATGTATGTACATAAGTAACAAATATTTTACGAAATGTCAATAATAATTGTCTTACTACTGCGGTTGTAACGACTGCCGCTTTATTGAGAGATTCCACAGATATTCCAATTAAGTGCCACCTTGCCTCCAACTTTCACAACAGTTGCCATTTCTACAGATCTTTTGTTGTTGGCTTTTGCTTGTTGTGTTTGTCACTGTTTTGTTTCCAAATATGTATATGGAGGCAGCTAAGTGGCCAAAGGACAAACTTTCGAATCGCTTTTAGGTCTACCTATTGACTGGCTGTTCGCAGATATTTGTAAATCGGCCACATAATGTCGTTGTCGTCGTCACTCAATGGATGCTAATTAATCAATTTAAATGGAATAGCAGCGAAGCGCAGCGCACGCCGACAATAGACAGCTACGGATGGATGCATGGAGTTGAAAGCGCTTTGCACTGAGGTTGGTAACCGTTTGAGTATTCTAAAGCTGACGCTTCGTTGCTTTCAATACATATTGTGGATGATGCGAATACAATGTACATAAATATTAGGGCGGGTCAATTTTGTAAGAGAAATTTTTTCGGCTATTCTAAGAACATCTGCCGAAGAAACCAGAGGTCTAAACCCAATTTGCAGTTGCCAAATTGTGAAAATAGGTTTCTTTTACTTAGCATTTTGGTTTAGTGTCGTAAGGTATTTAAATTTTGTGCAAAAAAATGCTAAAAAGGATTTTTTGGTATGATGAATCCATGTTTCTTAAAACTTACACCAGAGGGCGCAACAGTGAAAATTTTCACATTTTCTTCGAAACATATTTTCGCAATTCGGCAAACTCCAAATTGATTTTAGACCCATGGTTTCTTGGCCAAATTTGCTTAGAATTACACTTAGAATCCTCCTATGCTTTACGCGTATAGTAAAAAAAAACGACCTGCCCTAATACATATAAGCCTTAATAGTTTGCGCCTGCTGAAATTCGTATTTGATGGCGTTTCAAATGAGGTTCTTATAAACGCGCGCCTGTACACGTGCACAATTACTTACTCTACATATTTTGTGGATGATTATAAAAAATTTAAAATTAAAAGCATAATTAATTTCATCATTATGAGGCCTGTAATATATATATATATATATATAACTACCGTTTTTGTTGCGCTAATTGTTTTAGGCGAATTTAAAGGAATTTTTCACGCAATCCTTGGCTATTCTCCGTGTAAAGTAATTCAAATAGAAATTTAAATTAGCCATTGCCAGTTTTGATGTTAGGCAATTTTCAGTAAGCTCAGATGCAAGTTTGGTTATTAATGAAATCCTTTGAAGCAGGATGATACATTAAGGGTTTACAAATTTTTGTTTATTCAATTAACATTTTTGCTGATAAGTTCTTTAAAAATATCCACACTGTTTTATAATAGCCTTGTTTTTATTCCGATAAGAGGCTGCTCACACAGAGGTATCATCCCTCTGTCTTCATTTAGAAACTCATGGCATATGTTCTCTTAATAACGTAATATAAATTTAGGTGGCTACGCTGGCGTTGGGTAAGCAATTAACTCGAAAATAATACATACTTACTTACTTTAAAATTCGGTAGATACAACGGACCGCATGCAAATGCTTTTTCTTCAAATTTTAGACCTTTTACTCAATTTGTTCAAATAAATTTTAAGAAAAAGCAATTGCTATGTTTTTATGCATACGGCCAAATGTAAAGGGAAATTTGCAAGAAAAAATTTCGATTTGTGGAAATAAATTCAATTAATATTTCTACAATACATATTTATATTAATTAATATAATCTTTCTCCGGTACCTTGTGCTTTTGTGTCACTCACCTTTAAATTAATTTTATTAAAGTAAAATAACTTTTTATAAAAAATTTAGCCAATTTGATATCAAATGTGATGATTTCTTGTAACTTATTAATTTTTTTTATTGTGATAAAGCCATTTTAATTTTTATAAACAATGAAAGTAATTAAAATAGCAATTTTGACCTGTCACTTTGGGTACCTTTTGTACGTTTTTTGAGTATAATTTTTTCAGCGCAAAATGGAGATATTCAAAAATCATGGAAAATAGTGTTGAGAAAAATATGTATGTGCTCCTCATTGGAAGTTATTTTAAATCTGTCATTCGTATTTGTCAAAACTATGTAAAGTTCGTTTAAATTTTGCACTTTTAGCAATTACTAAATTGTTTTTATTTGTTTATACACGTACATATTAATTACACATTATAGAATAAAATAAGACATTTTACTGCTGTGTGCCTTTGATAATATTAAATATATAACAAATATTGTCTGAGTAGCCCTTTGCGTAAAAGGCTGTAGTCGATTTATTACTAAAAATCCTCAAGTGAGAAAAAATGGCGTGAATGTCCGATTACATCGACGCGTAATGCGATTGTCACAATGGATGTGATTTGCCAATATTACTATGCGTTCTTCTGTGGACCAACAAAATACTCACCCACACAATATACAATATACAAAAATACATAGTTTTGAAGGACAGAGTCACCATCGAATCGGAACAAGTGGCCACCAGGGAGTGAAGAGGGATACGTTCTTCAAACGTATTTCGTAGTGCGATTAACTGGTCTATGAAACGACATATAATTGGAGAATTTGAAGAACTTCGTCACTGATATAACACTTTCATTTGGTTATTTAAGACAGCAATGCAAATATGCCTTCTGGCGACCACCAAACCATAACCTTAGCGAGATAAATTTGCCGCTGGAAATCGTGAACGTGAATTGTTGCTGTATATGTTGGACCAAAATGCTTCAATAAAAAAAATGTATTTTGGTCAGGACGAAGTAGTGCTCGTCATAGATATTATGGCTTGATAGTAGTAGAATGACGTCTGTAAGCTTGATACTGGTATCATCTAGGAATGGCTTGAAAGCGTCCAAATGACGCCGACGAACTCCACTTTTAATGCTGATTGTATTGGACAGCCGCTGAGTGCTTCAGCAAGCTTTATTTACAATCATAATAGGCAGTGGCGGAATGCCTGCAATGACACCAAAGGCATCCGTTCGACATGTGAGCGTAACTGCTGTGATGGCCACACAGACCAGGCGGTGCAGATTGCTCAAGGTGGCGCCCGTGCTTACTTGCTTAGATTTTGGTCACGAGGCCAGTGCCGCATATGTACGAACGGATTTTACGACCGCATTGAAAGACCAATACGTTAGTTTGGGTGATATTCCCCAAACCTTACCATGAAGTCTCTGAAAGGCATAAAACGCCCGTTCGAGAGATGTGAGTTTAAATAACATAGATGACTGTGCATAACCGTATGCCTTAAATCCAATGCTATTTAGCTTTTCCAGGAGCGCATCAACAGTCAGTGTCCATAGTAGAGCCGAAATAACTGCCCGTTGAGACCACCAACGGGTGGCAGTTACTGCTTGCTTACTGTTTCCTAGTTCCGATATAATCCTTCCAACCAGTTAGAGAGCTAGGAATATCATTCCGTTCCACAGTAGCCTTTCCCTTATTTTATGTACGGAGGAGGTAGGGCTTACTTGGGCTACAACATACCAGGGCACAAAAAAGCCTGCGCATATCAAACGATAGCTTTGTTAGAGGCTTTTGTGTAAATTCACTCATGACGACAGGAAAATGTAAATTGAAATTCACTTTAAATGGCGCTTTTTAATGAATATAGGTACTTTTATAATTCTCATTTACTTTTAGTTCACAACCACAATATCGTTATAACCGAATGTATACATACGTGTATGGACATGTGCACTAGTTACAAAAAAGGCAATTTATTACATGCATACATAAATTTAATTTAGCTGCTTTGTGAGCATTTGTTGGAAATTTCAAATGCAGTTGTTAAAACGCTGACATGCTATTTTAAATGGACAGACATAATCGTACATACATAAATTCAGGTAAGTTGCACAGCGTGCATTCTGAATAAACTGGCTTAAACGGTTTATTAGAGCAGATTATGGTTTTCATGTTCAATATTTCAAAATATTACATTTGCCTGCGTGTTTCGATTGCATTTATGAGAAACAAAGGGATAGCAAAAAAAAAAAAACAAAAGGAATATGGGTGAAAAAAGCTACCAGAGTTTTTGGCATCTGTGTTGAATTTTATTTTCTGGTTTCTTATTTTTTTTAATGTACTAAAGCGCATATTTTTTACATAAAGTAGAGCATTTTCATTTATCATATTTTTTCGAATGTGTTTCACCGCATAATATTCATTTGGCTGGCGGTGACTAGTCTGAAATGAGTGACCACAAAAAATGTACAAACATAGATACATACGAAGATTGGCATAGTTGTTGGTGGCAACGAAAGTATCAGAGCAAACGAGAAAAGAACTAAAAAAAAAATAGTTAAAGAAAGTGGCCGCAATTTTCCATTTGCAAAAAAGCAGTTTATGCTGTTGCTGACATGATTTGGAATTTCTACGCGCAGAGCAACGCAAACAGCATCGCGGCCGCCATCATGCTAGACCGCTAGACATGCATATGCGTCGGTGTTAGTGATGTTAATTTTTCAGCATTTTCCGATGCCGGGATTTTCGGTATGTCGTTATCAACAACTTTAATCGAAAAAAATGCGTCTATATTGTTTAAGAAGCTCTCCTACCATAAAATAAATAATAAATAAATGGGTTTGAAATCTACTTTTTGTTTAAAGTGACGTTTTTAATTTTTTCTTCTAACATCAGGATTTATTTTAAAGAGCTTTGTAATTTCAAAGATATGATTAACTCCAAAAATTATTCTAAAAATTCAGTTGCAATATAGAACAAAAATATGGGTACCAAATGTAAGCGGAAATTATTTAGAATTAAAAACGAACTACAATTTTTTGGATTCACAAAGACGAATAGGTAAATTTTTAAGCTGATAATGTTACCAGGACGAAATGCGAGGTTGCCTTCGAGTTTATATAAGTCCTTAATTTAATTTGATACCCATACTGCTTCTCTAAGCATATTTCTCCGAATCTTTTACATCATTTTTGAATTACTGACGTTACAGTGAAAGACTAAAAACGCAATTTTACTATATTTGGCTCGCGAATATATTGATATTTGTGTTTAAAATTTACTATTGCGCGGTGTAAAATGTATAATGAGTTAGATATTTATAAAAAAATATTAATTATTAAATAAAAAAGAAATATAGCCAATACTGGTCAAGAAAAGGAGTTTCTATTATTGCCATCAGTGCAAATTACAAAAATCGAAAATTCCGGGATTATTTGCCAAGTATCCCGGGATTTTTGGGACCTTAAAAAAGGGATTAACATTCCTGGTCGGTGTATTAGACGTTTACGCCGCCGAGCCACGCCACCGCCGCCGCCGTTTTTTTTTTTTACTTCTCCCGCTCCGCTGGCGTATTACGGAATAATGGTGGTGCTTAAACCCAAGCACAGTTTTTCTTCTTATCCTTTTTTGTTAAAAAATATACAAATGTATATATCCCGTGCTGGTGGGAGTTGGTGTGTTAAGCTGCTCGAAAAAAAGTTCATCACTCCTGTTTTCGAGACTTAAATAATCACTTCAAAGACTTAACACCTTCTATTTTTTTTTGTAGCTGACCCGGAGAACCTCGTACTACCCCAAGATCAATAAATGTTGATTTAAGTTTAGCACCTTTTTTTTCTTACACATAGAAATTTAGTTTTATAGATGACATATCGTTGGCTTAGTGTGCAAACGTGCTAAGTCCCTTTTTTTTAATGTTTCAGGAGCGACAAAAAACACGTCTAACTTTTGTTGTTGTTAATATTTTCCTAATCTCTAAATGCAATTTTCTTCCTTAGTTCGTCTTTTTTCAGTACCAATAATCGGCAAGTTTCAAAATAAAGCTTATAGGCTCTTTTGGGGCTTATCACCTTTTCTCTTCATGATTTTGTTCTTTAAATGGGACTTAGCAGATTTTCTATCAACCTGTTTTTTTATTATTTTTTATTGTTAAAAGATTTAGTTACTTGCGGCAAAATTAAAAAAAATAAATTAAAAACACACGCAGCTTTATACTAACGATACTAGGCGTCAAATATAGTAATAGTTGATTTCCACCAAGCCTTAACTGCAGTTTATGCTGTTTGAAAAACGGAGATTACAATTCGAAGGGGGTAATTCCACTTATTAAGCAGAAGCAAACGAAAGGAAAAAAGCAAAAATTTAGAAAAAAAATGACCCCATGTTGGATTTATTTGAACTTCTCTGAGCTCTTAACTGCAGTTAAGCTTTTGGTGGAAATAGGCTATAAAACTGCGTTATTATTTTTTCCTCCGAAAAAATTTAGTACAATGTAGAATAACAGTATGGATATCCAATAAAGAGAAACTTTTGTAAAATTGAAAAACATAAAATTTTTTGGTGCAAAAGGGCGAATATGTATTGAAAATGTTATTTTAAATGATTTTTTTTTTATCCTATACTAATAAAGTCAAAAAGAAAACTTGAATAACTTTTCGTCGTAGATCATAATAGTAAATAAATTACCTTTACAAAAATACCAAAAACATTCACATTGCAGGCAACGAATTTTTGAATATTTGCCCACTTAGGCGGCACTGTGCGCCGCCGCCGTAAAGCCTATCGCCGTAAACCTCTACTGCGTATGGAAGGGTTTGCGCGTGTTAGCTGTCGTGTCAGTAGCTAAATTGTGAGCGTCCAATCTATGCAACATTTTACTAATCTCAGCATTGCACCATGTCATGTTGCGCCGTTTGTTCATGCTTGCGTGCACGCACCCCCACCCTACACACACAAACACAAACACATAAACGAACGCACATATACACAATTTCATGCATGCGTACATTCCGTTCTTTGCGGCGCGGCGCCCGCCATAAGCTGTCATATCAGTTAAGTTCACTTTAAAGCGCCACACATATGTGTGTGTGCGTTAGTGTACTATTGGCAGCACTGTGAGGCTGTAGTAGGTTGCATGCCAGCAATAAGGCGTTTTAAATACGACTATCACCATAAAACATATGTACGCATTAAATAGTGTAGCCTCGTGCCATGTGAATGTGGGCAGCAATGGATTTGAGTGCGTGGCAGAGGTGCGCACAGCTCTTACCGGACCGCTGCATAGCTGGCGCGCAGCAGCTTTGGCATAAATTGGGTGAACAAACACAAAGTGAGCTTGTTAAACGTCATGTCATTGTGGCCAATTGTTTATTGTTAACAAGGTATTTTCTGTCGCTGACATCTTTATTGTATTTTACATACTATTGCATGTTATGACTGCTACTATTGCTGCTGATGGCGCCCATTGCGATGGCCCACAACTTTGCGGCGCCACGCACGGTGCATATCATAGAGACGCGCACCTGCAATTGTTTTGCCTTTCTTTTTGCCTTTTTTTTTGCACTAGCATTCGCAAGTAGGTACAAGTGGCTAGCTTATACACCCATTGGCACATATACAAACATATACATTGCATATATGTGAAGCAAAACTAATAGAAAGATGTATCAGTTGCTATCGCTTGCCGTCGGCGGTTGAACATAGAGGAAATTAGAGTTCACTTTGTGTAGAAGCAATCAAGAGTAGTTTTTTAAGTACAGAAAAAGTCTATTTATTGGCGAAATATGTGTGTGGTATTGCATTCAAAGCGAACTATTTTTGAAATTATTTCGCTGCAGCGGATAGCGTCAATTGTATTCGTCGGGCAATTTTAATTGAAATTTTAGTGCCGCAGGAAATAATGTGGGCTAAAATTTCCGGTGGAAGTATATGTATGTAATATATTCAAAGGCCAGGTCAGCTATTGTTGTTTTTGTAGCAGTAATGCTCAACTCCCCAGAGGTGCCGTCAAGTGGTGTCCTCTTCATCCTCTGACTCGGCGAGTCTAAGGCCCAATAAGCGAGCGTCGCGAATGTAGCGTGTCTATAGTACTTCCGATATCACAGTCCTTGGATTGGAGGTGCATGCGAAGAGATGTTGACCACTGGTTGCGCACGTATTCACCACCAGTATTGCCAGGTCATTGAAGTGAGAAATCGTCAGTTTAGTTTTCAAAAATCGTCATATGCTCTAGTATATCGCTTTGTTGAAGAGTGCTATCTGTAGAGTAATGTAGCGAATGCAAAAGTTGCCGTATGCCTACTTCGACTATGTCGGTTAGGTCCTCAAAGGATCTGAAACCCACAAACTTTTGTCTTCTTCTACAAAGTGCGGGGCAATCGCATAACAGATTTCGCAAGGTTTCTGCCTCTTTTTCATTTCTGCAGCATCTGCATAAGTCATTATGGGGGACCCCTAACCTCTCCGTGTGCCTTCCAGTAGCAACATGGCCTGTTAGCAGACACACAGCTGCGGCTAGGTCCTCTCTGCTCAACATGAGGAGATCCTTGACCACTTTTTGTCCCGTTTTGGCCATGTGAGCTTCAAGTTGTCGCAAGTGGCGAGGCTATCCCACCTGTCCCTTGCTAGTTTAAGGGACAGATCCCTTAGAATGAGCTTGCATATAGCGAGTGGCATGCCTATCCATTCCAGGCCTGCGAAAGTGGAAGATATGTGCCCTATCTTGCTAGTTCGTCCGCCTTTACATTGTCTGGTATGTTCCGGTGTCCCGGATCCTATGGCAAGTGAAGCGCAGACTGCTCAGTCATCTCGTTTAGAGATCTAGGACATTCCGCTTGGCTGCCACGTAGCTTGATGGATCTCAGTCCGTTGTCGGACGTTTCGTCGTGGAGGCTTAATTTTCCGACGGCGGTTACAAAGATTCCTTCCTTGCTCACCCTGGAATTGAAGTCGCCAAGCACGATTTTGTTATCATGGCGGGGGCAGCGCTCGTATGTGCGCTCCCAGCGCTCATAGATGTTGAAGAATTCCGATTTGATGCGGATGGTGGCTAGACGCTCGTCCATCGGGGTGAAGGACGGTACTCGGCGACGGAGTCTCTCTCCCACCAAAAATCAAACTCCGAATTTGCGCTCCTCTTTATATGGCAGCTGTAGTAGACATCGTAAGCCCCAGACATTGCTTGCCTTGCCCCGTCCAACGCATTTCTTGGATGGCGGTGATGTCAGATTTTGTCTTGAAGGGGATATGAACTAGCCGGGCAGATGCACCTTCCCCATTAAGGTTCCTGATATTCTAGATCCTCAAATCGTAGTTCTTTAAACGTTTGCCGTGGGCTTCATCATAAGGGGGGTCTCATCCGAGGCTTTGCCTTGCTTCTTCACTGGAAGTGGTTTTTACGTGGCGGGTCCCAAGCCCAGCGCACAACCCATTCCTGGGACGGGGGTGGTTTCGCAACCAAATACACGTTTATATAGCGAGCCGCTTGCTCCAAGACAGACACCCACATGCAGCTGCACTTACTGATGAACAGACGCTGCAGACTTCAGTGAGTCCTTAAACCAAATAAGTCGGAGAGGCCCCACTGAAGCTCCCTCTCTTTCTGCGGTGACCCCAGGGCTCCACTCGAATTGGCTACCGCATCTCGCATATGGGTTGCTCACGAGTTCGAAAGAGTCGGGATTGAGAATAGCCGTGCAACTGTAACTGCATACCCAGCACACCGACTATATCCCATTGCACTCCTCGTATACTTACTTATTTCTTCAAGTAAACTTATAGCAACGGCAAAGTACCCACTTTAGTTAGAGAAAAATGAAAAATATTCCTTAAGTTAATTTATATAACACTTTTTTAAAACTCAACATCTAGTTTGCTTTCTTAAATTAATTACAACATTTAAATCACTGAAAATGAATTACATCAGCTACCGATTACTAGTTGCCTCATCAGCTGGTGTAAAATTGCCGAAAGCAATTTCGCATTTCACTTCTACAATATTAAATTGCAAATGCCATTTCCACATATAAATATGTATGTATGTAAATCCGTATAGTAGCAGCAACAATGACGAAAGTAACAATATCCATACATATATCTTCTGAAAGCGAAAACCACAATGATCCGCTGAAAGTGTGTGAAATCTTGTTGCAATTAAGTTAAGGCGCAACGAGGCGTTGCATTGCCTGCAGGCGTCGAAAGTAATGGCGAAAGCAATAAACTGGGTAGTAGTTACAACAACAACAGCAACAACGACAGCAACATTTTAGCGATGACAACCACGGTCACTGTTTTCATGAGTGGCAAGTAAATCTGCAATAAACAGCAATACATAAATTGTGCAACTGTGACGATTAATGTCAGACAGTGGTTGTGGGTCAACTGGCAATAGCAAGGAAGATAGATCTGTGAATATAATTTTGTACATACATACATACATACTTGTACATATGTAATAGCATGAATGTGTCATGCAAAAGGAGGCCAATGTCAGGGCGATCAACGCAAGAGTAATTTCGGATGACTTTAATGCAACGAACGATGGGCTGCATTCCAGTAAAACTTTCATTTTCATTTGCACGTTATTACTTTTACATATTATACGCACATATAAATATAAATGTTTACTAAATAATACAACTTTTATTCAGAATAGACTGCTCGACTTTGCTCAAGAATTCTAGTCGCTTTTTGAATATGAAAAAAATGCTGGTCCATAATAAAAATTAATTATGCTTAAATTTAAGCAAAATTGAAAAATTTTCTAATCAATTTTTCTATTTTACTTTAGGAAGACTCTCACCCAGATCGCGTATAAAGTTCAAGGATATGCTACAGAGGCTAGAAATTAAGCAATTAAGAAATTATCTATGTGAAGAATTTTTCAAGAAGAAAAAAATAAAAAAATATTTATTTTCATAGAAAATTTCAATGTGTGTAATGTGAAACCTATTAAATCGATTTGTTTTTGTTTTTGTGCTGTAAAGTTTTTAAAAATGTATTAAATGAGCTCAAATTTCATATTTATTAATTATTTATGTTTGTATATCAACCCTAAATATTTGAAACAAATCAAACACATGAAGTGTGAGCCCCGTCCATTTTGGTATGTACATATGTTAAGTATACGACATGGTGACCGCAAAAGGGCAATATTCTGTTAGTGAAGAATTTTTCTAATAAATCTTAAGTATTCTAATTTATAATTTAGTTAACAATTATTAATGATATAAGGAATGACGAAATTCGTTAAAAAATACATCACAATTTTATTGTTTTTTAAAACGTTTTTTTTTTTTACATACAGTGAAATTTAAGAGTCAGAAAGTAATGACACTTTAGGGTTCAGTCTTGCTTCTTTCTTAGTACTACGCACAAATGATTATGAGAAGTTAACGTTTCATGTCAATTTCCTTCCTGAAATGCATGGATTTTCGTTAGTACGATAAAAATTTTCTTCGCCTTTTCGCGATCATGTGATCCGTCCTATTAAACGGAATATTTATTTTGATCGAAACGTCGGTAGGTTTATAAACTGTTTAAAAACCGGAAGTGCTGTTAGAAAAAGCCGTGTAAGCCATTGAAAAACAATCATGTTCGAAGCTGATGAACGGTGCAGGGTTGCCACCAGTTTCAAAAATTCAATTTCACTTGAATTAAGGGAATTAGATAATTTAAATATGTACCTCAATATGGATGTCAGACGAAAAAAATTTAACAAGGTTTTAGTTGGAAAATATTTTGAACACCGTTGCCACCACCTTACAAAGTTATATTCAATGCATACAATAGATTAAATTAACTACTACGATATGGGGATAAATCAAAATGGCCTTCAAAAACTGTATTTCTTAACTACATGTGTACCTGTTTCAAAAATTAAATTTTACTTGATTTAAGGGAATTAAATAATTTAAATTTGTATCACCATTTGGGTGTTTGAGGGAAAAGGTTTTACTTTAAATATATTTTGAGCAGGGTTGCCACCTGTTTGTAAAGTCGAATTTTATTTAAGTGAGCATACGTTTTAGTGTGAGCATTTAGAATATTAAAG
This sequence comes from Rhagoletis pomonella, assembly GCF_013731165.1. NCBI lineage: Eukaryota > Metazoa > Arthropoda > Insecta > Diptera > Tephritidae > Rhagoletis > Rhagoletis pomonella. The sequence goes on from NW_023458560.1 coordinate 28,707,289, forward strand.
GGGGTTGCCACCTGTTTATAAAGTTAAACTCTTATTATTTAATGAATTAAAGGAATTATTAAAAGATGGGTATGAATTGAAATGGGTTTCAATGTGCTTTATTTCTGAAGGGTTGTCACGTCTATAAAAACATATTAAACTTAATTCATCAGGTAATTAAAATAAGTATCACAATGTCAGACGCAAGAATTTACTTATTACTAAAATATTTTTAGGAGGGAAGCTGAAAAATCCAAAAGAAAATTGAAAGTCCAAAAATTGTTTGCTTTTAGCTTCTGGAAAAGCTTGCTGTACGAAGACTTTCATATAGGAACATTAATTTGAAAGCTCGGAACGACTCCGCTCGGCTAGGCCTCGCTTCCTGTGTGAACGCAACCTTTGTTAGTCTAAATACTTACATATTTAGTGTCCCTTATTTTACAAACTTTACCAAACAAATAATGGTTTCACTTATGGTGATTTTGTTACTTCCAAAAAATGTTGCCCTTCCGCGGTGCAAAATGAGTTTGATATTACACTGAACCCTTTAAAAGGGCATGTTTTTGCCTTCTTGTCCTTGTTTAGCTCACGTAGTCCAAAATATTGTCGCTTTAAGCAAACACCTGATTTTCAGGGCAACAAACTCCCCTATTTATTAAAGCTTCACAGGGCAGAGAATGTGACTTTGTTTTTATTTTACTTTGATATATTTTAAGAAGCGCACACAAAATTTCCTCAGCGTTTGCCTTTAATTTAGAATCGAACACTAAAAAAGAAAGGGGCGATGAAAAAGCGACATTTTTTTTTAGAAACGGAAATACCAATAGGTTCGTTAGAAATTCAAAAACTAATTCACATTGATTCAAAAATATATCCGCAAAGATGTAGATCTTCATAAACCTCATTACTCATATTTCTTTCTCCAACTGCGTTGCTTTCTTTAGGTTGTAGGGAGATGAGTCTTTATTTTGTGTGAGTTTCCATTTTGTGTTCGCTGTTCGCACAAACAAACTGACCTAATTACCTTCATACGTATGTATGAATATTAAATTAAAATTTTATTTAATTTTTCAGCGGTGCGCTCAAAGTCACCATATTGACCAACACACTAAAGACTGTCATCAGCGTCGCACTCAAATACGAGCGCATACACATTTAAATGCTCTCAATGGTCGCAAATATCTATGAACAATATGAAATTAAATTGTAAATTGTATAACTCTTCAAATTAGCATTAAAATCAGCACACAATTTTTATCTCCCTTGTTTCATGCCTTGTTGGTCCGTTGACAACAATAACAATAAACACAACCACCAAAAGGCAATTTATGCATTCATTCATGCTTCGCGCCTATGTGTTCCGGCTACTGCGACTGGCCGGCCGGCCATGCTATTGTTTATCTTTTAATTGTGTACAATGTGTTCAACAATCCAAACAACACTTCAGCGTAATTATCTAATTACCCGCGCAGCAAAATCTTTTGTTTCCCCCAAAAAACGGCAGCGTAGCAGCCCTGCGGGAAATGTATCTAACTATAAGTTAACTTAAAGTTGATTAAGAAGGAACTAAAGGTCACTATTAACTGCATATTTCCCTTGAGGAAAGCTAACTATATTTCTATGGCGATGGCTGCGAAATAGTCAAGGGTGGTTACCTCTCCATTAGATGTAGTCAAGGGTGGTTACCTCTGCATTTGATGTCAACAGACTTGTAACTAACTACTTTCGGACATAGAATATCAATAACAAAAAAAAGAAATATTTTTTGTTTTTTAGTTATTTCCTTTTTTTTTTGCATTTCATATTTGTTTACTTATTCTGCTGTAGGTGGTCCCATATTCGAACTCCGTCAGACATAACTTCAAAATGATAATCAGGCCGATTCTGAACAGAAACTCATTGGCAGTTTTTTCTCTTTTCCCTTTCCTCCTATCATCAACAAAAATTCCCTGAGGATTTTTTACTTTAAATGGCGGAGGTGAGCTGTCAAAAAAGTGTCAAACCGCTTTTTCGAAGTTCGAATTTCCTCCTCACAAATTTTCGGGGAAAATGCTACTCCCTGCGAGTTAATTATTGGAGGATTTCTTTCTCGGGAGAAACAAGTTGCCGGAGAACAAACTCCCCGGGAGTATTCACAATTGGGCTGAATATAAAATTTCGAACTTCCTTTTATTTTTGCTCAATTCAAAAAAGTAATTGTGAAGTACACAAGGGAAAGTGTATTCAAAGTAAATTTTTTATGAGAATATTTAAATAGAAACTTGGTTAAAAATAAAACAATCTCCCGATTACTTCTGCATTATTTTCCAACTTTTTACTAGTTAGCTTATTGTAGCTAACTACAAGTTACATATCTTATTGAAATCCCGCAAAAACGCTAATTACAAGTTGGTTATTTTTTATCAATTGAGAATGTTTTTTCTGCAGGGAGTGTGTCATTTCCGTTAATTCAGTACTGCATATTCATACACACACACTGTTGACTTTTGGTTTTGTTAGTATTTTGTTTCGCCAGATTATAAAGCAACGCTCGACCGCCTTCTTTGGCTTTGCCTCCCTAATGCACATACATACATACGAAACAGGGTGTGTGTGTGTGTGTGTGTGTAATATGGTGGTGCTTTACCCTCCAGTACTGTTGGAGTCAATCGCTACTTTTGAACCGCTACTGCACCGACTCGTAGGTAAGTAGCTACTCTATTAACCCGTGGTAGTGCACATGGTAGTGCAGAGTCGAACCAGTCGGAAGCAGAATAGCGAAAAATTACGATAGAAGGCGCCCATAAATCACGCAAGTGACTAGTTTAGTAACTCCCGGTAGTGCAGAGAGAGCTGATGGTGACTACCGCCTAGAACATTGCCTTGTAAAGGTAATCGCTGAAATACACTGCCAGTAGTCGGTCGGTAATTGACAGAGTTTACCTGGTAGCTACTGATTCATCAGTTCTGTAGTCGCTCCCCCGTACTGCAGGGTAGTTACATCGAATTTAATTGCTGCAGCTCTCACCTGTGTGCCACAATGTTCGCAGTCTCTGATTACAAGTGCCACACCACTGGTGAAGCGCTGCACACGCAACTAAGCGAAACAAAGCTGGAACAAATAAGAACCAAATGTACGCAAATTTGGCAAAATAACAAATACAATACATACATATTTACTACTAAGTACTATATTTACGCTTGCAATATTTGGAGTTTACTTATTTGTTGGCAGTGTTGCCGTTTTAGACCTTTGGTGGCTACATTTAGCTAGCACATACTTTTTTTGGCCACATAAATTTAAAATTGCCCCTAGTCCTTTTTTAGCCCTTTGGTGAATTTATTCATACTTGGCATGAAAAAGTTGTATATGCTTAATCTGATCTATTTTTTTGCATTTATGTAGGAGATGAATTTTTAAATTAAGAAAGACACATACATATATACACATACATATAGACATATTTCGATCTTTCATCGAGCTCATTTGTGAAGAAATAAATATTGTACCAGCGTGCTGGTAAGTTATATGCTTCAGCCTGATGGTACAATTACTTGATCGAGCGCCAACAAGCTGGTGTGGTATATTTTCCCTTTTTATACAAAAAGGTTTTTGGTTGGATAAAATATTAGCTTTTTTTCAGAGTTCATTGGTTTTCTATACCATTACTTATTGAAAATGTTTGCGTGTATACATGTTTATATATGTATATGTAAGTAAAAAATTTTAGCTACCATTTTTAGCCACAACGCCCTTTTTTTAAAGGAATTCGGCTAACACTAAAAATGATTCGCGGCAACACTGTTCGTTAGTACCTATTTGTGTATGTTTGTGCGGAAATAAGCAAGTTTTTATATGCACAGCTTTATGTGTTGTCCGCAGCATTAGTTAAGCATTAATGTGCGTAAATTCGCCATTTACACAAGCTTTTGTTTCTTCTCTGCAAATCTGTTTCATGTTTCATATTTGTTTGCTGCCGCAAGTATCCTTATTCGAAGCAGTCAACAATTCGGTATGCTTGTACTTTTGTGATTGTATCTCTGTGTGTTCATGTGTGTGTGTGTGTGCTGGTGTTAATTACATTCACATCGCTTTGTTACTTGCGATTATTTGTTTGTGCCTGCAAGTTTAAGTGCCATGAAGTAGGTGGTGGTGAGACCTTGGGGATTTATTTGCGCACTTGCATCTATCTACTCACCAACACATTGAATAATCCGTTTAACTGAGACTCAGCAGCGGCGCAAACGAAATTTAATATATGTATGTACTTTCTGAGCTGTGTCAACCAGCACAAATAACCGAAAAAAAGTTATTGCCTAAAATGATATTAATAATGCTGAAAAAGATGATGCTGTTTATGATATAGCTAATTGCTGCTGTTGTCTGATGAAGGACATGCGTCAAGAATTCAGTTGATGGATCTGCGTGGAAATTGAAATTTAGATGTGCGAAGCGCCTGAGCGAGAGAGAAATTGGAAAGCAAAATATGGGAAAGGAAAAATTTATGGAAAGACAAATTCTTCTCCAAAAATCTAAAAACGTAATTTAATGACATAAATGCAGTCACACATATACATACATACATATCTATATACATACTCAACAGCGCTGTCACCAATCTAAAAAGTTAAGAAAAAAATTTAAAAAATTAATTAAATATGTATTACCAGATGGGTACTAAATAAAATGCTTAGTTTTCAAAATATTTTTTAACAAGGTCGCCACCTGTTTGGAAATTTAAATTCAAATTAATTGATAATATATATGAAATATTAGAATACGGGTGTCATTTTAAAGTTGCTTAAGAAAGCTCAATAAGGAAAATAACTCCAAAGAGAGTTACCATATGTTGGAGAAATATAATTCAATTAAGTTGATAAGGTAAATGAAGTATTACAATATGGGTGGCAAAATGAATAGGTTTAAAAAAGCTTTAAAGCCTGATTATGGCAACTTAACTGATCTTAACGGAACTTAGTTCATAGTATTAAGTTAAGTTAAGTTTCGGCTGTTCAATTATAAGCAAGCTCCATTTAAAAGAATTCTTAAGTGAGAGCCTTTAAATTACGTTTAGTTGCCATAATCAGACCGTAATTTTCAAATATTTTTGAAGGCGGCTGCCATTTTCTTGGAAATTTTAGTTCATTTAAATTGATCAGATAAATAAAATATGTACTACAATTTTGGTATAAAACAAAAGGTATTAAGGAAATCTTTGACTTAAGAAAAAATTTCAATAGCGAAAGGTGTTTGAGAAAGCTTTGTTGAAGTGAAGAAAAAATGTTTAACTGAGTGTTGAAAAAATTGTTTAAAAACTCTTTGATGGAGATATCTCTCGAATGGGCTGCCACTTGTTAACCGAATTCAAAAAAGTAGGAGGTCAGTGGTCAGTTAAAGGTTAAGTTTTTAGATTCGCTGAACTCGAATCCGAGGTCCGTCAACCTCCATAATATTAGCTTTGAGGTCATTTGTTGTCGCTGAAACCGAATATGGAGGTCCCTGAAGGTCATCCCAAGGTCAAATTCGGAAGAATTTATTGCCTTTTCAGGTTTATTCCATGAATGTTACTCAGGGGTACGTGGCGTATGAGTAACTCACTTTCCTGCTCATTTTACAACGCTTTTATCAACTTGCAATGTACGCACAACAAACTTTCAATGTTGTGGATCCAGAAACTTTCGATGTTGTGTGTCCGACACCAAAGCAAAGCTTTAAAAAGTTCCTATAAAAAAGCATAGTGCATAGGGCGACAGCTGTAGTGAATAGGGCGAGGTAGATGACATCTAGATGTCGCCCTATGTACTACGTTTGCTACAGCGGAAATAGACGACACGCCATTTCTTTAAATAAAATTAATTGGTGCTCGTTTGTATGTACATCTTACTAATATTATAAATGTGAAAGTTTGTATGTTTGGATGTTTGGATTTGCATGAAATTTTGTACGCGGATAGCTCATGAGCCAGATTGGTTAATAGGCTATTTTTTTAAGAGTTGCCACCTGCTAAAAAAGGTAAATTATTTAATATGCGGGTACGACAGACTGGATTTGCATGAAAATTTGCACACAGATAGCTTATGACCTAGATTAGAAAATAGGCTAATTTTCTTAAGAGTTGCCACCTGTTAAAAAAGTTTCATTAAATTAATACGAGGAAACGACTGAATGGATATGTATGAAATTTTGTACGCAGATAGCTTATGAGCCAGGTTGGTTAATAGGCTACTTTTTTAAGAATAGCCACCTGTTTGAAAATGAAATTTTGCTCAAAGATGGTTTTTGTCCTGGATTGAAAAAAAGGCTACTTCCTTAGCCGGTTTTCCGATCAGAACGAAATTTAGTACACTTACTACGGATTTCGGAAGGATGGTCTTAGACTGAAAGTAAATCCGGTAACTCAAGGCCCCTCCCTTACATTTTGAAATTTTCATTTTACATACACATCTCTGGAAGTATTTGTGGGGGAGAACTGAAACTTCGTATAGTGATATGTATGTGAAATCGATTGATGTTTTAATCAGTTAGTTAATTCGATTAAATTCAATTTGATTACAGTTAATCATGATTAATTTTAATCTGACTAAACAGTTAATCGTAACCGCGATTAAAAAATTAATTTTTAATCATTAACTCTTAATTTGATCAAGTAGGTTTGGTGATTAATTAAGTTATGCTGGAATTTCCCTGTGCACACAAACCAAGTTAATCCAGTATGGCTAAGTCGGGTTTCCTCATCAATCTAAGCAATTTGGTGTGCATTTTCATTAAGATATATACCAACAAACGTTTTACAAACTAGGTTTGTAAAAGTTCCCAGTTTATGTATTACTAATAACAATAATTATAATTTTTTATATTATGTGCTTTTTATAAGCGTAAAACACAAAATAATTACTATAACTGGTGTTTGGTTTCAAACTCGGACAAACTAGACAAATTAATCAGATTTTATTTTTAATTGGATTAACGATTAATGTTTTAAATTAATTAAACGTAATCGCAGCCAGCGATTAACGATTAAAAAAATTTTATAATTAATCGTACAGTTGATTACGACTAATTAATTTTAATCGTCAAACGCGATTAACATTTTAATCGTTAATCAGATTAACAGTTTGCCAACACTGTATGAAATCATGTTCATATTCACGGAGAAAAATGGACGTTTTTGGAAAAGAGGCGTAGCACCTCCCATACTGACTGAAAGTTTCATATTGCATATCTCTTCAAACGTTTGGGGTAAAGCACTCAAGCTTGGTATGGAAATACATATGTAAATATATATGTGAAACTAATACAATACTCATGGAGAAAAATGAGTGTTATTAGAAAAGGTGGTGTGGCAACTCCCGTGCAACTGATTTTCTATGCTGCATATCTTTGGAGGTGTTTATTGCAGAGGACTGGAACTTGGCACCGAGATGTGTATACAAAATTAATTCCATACTCATGGAGAAAAATTTGCGTTATTCGAAAAGGGGACATGGTTCCTCCCGTACAAATTTACTGTTTTGTACTGGTTATCTCTAGAGGTGTTCATGGTAGAGTACTGGGACTTGGTACTGGGGTATGTAAAATCAATTCTAAATTCATGGAAGAAGATTAGGGTTATAAGAAAAAGGGGCGTGGAACTTCCAGTACAAATTTATTTTTTCTTGCCACATATCCCTGGAAGTGTTTGTGGAAGAATACTGGAACTTGGTAGGAGTTGTGTATACAAAATGTATCAATTGCTCATGGAGAAAATGTGAGTTATTAAACAACAAGGCATGTCGCCTCCCATACATACTAAAAACTTCTTAATACATATCTCTGGAAGGATAGAAAATCTCTCGAAGTATTTTAAATTTGTTATGGAGATTTATTTTATAAGTGCCGTACTGACAGAATAAATTTCATTAAATGGAAAAGGGAGAGCCGGGTTCGGCCTTATAGTCTAAAGCTCTCTTGAGGCATTTGCTACAGTAATGAGAAGTGGTATTTTATCAAGGCCAGGTTACTAAATTTGAGTTGGAAATATTAGAACCCGCCGTGGCACTTCCAAGAAGGTTACATGTTCACGCGTCGTATACCTGGAACCATTTTAAGGTAAACTTAGAGGGATTGATATCTTTCGTATGCCTAGCGCGCAGACGAGATATTATAATTCCATAGTTTTAAACGGCCTAAATACCTTAACTCGCTTAAAAAATAACGAGTTATAACGAAATGGGCACAGAAATAAAATCTAACATCATTAAATTATTTTTCACAATTTGTATAAAAGCGCGGGGTGAAACCCGCGGGTATAAGCTAGTACATATGTAAATGCATGTGTGTGCACCTTTCTATTAATATCGTTGAATTATTTTAATATCTATTGCAAACTTTTATTCAGACAGGACTAAAAAGTAGAAAATAATACTTCTCAGTCCCATAGAATTTGTTTTGATAACTTTTGATTTTGAAATTTTACCAAAAGTCATTATAAACAATCTATGAAATGGAAAATGAAAAGCGTGGGGCGCATGTAATACACTTGAATTGATATGAAAAGTAATATATGTATGTATGTATGTGGGTATATGAATAACGACCGCTTAAAATCGATTTCAAAGTTCTACTTTCGCTGTAGAAATTTTAGGTCTACGTTATGTAGTTTGACTATTGTCAATTAAAGCGAATGCTTTGTATTGCATGCGCTCCACGTTTTTCATTTTCAATTTCATAGATTGTTTATAATGACTTTTGCTAAAATTTCAAAATCAAAAGTTATCAAAACAAATTCTATGGGACTGAGAAATATTATTTTCTACTTTTTAGTCCATTTATAAAAGCGTTGTATATTAAAAAGTTTTTTTTATATTATTTATTTCTTATAAAAAATCTTTGCGTATTTTCATTTGACCACCCATTACTTCCTTATTTATTACTCGCTTTCCTTCATTAGTAATTTGATTTTTTTAACAGAATAGGTTTTAGCACAAAACCTGTAAAAATTTGGCACAACACATATTATTTTTTAAACTTTTCTTCTTAATTTTTGAATTGCTTTACTACTGCAATCCATTTAAGTAGTATGCAGAAATAAATAAATCCTAAAATGTTCGCTTTTTTTGCTGCTCAAATCAAAATGTAAAAAAAAAACGATGAAGTAAAAACTTGTAAACATTTTAAAAATGAAAATCACAAATAGAGAAACCACAAAACAAGGCATCCTTGCTTGCGGCCAGTGTCCTTGCGGTTTATCAAAGGATCTTCCTCTGCACTTTATTTCGTTTTGGCATGTAATCTTTTATTTCTGATCCTTTCGTTTTCATGTCCTTTTGATTTCATAATTATTTTCCACTTCCTCACTCTGCCAAGTATTTACTTCCACCTTGGTCAAGTCCATTCGTCCGATGGTGGTGACCCTTGAAGTGTTGCGCGCGCTCGCAACGGCTCAGTGCCTCTAACTGTACGCTTTCAAGCGATGCCAATTGAACATTGCATTAAAGGTTGCAAAATTTAGAAAAGCAAAAATAAACTTAAGAAAAAAAATATTAAAAAGTTGGAGTAAAAAGCGAATCGAAATAAAAATGCGGAAACTGTCAAACCACAAAACAGCAAATAAAAGCGAGCAAGTACTTGAAAAGATTTTTGCTGCATAAAATATGCCTGCACGTCCTTGAGACTTTTCAAAACTGGACATTGTGCTGACCCACACGCAAACACGTTTTTACATATATACATTCATATGCTGATATATATTTAATTCTAATACTTTCGACTGTGGTCGCCGCAGTTGGCACTTAATTTATGTTTAACCGCATTGCAATGCCTACTACCACTCTTCAATTTTTACTATGTACTTAGATATATTACTGCACCCATCTCCATTAGCGTGACGCATACTGATGGCTAGTGGCATGTCGCCGACAAACTTACCGCAGAGCGTCGAGTCGCTGGAGAGACAATTTTAAAATTTGTCCAAAAAGGCGCGCGTGCCAATGTCAGCACGGCAGTCAGCCAACCACAGACGAAGATTCACAGGGCAATTCTGGAAACTGTCTTTCAACGCACCATAGTCCTTTGAAAGACAATCGTCAATTCTGGCAACTGTCTTGAAATCCCTTTGCTGTCTTTCGAAAAACAAATTGAAAGATCTGCAGCGAGGAGGTCTTAGTGTTATGCTGTTCGCCTTTTAGCAATAAGATTTTTAAAAATTTAATTGAAAAGAAAATATACGTTTCTTTTTAGAACAATAAAAGAAAACATTAAAAAAAGAAAATAAGGCTAAAAAAATTAATTAAGAATATTAAAAAAAATTAAATTAAGTAAAAATAAAAATTTTTGTTTATTCTTAAAACTATACAACTTATAAATAAAATTGAAAAAGAAGAAAATATAACCTAAGATTAAATTAAATTTAAAACAGAATCCAAAAATTAAAAGAAAATTAAATATAAACAAAAATAAAGAAAGCTCCCAAAAATAAATGAAATTGATGTTCTTTCTAAGACAGTAAAATCTAAAAATTAATATAAAGTAAAGTAATGAATAAAAGAAAACATATTAAAAGAAAAAATAAAACAAAATAAAGCAAAAATAAATAAGAATATTTAAAAAAATTTAATTAAGTTAAAATAAAAAAAATTTGTTTATTCTTAAAACTATAGTATTTAAATATAAAATAGAAAAGAAGAAAATATAACTTAAGACTTAAATTAAATTTTAAACAAAATCGAAAAATTAAAAGAAAATTAAATATAAACAAATATAAAGAAAGGTCCCAAAAATAAATGAAATTGATGTTCTTTCTAAGAGAATGAAATCTAAAAACTAATGTAAAGTAAAGTAATGATTAAAAGAAAACATATTAAAAAAGAAGAAAAGAAATAAAAGCAAAAATTGATAAGAATATATAAAAAAAAAATTAATTAGGTACAAATAATAAATTTTGTTTATTCTTAAAACTATAAAATTTAAATATGAAATAGAAAAAGAAGAAAATATAACTTAAGAATTAAATTAAATTTAAACAAAATCCAAAAATTAAGAGAAAATTAAATATAAACAAAAATAAAGAAAGGTCCAAAAAATAAATGAAGTTGATGTTCTTTCTAAGACAATAAAATCTAGAAATTAATGTAACGTAAAGTAATGGATAAAATAAAACATATTAAAAAGAAAATAAGAAACGAAATAAAGCAAAAATAAAAAAGAATTAAAAAAAAATTTAATTAAGTAAAAATAAAAAATTTATGTTTATTCTTAAAACTATAAAACCAAAATCCAAAAATTATTACGTTATTACTAAGACAATAAAATCTGAAAATTAAAAGATTTAACAAAAAAAAAAAACAAATTGCGTAAAGTTTAAAAAGAAAAACTAAATAAAATTTTACATTAAAATAAATATTCCTTTTTTTAAAACAATAAGTTTCTAAAAATTAAATTAAATTAAAAAAATTTGATTAAAAAGAAACAAATCTAGATTAAAAAAAGTTCCGCTGCCCTAGGACTAGGTCTCGGATCTCTCGAATGGCATGCCTTTGCTTTGTTCACTCGGCCATTACGACTGTTGGAGCGACACTTTTAAATGATATGCAAGTGCTTTCTCTCAAAACAAATTTTTATCACGGGTAGTGAATGAGAGAGGTTCTCTTTTAAAACTTTTGTGCTAGAATCACGAGAGTCTTTCAAAATATTTATCTTTCCATCTGCTTTTCATTTGTCTCACGAAAGACTCCGTACTATCTTAGCTGGAATTGCCCTGCTTGTCAAAATTACGTACACGCACACTCTTACATATAAGTTACGTATATTAAGCAGTTTGTGGAAAAAACTTAAATTTCTGCACACTTTGCTGGCCGGGCGATTTCATGGCGCGAGCACTCATAAAATATTGTGGAAAAAGCATAATGTCTAAGTATTTTATGGCATTTTCTGCTATCGAAAGACATTGCAACTCCAACGTTGGCATTATGGTGTGGGGAGTAGAACAAAGACTGCCTGCCACTTGCTTATCGAGGTGCTTAAGTCCTATTGTGTGCCTTTGTATGTGTGTTCGGGTATTTGTGTTTCGTGATTTGTACTCTAATTCAACTTGCACAAGTGAATGCGTTTCACTTGCTTGCGTACATACATATGTATGTATATGTACCTACCAGGGATGGTGCGAATATTTGCATTCGCATTCGTTATTTGAATGATTCGCATCATTTTATACATTCGCATTCGATATTCGCATTCGCATCAAATGAAACCAATGTTTTGCGAATGCGAATGTGTACATGGGCAGAAAGTCGACTCCAAAATTGTTGAAATGGCTCTAACCGCACAATGCTGTGTTCTTTTGATAAATTATTTGTTTGTAAAAGCTCCCATTGTATTCTGTGTCAATACTCTAAGCTGTAAGTACTGCTAAAAGTCTTATAAGCAACCTAGAAATAATTTTAGATTCTTCCAGCCAAAGCGAAGGCTCGCATGTAGAATCTGGAGACTTTAAAAAATGTGAAATTAAAGCTCAATTGAAGGCCTATCTTAAAGAAAAACGAGCTCCTCTCGGCTAAGGTCCACTCGATTGGTGGAAAACTAAACTAAAATACGACAATTTGACAGATCTGGCCCGCAAATATTTGAGCGCTCCACCCGCCAGTGTTCCAAGTGAGCCATTGTCCAGTGCAGCCGGCCTTATATACGAGCCTCTGATAAATCGCCTCTTGGGAGAAAAGGTAGCCAAATTACTTTTATTGAAATATAATATGCCCCTTTTGAACTTTGACTACTAGAATAAAACACTGTATAGGTTAAGCACTCGTTCAATGTTCTAATAATTTACTAAATTTATAAGTAATAAAAACGATGACTTAAGTTGATTATAGCTTTTTTAATGTTATTCGCATTCCGAATATTCGAAACATCGCTAGTACCTACATACGTACTTAATTTCTATTGCTTTATTTCTACAGAAAGACGTCAGGACGAATATATTTTATTTCTGATTTATTGCTGACATTTTGCAAAAACCTAACTGTCTGATTATGAGTCTACGGTTTTGTGTGGACGTTGCACTATGCTCTTTATTTTATGGTGCTGGCATTTAAGTGATGTGTAGTATGTGTGCGTAGTTATGTGAAAGATATATGGTTTGTTTTATAAATTCTCTAAAAGGGATAAAGGATGAAATGGTTTTTTGTTTCGAAACGCTTTTATAGAGCCAAGAGCTTATCAATTTGGCTTAGAGCGTACTGTTTTGGGAGAATTTAGAGGCAGTGTAAAGTTGTTTCAGATACCAATATTGATATAGTTATTTCCACATAAACTGTGTGAACTCGTGCTGTTCACTTGATTAACCTTAAATCGCTGTTAGTGGCGATATGACATAATTTTTAAATTCAAGTGGCATACAAATTTCATTACTAAGGGCCGTTAACTTATCTGCATTAAAGCTTAGTTAATTCATTAGTTAAACTTAACTAAAGAAATGTCTATGGAATTTGTTGATCTAATTTTTTAAGACACTGAAAAAACATTACGCCAAGTAGTAGCACGACTTCTACGATATAAGTAGAACATTAACCCTTTCCCTGCATTTGTTCAATATATTGTACATTTAATTTTTTTTAACATTGGAAGCGTGCTATTAAAAATCTTATTAATATTTTTGAAAACAAATTAAACTTTAAGAAGTGTTGGAATGTCGCGAATATTTTACGTAAATTTCAAAATCGAAAACGTTTCAAAAATATATTTAGAATTTAATTTAAAAATATACAATTTTATTAAATTACAGTGACACGCAAGTTGTGGTAATTTACTGTACAAAAAATACGTGAGAGTCAAGTAAAATCGCTAATAGATCAAATAGTATGGAAATATAAAAAGCATTTTATTTAATGACATTTTTGTGCGTTTTGAGGTGAGGATTGTATGGGAGTTATGCGATAAAGTAAATCGAGTTTGCTAATTTTTTATATGTTTACTTTCAGCTATAGGTAATTTTTAATGTATGGAAGAAATTTCGGAGTCTTACATTTATCGGTGCTCCTTTTAAGGAGTTTTCGAGGTTAGGGTTGTATAGGAAGTATGCTTTAACTTAAACCGATCACGCCTATTTTAAGTATTTTTCTTGATGTACGTCCTTAGAGGTTGCATACGAAAAATGTAAGCCCTATGCCTACTGCTTCTAATTTTCTCCAAAAAATGTATGGGACTGAACTACTGTGCGCCGCATGAAAGTCGTACAAATATAACCGTTGAATCGTATAAATTAAAGGCATGACGTGTTTATTTACTTTTCATGTTACATACATATGTATGCATGTATTTATAAAAAAGGTGTCGCAAGTTTACTGTCAATTATTGCTAATAACTTGAATAGTAGCTCAAATATGAATTGCATGCCATCGATAAACAATACTAGAGTGGTTCAAAAATGCATGTGAAAAAGTAAAGTCCGATTTTTAATGGCACCACCCCCGAGGATTGTAATATACCGAAAAAACTATACCCCTATTTGTTTTTGTGAAATGGGGGAAAAACAACTTTTCATAGAAATAGTGTACAATTCTTTAAGGTCAATATTTTTCGATCGCAAATCTCAGTTTCTATTCAGAAAACTCACAGTGATAATACCCAATTGTTTCTTTAACCATTTTTTCATGGTATCTTTATTTTATAGGCCCGCCAAAACCCCCAGAAAATGCAATGGGGAGACCAATAAAAAAATCTTTGGTGTTAAAAAGCGGTTAAATAAACAATTGGGTATAAATATTGGAAGTCTCCTGAAGAGAACCACAGTTTTCCGACCGAAACATAATGATTTCCAAGAATTGTTATTTTCTATGAAAAATTGTTTGTTTCTCCATATAAAATACATGGAAAACTTTGAGCGCTTTGAGCACTCCCTAAATATTTTTTGATTTCAAAACAAAAAATTAAGTGAAACTAAGTGAAAGGACGTAGGGCTGATGGGTCGGTATGAATTTGGTTAGTGTGTTGGCTTCCCCCGTCACTTCCTGTCATTGTAGCGGTAGGGGTTCCCTGGCATAATTTTCTCAGAATAGCAGAACTAAAAAGAGCAGCAGTTGGATAAGTCCCTTTCGGAGATGATGCCATCTGATTAAATTGCTTTGAAAACAAATAAGGAAGAACAACTTATTTGAACTGCAAACAAAACTAGAAGTAAGTTCTCTTAAAACCTGTATCTAGCTTTTACTGCAGGGTATACATACATATGGGTAGGCATGTGTCCGTATTGAATTGAGTTCGAGTGACACATGTCGTAGTTCGGTTGTTACATTTAGACTTATTGACAACTACAATTTTTCCTGGTTGTACTTATGTATGTATCTTCCAAAGCAATTATGTGCATGTCACTCAAATTATTAAGGATAACATGAAATGCATATACATTAATACATACAGGTACAAGCATAGTGCATACAGTGAGTCACAAAGAAAGTGAGCCAAATTTACCTAATAAAATAATTTTGGTATACGTACTACGATAACCCTAATTTCTTAGCGAACATAAAATTTGTACTCAAAGGTGCATTTTTGTTTATACTTTCATCTGGTGTTAGGATAATTTTGGAAAACTAAAATTAAGATGTAATTGCGCGTTAGAGTCAAATTAATTTGGTTTTTGTTAAAATAGTGGTTTTACGCATTAAAGAGCAATGTCAGTGAAGATCGACTGACAAACAAGTTCGGAAATTAGAGAAAGAGTGATTGAAATTTCTCAAAGAGGGATATAATCGCAGCATTTTCCAGTTTAGAAAAGGAAGCTTAAGAGGTTGGTCTAGCGCTGAACGAGGACAAGACAGAGCTCCTGCTGGCAACATACAGTGACATACGTCACTATTAGCAGCTATAACTTTGAAGCAGGGACCGAACATAACAGTTATTGATGAAAACTGTCATGGAAAAATTCACTATGAAGGAAATGTTCTACAACTAAGTAATGCCTATGTACCAATGGGTTTCTTTCTTCGCCGAGACTCAATTTTGACAATAAATATTTATTTGCAATTTTTATGCAAAATTAAAAAAAAATAACAACTATTTTTGATGTTTATGTTATAAATCCGAAATAATAATTATTTTCTATTTTTATATTATATGTCTTAGATAACAGTCAGTGAAGACTTTTATTTATAAAAGCCATCAATAAAAATCAGTCAGTGACTTCTACTTTTAAAAGTCATCAATATAAATCAGTCACTGACCTTTATTATTTTAAAGCATTCGTATAAAAGTCATTAATATTTTTCGCAGTTAAGAAGGTGTTAGGAAACAAAAGTTTACTACGGCTTAAATATACAAATGGCTTCTATAAGTATGATTTAAAAAATTAAGGACAGTGACTGATTTTTGTTTATGACTTTTATAAATCAAAGTCTGCGATAACTGTTATCTAAGACATATAATTTAAAAATCCAAAATAACTCTTATCTGCAGATTATTTAGATACAAATCAAAAATAATTGTTATTTTGGATTTATAAAATAAAACTCAGAAATAATGGTTATTTAAGGAGTAATTAAATAAAAGTAATAAAATAATTGTTAAAGAGTGATTCTTTAAATAAAAGTGGTAGTATTCTACAAAAAAAAAATATATATATGCTCTATAAGTCTGTCATCATGCCGGTTCTTCTATATAGCGCAGAAACGTGGACGATGTCAAACACAGATGAGGAGGCTCTGGCTGCTTTAGAGAGAACTATTCTACGTAAGATCTACCGCCCTGTTCGCGAGGACAACGGGTATCGAAGAAGATTGAGTTAAGGTCATAAAAATACAGCGATTGCGGTGGTTTGGATATGTTATGCGCGGGGATGACGACACTCCAGTGAAAATATCCTTCGATACCGCACCTAATGGTGGACAACGAAATCATGGGTGCCCACGAGCAAAATGGAAGGACCTTCCTGCACTGGGGATGAGCAACTGGCACAAATTCGCACGAGAGCATGGCAATTTGAGAAGCTTTTTGATCACGGCCGAAAACGACAAACAAGTGTAATGTTGTTGGGTTTTTGCCTAACTTATGTAACATACTAACTTATGTATATTCAAGCATGCGTACAAACACATATGCAAATTCATACATTTATCTACATATGCGTGCATGCATGCATACCTGATATGATTTATGAAAACTAGGACGCTATATTGACACCGAAATTCAACAACTTCTTATACAAAAAAAAAAAAATGCATTTTCATATTTGCATACTACCGTGCCAATGTGTATGTTGTAAAATTTATCACAATACACACGCTACCAGACATATATGTAGCTACATATGTAAATTTTCCAGCGGGGTTCCCCAATGGCTAAAATTACGTTGCACGTCTCACACCTCCTTCGCAGAGCACGCTTCACGCACGCACACCACTGCACATGTTTTGACAGGCACCCTGAAATTGTGCATATGGAAACTGTGCATACGAAATAATGCATATGAAAAAAACCGAAATAATGCATACGAGAAAAACCGAAATAATGCATATATGCACAGTTTCGGTTGAAAACCGAAATAATGCATATGAAAAAAACCGAAATAATGCATATATGCACAGTTTCGGTTAAAAACCGCAATAATGCATATTAGAAAAACCGAAATTATGCATATGCACTCTTTCGTTTGAAAACCGAAATAATGCATATGAAAAAAACCGAAATAATGCATATATGCACAGTTTCGGTTGAAAACCGAAATAATGCATATGAAAAACCCGAAATAATGCATACATGCACACTTTCGTTTGAAAACCGAAATAACGCATATGAGAAAAACGAAGTAATGCATACATGCACAGTTTCGGTTCAAAACCGAAATAATGCATATGACAAAAACCGAAGTAATGCATACATGCACAGTATCGACTCAAAACCGAAGTAATGCATATGACAAAAACCGAAATAGTGCATACATGAAAACGAACTTCTTTCTGAGTAGGCGGCCTTCGGCCGCGCTTAGGGATTATAACCCTTACTAAGTAGAATTCTCCTTTCTGTGTTGCCGGAAAAGGGGGCCGGAAGTATTTTTGCGCAGAACTTCTTTCTGCGTAGGCGGCCTTCGGCCGCGCTTAGGGATTATAACCCTTACTAAGTAGAATTCTCCTTTCTGTGTTGCCGGAAAAGAAGGGCGGAAGTATTTTTGCGCAGAACTTCTCTCTGCGTAGGCGCTTAGGGATTATAACCCTTACTAAGTTGAATCCTCCTTTCTGTGTTGCCGGAAAAGGGGACCGGAAGTATTTTTGCGCAGAACTTCTTTCTGCGTAGGCGGCCTTTGGCCGCGCTTAGGGATTATAACCCTTACTAAGTAGAATTCTCCTTTCTGTGTTGCCGGAAAAGGAAGCCGGAAGTATTTTTGCGCAGAACTTCTCTCTGCGTAGGCGGCCTTTGGCCGCGCTTAGGGATTATAACCCTTACTAAGTAGAATTCCCCTTTCTGTATTGCCGGAAAAGGGGGCCGGAAGTATTTTTGCGCAGAACTTCTTTCT
>NW_023458560.1:28725825-28755379 GCF_013731165.1 Rhagoletis pomonella
CGCGCTTAGGGATTATAACCCTTACTAAGTAGAATTCTCCTTTCTGTATCGCCGGAAAAGAAGGGCGGACGTATTTTTGAGCAGAACTTTCCTCTGCGTAGGCGGCTTTCAGCCGCGCTTAGGTATTAAAACCCTTACTAAGTAGAAGTAAATAATTCATATTAGAAAAAACGAAATGATCCATATGCACACTTTCGTTAGAAAACCGAAATAATGCATATAACAAAAACCGAAATAATGCATGCATGCACAATTTCAGTTCAAAACCGAAATAATGCATATGGCAAATACCGAAATAAAGCATACATGCACAGTTTCGGATGAAAACCGAAATAATGCATATGTGAAAGACGAAGGTATGCATACATGCACAGTTTCGGTTGAAAACCGAAATAATGCATATAACAAAAACCGAAATAATGCAGGCATGCACAGTTTCGGTTGAAAACCGAAATAATGCATATGAAAAACCCGAAGTAATGCATACATGCACAGTTTCGGTCGAAAACCGAAATAATGCATATGAGAAAATACCGAAATTATGCATATGCATACTTTCGTTTTAAAAGCGAAATAATGCATATGAAAAAAAACGAAGTAATGCATACATGCACAGTTTCGGTTTAAAACCGAAATAATGCATATGGTAAAAACCGAAATAAAGCATACATGCACAGTTTCGGTTGAAACCGAAATAATGTCTAAATGCACAGTTTCCATATGCGCAATTTCGGTGCCCCGTTTTGACACCAACTGTGGCTTTGCATCCGTCTGCGAGACATGTGTCGTTGATGGTGCACACTGACAGCCTAGCATATAAATGCGAAATTATACACAACGTGAAATTTTTGTTGTAGATCGTAGAGCTACATAAGTTGTGTGGTTGAGTCGGTTGAGTTGATTGCTTGGCTAGTTGCCCAGCTGGTTGTCGCCTTTTTTTGATGTGCTCAGCATCGGGGTTTGGGGCGACGTGCAAGTTAAAATTTATGTAATTAGAGCATAGAATTTGGGCACCTTTAAGTGGGTAAAAAAAGTGTTTCAGCAACTTTATTTCGTTTTTATGCTTGAATAAAATACATGTTTCAAAAAATACTTTAAAGAGCATATATTCTTTATACATATGTACAAGTATATAAAATAAAGTCCAAAATTACGCAAGAAGGCCCTAACCTAAAAACTAATTAAAGGATTTTCACCAAATTTGGGCTGTACCACAATTCCTAAGACCCGTGGCAAGGACATATATTGTTATGTGGCAAGTTATGTGGCAGGTAATAAGATCAACGGAAAT
Organism: Rhagoletis pomonella; assembly: GCF_013731165.1. Lineage (NCBI taxonomy): Eukaryota > Metazoa > Arthropoda > Insecta > Diptera > Tephritidae > Rhagoletis > Rhagoletis pomonella. Next base: position 28,727,117 of record NW_023458560.1, read on the forward strand.
AAGACCAATTGATTTCATTTCCCACCCTGGTATGAAATAAAGACAATTGACATTATTACCTTTTCAAAAGCAAAATAAATTCCATTGACATTATTGCTCTTTCAAGCATTAAATTTGCTTACCGGCGCGCCACACCACGTCACGCTACGCCCCAGGGTGGGAAATAAAGTCAGTTGACCTAATTTCCGATGACCTTGTTACCAGTCACCGAAAGCAATATTTTCATAAAATCCGGAGTTAGAGTCCGATTCAGCTAAAATTAGATATCTAAATCCCCTATGTTCACAGAGCACGTGAGAAATGTATTCACTAGGGGGCGCTGAAGTTAGGATATTCAAAACATTTGTTATTAAGGTCCGATTCGGTTGAAATTGGAAATAAGTCTGTTCCAGATACTTTAGGATTTGCTGCATTTTTACAGGAAAAGCTGTTTTCGGCATTAGGCCCATTTTTCGTAAAGCTATGGGCATTCAAAGAAAGCAACTTTTATACAAAAATATATTTCGAAAACGGCTGGACAAAAAAGCATCAGTCCAGCGCCTTCGTTTTGACGTGCGGGCCACAGTCCCCAAGTTTAAATGTTGAATACGTGATATTACTAACATCAGATTCAAGTCAAATCTGTACATAAAATATTAAGTAGTTTTAATTGTATTGAATTTAATTAAATAAATCAATTCGAATACCGAACACTAAAAATTAGCAACAGAGACTTTTTCTATGACTTAATATTTGATTAACGCCGTCCGCCACTACTTCGATTCATATTTATTTCGTTTCGTACTGCAGAAATTTGTATTACTTTTTGCTTCTAATATTATTTATTTTTTTAGGTCTCCGTATTAGTATTAGTCTTCGTGGTCGTGCTCGCCTTCTTATTAACCTTGTCTTCGAACTTGTGTATAAGTTAGCCCTCCTAAATATAGTTAAGAAATAATAAATAAATCACTTGCGTTTGACACTGTGTTAATTATTCCAAGTGCTTGATAAATAAGTTAAAATGGATGTTTTATATACGTGGCAACCCTTCTAAATACACTGGATCACAAATTTTAAATTGGGGTTTGTTCTCTAGACGCCACTATCTAATTGCTCGGTGATTCCGAAATTTGGGTAATTTTTTTTTCTATGGATACGTTTTCGAATTTACCGTTATTCATCTTAAAGCAAAAATCGGTTCCTTTTAATCACGTATATCTTACGAACTAATGTAAAATCTTAATATAAAATACGGGAAATGAAAGCCAATGAAATTCTCCGTAAACCATATATATATTACTTTCCGATAGGTCTTACAGATTCTGACAAATTGATTAATCATTCCAGCTTTTTTTATGAAAAAAATCAAGCTTTAAAAGAAGAAAAATTAAAAAAAAAACAATTCTGTGCCAAATTTTTGCATTTGTACTAATGCTTGTTCTGTTACAAAAAAAAAATCATGTTACTGATGAAGAAAATCGATGAACAATAACGAAATAATGAGTGATCAAATGAAAATGCGCAAAGGTTTTTTGTATGAAATATGAGCAGAAAGTCGTGTTACTTAGGTGTACGCGGCGTATGAGTAACATTCTTTCGTGCTCAATTTTCATACAAATAATCTTGCTCATTTCTATTCGACCACTCATTATTTCGTATTTATCTATCGATTTTCTTCATCAGTTACTTTTTTTTTTTTTGGAACAGACCAGGCTTTAGTACAAATGCAAAAATTTGGCACCGAGCCTGTTATTTTTTTTTTAATTTTTCGTCTGTTAAAGTTTGATTTTTTTTAATTATTTCATTAAAAAATAAAAAAGGGTGGAATTAATGTGTCAGAAACTATTAGCCCTATCGGAAAATGATGTATATGCGGTTTATGGAGAATTTCATTGGCTTTCATTTGCTAAATTGGTTCGTAAGATATACGTGATTAAAAGGAACCAATTTTTGCTTTAAGCTGAGTAGCGGTTAATTGCAAGTACCTCGAAAACGTATCCATAGGAAAAAAGAATTAACTCGAATTTTCGAATCACCGAGCAATTCTACATAGGAATTGGATAGTGGCATCCATAGACCAGTGATATTGTTCAGAATTAATAGCTTGTTAAACGCATTTCATTTGATACCCATTTGTTTATTATTTCTTTACCTTACAAAATACTTTGAGTTTTATTTGTAAACAGCTGGCAACCCTCTTTAATATTCAAAAAGTTCAAACTAAGGATATGTTACCACTCTTTCATTTGACGCTTTATTTTAACATTTCATATAACCTATGCATACTTTAATTAAATTCGACTTTTCAAACAGGTGGCAACCTTAATCAAAATATGTTAAAGCCAAACCCTTTTTAGGAAGATTCTAGAACATCTTAATACATAGAGCAAGGGAAGAAGTATTTAGAATTATAGCAACCATTCCGGACCACTGGCCCATTGGCAAACTTGCAGAGAGAAGGGGGATGTGAAAAAGTAAAGTCGGAATTTTTATGCTCTCCACGCTAGGATTGCAATATACCGCAAAAAAATATATCCCTATTTTTTTATTTGGAAATCAAAAAATATTTAGAGGTCGCTCAAAGCGCCCAAAGTTTTCAATGTATTTAATATGGAGAAAAAAGGAACAGTCCAGCGCCTTCGTCTTGGTCTGTAGAAACCGAATTGGTTACTTACGAAAATGAATCTGTCGATAGGCATGGAGTTTTATCTTTGAAACGCCACACTTCTTTTTGAAATCGCATCATTAGTTCTCGTGCAATAAGTGTCTTCGTAAAGCTCTGAAAATTACAACTACTACTTAAAACTACAACTACTATTCTACGTCAAAACAACTTTTCGTAGAAACGGTAAATAATTCTTACAAATCAATATTTTTCTATCGGAAAACTCTGTTTATCTGCAGGAGATTCCCAATAATAATACCCAATTGTTTATTTAACCATATCGCAATTATAATTTATAGGTCCGCCAAAAACCTATAAAAACCCCGAATTATGGGCGGACCAATAAAAAATCGTTAGTGTAAAAAAATGGTTAAATAAACAATTGGGTATTATTATCTAAAGTCTGTTGAAGAGAACCATTGCTTCGAAAAGTTGTTTTTTCCCATATAAAAATACTTTGAAAACTTTGAGCGCTTTGAGCGACCTCTAAATATTTTTTTAATTCAAAATAAAAAAATAGGGGTATACTTCTTTTGATATAGAACAATCCTAGGGGATGAGAGCATTGCAATTCCGACTCTAATTTTTTGTTTTTGTTTTTTGGACCACCCATACATATACATATGTATATGGTCCTAAAAGTGTGTACATTTATGCGGCAGTGTTAGTTTAACATTTTTCAATTTAACAAATATTTGTTAAATGCAAGCGACATGTAGAAATGCAATTGGAAAAACAGCAAAAATATATGTTTTTTAATAAACAAAGCAAAAGGCAGTTGATGGGGAAACCAGCACACGGGAAATGGACATATGTATACAATTACATATGTATGTAGTTATATTCGTAAATATGTCACTGAGCAGAACAAAAAGAACAGCAACAATGAAAATGCAATAAATTCTCTATTTCAATTGGTTTTGTAGGCAATTTAGCTCACGTACAGACACAAACACAGATACCACACCACATGCACGCAACTAAGTTTGTTAAAAAACACCATGTTAGGCTTTCTGCACATTGGTCGTCCAATCATCGTTTGCTTCATCGTCGTCACAAACATGATGCACCGATTACATGGCGACTACACTTTCGCACACTCAGTCGTGATATTTCCATTTCTTGAATTTTATAGCAATTATCCACTTTTTAATTATTATGTAATTTTTGTGCAATTTTAATGCAAATATTAACTTTGTTACTAGTTTTTCCCCAAAAAAAAAATGTAAACAAACAATGCGTGCATAACGCTTAGCAAACGACAGTGTCGTAGTTATCCCTTTCTGTATCTTATACGATTTGCCGATAACTAAAAGTGTGCAGCCCTCCATTGAAATGCCTGTGCTCGGCTCAAAATTTCACGGCGAGACGATAACGCAACCGCGACGATTGGAAGACAAGTGTGCAGATAGCCTAAATGTGTACGCAAACGGATCGGGTGCCGCCGATTGCTTGGCAAACAACCGACAGCCAGCCAAACACAATTTTACCAGAAACAAATTTAGTCAATGGGCCGGCGAATATTCAAATCAACGAGAGTGCACTCACATACATAACTCGTAAAGTGGTTTGTAGGTGTTTGTTTTATTTCAGAATATTTGCCTATGCCACCGCGGTTTAGTGGGCGGGCGTCCATTGCAATGTGTGTTGACCGATATTTGTGGAAAATTGCCAGTCGCTTTGCCAAGTGCAAGTGGTGAGGAGCCCCTTTCGTTGGCAACGCCCAATAATAGCGGCATTGATGGTTGTTTGTGTCGTTCAATGGTGACGACGATGGACGTTCAGCGGCTACGGAGGCGGCGGTGTATGTGGGAACAGCAATGGCGCGCTTCTGCCAAAAATTACAAATAAAATCGCTTGAGAGCGCTGTTTGGATTGCCAAGCGTTTGGCACAATTTGATTTATATTTGTTGTAAATACAATTGAAAACCTTTTGGTAGGTGCCAGGCCAGTAAGCCGTAGCTGCACTGTAGCTGGATGTAAAACATCCGAGCTAAAAGGAAAAAGAAGACAATTAAATGGGGGAAAAATTTTTTAAAATAGTGAATCAACAATCAATAAAATGACAGAAAAATTGGCAAAAATGATAAAATAAACAGATGTATGTATGTAGGTATGTATGCATGTATCGATGAACAAATGCATTCATACGGGAATAAGTACTTAAGGAGTACTTATGTAAATAGAGACTGCTCAACATCGTAAACGTTTAAGTAAACGTTAACGTAATTACAAACGTAAACGTAAGCATAATCGGAAATGTAAACATAATCGTAATAATAAACATAAATGTAACCGTACTCGTACTTTTAATCGTGTAAGTAATCGGAATCGTAATCGGAATCGTAAGCTTTTGAAATGATGGTTAAAGCTATCTAGATAAAATTAGATATATTTGTACCAGAATTTTTTTCTTTTCTAGGCATTGTTGTTTACTAAAAGATAACTAAAAACGAGATATAATTAATTTAATGGTATGTAACTACACCCTTATAACGTGTGAACATGCATTCCGCTTCACTTGAATCTTTATATAATTTCTCAGTCATACGCTTAGTTAGGGGGTTATTACTAGGAGGTACAATATTTTTTTTACCAAGATCTGAGCTTATATCTGGCCTTGTTGGCATAGGAGAAATTAATTACGTTTTTAATCTCATTTTGAATAATGATTAATTTTCGAATAAAAGTAGTGGTAATGAAGAAATCAATTTGATTAGTTTGGATTTTATTCCACTTTATATCAAACTACAAGAATGGCCTCAAGTCTTTATATATTTAAGCTCGGATCTTGATGAAAAAATGTGTATGTATTGAAATGAAGCGGAGTGTACTTACATACGTAATATATAAAAATTTCGCAGCTGCACCAATTTTGAACAATTTCGCAGGATCACCCATATCTTTGAAAATATGAAAATATAAATTTTAAATGGAGCAGTCCCGTTTTGTATTCTACATATTGTGAAAGTTCGCTGACTTTAATTTATATAATTTTAGACATATTCTACTAAAACTGCTTTTAGCAAACAAGTTCTTCAACCAATGTTTTCTGTCGGCGACAATATGCACAAGCCAAATATGGGTCGTTACTAAGCTTTGAAAAATTTAAGTCTTTTAAATTTGACATAATAATTGTGTCTTGTAACAAATAGTCAGTACTAATTTGTACTGGAACGTGAAAATTTTCACTGGAAACTTGTAGATTAAACCCAAAAAATTTACAACGGAGCAATGAATCGAGAGCGTAATAACGCGGAACAGCTGCAAATTCTTGCTAGTGAAATTTTTACTAGCAGAAATTAGCTAACAGAAGAAGAGCAGAAAAAGAACAAGAATAAATGTCAAAAGCTGCCATTTGTTGCATTAATTAAGCGTAAACAAAAGTAAAATGTCGAAACGGTGCAACAATTGCCCGCTTGCAAGTTTTTACTAATTTTGTGTTCAATAACTGTTTTGCTAATTTTCTCTTCTTCTCAATATTACCCTCTATTTTGCTTTTACGCTCTCGCTGAAATTTTTACTGGAAATGTTACTATACAAACCTACTATAAAAACTATGTGTTTCGATCAGCGATGGGCGGAGAGAGCCTTTACTCTCCGCGCGGCTATACAAAATGTGAAGAAAGCTTAAAAGAGCTTTGCCCGCGGGCAAGGCAGTGCCCATGATCGGTTAAGATTAACCGTCATCGACCAAATAGATTCATCATACAAGATTAAGCTCTTAAGACTATCATTTGATAAAGTTTTTTTTTAATAAGCACAGAAATTTTCAAATATTCCCTTAAACTAAATAATACTGGTGTACAAATAATTACAGGGAAGAATTAATATGAATTATCTAGACTTAAAGCGCAACACTCTCGCTTGATGCATCGCACCTCTTCCGGAGTTGCTTCACGGGGCTCTGTATGACTTTCAGCATACAGAGGTGGTACAAGAGCTACCATTGGCCACATCGCCTACCCAATTTTCTAACTTAAATACATAACCGATGCTCAACTCGCTTGACGCATCAACCCACAATGCTCAACAATTCGGCTCGAAGGACCAAAATGTAAAACCCCGGGCGTCGCAAGGATCGCAATTGGATGCACCAGTATTTTATAATATAGAAGAAAAATATTGAAAGAATGGATTTAGTATTTTGCAACGTTTTATTAGAATCGACAATTTCGATAATGATATATCTATATTTATTTTAGGAAGTGGCCTGGTAGCTGCGTTGTGTTCTCTTTGATCTCCAAAAAGAAATGACAAATATAACTAAGTTTGGACCGCCGGACAATAACTGACGTTAAGGGGAAACTTAACGAAGGTTCATTGTCCGGTGGGATACATTGGTTAACGGCTTAGCTGTTGGTAAATTCATACGAGCATGTATTAGTGTATATACATATACCAGCATTAGGGCGGTTCACTAAAGGTGTGAAAAATATTTAGGCCACGATTATTCAAATACCTTTTTCAAATCGATTATTCGATCGCTGTAACAAGCATTATACATACATACATACCGGACTAAATGTTGATGCTGATAGATAACTCATACACCATGGTTTGCAAATAATTTACGCTGACAGGCATGAAATGCAGACTCGCGATCGGTATGAATTTTTACTTATTATTTTATTTCGAGGGCATTATTAGCAAACTCATATTTCAAAACTCAATGCCCAAAGGCATCCACTTGATTACTTGCTTGACCGGCTAAGTTTGTCGCATGCCATGGCGTATGAGTAACACTCGTATCTTCTATCGAACAAAAAATGTAAATTACTGCCAAAAACCCGCTTCGCAGTACATATCTCCATTGAAAATAAAACCTTTTTTCAGTAAAGTGTTTTTTTTTTAACTGGTGTTCACTGAAATAAAGGAACTCCTGGTGTGATATGTTTAAGAAAAGCTATGTATGTAAATTCAGATATCTATCTTTGAACAAAAATTAGAAAAATGCAAAAGGTGCAACTACAATTTTCTAGTTTGAAGTGCCTACAAAATACCGTTAGTTTTTGAATTTTTTTTTTCTTTTGCTGACGGCGCGCATATTTCTCCAAGCTGCCCTTTGATGAGGAGCCAATCGCTAACCATCTCAATTGCACTATTACGATCAAAATTTTTCGATACAAAATCTATGGAAATCTCATTTTTCTAGAAATTTATATTTCTCGGTAATTTTTTTTTAATTTTTTTTTTTTTTAATTTTAAAAGGTTTCCTTGGCAAATTGTAATATCTTATTTAACTTATAACATAAATGTATTTGAATTTAGTTTTAATCTTTAACATACCCGGGTATGTTTTGCGTTTTAAAATTGCTATCTAAGGATCCAATGCACTAAGCTGTCGTCGAGTGAGTCGTTCACCAAGATCAACAATTTTTTTCTTTTTTAAATTTTGATTCATTGGGAAACATTTGGCAATAAAAATCCCATATCTCCCGATATATCCGATTATACATAAGTAATTCTTTGCCGACGGATTTTTCAGGTTTGTGCAAGCGTTGAACTACATGATGTAACAAGAAACATCACAAGAATTCTTTTCGTCTACTTGAAAAACATTTTTCTCACATAATTACATAACAAGTTTTGTGCCTAAACAATCCTTTTCGCATATATATTCAAAACACATGATCATAAAGTGTGGACTGAGAAACTCCATTATTCATACAGTAAAATAACATATTTCTCAAATATTGTTTTACATACTTAAAATAAACACATATTTTTTTTTAGAAAATAACAATAAAGTCTTAGCCAGATTAAAAGAAATGTGTGAAATATTCACATTTTCGTCATAATTTCCCATATAAAATGTATGTGCATACCCGGGTATGCTGCTGTTGACGTACGTATAATTTTTCTGCTGTTGACATAAAGGTTAAGAGTCAAAGACTTTTCAAAATTCGTGGCGTAGTTTTAGTATACACTTTTATACAAAGAAAAAAAAATGCACACACTGAATGTACATAACATACATACTTACATATATATATATATATATACGGGTATTACCACGCAATTTTCACCACCTGAGAAAAAATAGCACGCGCATTCGCGCAACTTAGCTGCGTATAAAAAAATATACGAGTACTTACATGTGTATATGTGTATGTAATGCTTAAGACGACCAATTAACCAACACACTGAGGCAGGTGTGGGTATTGCACTTGACCAACATTCCAATTTCCATTTGCAAATAAAGTGGGTCAAAAGGTCACAACTCAATTGAAAAGTTTAAATTTAAATTAAATTAATATTTTTATATTCAAAAGGGCGGTTAATTTAAAAATGTATGTCTGCATTTCTATTCTATATTATATGGGACATTCCAACGTGATGGATGGGACATTTTAACTCGATTTATGGTAACTTTTTTTAACCATTAATTTGAGACGTTTCAAAATGTTAATACGAATCTAATAAAGCATAAAATTGAATTATATAATTTACACTGAAAATTAACATTTTCCAAGACTGACTCGGTGGAAAAACCACATGGTGAAATTATAATAAGGTGATTTGGAAAAAATCGGTCGTCTTGTTGGCACTCGTCATTTTTTTTTTTTAAAGTAGGTACTTTGGGAAAAATAGTGTCTAAAATTCTCCATTTTAGTAATTCACTTTATTGTAATTTTTTAAGAATTTGGTATTTTCAGAACAATTTTCGCACTCAAAATGTAAAAACTTAAAAAATATCGTGGTTAGGGTCCTTTATTGATTTTGCGAAAAAAATATTTTATTGTTAATTTTCCACAGATTTTAATTAGTTGTACTAATTAGTTTTTAGATTTTAATCCTTATTTACATTTGGCAGCAGTGTATATTCGGCTCTAAAACAGGTGGAAGCACTCTGCAATATATTTTCAGCTACTATCTCCTTAAACTTGTTTCGTCTGGCACCCAGTGGGTGATACGCATTTCAATTACCTTAATTCAAATTGAGATTTATTTCCCAAATATTTGGCAACCCTCAACATTTACATAGTTTAGAAATAAAGCCTTTAAAACCCATTCAGATTGATAACCATATAGGAATATTTTATTTATTACTTTAAATAACTTGGATTAAATTTTTAAAAGGTGGCAACTCTTTTCGAGAAAGTAAAGTAAAACCTTATTGCATATCTACAGCTCGAGCCCTTTGATTTGACACCTCACACTTTAATATCGGTGCGGAACGGTACGGATCTGATGGCATTGATTATTAAATAAATTCAGTTTAATTGTTTAACAGGTGGCAACTCTTTCCGAAAAATAAAACCTTTATTGTTCATCTACTGCCCAAGCTCCTGAAATTACACCTCATTTTTTGTAAATCGAAAGAACGGTCTACCCGCATAGATTTAAACACAATCTATGCAATTTATTTTTTGACCTGTGGTATCGCCTTCGCTGGAATGACCCATATGTAGTTATTTCCATGAATGTGTTTATTTATGCACATCTTAATTAGCAAGCAAACGTACAAGAAATATGTGCTCGCCATTAAATTTTATGTGAAAGGCAAGCAATTCAGCTGAGTGCCGCTCAGTAACCGACCTAGTGCTTATAGATACTATAGCAGATGCGCGACTATATATATGTATGTATATGTGGGTAATTGAATAATATGTTGCCTGTGCCACACAAATTGTAAGCGGTCGCAGCTTTACACCTTTTTATATTTAAAAAAAAATAACTAAATGCCAAATGGAAAAAGAAATATGTATGTATGTGAAAAAAAAGCAAAAGCGTATGAATATTTAAAGACGACTCGCACTATTTGCTTTGCTAGGCACTTAACCTGAGAATGCGACTATTTGTTACATAAGTACGAACGTGTCTGTGAGAAAGTCAGTTATACATTGGGTACATGGAATTTCGTAGGTAAACACTTGACCTGTGCCACCGCAGAGTTCTTGTACGAAGGCTAAGCATCAGCGAATTTTTGCGGTGCAACGCCTAAATGTAGGCCAACTAAAAGAAGATGAAAACTTAAGGTTTTTTTTTTTATAAGCAACACACATCAATGAGAACAACGATTAACGAAGGTATATAAAAAATAAGCCTGCATATACTAGAAACAAGTAAAATATATCTACTTGCATTTGTATGTGTGCAAACAACACACTTTGCTGCACCTTTAGGAGAGGTGAGTGTGCGCCTAAGAGCGCCAGCTACTTACATAAGTAAACGTGAAAATTAGCTGACAAAATTGTATCTTCTCTTGCACCTGAACTCACCTTAATATACATAAGTGCTAGCATATTATTATAAGTACATACCTAAATATGTATATATGTACTCATTAGGAATGTTAAACCCGGGATCGCGGGATTCTTGGCAAATAATCCCGGGGTTTTCGGGATTTGTAACTTGCAGTGATGGCAATAATAGAAACTCCTTTTCTTGACCAGTCTATGGCTATATTTATTTTTTTATTTACTTAATAATTAATATTTTTCTATATATAAATGTCAAGCTTATTATACTTATAATACCCCGATACTTAATTTGAAGCACAAATATCAATATATTCGCAAAACCATAAAATTGCGTTTTTAGTTTTTCACTCTGACGTCAGTTATGGAAAAATGATTTAAAAAATTCAGAGAAATATGCTTATAGAATGAGTATGGATATCAAATTAAAGAAGAAATCCTGTAGAATTTAAGCAGATTAAAGTTTTTGTGCAGAAGGACTGGTAAGTATTGAAAATGTTCTTTTAGAATTGTATCGTTGAAATTTCCCAATATTTGTTTTTGAAAAAATTATATGTTAAGGACTCATATAAACTCTATAACACCCTTCTTTAGCAGCTTAAAAAAATTAACTATTCGTCCTTCTGAATCCAAACAAATTTTAACTGCTTTAAATTCTAAAGAAATTTCCTCTTGCATTTGGTACCCATATATTTTATTCCACATTGCATTGAATTTTTTTCACAAATTTTTTGAATTAATTATACATATATTTGAAATTATAAAGTCCTTTAAAATAAATAAAAAAGTAGGTTTCAAACCCATTTATTTATTATTTATTTTATGGTAGCAATGCTTCTCGAACAATATAGAAGCGATTTTTTCGAACCCATGATTTCGGGATTGTGACAACGACATACCGAAAATCCCGGGATCGGAAAAAGCTGAAAAATTAACATCCCTTGTACTCATAAATGCCAGTTTATCTACTTCTGTGTCTGTTGTATGCTGCCTCGCGCCACACTCTGTGCGGTTGACTCTTACGTCCAGTTGTGCAGCACAATTGGTACCTAAAATTAAAATTCTAAAAACAAAAAAAGCTACTTACAACTACTGTTGCATCGCTGTAGTAGGGATGTAAATGGGACAAGATTAGCAACAGCTGCTTGCAAACAAAAGCACCAGCAGATGCACTGGCATCAGCAATGACGGCGATTCAAAAGTCGTTATGCCAATCATGTCTGCGGACATAACTATGTACATATGTATATGTATCTATGTACATGTGTATGTACACAAACACAGCAACAAAAATGTAATGGCAATGAGCTACAATAAACAAGTGCAAGTGTTGCACGAAAAGCACACATGTTTATATGAAAGCATACCAACAAGCTTCTGCAAATTTAAATATTTATGTACATATGAAATACTTTTGTAGATCCCAGTCAGCAAAAGAAATAAGAAAGTTACTTTCTAAGCGGCGTTCTCTTTGAAGTGATAAACAAGCCTATCGTATTCGATTGTTCTTGTTATTTTTTATTTTTTTTACTAGCTTTTTCCCGTGGCATTATATTGTTTAAGTAGGCTATTCAAAGCTTGGTGAGCTCACAGGCTTATACTAAATATTGACCACTGAGCAGATGCGACACCTAGATAAGTGCGAATGGTTGTTTTAGGAGCTTCCTTACCATATTTGGATATAATATTAGTCCAAATTGTCCGACTTGAAGTTAACCATTTGACGACCATTCCTGATCCGTTGAGAAATTCAAAGGCATGACAACTAATTCGAATTCAGCGACTTCTTATTACTAAACAAAAGTTTCGCCAAAAAAAGTTTATCTACAAAGGCGTCAAATAATGTTGGACTTATAAGGGCTTCAACATCTTTGTGCCAAATTTATGTGTAAAACGGTCACCGGTGTCTCTTTGGTCGCCAAAGGGTTGAAGCCTAGAAAATGCTGAACACATTTGTTCTTAGGTCCTGACTTTTTCCGACTAGATACAGTCGGCCTTAGAAAGTAAGTTATTGGTTGAATAGTAGGCTACACAAATGTATCAGTCCTCTGGTAAATAGAGAGCTGCATGAAATTCGTCAGCTGATATTATGACACTATGACTACTGACAGGAATTATTTAATTGTCCACCACTTCTATGGAGTAATACCTATTCGGTGATTCCGTAAGAGAGACTCGTGGTGTCAGTAGGTTCAACGGATCAAATTAAACTACATTGCGGCAGCTGCGACATACTTATGTTATATAATGTATTATATATAATGTATATAATGTAAAAGTCATTCGACTGTAGGCACGTCACATTTGTTCCCATAAAGTGGTGGCTTGTAATAACCAGCGAGTTTTCTAGATTATACTTTAATTATTATAGTAGAATAACTGAGGGTAAGTAAGAGCCCTTGCGAATAACTTAGAGCCATCGCAGCATAATGACATGAAATTACGTTACATGGTCAAGATTTAGTACTCATCCCATCGCACCCAATAAGCGATTATTGTGTGGAATAATTCTTCTGTAGTCTTAGCTTTTAAAGTGTGCACGAAGATCTTCCATAATACTTGAGGTGCCGAACCTTTTATCACTCCACTTTAAAAACGCGTCCATCCTTACTGCCTTGCGGCTGCCTAAAATTCCCATACAAGTCCACTCTTAGCTAGAGAGCAATGTATTTTATGCCGATTGACTTTCGTTTTGCTGGTTTCAAGAGTGCCTAGATTAGATTAGATAAGACTTGAGGGATTATTTTCTACTAGCGTAACCTCAGCAGGAAATTCTGCTGCCAAAGAGGAGAGAGATCCAATCCCACGTGAATTAGTGTGCACCCAGTCGAATCCGAAAGAATATTTTGAAGGCATCATTGGTGTGAGGAAAAGATATTGTAAGGTCACTTAACGGTATAGTGCGTTTTCGATGGTAGTTACTATATAGTGAATAGCAGTCCTTCCTTGCCAGTGGCATGCTGACAGCTATAGAACTTATTTATATAAGTTTCCTGGTGGATGGATGTATCCAGGCTTAAAAGTGGAAAGTGCGTTGGCTTTACACAGAAGGAGATTTCTCCCAGTCTCATTCATCACTCGTGCTGAAAAGCTATTTTTAGAGAAAGCACATGCATATCATTTAGCTTGCGGCGCTCCAACAGTCTCAATCACCGAGTGAGCCATTCGATCCGTGTTGGAGTCTTCACGCAGCGGATTTTTTCCTAATTAAAATTTTTTTCTTTTGTAATCGAATGTTTTTTTTTTTTATATTTAGCTTTTAAACGTTTCAGAAAGGAAAATCTAGTATTTTTAATTTCATTAAATTTTAGAAATGGGTTTAAGTATTTATTTTCTTTCTTAATTGTTATATATTTGTTCTTCTTTTATTTAATTTTCTTCTTTTCCTAATTTAATTTTTAGATTTTATTGTTTTAAGTAGTAAATGAAAAATTATTTTAATTGCACTTGTTATTTAAGATAATTTTTTATTTATTTTTGTTTTGATTAAATTTGTTTTTTTTTTCTTTTCTTGATTAAATTTTTCTTTCCTTAAATACTTTTTATTATTTAAAAGAAATATTTATTTAGTTTTTTAATTTAATATAATTGTTAAAAAAAAAATGTGTTGCTAAAAGGAAAAACCGCTTAACGCTAATACCTCCTCATTAGCAGATCTTTCAATTAGTATGTATTTCCAAGGGCAGAAAAGAGCTTTTAATATGGTGGCCAGAATTGACAATTGTATTACGTAAGTCTTATAACAACGGATATAGAATGCAATGCCAGATTCATACAAAGAGATTTGTAGGTCCCAGTAGGCATTTCCTCGTGATACGATATCTACTTACGTACATCGCAGATGACAGTACACTTTTCTTAATCGATTTCCCGCCGGTTGCAGAAATTCTTTCAGACGTCCTTGTAGGCAGGCTAAGAAACATTTTTCTTTGCAGAATTAAGTAGGTTAATGATTTCGTTGCTAGGAGAGGCTGGTCCACCAATGTGTATATTAGTATTCAAATCCGAGTTCTCCTCTGTATATTCCCATAGTTTACATAATCCCTGATTCTCGGTTTCATATCGGTGACGACAGTAGGCCAAACTTACTGAGAGAAGTGTTATTGGCCAGAGGCTCTGGTGGGAACTTTCTGAACTTATTCCAATCGGTACGTCTTCCTTTTTCTGTAAGCAACCGGAGTCGGGCATTCAAGAAGCGTAAAATTTATATCAAATACAAGCCAAGAAGTATAACTCTGATCAAGACACGCATCGGGGCATCCAAATGTTTCTATTTTTTCTTACTTTCCGTTGCAGTACACATACACCTTCTTATCTGTCTGCGAATATCAGAGCCATTCGAAGAACATTTCGTGAAACTTCCATGGAAAGGTTTCTATTGCAAAAGCTCTGCCTGAAGACGTTGTGAATTGAAAGCATTCTTCAAATTGCCGACTGGGTTGACGCACAAGCGCTCTCAATGCTAACTGTTATTGTTATTATTCATGTGTACCAGGTTGTTTCGATTGTTGTTGTTACTGCAATTGCTGTTAGAGTTAACGTCATTCGTGTTTTTGTTGTTGACTGAGGCTGTTGTCCTTCAGCATTTCAGAAATTATCTATTCAACTGTCTATGTGTTAGTTCCGCTTTGTTCGCATCCATTGTTACTGTTATGTTCTGTCTGTTTATGTTACACTTACAGCAGTACGGATATTGTTGTTGTTTCTGCTGTTGCTGATAATATCATTGTTGCTACTATTACTGTGTACTTCGTTTGTTTACACTGGTAAGCAGTCAGGGTGTTAATGCTAATAATAAGCCTTTTACCCTCGCAAATTGTTTTTGTAACTTAAGAGGCATACATACGTAAAGAATTTTGAGCAAGAAAATGAAGCCTTTAATGTAAGCTGATATTAAAAAAAATATTTTTGGGCACAGCCATATTCAGTTTTGTCTAATATAACGAAGTACAAAATGGGCCAAATGCCACGTGTGTCGGATATATAGTTTAAATACACCTCACTTTTCCCTATACGTATTTCTCATAGTTGCATCGGACTTTGACAAATCAAGATTAAAATTATGCTAAGAGTCATTCCCAATTATTCGTCTTCTTCTTAGTCCCTTCCGTTGCAACTAACGTATACTGGAAATGCTCAAGTTCTTCTCTACCCACAGCCGGATTCCAACATTCGCTATCGCTAATTTTTAACGCAAAAAATCTTCAAAGTAATAGCTAGGGATAAATCGATACCATCAAGGTATTACTAAAATCAGTATTTGTAAATACTTGTATCAAACAAGGTATCGATACCTACTCAGTATCGGAAAGGTATCGAGTACTTGTACATAGAAATACTATTTTGCATATTTTCAAACTTATTGTGTGTTTTTTTTTTTCAAAAAAAAAATGCATTTTCACAAGATAATTTTTTTTAATTTTTTTCACGCAAAAATTTAAGACAACAATTATTTTTGTAAAGGATTTGATTTCGAAAACATTAGAATACATATTTACAAGATTAATAGAGATTTTTTTTTATATAAAATAAGTTTAAGGAAAGAACTTTTTTTTTTGTTATGTTTCCCAAAAACATCAACTTTTCCAAGTGTTTTCCTGGAAGGCGGTTTCGAGATTTTGATATAGTTGTACCTGTTTTTGAGAAAATCCAGGGACAGATGACCCAACAACCGTTATGTACAGACAGGCTTCCTTAGACTATGTTCAAACAGGCACCTAATTGGCAAGTAAGAACCTTTTCACCAATTTAGGCCTTAATTGTTACCGAATTTATCATACAAAAATTCAAATTATTAATTGGCAATTAATTATTAAAAATGCATTGAAATGTCAATAAAAATAAGAACTGATAGGTTAATTTTTCAACATATATCGTGTATATAAATTTAAAAATCACCGCAATTTAAAATTTTTAGAGTTTTGATAATTTTTAATTTCTTGATAATTCCCCTTTTTAATAACTTGAGTGGAATTCCAAAATTTTCTAAACTTTCAAAACTTTTTGAATTTGAGAAATTTTAGTAAATCCCAATAACTCAATATAATGATGAACACTAGATTTCTAGAAATTTTTTATTTTGAAAAAATTTTGAGAATTGTAGGAATTCTAACAAATTTTTTTTAAGTAAAAGTGTCGAATATACAAAATTTATCAAACGAAATTAAAAGTTTTCGAATGTTGAAAACATTTTCATATTTCGGCGTTCTTGAAAATTTAAAAAATTTTCGTAATTCTTGACGATTCAAAAAAATTTGGAACGTTGATGTTTTCAAAATTTTCAAAAAATTTTAAATTCTCGAACTTTGTTATATCAATAAAAAATTTTGGAAAAGTTCTTACTTATAATTTGGTTCTTGCATATGTGTGGTCCTTGTGTAATAGTTTCGCTGAAATTTTGATGTAAATATAACCGCTCACAAAACTTGCTGACTCGATCTGCTCTCTGGTACATTAATTTCTCTTATTTTCTTTGTTTTTTAAGAAGTACCTTTAAAGTTTTTCCATATAACCAAAGATTTGTTTAAACTTTTTATTAAACAAAATAAATACTCGACGTGTCTTATCAATGCATCTTAACTATATGTCTCTTAATTACAGAGAGGTAATATAATTTGTCCATCTCCATTATCATCTAAGAACTTTACTATTACTTTGTGCAATATACATATGTACAATTTCTTATAAAACATATTTTTAATGCCAGTTTCGTGGCTAAATATAGTATTTTTTTTTCTTAATCTTCGTAAGAGCCGTTCAGTATTGCTTTAAAGGAAAAAGGTTGGAACGCGTAACCAACGCCATCGTAAAATTTGCTCATGAATTCGACCCTGCAAAAAACAGAAGCAGTTATTTAAAAAAAAATATATGTATTTACAAATGGTGAAAATTATTCGAAATAAAATATAAAATATAATAATATTCAATCCAGTATACGTTAATTACAAAATGTCTTTTGAGCCGCCATACTCAGCCGTTTACAGAAATAGCAGGTTTAAAAATCTGTTTCGAAAATGAGAATCTGTTTCTACTATACCGTCCTCTCGTTTGTTTGGCGACAAAGAAGTTAACCCTCTAATGAGGGTTTTTAAAATAGCGAACATAGATTTTGCAAATTAGCCTCCCTTGGGTTTTTACACCAAAGTGAGTACTCCAAATTTTTTTATTTTTCGTTAACTTTTTACAAAATTATACAGGTTTACAAAAAAAAAGTGCCTGCTTATGGAACCAACTTTCTATATCCCCATGTTATTTGACGCGCTGAATGGGAGTCCGAGGTCTGTTAATTTCCATCACTTCATACAGATAACTACCAATAGCCCCTCATAAGAAGATAATTGTATTTTTAGTTTTTTGCCTTGTATATTTATTTTTGAAGTGAAACATAGAAGGGAAGAAGGGAGGCGATGGTGGGGTCGGTTGGTCACGATTATTAGTAGGATTAAGATCAATATTAAATTTGAGATCAATATTAAGACTAAGGGCCGTTTTCCCTATTTCTGGTTAAAAGTTATCCCCAGTTAAACATCGTTACCGACGTTATCAACTCAGTGTTTTATGCATGGAGTCAATTACGTCGGTAAAGATGTTTACCTGGAGATTAGTCTTAACCATAGATGATGACAAAGGCCCTAAGACTTATATAAAGATTAAGATTTCGATAGAAAATATGAATATTGAAATTAAGTTTAAGATTCACGTTAAGGTTAAGGTTAAGGTTAAGGTTAACGCAAATGATAAGGTTCAACTAAGGTTAAGGCCAAGGTAATGGTTAAGGTTAAGGATAAGGTTAAGGCTAAGGTTATAGTTAAAGTCAAAGTTAAAGTTAAGGTTATGGTTAAAGTCAAAGTTAAGGTTAAGGTTAAGACTAAGGTTTGGTTTAAAATAAAAGTTAAAGCTAATTTGTGGTTAAGGTTAAGGTTAAGGCTAAGGTTAAGGTTAAAGTTAAGGTAAAAGTTTCGGTTAAGTTTAGCGGAAAAAGTAAAGATTAGATATAGGTTATGGTTAAGGTTAAGATTTAGATTAAGATTGGAATTAGGATTAAGATAATTGTTCATTATTATGCGGAAAAATACGTGTGTAATACAGTGAACTATGCGGGTATTAGAAAGAAGTTTCACTTCCGTGCCGACGTACTATCATCAAACGATCTTCTTGAATACTTAAGCAAATAGCTAATTCAATTACTTACCAGTGTAAACGCAGAGTATGCAAAAATGCCGATAATCCTTCGATAATAACGAGTATGGTGATCGTAAAAAATTGCCATGGTGTGAAGAGAATTCCCACCATAATTCCACCGAATGGCATTGGAAAGCTGATAGGCACATGAACCAACATTTTCCACAGAACATCTGATAATTCTAAAAATACGGAATTTTCAAGTATTTGTTCAGCAAATTGAGCGAATATACTTACGCGCATGCGCCAACGACAGAGCCCACAAGCGAAGATACGACGCCGTATGAGATATAGTACTCAATACATATTCGATAGTGTGTATGGCCTGTTTGATGTAGATTTCACTCATAGGTTCGTCCTCATCACTCTCATGGTGGCCGTGTGTTGATGCAGCTGGTTTAGCTGGCGCACTCGCAACTGCGTTGTTGTGATCTTCAAATGCTTCATTTGTGATCCCATTTGTGGCCACTGTCAGCTAAGTACGTAATAGAAATTATTATTTGAACTCTTAAACATTTATGAGCATTATTTACTTACCACTCTCTGTTTACGCTTGCGTGCCTCCAGCAGCGGATTACCCAACAGCATCCATGGGATGCACAAAACTGCCAACGCCACAAGTATTATTTGCACGATTTTTTGGTATTCGAACATATATTCCTTGCAACCCTCCTTGGGTTCAGTGTTGCCAAATAACAGCATATTGATGAATAAAATGAGTATAGATGGTGCACAGCCAGGCGTAAGAACCTGCTCTGTTGCCCTGCCGGAATACTTCACCCATTTGAAGAACATTAAGAACACTAAATAGCCGAAGAGGAACATCAAAAAGAGCAGCTGTGGCAAAAAATCTAAGAAAATGCGCGCATACTGCTTGAAATGTACAAAATTAACGAGCGACAATATAAGGCCGAACGCCATGTGTAAGAGACCGAATATGATGGAGAGCTTCATTTTGTAGGCATTCAAGAAGATGATCTTATTTTCAGCCACTGACCAGAGCGGATCCATGCCATAGGCATAAACGTCATTCAAGCTATTCAAAGGGTCCAACATTATCAATTCACCGCCATTGAAAGTTCCATTAGGTACAGGTATGCTATCTGCATGCCATGCTGATCCAAAAATATTAAACGATTTGGAGAAGATATCATTGTACACGAAACCAGTGTACATGGCAAATAGGCCCATAAGTAGTATAATATAGCGGCCCACAAAGAATATATTGAATATTTCACCCTTGATTTGGCTCAGTTTCTCCTCCTTCCACACCATGTAGAGACCAATAAGTAATAGAATGAAACCATGTCCCAAATCGCCGAACATCACCGCAAACAAGAAAGGAAAAGTGATGCAACCGTAGAGCGCCGGATTAACTTCGTGATAAGTGCAGAGACCATAAGCATCGATTAAATTCTGGTAGGGGCGTGTAAACTTATTTGTTCTATAAAAGGTCGGCGGCTGTTCGTTTGTCTCGATCACATTCAGGAAGGAACTAACTGTGCTGTTGACTTTGGTCGAAGCTCTAGCGAGCGCATCGCGCACTACAGGCAGATCACGCGTCGGCACCCAGCCCTCACCGATCAGCCAATTGCTGCTCACGTCCATATTAAAGAAGTTAAGCGTATGATAGATCGCTTTCATTTTGGTAACCATCACCGCCCAATAAGGTAAATTTTTCGCCGCCGCGACCAATATGCGATTGCGATGATCTTCGCTCTGATTAAGTACCAGCTGCAAATCTTCAATACGTATGCGTACATCGCTTAGCATTTCTTGACGTTCAGTAGCTGAGCTAGGACAGGGATATAGTGAGACGTGATAACCGGCGCACACTTTCTTGATGCGTTGCTTTAGTTCATCGCCCTGAAAGAAGGCGACAAAGATGGCTTTCGGGACCTGATTGCCCGTATTCAAATCGAGTAACGTGTCATCGACATCACTACGCTTGATGAATACGTTGCCGCGTGAAATACGCCACAACATACGTTCCAATGAGAAGAAACGTTCCAAGTTAATGACGCCAGCCACAAAGCCCAGTTGGCCGCGTTGTTGTTGACCGGGCAAGGGTGGCGCATACTCGACAGCGTCTGAGAAACGATGTGAAGTCATCTTGATGACTTCCGTGTCGGCGAAGAAATCATTCGCTTTCTCAAGCATAAGTCTCAGTTCGAGCATGCCGTGGTAATTGGCTTTCAGATTGACAGTGTTGCCGGCCAGCTCACGTATTTCCATTTCGACCACTTCCACTTGCGCTTCCAGGTCGATGATTTCCCGCGGATATGGTGGTGGTGGTTCGTCTAGCACCTCAGGCATATTGATGTCATCTTTGCGTAGCTCATTTTCGATGTATCGTATTTTACGCTCCAGTTCGTCGCAGCGTCTGACCTCTGAAACGAATTTGCGCTGGAAAGCACTGACTTGAGCATTCAGCTGGAAATGAAATGAAACGAAAAAATATTTTACAAAATAATTTATTATTTACCCATAAAGTATAAATAAAGCATAAAATGTATATATGTACGTACATTAGGGTGCATTACTCTCCATACAAAAAAAAAATCGGACCGGTTTTCCATCGGAAATCTTATAAGTTATTATATTTTAACCCTTTCAGTGCAATTGTTCAATATATTGGACAAACTTTTTTTTACCTAAAGCTCTTTTTTTCTTAAATAAGAGCTTTTGTTTTTAAAACAGTGGTTTTGAGAAAAAGTATATTATTCTTATTTACCGCATTTCTTTTACTCTACTTTCGGGATGCAGTTTACAGTGATTTTTCACAAAAGTGAAATGTGTCACAAAAATGGACATTTGGTTGTGTAACATATATGAACAAATTAAATGGAATTGAGATCCGAAAAAAATGTTAAATGTTATTCTCAGTTTTGAAATATATTTCGCAAAAGAAAAAAAACGAAAAATTATCGATATCACTTTCCTGTTTACAGATCTAGTGTACCACTGTCCAATATAATGGATGCTGAATAATGGTAAAACTAACAGTTTTATAAAATTTTTGATTGTATTTTTGAAATCAATGACCCAAAATTAGCCGATACACACATTTTTACATCTTTAGTTTCAGCGGCTGATTTTTTGTACTGAGGGTTAAGACTTCTGCCGAAATATTTCGTAAAAATATTAAGGTTTAAGCTGGACCCGAGTTTTTTTTTATAAACAAGTTTAGTTTTTAAATATAATTTTTCCAAAAACCTCCTCAGACGATAGACAAGCTTAAGCTTAAAAGGTCTGCATTGGGGTGATTGACTCGGTTCTTATAAACTGATTTCCACCGTTTTTTTGAAATCAGCATTTTTTGAATATCGAATCGAATCGGATTTTTTACCATTTACAAACCATTTTTTTATTTCTTGATTTCTCAATAAAAGTTTTGAGTATTTCGAAGTTTTCGAGGCTTTTTCCAGTTTTTTCTCCAATTCATGTACCCCTTCCTAATGTTTTGACACGAATAGAAAGATCTACACTTTTGCTCCATCTCCGAAAAAGCGTTTTTATGGCAGAAGAGAAATTTGTTTAACCTTTGATCTAAAAAAAAAATTTAACTTATTTTGTTTTGCTCTTTTCTTAATAAAAGCTCTGCTCTTAATAATTTTAATAAATTAAACCCGGTTTATACAGGTTTTTTTCTTAATTCCATAATAAGGAATCGCTTTCATTGAATTTAAAATTTTTCGAATAACTCGAAACGCGAACTTGGGGAAACAGACGAATAATCGAGCATCCTAGTTTGCATACATTTTTTTTTTTTAATTTTATCAGCAGAATCAAAATAATAAGAGTTTTGGTGATATTTTCGAAAGGGTGCAGCTCAGGTAAATGGTAATATTTTAAAGAAATATTTCGGCGGAAATCTTAAAATATACCTAATAAAACCGTCACTTTTTTGTGATGCACTCTAATGTACATGCATATGTCGTAAGGTAGTAAAAAAATGCTGCAATGCCGGTGAGCGGGGTGAGTGAACCGTAAACATTTTAGGTACTTCATATTTTTTTTCTTTCTTTTTTTTTTGGATGCTAAACCTTGGGATGTCAACAATTTTTGCGCTTACTGCATATACATACATTGTAAATACATACATTGTATTGTTGTTGCTATTTTATTTTGAAAAACACCTACATATGTATGCACTTACATCACGAAATTGCACACAACCGCTTTCGCCCAGTTCGGCCAACGATGAATACGCCGCTTCCGGTTGTATAAACATCTGGCACAAGGCCATCGATTCACTGCGGAACATATCACCCATGCTGACGTTTCATTCACAATTGAATGGTTGGTTATCAAGATTGCTAGTGTGCACTATGACGCGACACTTTTCGTACGTGTGCGTGTGTGTGTTTGTATAAGCAGTTGATTTCGTGATATGTTTATTTATGGCTAAAAAGAAAAATGTAAACTAAATTGTTACCTCGATTTATATTTATAAGAGTTTAGCGAGTACATTGGTGGCAAAGTTAAAATACGAAAGCAATAATTTCTTAACACACACACTCAAAAGTATGTATGTACATATGAATATCTGAATATAAACGGCCGCCCCGCAGGCATTATCGGCAAGCAAATCTATCGATAAATCGCGCTACAGTGCTCAACAAGAAAGCGATTAAGGGCCGTTTTCTCATCTAACCTTTAGTTTACCGGCCACTTTATCGTCCCGATATACGAGTTTTCGTTTTCTCATCAGCGCATTAAATTCTCGAATCGATAAACTGTTGCTCACCCGATGCAACCTTTAAAATTTGTACCCAACTTTAAATTTTGGTTTGGTTTTGGTTCATGAGCCAGCTATATTAGATATTTCAACCAAAGGTTTTGGTTTTTGCTAACAGTTGCTCTTGCTCTATATTTGCTTATGTTGCATTGCCAACCTTTGAAATTATATGACGAATGTAGTGAAGTTTCACTCTCGGAACTGTAGTGAAGTTTCACTCTACGAAATAACAAATTTATTTTTACCGGCAAGGTAAGAGAACGAAAACACTTTAAAGTGAGGAACAATTTATCTGCCCTGTTAGTAAAGGCAACTTTACTGCTTACATTAGAAAATGGCCCTAAGTGTTTTTATTTTGTTTATGTGTGATATCTTGTGTCATTACTTGACACACAATGACTTTATGGCTTAAGTGAGTGTTATTTATTAAGTTGCTACTTTATGTTTGCCGCTAACAATCAAGTATATTTTGTCACTTCAAATTTGTTTGTTGTTGCCCAACTCAGCGTGTCGCGAAGATCAGCTTATCAGTAAGCCGCATATCGCTTATCGCATATCGTTGATTTGTTCATATTTGTTATCGTTCGTTCGTTAGAAAAAAGTCATAGCTCAAAAAATTAAAAAATAAATTTCGGGAAACAATTTTTTTCTGCAGTTTTTTTTTAGGAGCTGGAGCGTACCAGGATAAGACAAGGGCTTCATAATGGTTTTCACGCACAAAACTGAAGAGCAAAGGGTAAATTGCTCTATAAAATAGCCGGGCCCCAAAAGGCCGGACTTCGTACTGCAAAATATTGAACTATTAAATGTTTACAATTTGTATGTTGGCCAATTTTCAATTCTGGCTACTATCTTGCAAGCTCTTTTCTGTCTGTCGAAAGACTAATCGAAAGATGTGCTAAATAGGAGGTCTTAGCAATAAGGTTTCTAAAAATTTTATGAATAAATAAAAAAAAATTTTTAATTACCAATTTCTATATATGAACTATATAGAAAGCAGAGAACAATTTCTCGCAGACTCATAGAATTTGTTTTGATATATTTTTTTGATTTCAAAATTATAGCAGCCATTATAAACAATTTTTTTGATTGATTCAATTCACTCTCTTGATAAATTTTTTTCCGGCAGAGCAGGTATAATCATGGGCGTAGCCCTAATCCCGTGCCAGATTGGAAAGGTCTTTCCTAATTCTGACGGGGCTATTGGTATTGCACAACGTCATTTGGCACAGCCCAATAATATCTATTGGGGATACTCAATTCAGATATCGTGGCGTGTAGGCAACTCCTTTTAGTGCAGCCGAAAGCGACTTTGAAGTCGACAAAGAGATGGCGAGTGTCGAGCCTTTTCATCGATGACGCGGGTTCGATCCCTGCTGACGACTAAAAAATAGAAGTGTGATGAGGAGATGTGGTGATCTCCGAAATATCTGATATAACTTCTACCGCTTAGAATTTGTTCTTTTTCATAATCGTGGTAAAAAGCTCAAAACAATATTAAGAATAAAAAATATTAATAAGCCACAATAAGATTGACAAATACGGACTTTTCCGAGATTTGGCGCACTTTCCAGGTCTAAAGCCACACTAATAAGGCTCAATCAGTTCGTGGGCGGCGAGCTTCAGTCTTTCACACAATACATCCGATAAGACCTTGTAACCTATGCTTAGAGGGCTAATCCCGCGGTAGTTGACGCATATGGCGGGGTTATTTATGAGCGGGAAATATGCTTCCACTGCTCGCACGTTTCGATTTGTTGAAGAGGCGTGAGAGTCGAGTGACAAATAAATTGGTAGTCTGTTACGATTGCAGCATTTCGCGTTAAGCTTTCCTTGCATTGTTGGGTGCACATTTTTTATTGCAGAGAGACGGGTGCATATCTTGGCTTCAACAAGTTAGTAGTCCGAGTCGATGTTCGGCCCTCGGAGTGTACGTATATCTAAAACGCTTGAAGCATGCCTTCCGTCTATCACAACATGATCGATTTGGTTTCTCGTTTTTCGATCTGGAGACAGCCATGTAGCTTGATGGATGTTCTTATGCTGGAACCTAGTACTACATATTACCATGTTTCGGGCCCCGGCGAAGTCGATCAGCCTCAATCAGTTATCAGACGTTTCGTCGTAGAGGCTGTGTTTGTCGACAGAGGTACCATAGATCCTTTCCTTGATCGGCTCAGCTCGACATTCTCGTGATTTAAGTATATACGTTGGCGCGCGCCAATTTAGGGATGGCAGTAAGTTTCTCACAGTCATATTCGGTGATACTAGTATATTCTATATGTTAGGAATTTAATATGGCTATGCTAAAAAGCCGGCATATAGCAGATTTAGTAAAATTTTAAACTACAAACATATCCTCCCACCTATTATTAATAACAACTTTTATGTAAAGAACTAATCTAATGATTTCTTTCTACACAAAACGCTTTTATCGTAGCACGTTCCTCCTTTTGCTTTTAAGAAATATAGTACCTATGCAAAATAAAAACACAACAGCAACACAAGATCTTCCACTCGAAAGTAAAGTTCTAACTGAGTTGCTAGTATCAGCGTTGGCGAATTTATATCAAAAGGGTATAAAGGTTTTCCAACACACATACACTTGAAGTTCCTAACAACGAAATTAGGTCATATGCTTCATAAAAAAAAAAACTGATCTAATTAATGACGACTTAAAATTTCCCATTCAACAAATTTCCGTTTGGCATGCAAAAGAAATATTCTCACATGTAAAAATTTAGGTATTTTCCCCATTTTAAAGTGATTAGTTTTCAATTCCACTGCAATCAGCTACGAGTGACCATATTTTTTTTATCAGCAAATTTTGTTAGTTTCACTAATCAATCACTTGCTATACATACGTCATCACTTTACCAAGTACTTTTCTGAATGTGTGTATGTATATTTGTTTACATATTTTTGTCTATGTATGCACACATGTATGTACTAGAGGGCTGCATGAATTCATTCAAACTTCTAGCCAAACAGAGTACAGTAGATTTGAATATTTTACTTCACATACAAATTCAAAACACTCAGCGTTTGGAATTTTGTAAGTTATGAATATAAACTTTGTTTTAAATTTTCTACGTTCAAATGGAAGAATGTGCGTATGTATGTATGATTGTACATATAAGCACAAAAAAAAAAAATTATTTTGCATATTCATAAAAAAAATTGTCGTCTATTCCAACTAAATATATTTTCACTTTGTTTGAATATTGTAATGTCGACACATATATTAGCACAAGTTTTCACCCACATTCAAACAAGTTTTAAGCCAAAATCATTCATTCGTTTTGTATATGAATAATTCATAAGCCGTTTTGAATGAATTCATGCAGCTCTCTAGCATGGATGTGTATGTATGTACATATGTATGTGCGATTGCTCATGGTCGCAATTCCCTTATCGAATATCAATTAAGATACTCCTTATCAGAGCTTGTCACAATTATACTAATTGCCGTTTAAACAAGTGAAGGGGCTATTAAAGCTCAAATATTTATTTATTTGTTTTTATTTACACCGCAAGATTGGATAGAAAACAGACGAGCATGCGAGACCAATTTTTTGGATATATGTATTTATATACATACTTATGCGTTGTAAATGCAAGCAAATAATCTAAGCAAAAGCTGAAGGTGGGCGCCTATTCACTTTTATCCAAGGTAAATAATGACTGAATAATAAACGAACGGGTAGCTTTGTTTGACTTGTCGCACTGAGAGAGGCATAATAGTGACGTCATTTCTATAAGTTAAAGTTACTATAACTTTTCTCATATTATTCTGATGACTTCTATGTTAGCATTATTGTTGCTTAATATTTGTTTGGTTTTGAAAATTTAAATATTGCAAGAAAATTTCCAAAAATCTTTTCCACTTACAGGAGCATAAGTTAAGGTAAAGTAAATGCAATAAAACACCTTTAAAATTTCATTATTTTCATACACTAAAACATAGATAAAAAATTTCCATAAGAGTCCTTATTAAATAGCCGTAAATATTAACAACAACTATTTTTTCTTCACTAACACCAACTTACTTTCACGATTTTATGCATAAAAATTAATAGATACGAATATATTTTTGCTACGACAACGGAGAAACGGAACGGATCGCGACGGTGTTCCTACCACGTCTGTGTCATCTAACTAAATTCTTTGAAATTGTAGCTAATAATCAATAATACAAGTGATAGTCATGCTAATCTCGAGTGGCCTATATGTATGTATGTCTACACTTACATGTGCATATGTGTGCAGCTTTGATAACTTAGTTCGTAAATAGGTAATGTGTTTATGCAGTTAAGTCATTTGAAGTGAAGTGAAAATTTGCTATTATTTCACATAGCTTGTCATCATTGTCGTCTTTTTCTTTGTCTTTGTTTTTGTTTTTGTTTTTGGTTGTGCCTTTGTCTTTGTCTTTGTCTTTGTCTTTGTTTTGTCTTTGTCTTTGTCTTTGTCTTTGTCTTTGTCTTTGTCTTTGT
>NW_023458560.1:28755389-28757972 GCF_013731165.1 Rhagoletis pomonella
TTTGTCTTTGTCTTTGTCTTTGTCTTTGTCTTTGTCTTTGTCTTTGTGACCTAAAAGGCGACCTAAAAAAAAATTTGTGCTAAACCGTCACTGTAGACACTCCAACCACTGGCTATTTAAGAAATTAAGCACATTGGAACATGGCACCATCCAAATTTTGGATAGAGAAGGTAATTGTTCCCCAAGGTGTATCGGTCTATGATTCATGATACGTGGGCAGTCACATGGAATATGCGCTAGGGTTTCCTCAACCAGTCGACAAAACCTGCAATCCGTCTCTATAGTAAGCCGCATTTTATTAAAGTGGTACCTTAACTGCCAGTGTTATGTCAGGTAGCCTGTACGAGTTCTAAAACCCTCCGGGCTAAGTAAATTCACGGAGTTTTTCGGAGTTCTTGGTGGAAGGAGTTATGATTTTCTCATTGCCGTTGACTTCCACGAGTCTTGGTCCAAGTATGCCTGCCCCTGTGTTCCCGTCGTCCAACTTCCATCCGTCTATATGCCATACTAGGGACTTTTTTTCTATCATCACAACAATCCCTTTCCAGAATTCTGACCTTGCAGGGCTTGTTAAAGGATATTTTCGGTAGCATGAAAGCTGTGAGCTGTTAAGCCACGAATGGCTTAATAACCTCCAAGTAATCCCGAGCTTTGGACAGGTGCCCATATGTAGATTAAGGTGTCACCCGCACTTACTTGCTTTGCTTTTGGCTACGAGGAAAGTGCCATATATGAAATAATGGGTTTCACGACCGTTTTGAAAGATCAATACGTTAGGTTAGGGGTTTTACCATGAAGTCTCGGGCAGGAATAAAACGCCCTTGAAGTCTTGTTGGTAACATTCGAGAGATTTGAGTTCAAATTAGGACTTTGTCCAGAGTTACCCCAAGTCACTTCGCCTTTTCTGAGAACTCAATTTCTATATCTACTTCTATGGGTCTCCTTAAGTAGACTTTTCTTCTTTTAGTAAATGCGACAACGGTGGATTTCAGTGAGTTTATTGACAATCCATTTGAAGCACAACAGTCTTCCGTTAATCTGAGCACAGCTTGCAATATGGATCAAATAAAGCCCTCATGCTAGCCACTAACGTAGATTACTAGGTCATCTGCATATCCATATGCCTTGAATTCATTGCCATTTAGCTTTTAATGGAGTTCATCAACAACAGGCAATCTATAGTAGGGGCGATAAGACTCCTCTTTGAGGACAACCACGGGTGATACACACTCTATAAGTACGGTGACCATTTGTACCGATTAAATTCCGATTTTCAGTGATTTCTTTATTAATTTAATAAGAGTCTCCCTGAATTCTGGCCCAAAAACAATTTTTCATGCAAAATTGGCAGCACTTGCTTTGTCACAAAGAGCATAGAAAGAGCAGTTGGCGTCAGTTCACACAGAAATGAAACGACTTTCGTGCTGTTTTGGACTCGGCCAATATCGCTTAGGCGGTTACAGCGCCAATAAAGAAGAAAGAGAATCTCTATCTATTATCTAACATTTTCTCGGCTGCATGCCCTCCAGCGTAAAGCTTGCAATTAATTTTGAGGTCCATTATAACAACAAGGTATTTCACCTTGTTTAATAGATCCAGTTCCATTTTTCGAAACTTTTGTTTTGTGAAATTAGGAAATTTTTTACGCTAAGAGAACAGTTTATCGCCCAGGGATCTTCCGTATTTAGAGCCTTTTCCATAATTTCGCTTATGACCGAAGGAAACCGTCCAAGGATTAAGTGCCAAATATTTGTACGCAGTTTTGGATTCTTCGGTATATCTGTGGATATTTGAAGGAACAACTTAAGTCTCTCTTTCACGGACACACAAAATAGCTTATAGTATTTCGATAAAGCTGTTTTTACCGGCAGAGCAATAAATTTTATTTAAGTGAAAATATTCAGTTGTTAAAAACAGAAACATTTTAAAAGGCAACATTTTTTTCTTTTACAGTAAAACATGCTTTGTCGACATATGCTATTTGGTTTGTCCTTAAAAACAGATATACCTATAATTGGTGCTAGCGCTTTTCCTACGTATTTGGCCGAGCTTCTCCTCCAGTTTCAGTTAGTTGTACATACTATTACATTTCGGCTTTCTACATAGACAACTATTACTGCATGTTTATAGCACCTACATACATACATATGTGCAACCAAACCGCCACAGTTTTCAGTTGAAATAATGATAAAGATTATCTGAAAAAAAACTATAGAAAATACTTTTAACTTAAGTAGCTTAATTGTTTGAAGTGTTACGATAAGAGTCGTGAGACGTTGCAAAAGAAAAGTACAATAAATATTACCAATAATCAGATCATGTGAATAGTCATGTGTTTGATCTCGAGGGTTGGGCATAGAAAATTTACACTTAAAATTGATAGCAGCAGTAAGTGATACTAAAGGGAAACTTCAAAGTACCGTGGCCAACAAGAAAACAACAAAAACATAGAGCAGTCAAAAACGTTGATTGATGAGTCAATTTTGATGGACTTGTAGTATAAACAAACAACCAACTACGAAATAATACGATCGGTTGTGAATGGTGAACCATGACTGCTAAACATGAAATGTTCTTGAGGGA
>NW_023458560.1:28762972-28775846 GCF_013731165.1 Rhagoletis pomonella
TAAACAAAAAAATTAAAGTTTCTAAAAATTCAAATAACAATTTTTACTTGACGTTTTTAAAACAATAAAATCTCAAAAAAAAATAAAAATTCAATATAAAACGCTGCCAGAGGACATCGCAACACTGCCTACAGTCATCCCTTGGCAAATTTGGTTTGGAGTCAAATCGGTTTCGGCTTTGTGACATCCTCAGTGTAATTTTTGGCTCTGGTTCATTCCTGTGCTCCCAGCACCTCGTCCATATATTCAACCAAGTTGTCACATGTAACTGTATTGGCACTCGTAGGTTAACTTGAAAACGCTCTATTTGTTTAGCTGATCTTTCTCGCTTGTGTTTTCTCTAAATATTCTCCCCAGATACTTTGTTGTTTTAAATGATGCCCGAATTTCTGCAAAACTTTGGCCAGTTTATACGTATTCATTTAAGTGCCCAAAATTACTAGTAAATCATGTAAATTTACGGTCCTATAAATTATCCACCTAAATTTGTATGACCTAAAAGTAAACCAATTCTTTTTTTTTTTGCATACAAGTCTTCTTCCTAATAGTACATTTCGCTCTGCCGTGTCGTGCAATAATTTTTGACTTCCAACTGTCATTTAAATTTACGACCACACATATTTGCCAAGCTTTGACGCTTTATAGGACCCCCCAGGACGATGAGTGCTTGAAGTACGCAATTTAAAATCATTGAGACATAAGCGTCATTTACAGTTCAAATATCAAAGACGATGAGGCGCATGTATGTATTACTCATTTAAAAAACGAGTCGAAATAATAAAACGTGCTGGCCTTTATGGCGCGAATGTGTGAAAAACAATTGAAAAAATAATAATTACATATAAAAAAAGTCAGCAGAGGCAATCAACATATGCTGTGAGCAAAAACCTGCGGCCACAGGCATTGCATGCCGCAGGCGCCATCAATGTACAAACAAGCCAATAATGGTTACGTATACGGCATGGCTGCGGGCCAGTAGCATATAATTTTGTACATATGTATGTAAGTATGTGTATGTGTATGTGTATGTTTATATGTTAGTATGCTCTTGAGCGAAAAAAGTCTGCGTTTGAATATGCCTTAACCTATAGATTTACATACATATGGGTCAGTGGGTCAATTCCATGTCACGCGTCCATTCGCGTCTAACTTGAAGATAATTTTCATAAACATACGAAAATAATGAATCCAATATGGCGGACGAATTTCTTAAAAAAAATATAAAAATTTTATAAGTTTTACCTGAGGTAAGGGAGTTTTTAAGTGGTTTGTAACGAATCAAAAGTTTTACTGTATCGCTTGCAGTAAGTAGTATTCAGGTCTACCAGCTGGATGCAGCAGATTTTTATTTTGACCCCCTTTTTCTTCTTTTAGTTTCTTACATTTTTTAAATTTTTTTATTTTTATTTTTTTATTTTTTTGTATATTTTAAGTATTTTATATTTTCCTCTTTGTCGTTAAGTTCCATATAAAAACCCCCTATAGAAATTTCTCAAAAATCGTAATAACTTTTTCAAAAGTCATTCGCAATATGGGACCCGCCATTCTGAGTATTCAAAATCTGTCTTTAGAATCATAACTACCTACTCCATAAACTCACCAAGTGCAGTTTCATGCAAATTTTGAAAATCTGATTTCTGACTCGTAATTAGCTACCCAAAAACACACTCCTACAAACAGTTTTATAAAAAAATTTTAATTTTTTTAAATTATCCGCCGTTCTGATATTTCCAAATCTATGCATGCTATGGAAAAGTATTTACATACATGTATACATATTATGTACATATATGTATATCAGTAAAAGTCGTTTAAGGTATTTCGCTTTCACTCCTCATTGGTGGGTAGGTTGTGCTTTGTCATAGAACTTTTGCCAGCGTCAGCATAAAATTCACCATTGAACCTACAACGGTACTCGTTCCTATCAAACACACGCCGTCACTATTCCACTTACGTATATCTGCTCATTTGGTTTCATTGGTGACACCCACAAACGCACACTCTTAAATGGCTTACTCGATAAAAACAATAGAATTTAAATGATTTTAATGTGGGGTATTTCAATTTTATAGCCACGCCTATCATTCGACATGCTCTGAGGCAGCTGCTTCGCTTGTTTTTCGCTTTCTGTTCGACTTTTTGGATGTGCACGTTATCGAGCACATCGAACAGCTGGCAAACAATTGAATTGATTGAAGACCAACTACTGCAAATATCAAATATCAGCACCGACTCTACACTCTTTTACCAATATGTAATTGCTGAGCACAGCAATGGCACGCAATAAGGCTACATACATACATACATACATAGTACTGCATGACAGAGTAAAAGTAAAATGCCCTACTAGGGAGTAATCGTATGAATATTTCGTATGGCTGTAATAACAATAAAAATAATCGCCAATTGCCCCATTTACTTGGTTATACATATATACTTATGCTTTTACATATGTGAACTAAATATTTGAGTTTGTAGCACATGCTTTTATATCATTGTGAGATATATTTACATACACACACATATTTATAGTACAAATACGTACATATGTTTAACGGCATGTACATTTTATATTGCGCATATGTTGGCAGGTAAATACTATGTATATTGATTATCCAACATACAAACATCAAGCCGTTTTAAAAACATCACAAATATATGCATATGTACATAATTTTATATATGCTAAATCTTTTTATTTTAATTTACTATTGAAAACTTTCACTTGCTTTTGATGTACAATATGTATGTACAAAGCTGTAGGCAACGCAACTAACTGTAAATGCACTATAAGTTCACTCTTTTTCAACTAGGGCCGATGTTTTATTCCGTTTTGGCTTTCATTTCTGACTAACTGTAAGTGTAGTCCAAGCACGGTCTAGCCATTTTTTCTGAATTAAGAAATTGGGAAGTGGTTTTTTTTCAAATTGCTTCTTCCAAATAACTCGGAAACTGATTTTTGGAAAAAATTTAATAATCAAACACCCTAATATATGCATATTACTGTGTTCCATATATGTATTTTATATATATCTTTTGCGTTATGCCTTCTCCACTTAAGCAGCTTAGAAGATAAAATTTCCCACACTTTTTAAGTCGATTTGTAAGGGGATTTGCAAAATCTACTTTGAAGATTTTTTAACAAAAAGGTAAAATTTTGGTACTGAAGCCGTGGATATAACTCATATCAAATTATTATTACTTTCCTTACGAATATTAAAATGCCAAAATTGAATTTAATTTTTAAAACGGTGGCAATGCTCTCCAAAAACCTAAAAGGAATTGTAAATGTCAGGCGATTCATATGCCTAATTTCATCTTAGTCCATCCAGACGTTTCTGCGTGAAGAGAGGTCCCGCATGATGTCAAATATAATATAATATATGCATTTTTTAATTACTCTTACCTACCTTTTTGAATAACAGTACAGCTTTCACCTAAAATTCCTGTTTAAGGCTCAATTATTTCGTTCAGTTATTTTAACAACCTCATTCAATGCAACAGCCCGAAAAATTTCCGATTGCTTTTACCGAGGGCCTACTGTACATAATAATAAATGCGCAAATTAATGTGCAGATTATATACTTCCTTTACACATTTACAAGGTATATATGTACCTTCACTCTAAATGAAGGAAGGGTAGTTGATTTTATTCTTTAAATACTTGCATACGTAAATGGTATACTACAAATGTATGTTTGCATGTAAATACCTTTTTTCAATATTTTACATTTTACTTTTATTTGAGGTTTAAAAGCGCACTTTTGCTACCTAAATGAGGTCGTTTGGCAATGCAATGCATGGAGAACGATTTGGCTGCGTGAACAATACTATAATTTCTAATGAACCCGAAAATTGGGTTAAAATTCTCCAAATCAGCAGCTTAATTTTTGGAGGCAGATATACGTTAAAACACAGATGTTCACATACTTCAAGCAAACTCTTAATGATATCTCCTTCATTGCCTACAGTGGCAAGTGTTCACTAATAGATGGGTATTCAACTTGGCAAAAGGTGGTGGGTGATTTTCAATGCGATGGCTTAAATTTTGCAGTTTGCCTAATTTCATGCTAGAGCCGACAGAAATACATAGACTTGAAATTCAAAATTCCTATTTTTTATGGTCGTACCAAAAATCTCTAAAATTGCCAAGTTAGGTCAACGAAATTCTTTTACATTTTATCATTGTAGTAGACTCAGTTTTTTTCTGGGCAATTGATGAAACCAAGTTTTTTGTATACCCGAGCGCACTTTTGCACAAGGGTATATTAATTTTGTTCACATAACGGTTGTTTGTAACAGCCAAAACGAATCGAGATAGATATAGACAAATGTATACATAAATGCTCAGAATGAATAGATAAATCGATTAAGCCATGTCTGTCTGTCCGTCCGTCTGTCCGTCTGTCCGTCCGTCCGTGTACACGATAACTGGAGCAAAAATTGAGATATCTCAACGAAATTTCGTATGTAGGTTTCCGTTAATCCAAGGTAGGTTGGTATTGAAAATGGGCGAAATCGGACTGTAACCACGCCCACTTCCCATATAACGGTAATTTTCGGAACTACGAAAACTGCGATATTTTAGTAACTACTGAAGATTTTTCACTCAAAATTGATATTTAAAACAATTTTTAGACGAAAAATAAGAATATTATAAATGTTTGGAAAATGCGCGTAGCCACGCCCACTTATGGTTACATGTGTATATCTTGGTAACGGCTGCATCAATTTCTTCTCAACTTCGCACAGTTGTTGGCCTTGGTACAGCATAAAAAATTGCCGAACATTTTTAAAATCGGACAATAACCACGTCCACATCCCATATAACGGTAATTTAGAGAAATACAAAATCTTCGATAAATCAGTAAATATTGAAGCTAATTTATTCAAAATTGATGCTTGCAACAATTTCTTAACCAAGAAATACGTTTGTGATAAAATTTTGTAAAATGGGCGTGGCACCGCCCACTTATGATCATCTATATGTATATCGGTACCGTTCTACCAATTTGTACCAAACTCGGTATTTTTATTGTACTTGCAACATAAAAGCAAAACGTTGAAAATTATTGAAATCGGACTAAAATTACGGACGCTTTTCGTATAACGGTAAATTTCAGAAATGCTTGAAACTTCAATATTTCGAAATTGAAGGACGCTAATTTACTCAAAATTGATACACCCCGGTAGCTTTCGGAAAGTTGAAAAACTTATATTTAATACTTGAGCCGGGTATTTAATGTTTGGCTCCGCCCGAACTTAGACTTTCTTACTTTTTTTTTTTTAAAGTTTGGATTGCAAATAAAAAAGCTATCTCTCTGTTTTTCCTGGTTGGCGATTTTAAGTGCTTTTTCTGGAATCTGAATGTGCAATTCATATTTCGAATATTTAGTGCAATCAGTTTCTCAACAACGTTTTTGGTAAAAATGAATGGCAAAAATTAATTGTGAATTCAGGTTGCTGGCATTTAAACCAATTTTAATTGTTTTAAAAGCTGCCGGCGACCACCAACTTCAATTGAAAAGGAAAAGGCGCAACGGTGAGTCCTAGCTCCTTCAAACTTGCACTTTAATATAATAAAATGCATGGGCTACAAAACTATGTATGCACCAGAGTTGTGAAAAATGCAATAATTTTTTAATGGTTGGTATTTTGTTTAATTCAAAAGTTAATGCATTTTTCACTAATTTACTATATACCTAGAATTTTTTCCAAAGTCTGCTTTTAAGATTTGAATTTTTTTGGAAATTTGTCGAATTTTTATAAATCTTGCTCAACGATTTAATAAAAACTAGAATTGCCTGTTACTGTCAAAACTCGACGGTTTTTCTGGCTTTTGAGTGGTTTGCTAATTTAGCAGGTGTTTGGAGGACTTTGGCAGTACCGGAAATTGACCCGATATACTCCAGTTTGTCCCAATTGATATTTCAATGAATTTGAAAAACACTAAAATCGAATAACTCCACAAAATTCGATAACTGTACTAATTTTGATAAACTTCGACAAACGTGCATTTAAAAGGCTCGATAAACTTCAATAACTCAAAAATGTATATATCTCGATATAAATCGATAACTCGATTATCTTTGGATACCTCTATAAATTTTTATAACTCCGTTACTTTTGATAGTTCCATATTTTTCCAAAGCTATAGACAAATTTCGCTTACACGTTATACTCTGGTAACACGATAACTCGATATTTTTGAAAATACTCCAAACTTCGATGCTATAAATAGAAAAATTTCAGTAAATCAATAAATATCAAGAGCTCGAGAATTTGAAAGAACTTGATGCATTACGAAAACTCTATAAACTTTGTTAACTCTATAGAAAATAACAACTCAATTGATATCAATAATTGATAGGTTTCATTAATTTTCGATAATCCCATAAATTTTTATACCTCGTTAACTATCTGTAAATTTCGACAACTCAAAAAACACTGATTAGTTTTAATAATTCGGTACATAGCGATAACTCAAAAAACATGGATAACTCGATAAATTTCGATAACTATAAACATCGGTGATTCGATAAGTTTCGGTAATTTGATAACGTTCGATAACTCAATTTTTTTATTGAATTTATTTCGATTCCTATCGAAAAATATCAATAATTCTTTTACTCTTTGAGTTACCGTTATTCTTATGTATTTTTGTCATTGTTTTCATTTTCATCATTTATTTCTTCATCATCATATATATTTTTATTA
Organism: Rhagoletis pomonella; assembly: GCF_013731165.1. Lineage (NCBI taxonomy): Eukaryota > Metazoa > Arthropoda > Insecta > Diptera > Tephritidae > Rhagoletis > Rhagoletis pomonella. Next base: position 28,769,690 of record NW_023458560.1, read on the forward strand.
CAAAGTTTAATTTCAAATACAAAGTAAAAAAAAAAATGCGAAAACAACTCAAATTGAAAGACATTTTTACGAAAAAAATACCTTTACAATGGTATTCTTGGTTTTGAAAACGGTTCAGTAGAATCGCCAAATGAACGGAGATAAAAGATTTTTCAGATAGTAAGTTGCACTTTTGTAAAAAAGAATGTCATTAAATAAACAAATATATTAAACAATTTTTATTGAGCTCAAGGACCTTTTTAATGAATTGTTGTTGCTAAAGCTTTGCGCTAAACACGGCCTTAAGCTCAATAAAAATTGTCTTTCTTGTCGAGTTCGTCTTGTGCTCTCATTCTGGTATTTGTTACCGCCACGACCAGTTGCTGTCAGCTCGATTGGCGCAATCTTGTATTCTATCATTCTCGGTGAATACATATAGCTCGTTGGCTGGAAAAACGACACAGGTTAGGTTAGATTCGAGTTAGATTCGAGAAAACTAATATCCTTCACCGAACGTTTTTCAGAGCTGGTTATGAGGTGCGAGTTAAGATGCTGAAATTTTAGCCTTGAGAAAGCTTGGCAGCAATTTAGAAACCGTCAAGGTATTTCTCTAAATTCTCCTCAAGCCAACTGCGACAGATGTATTTCTTATTCTTGCTGCGCAAATGCCGATCGGACAATGGAAACTTGGCATGGCAAACAACAGCTCAGCCAACTCTTCAATCCCTTCAGCAAAAATATCACTGCTCTACCTCCCTCCAGCCACTGACGTCCCACATAATCGTCCCCGAAAGGAATGTGAATGGAGAATGAGAAGCTTGAAGCCATTTCAAAGATACATTGATCCGTGTAGTCAGGGAAGGAACCAAAACATTTAAGCATTCTAGAGTGTCCTGACGCTGAGCATGTTAGGCATTCGGTTCACATAGCCATTATTAATATCAAAGAGGGCAGCCCATTGTATGCGCTCAAGCTGCTCTCTTTAGAAAATATTTGGGCGTATTTACACCTTCATAGAGCCAAGAAATTGCTTAAGGAGAGTGACCTCAGCCTTATATCCCCTGATTTGTAATCTTTGCAGGAATATTTCGGGGCCTGTTAACGATTATTTTAGGACAATTATGGGCCTAGTACTGGAGTATTACAGGAACATTTCGGCACTACTTCAGCAACATTTCGGGTCTAGTTCAGGACTATCTTAGGACCATTTTTGGAATTTGCTCGAGAGCATTCTGGTACTAATAAGCGCTCATTTTGGGACCTTTTCAAAATTTTTTCGAGGTGCACATTTTTTCGACCGTTTCAGGGAGTGTTCAGGACTATTTCAGGACCATTTCGGTACCATTTGTGGAGGATTATTTTAGGACCATTTCTGAGCTAGTTAGTACCATTTCCGGACTAGATTACGACCATTTCAGGTGCTTTTCGGGACTAGTTCTGGACTATTTGACTCAAGTTCAGGACTATTTCGGGGTTAGTTCAGGACCGTTTCTTGATTATTTTAGTACTTTTTCAGAACCATTTCGGAATATTTCACGAGCATTTCTGGGCTACTGCGCAATCATTTTGTGATTAGTTCAGGAGTATTTCAGGAGTAGTTGGGGATAATTTTGGCAGTACTAAGGGACCATCAGAACCATTTCAGTACTTGGTCACGACAAGTTCACGTCTTTTTCGGAACCACTTTAGGACTAGGTTGGGATAGTTCGAAACTAGTCACGAGGTAATCCTATAATATGTGGCCCGACAAAATGAATAAAATGAAATTAAATTAGTATCTACATCAAAAAATTTAAATTTTTATTGATGCTGAGGCTGTTTTTTATGAAAAATGCTTGTGGATGAAAACAACAACAGTTTATAAATGGTAGAAGTATAGCTGCTATTTCGGAGATCATCACATGTCCTCATTAGATTAGAATTTATAAAACAAAACGCTCACTTCACTCTTAACAAGCAAAACTATCCAACTTAACCGCTTTTTCATTCACAGCGTAGATATGCCCCTGTCAAAAATGTGCTCCGCCAGCGACATATGTATGTGGTAGTAGTGGCTGTAGCCGTGTAACTGTAAATTAAAAAAAAATGCTCTTTGTGCCACCCGCAGAAGGCATTTTTATTAAGTTAACTATTTTTGTTGCTGTATTACTGACTACCATCAAATATAAAGCTAAAAACTACACAATCCATATATATGTATGTCATTCCATTTGCAGCTTTCGCTGTTGCGGTGCAGCTTGTCACAAGTAAAACATGTCGCTAACTTGTTAGTCTATTTCAAGCAACAGTTTCGACGGCATTCGACAAGCCAACGAATTGTCTGTTCATTTTCAAAAATTTGGTTATACATACATATGTACAAATGCATTCATATGTACCTGCATATGTATGTATGTAGAACCATTGCAACCACTGGCTTCTAGCTGCAGCAGCAAAAGCTGCATTGGTGATTTGGCACAACAGCCACAACAGAGCGAGACTGTGGTTTCAGCACAGGACATTGCATCAGTGTGACCACTTTGTTAGTAATTCCTCGAAACGTGAGGAATTTCGGTCGCGGTGGGTATTTTTTGAGGATTTTTATTTTGAGGAATTTTTTATCGATATATTTGCAGACAATAAATGCAATCATGTTTAACACAACAGAGTTGTTAAATTGCTCTGCAAATTTTTGAACAAAAAGCTTTCCTACTTTTCCCATTTCGCCATACACCATGCAAACATGACTCGTTCAAGCAAAGAATTTTATTTTTTTTTTCGGTTTACAATGTAAAAGAGTTTGGTTCTCTTTAATTTTTCTCCCTTATTTTGATTTTGCAAATTCTCGATAATGAATGGAGAGAACACGCATTCGATCATAAGAATATTAATATTGATTTCTTATTAGATCGAGAAAATTATAGGAAAAACAGTTTTTCAATTAAAAGATTCTTCAGGTTCATGTAAGTTTCCCAATTGAAAAAAATTATATCTGTATTACAAATATAGCCCTTTTCTAATGCTTCCGTAGAACGTATATTTAGTAGTTTAAAAATGTGTAGGACTGACTTGAGGACAAGATTAAGCACTGATATAGTTGCAGCAATGTGATATACAAACCAAGACATGAAAAATAACGGTAATATTTTGTTTGAGCCGCAAGAACAAATTTTTCATTTATTTTTGAGGGATTTGGTATTTTTTTATGGCAACACTGCATTGGATGCCTACCTGTCATTGTGTGTATGTATGTACATACCCTGCAGGGAAACCGCAGACTAGCGAATCAAATTTTTAGACTACTATAGTACTAGATCTTTATCGCCAAAAACGAAGCAGTCCGTTAGTTACTATATACCCACCAGTCCAAAATCAACGAAATGTGGTATTTTTAAAAAAACTATTTAATGTTACTTTTTCCATTGGAAATCTAATATCGTAAAGTATCGTAAAATCATGATACTTTTATCTTTCGTCCGTCGATTTTAGATCTGGTTCGGAACTATAGAATTTATGACTAGTTCGTTGCTATCAAAAAAGGGATGCAGCGTGGGACAATTAACACTTCCTAGCACGACGCAATGTTAAATTAGCCAGTTGTTTGCATGCAAAAGAGATTTATAGCGAACCAGTACTAGGTCTAATTGTACTAGAAGCGCAACAGTTCAAAACTAGAGATTTTCCCCACAGGGTACATAAGTGTATGCATGTGTGTCAGTGCGTTTACACGTGTGCTCCAAATTACTTTCCTGATGAAATATTTGGCAACAATAGTTATGTATCAAAGAAATATTTGCATCTACTATATACTTTAGAGATAGGTAAGTCTTGTCAATTCACGATTGTGCGTCATCAATGTGCGCACATTGTGAATAAAAATTCTGCCACATAATATATTTTAGATAAAGATCAAAATTCCACTACCGGAGTAAGTTTTGAGATGGTAGTACGGCTTGCAAGCTACACAGGGGCTCCGCATGAATGCATCCCTGAATAAATCCCAGCTCATTGCACAGCAGCCTACGGCAGCTAAGGCATGACTTCTCCAATGGGGTCCCCCAATAATTAAATGGTAAAAGGGTCACATCATGCGCTATCTCTCTCTCTCTCACACACACATCAGGCATATGAAGTGCGTGGTTGACTTGATGTACATCTATAAGCCATATGAGCTCGTTGAGACCGATATGTAAACACTCGCAACAACGGATATCCCTATCTCCTCTACTCCTCTGGCCGACCGCTCTCCCTCAGCTAAACACCAGCCAATCATATTGTGCTCGGCGACTACAGCTAATGAAATTTGAGTCGATACATATCAAACTTACCTAAGTCCACCTTAAGAAATGCTGAGAAATTTTGCTTCAGACTAATTAAGTCCATATGGTATTTTTCAAACGTGCTTAAGTCCAACATAAAGATTTCTTTATTTTGAATTTGGCTTAACATTCCATTTTTTTGTTTTCGCAAAATGCTTCCAAGAACTACTATTTTGTAAGCATTTTTGCAGTTTTGCAAAAGCTACTCGAAATTGATAGCAAGAAAGAACCACAATTTCCCAAAATTGCCTTATGTTGGACTTAGGCAAGTTTGATATACATACATATGTACATATGGAACCAAATGCGACCAAAATAAATTCCAAAAAATCAACAGTAAATTTTTGCCACTTGAAACTTGCACTTTTATTACACCAAAGTTGAATAAGCTATAAAACTGTATATTCGAAAAAAATTTAAAAGTTCTGAGAAAAGTGTGAAATTTGTAGTATTGTAGTATTTGTTAGGTAATTAATTGTTTTTGAATTGAAAAATCAGAAGAGGCAACGAATACCACTAAGTCGCTACATACATATGTACATTAGGGAGGTCCATTTTTTCTCACAAGCGTAGATTACGTAATTTGTCTAAGCATGGCAATTTATTTGCTTTTAAAATTTATCCTCCGTTGGCCCGCCTCTCCTCTCTACAGGAACCAGACCCGATCTTGCAGCCATTTTATTTTGGATCTAGAATTGGAATTTTTGAGCCGCATTCTGCCGGCCTCTCTTCACACTCAAATCCATCTGCCTCTCTTTTCTTTCTTTCTTTCTTTCATCTATTTTACCTTATTTCTTTCCGTATCGCTAAATAGTCGTTGCGTCGCAATTGGCTACATGATGGCTGTTGGCCAGGAAGGAAAAAGCGATTTTGCGGTCACGTAAATTAAGCATTTATTTAAAGTATATTTTAATAAAATAAAAGGAAAAGTCGCAAAACGTGCAAAAACCCACCTGGCTGTAAAGACTTAAACCTCTATGCTGTAATCCGTCGTCAATTCGATTTTGCTACGAATCGGCCTATCGGTATGCTGTGATCAGCTTTTTCGTATCGTAATTTCGAATCGATGGGAAGTTGCGTGATAAGGCAGGATTAAGAGTCGATTGCGAAGTCTCTCGACTGTATGATGTGACTTTTTGAGGTCCAACTTTCGTTGCACTGCTTGGCGATTTGATATTTCGTGTCTTTATGAATGTTTCGATGTCGGTGTCTGGCACTTCTTGTTTCCATGATCCGTACCGCTGAAGGCTGAATTTCTCCGATTAATATATAGTACCATTTAAAAAGAAATTGTAAATCGTTTGAGCTGGCTTAACGTAAATATAAAATTCTTTAGCTTAAGGACTTTGATTTAAAATGTAAATTAAAAAAAAAAAATACATCTCTACGCCACTAACATACTGTTTCCTCTCTTATACTTAGATTTTGGCAATGTTTTTTTAAAGGCCATCTTTAAAGCTCATGCAACCAAAAAGGGCTGTTGGCATACTACGTTCAATCACACGCAAGCATGTTAGTATCTTTGTGCGCACAGGCAGATGCGAAGAACTTATCACATTCGTTATTTCACAGTTTATGCTTCAAAGCATTTTTCAAATGCCAGCTTCCATGAAGCAAGTTAAAAATGCAAAAAAAAAAAACAAAAAATAGGAAAATGCGAAAAATAATAATAAATGCGAAATCGAAAAACAACATCCATACAACGACAAAATTGAACTGACTTGCTGATTTTGTAGGGGTACGAGAGAACATACTAAGAAGAAACGCATGCATGAAAAATAACAAAAGCACTGCAGGGAATTTGATGCCGCCGAAGAACTTATTCATGGCCACATGCTGAGCTTCGCTGCTTTTCGACACATTATTAAGATGGCAAACAC
>NW_023458560.1:28785846-28810522 GCF_013731165.1 Rhagoletis pomonella
TTGCATAAGCACCAGTCGAAATCTATAGCTCTGCTGGACGACTGCTAGTGCAATATTCAAATTCCCCTTTGTATTTGTTTTCATTTTAAATTTTTTAGTTTCAAAATTCATTATTTATAACGGAAGTGGTGTTGGTTTGAAAGGCCAAACAACTTCGAATGGCCAAACAACTTTGGCAGTTAGCCGGATTGATGAGTTTTGTAATAATTCGTTTTTTTTTTCTGCACTGAAATGCAAATAAATGAGTTAAAATGTAAATAAATGTTTGCCCTCTCCTGCTCTGACAGCAGAAATTAACTAATCCTTGTGTAATATAGAAAAACATAGTCCGCAAAGATAAGTTGAAAACTAACTAATTTCCATTGCGTCTCTGGAAGACTTACCAAATTCGACTTTTTTTTTTGCTTTTTATACATTTTCTAATTTTGTAATACTCCTTTAGGGAGTTAGATTAAGTTGGTTGCCTCACTTGAACCGTGAGCTTTGGTCCTTTTTATTACCACTGGAAACGATAACTGCTAGGTTAAAGCGAGAAACGATGCGTGCCGATAACGAAGTTTGGCAGGCGGCAGATTGTAAGTCTCGGAGACCTCCTCCGGACTTGTCGGCAAATACGAACACAGTTGCCTTAGCCGCAATCTGGTAAAAGCTGGGCTCCATGTCGGAGCCGCAAATGGATCTCTTGTGATATTTAATCGCACTGCATGAACCCCGATAGGACACTGGGCTGTCAATACACCTCGCAGAGGCACATGGACCGGTTTTCTCCCAGCATTCCCTGAGTTGACCCGAGGCTCATCTCTCCAAGTAGTAAAGGAAACTTCCACGCTCTCTTTTTTTGGCATCAATGGCTCGTGGGTGTCGCCTCTGGAAAATGCATCAGCCACACAGTTTCCTGCGCTATCAGTATGGCCTGACAACCATACAAGTCTGACAAGGTAATATTCTGTTGCGACCCAAAGTGAATCAAGACATTTTTCTACGTACCGAGAGTGAGCCTAGGGCTCTGTTAGCCGCCTGAATGTCTGAATAGATGTTAACCTCTATTAACGCCGTCGCGCCAACAGCAGACAACCTCAGCATGAAAAACACTAAAGTGATCTGGAAGCCATCCATGTAAAAGTTCACTGCTGCCCCCTTCCAACCGCTGCTTCTACTCTACTCATTCCTTGATGGGGTGTGCGTGAATTAAGAGGGATGAAATCGAGCCACTGAAACTTTCCATCCTCTCTCTACGACAGCTTCCAGTAATTGACCCTGTCAGAAAGTGCCAGGTAGAGGCCTCCGACCGAGGCAAGAGTATCTAGGTGCACCTTACACCTCCTAGTGAATAATTCGACTTCCCTTTTATTAGGATTTTCACCAGGTTTAAGTACCCTTGAGTTTAGTCGCAGAGGGTATACACAAATTTGCCTGTCTACCCGCAAACTCCTACAGCGGATTTTTTAAGACTAAAATCCAAATAAAGAGAGAGATAACACCACTCCGGGTCGTGCTGCTGGATGGTGGCACTACCTTACTCTGCCGCGTTAAATCTGCCACTTATTATACGGTGTATAGACCTCAAAAAGTCAGCTTCGAGCCCAAGCTTAGTCAAGAATCTGACTATTGCCCCGGTGGTACATTGTTGAAGACCCTTTCAATAACAAGAAAGGCACCCAAAGTGAAGTATTTATATATGAAGGCGGTCTCGACCGACCTACCCTTTTTATATGTATTTGATATCCCGACAAGCGTCACGAGGAATCCTGTTCCTAATGTGCAAATTAACCAACTGCTCCAGAGTTTTAACTAAAACAAAATTCCTGGGAGAGATGTGTGAACTTTTTGTAGCCTTCCATATAAACTTCTCAGTAAACACTCTACAAGCCTTGTGGATGTACCCCTATGCGACTCAATTAGCGAATATTGAACTCATACAACGACAAGACATATCCAAAATTTTTGGCAGATGGGCGGGTAGAATACTGTCAGATCCCGCTGACATGAAAGAGTTTGCCGCCAAGCGAGGCAACTCCTATCCAGCGGGTCACTCAAGGCACCAAATAGGAGGCTTCTCATGGTGCAGGATCGCATGTAAACCGGGCACTGAGGAAAACTTTAGCGATTACTCACTTCTCATAGTCCAGTTACCCAACTCGTCTCTCAAATATTCAAGAGAATTTCCGCGAGGACGCGTATAAATGTTAAGAATTCATGGTATCCTTTCACGCTCTTAGAGAAGGTTCGCCAGGGAAGCCTCTTAGACTTTTTATTTCTGACTTGAAAATCCCAGTCTTACTTTGTAAGGTTCCTAGTCGGAGGGTAACTCAGACCTGTGTTCCGCTATCCACGAGAGAATCTTCCCTCTGTACTTACAGAATCTTACCGAACAGAAGCTCTACATAGCGCCTTACTACGAGTGGACCTGTACAAGCTCATCTATCGAGTGCTCGTCAGGTGGCGGTGGGAGAGCAAATTGAAGGTTCCTGCAGTAAGCTTCCCAGTTTTTGCTTGTGAAAAGAAATTTTAGTAAGGTCAAGGACCTCCTCCCTAGTGGCAGTAATAAAAGTCCCCGTTTGCAAGTAGCTAAGTCCTCGTTTAAAATAAAATAAAAAAGTCACTCACCTCTTGCATTCGTGTCTCAACTTGCCCAAAATAGAGTGCCACGAATTCGAATCAGACCCAAGAGGCCTGTCTCTTGCATCAGCCAAGATTTATCTTAGCATCGCTGGAGGTGGTTCCACCTCATCCTCATGGTTCACACTTTTGACGCAGCTCCCGTCCTGGGTATTTTTTTCGAGAGAGTTCTCCGCCTGAAGCGCTGCGGCGCGCAAGTACCACCTATTGTCGTTTCTTTTGAACCTATCGCATTCTTGACGACTTCATGCCTAAAGTGTACACTGCATGTCTCTTAGCAGACTTCTGTCTGCGCCTCTGCAGTAATCCTCCCCGATCAAGAAACCATTCAATTTTCGTACAGCATTTAAGTCCCTTGATAGTGATGTTGTTCTTCCTCGTTGCTTGACGCAGAATATATCCTACGTTTTGGTATGGACGCCATGCTCAGCCTGTTGTAGTTGCGATTTTAGAGCTTCACAAAAACGCCCAGGGCGATGTTATGCAGGCGGTCATGGACTGGATTGAATGATGAATAGGAAGACAAACGCGACGATTAAAACGTAATCAAAGACGAATACTAAGACGGCCACGAAGACGACCACCAAAACGAAGGCGAAGCAATGAAAATAACTAAAGAGGGGGACGTTGGGGTGTTACAGAGAAGTACTTTGCCTAAATATACGGTCCTTGGCGAGTTTGCGTTGGTAAATACCGCAGACATTGGACCGATGAAATGTATGAGTTTTAAAACGATATAGACATACTGCGGCGGATTAAAAGACAGCGGCTCCACTGGCTCGGCCACGTAGTACGGTTGGAACAAAACGCTCCAGATTCCGATGCCAGAGAAATGGTAAGAAGGCCTTCTCCGCTATGACAATCAAGAAGAAGAAGTTGATAGAGAGCGCTAACATGCCAGTAACTAGTTAGTCATATTTTGAGGGCAGTTGGATAAGTTAGTGACTTTTTATTCAGGTCAAGTGCTGTTGAACCGATTCGATCGGATTCGAAATAACCGACCGCATTTGGCGAACAAAGCGCTCTTCCAATAAGAAAATTTACTGGTGGATTCACAAGTACTTGTTTTGGAAAAAAATTATAACTGTGACCCCAAATAGCACAGCTTAGATTTGTTTCTTGTTTTTATAAACCGGAAGAAGTGATAGTAACGCACAGGACCCTAACATAAATATTATTTGAGAAGGATAACAAATTTGGAAAAGTGCACGACTTCATTCATTAAGCAACAGAACGGAAAATTTCGTTGGAAAAATGATGAATTTTTACCAATAAAAAATATCTTTTACTAAAAAATGTATACATTACTTATTTCTCAGCTAACTCAATTTGAGATAGAACCAAAAACCACAAATTTTTACACCACGTAACATAATTTACAACTTTTACGTACATAATACATGCTTACGTATATATGTATTTAATGCATTTACTCCTCTTTGTTTTCATTTTAATTCACTTGATCTCAAATTATTGTTTTACCCTCACAAATACTCTCTCCACCTGTTACTTTTGTCCTATGAGCACCACTACACGCTAGAGTTAATTGAATATCCTTTTGACCGCAGGTAATAAAATAGACTAAAACAAATTTATCCGCACATTTTCACTTACACTTCAGGGAATTGCCGTAAACACAAAGCGCATATTAAATAGCAAAAATTAGCCAAGAGGCGAAGGTAGACTAATAGGTAATTATGTGAGTTAATGCTCAATATTTGTTGCGTAAAAAGCTAAATAAGTTGAGGTAATGAAATTTGTTTCTATAAAACTGTGCCATATAGGACTAACGGGGCGAATTGAAGAATAATGGTTACTAAAAAACTTATTTAGAGTTGCTAACAAATTAAAAATTTCGCATTAAACATTTGAAATTTAAAATATGTAAAAAATGGCAGGGTCTGTTGGAAAGGCCATCGTTAGTGAGATAATTATCATGGTGCCTCAGCTTTCGAAAAAAAACACCAAAAGGTTAACTGTTTCAAAAAATGTTTAGTATTTTCTTTTTTGCAATCCAGAGTGGACGGGCTCTAACAAATTCACTTAACTAAAAAGGATGAAACGACAGAATAAAACAAACAACACTAGCTCATTCTGTTGAGAACTAATCGAACTTTGTTTTCTTTCTAATTCCACTAATATTATAAATGTGAAAGTTAGTGAGTATTAAAAAATATAAGTTAAACTTTGTAAAGAAGTTAAAATAAGTATTACAATATGGGTTGCGAGCGAATGAGGTCTAATAACGCTATATTTTGAAGATATCTTGAGAAGGGCTGCCACATGTTAATCCTATTTTTCTATAAGTTAAATACATTAAGTTAAGTACAGATGGTAATTGAAAGAGGTTTGAGAAATCTTTGCTTCCAAAGTATTTCCAAAAGGCGTTGTCACCTGTTAAAAAGTAAATTTAAATTAAATCAGTATATAAAGCGAAACACTACAACATAGTTTCCAGTTAAACAAAACATGTTTAAGAAGGATTTATTTCGAAAATATTTTTAAAACTGGTTGCCACCTATTTAAAAGTTTAATTTAATAATACCTTTATATAACTTGTATGATATAAATAGTTAACTTTTAATTACTTAGCAATGTGTGGGGATGTAAAAAAACCCTTTTGTATCGGCACTGGTGCGGCACTAGTAAATTCACACGCTATGGTTACGAACCACAAGCTAACCGTCAGATTATCAGTCATGCAATTGACCCATTAATTTAAATACTAGTGTTCGGCCAGCGGTTGAAATACAACCAATAAAGGTGAAGGGAATTGAGGTGAGTTGAGTTTAGTTAAGGTGAAGTGAGTTTAGATAAGTTAAGGTGAGTCGAACTGAGGTCATATGAGATAAGGTGAGCTGAGGTGAAATAACATTAGCTGCGTTGGGTTAACCAGAGGTGAGTTGAAGTGAGCTGAGGTGAATTGAGTTGGTATGAAGTGAGGTGAGTTAAGGTAAGTTGAGGTTAACTTAGAGGAGCAAATGTGAGGTTAACTGAGGTCAGATGAGAGGAGCTAAGATGACTTGAAGTGAGCTGTGGTATATTCGGATGAAATACGTTGAATACCATAACATAAGTTATCATAACATAATATAATGTAACACAAAATAACATTCAATAACATAACATATCATAGATAACATAACATAGCATAACATAACATAGCATAAAAAACATAAAATAAGATAAAATAACATTATAACATATTGCATAACATAGCATAATACAAAATAACGTAACATAAAACAACATAAAATAACATAACATATCATAACATAACATAGCATAGCATAACATAGTATAACACAACATAGCTTGACATAACAAAATGAGACAACATAGCATAACATAACATAATATACTATACCATAACAGCTAAAATTCTTCAGTTTTGTCTTTTTCGTTGTCTCTGTCATTATCTTTATCTTTATCACTTTCTTTACCTCTATATTTTTCTATAGGGTTTTTTTTATCTTAATATGTATATTTTATGTTTATCTTTCTATCTTTCTATTTTGCTTTTAATTTTTATCTTTATATTTTCCTTCACCTTTATCCAGATTTTGGTCTCCATTCTTTTCTTCATACATATACATATTTACCCCCACCATTGTTATTATAATAAGTATTTAAATTTACCTTCCTCTTTGTCTTTATATTTAGGTTTCTTTATTTTGTTTCAATCTTTTCCGTTATCCCTTTCTTCTTCTATACACTCAACTTTACCTTCTTCCTTGTATTAATCTTTATCTGCATAAATCGTATTCCTAAACTGCTGCTTAGCACATTTTTTTATTCAGTATCAATATTAAAGCATACACTTAGGAGGCATTTCGTCCCAACCATGTACATGTATGGTATTTTCGTAAGTACAATCGCTTGCATAAAAAAATGTTCCCATGGTGATGGAAAATATAGTTTCCGAATTTCAAAAACCGAAATTTTGCTAAATTTGCACTAATTCGCAAATACGAACCAATCTAAATGAACGGGTGGTATATCGGAAATCATCATCCCAAATGAATACATCGCAAATAAATACGTAAACAATTTTGCCCACCTAGCTTGTTCTGCACGGAAAATTCTGCGATGGTAAAATCAGTTAAAACATAACAAAACTCAAGATTTCAATCTCTGACGTAAGTGGCTGACATAAGCAAACAAACATTGTAAATAGCAAACACTCTACATTTTCGTAGACATGCTGTCTGTCCATCGCTTTAGACCACCGAACATTTTAATGCTAATTTTAAGCGCCACTCAGAGAAATGAAATTTTGCAACGCTACAACGACAAGCTATTTTTTCATTTCTCTGTATGCTCAGGCAACTCCCTTGCAACAACCAAATCGAGAAGCCAACCGAGTCGACTAAACGGGCCGCTATAGGCAACGACTAGCATAACCGTTTAAATGAAATTCAAATCCTTTTCCCTAACAATCAAGAGGAGTGAAAAGTAAAGTAGTAGAACACACACACACACACGCACTCAATTATTATGCCACGAAATAACCTTTGTCGCAATTTAATTTAAAAGGATTTACATGGCACTCGCTGTAATGTCACTGCTTCCTTATATTTATTTGTGCCTTTCCCGAGGCCGGTATACTACATAGCCATTGCTTACAAGTGACCGAAAAGTGCGCGACTGAAGAGTTTAAGACAAAACTTGGGGTTAAACTATTTATAAAATTGCCATACACACACACAGCTTCTGCTGCTTTTGAAACCACTTCAATGAAATTTATATTCATTTATGTATGCCCTGTAATCCTTTTGGTAATTTGTTTCGACTATTTGTGTGCTCGAAATGGATCTCAAGTCAGTTAAGAAGCACTCGTCCTCTGCTACTTTGTTTTTAAAGACATGCAATGTGGATAAAAGAATCGCCACTAAGCTGCGCTGCACTGCTCTTCAATGGCCTTCAATTTTGTTAACTCAGTTATGCTAACCACTTAGACTTGCGTATGGCCTGTAAGTGTCGACAGAAAAAGGATTACATAGGCTGAGTAACTTGAATGGCGCGTGTGTTTTGATTGAAATTTTCTAAATGGTTAAGGAAATTTAAATGGTTAGTCAATAATTGAACCGTTTGTTGGGCAAGTTTTCAAGTTTGAAATTAATTTGTGAAGCTCAACTAATTTTGAAAGACTAGTATTTTACGGGCATTTCTTGCTTTCGTTTTTTGAAAACATATTTAATAAATCAGGCCTTGCAATTAATCGATTCCAATGAAGTTGGTCTGCTGCCAACTTTCGCTCGACTTTTGATTTAACTAATCGCCAGTAAAAGTGGAATCATGTTAATTCCGTATAAGGCATATTTATAGAATGAGTTAAATTCAAAAATGACAAATCGTGCAATCATTTTGTGTTACCATCCTATGAGTATTCAACCCAGGGACCGGAAATAAAAGATATTTTTTTTTCGATTTTATAAAAGTCCGGGGCAAAATATTGTCCTAGAATAATGTTATCAATGTTCCTTTGATCCCAGGAACTCCTGGACAAGAATCCTGGATTATTTTTATTCCTCGAACTTTTTGGTAAAAATTCCAATAATAACTTAAAAATCCGGACTTTTATTTTTTAGGTCCAGCAATAAGAGTTAAACTTGGCCAAATATTTTTTAAGTCCGAAATAAAAGTCCTTTCGTAATAATAAACAAATCGCTTATCCAAATCAAACAAGTTTGGTACCAAATGAAAGAGGACTGAAATAGCTTTCAAACAGAGATATTTTAACGAAGATTGCTGCCAATTTATATATATTTTTCATAATCTATATATTTAATATGCGAAGACATTTTGTGTCCAGGTCATCATTAGATTTTCAAAAAAAAAAACTTTCAAAACACACAAAACTATTAGCCAAATATAGTAAATCTGTATCTTTTTTATCAGTATCTTTTTTTGAAAGACTTTGAATCTTCAAGTAGGTATATGAAAAGTTCGAAAAAATAAAAAAAAACTGTGTGTAACATAAAATTTTTAGTGCATAAGGCCGAATAGGTATTGAAGATGTCCTTTTAAATTCTTTTTATCCTAAATTATTAAAGTTAAAGGGACCATTTAAATACCTTCTCGTACTTGTGCATCAAAACATTTACTTATTTTTACTTTTTTTATTTTACAGAGTTTTATCTTTTCTTTGACAGCCATATTTTTATTCTACATTGCATTGGATATTAAACAAAAAATTTAAATTCTTCATATTCTTAAAGTTTCAAAGTCCTTTTAAAAAGTCCTGATGTCAAAGAGAAAAATTAAAAAAACGCGGTTTTACTATATTTTACTCCGAGTTTCGTGAGTATATTTAATTTTTGGGTGGCTAAGATTGACTATCGCACGCTGACTCAGGACATTTGTAGACTACCGGCCAGGAGATAGTCATTTTTAAAAAAAACGTTTTGAAGGTTTCGGAAATAATTTTTTTTTCGCTTATTAGTCAAAACTGATTAGAATTGATTTTCAGGATGCTACTGAAAACCTCGGACGCTGTTGTATTCGAATTATTTTATTTATTTATTAAAAGTTGTTTTGAGTCACTAACTGACCGAGGTTGAGTTTGGGTATTTATGTTTAGCCAATCGCTTACCTCTTTTTATTGTTAAGCATAGATCTTTACAAAACGATTCTATTTAAATTTATCTCTGAGAAAGTTATACGCTTTTAAAAGCTTTAAGCAAACATCGTTTGCAGCAGACACATTTTCTAGGAAAGGCATTTTTATCCAAGTAACATTAAGTGCAGCATAGTTAAGTGCTCTGCCAAGAGGTAATGAAAAAAGAGTGTTGCACTTAAGTAAAGTTGCAGACGTAATTGCCAATCAACCAGCGTAAAAATGTGTGTATTTACTTCAAAAATGTAAATATGTACATTTGTATGTGTATGCCCATAGATAAATAAATACATAAAACCATATGCGCATTTATGTATCCATATGAATGTCATTGGGACATTCTAAGAGAAATGGATAAGAAAAATAAATATTTGAAGTGATTGATATTATATTTACATACATGCGTTTTTAAGTATATATGCTAATATAAGTTTCCATAGAATTGCAGTTAAACACAATTTTAGCTTTATTTAGTACCCTCCTTTTATTACTTAAAAATTTTCAGAAAGTAGTATTTATGATTCGGTTTACTTAGTCTCAACCATCCAAGCTTGGATTGGCCCAAATATCCATTTCTTCATGCGTTATACGTGCGTAGACTCTATTACATGGATAATGGGCTATTCAAAAAGCACTTTCGTTCAACTCATTGAAAGCAATCGTAAAAACGGATGTGGTTGCCTTGCAGTTGCTGCAGTTAATTCAACGCTCAAACTTGACGCTTAAATTGCTTGGCGAAATTGCAGCGCGTGTTTTAAGGGCAGCATATACATATCTATTTTTTTTGTTGCAAATATATGTATTTATGTGCACGAATACTACTTATATAATACATACCATACATGCATACTTTTTTCAGTGAAGGTATTTTTTTATAAGCGGTCTAAAGTCTCAATAGCTCTTACTTTTCTACGGAATTTCCTTATCTATCACCCGTAATTCCGCTAACTCAAAAATCGGTATAACTCGTAATATTTTGGTGGTGCCTTGGATTTAGAGTTATCGCGAATCCACTGTACTTCGAACATTGCGATGCATTGAAATTCTAGCGTGACAGTTCCATTCGTTTTTGCAAAGAAGAATTGAAGAAAGCAAGTGGAATTCAATAGTGGAGAAATTATTCAATACAATTTTGTCGATTACTTTTTAAATAGCTTTGAAGAACCGTAAATGGAATTGGAATCAAACAATAAATTTTTCAATTCCTTTCAACTGAGATCAAATTTGCAATTCCTTTAAATGACTTCGAAAAAACTACATTGCTAACACATAGCACTGTACGGACGCTAAAATGCCACAAAAAGGAACAGTCCAGCGCCTTCGTCTGGGTCTGCAGGCTGTATCGGAGACACAGCCGCTAAATTCAAACGTAGAATACGTGGTATGGTTAAGAGCACATCCAAGTCAAAAACGAAAGCACATACTAAGAAAAAAATATCGATAACAAAAGCTATAATATCGATAGCAAAATCGATAAAAACATCGATAACAAAATCGATCAAAATATCGATAATAATATCGATAGCAAAATCTATAACAAAATCGATAAAAATATCGATAACAAAATCTATAAAAAAATCGATTAAAGTATCGATAACAAATCGATAAAAAATATCGTTTATTGTATCGATAAATTCCAAAAAATATCGATAGCAAAATCAATAACAATATTGATAAAAAATTCGATAACAAAACCGATAAAATATTGATTATTATATCGATAAATCCCGAGAATTCCGAAAATCTCTAAGATCCCGAGATAGTCCGCAGATTGAGTCCCTGTCTATATCCTTTTCTCTATAATTACCTTTATTTTAATTTTTCTTCCTCTATTTTCGTCTTTGCTTTTATCGGTATCCTCATCCTCATATTTTTCTTTATATTTACCTTTGTTTTTACTTTTATGTTTATCAGGTTCTTCATCTACATATTCCCCTTCACCTTTGGCTTTTATAAATATTGCGAGATCTGTTATTCAAAAGCCGAAATACTTAACCACACATACTTTTTGTCTCCTTCTCTCACTTCTAGCGCATGCACGTGTTTGCAAAATGATGACGAAATGATTTTGTATGGAAAATTATTTATGCACATCTAAATCAAATAAACATGCTTAGAAGATATCAACCAATACTCCCCATATACCAAATGAATGGAAAAATATTGAGTTTTTGATTAAAGAAAACAAAACCAAAATCATTAGGGCGGTTTTCGAGCATTTTGAAAATAAAAAAAATTTGAAAATTTTTTCAAAAATTTTTTGTGTTAAAATGCTTAATATTTGTTGAATTTATATAAAGTCTGTACACAATAATATTTCTACTGCTTCAAAGAATCTATATCCCGAAAATGAAAGTTATATCTGCAAATCATAAGCCGCTGCAGCACTTTAAAGGCTCAAAATTGACCCCAAAATAAGACAATGTTTAATGTTCTTTTTACGACAGAAACCGAATTTCTTACTTAGAAAAATAAATCTGACGATAGGTTTGGAAACACCATACTTTTCTTTGAAATCGCTTCATTAGTTTTCGTGCAATAATCGTTTTCGTAAAGCTCTAAAAATTAAAACTACAACATTTGAGCATAGCCTCCATATCGAAACGTAAGACGTATTCTACGTCAAAAAACGTCGATACACGTAAACTTAATTTTGGGTCCTAGATTACGGCCCTGTATACCGTTTTTCTAGATCTGCTCATTTTCGGAAGATGTTTTCATTTTAAATTTGCATTGTGAATTAAAAAAAAAATAAATTTTAACAGGGAAAAAATTCTACAATAAAATATTTTTTTGTAAATTCTTTCCATGTGTGTTAAAGCCTGTTCTTTAAGAAAAACATCAAGCTATCAACAAAGTTAATCGGTTGATAATAAAGGTATAATAAACACCTAATTAAGAACCACTACTTACCAAATGCTTCCATACAGATTTATTATTTCATCAATAGTTCATACATGGCGTATGAGTAACAATCTGTCCTAAATAGTCAATTTTCACAAAAAAAGAAATTACAATTACGAATTTTTATTTGAACATTTACAACTTTATTTATCAATCAATTTTCTTCTGTGGATTTTAGAACTAGTTCGGACCTATATATTTTAGGACTGGTTGGGAACTATCGAAAAAGGGATACAGCGGGCTGCAATTGACATTTCGTAGAATATAGCAATGTCAAATTCGCCAGTTGCTAGCATGCAAAAGAAAACAAGTGCGAGCTAGTCATGGTTCTAAATTCTCCAGTACAGATTCAGTTCAGCACTAGTGCGTTTCCCGACACGGTCCATACGTTACGTTTTCCCTTATGTATCTATTAAAGCTAATATCACTATTTTTCAAGTACTTGGCTACAAAACAACTAATGCTCCAGCTTGTTCTTGCATCGTGAATATGCAAGTACGTCTGTATCTGCAATAACTAAGTTTTGTAAAGCTTTCATTGCCACTGTCAATGTAGCCACAACTGCTGACAGAGACGATTTTCGATATGTTTCCATCTGCTCCTTCAGCTGCCGGGGTATTTGTATGCAAAGTAGATAATGATATGCGAGTAGCACTGATGTGTCATTTGTTGTCGAGCAGACTGATAGTGAATAGCAAAAAATTTTTTTTTGCACTGTCACAAGTGCATGCATTTAAGTGGTTACCTATGATACTACTTACATATGTATTTGTCCCAACCCACAGAGGCACCACACACTCTTGCCTTAGTGGCTCGCAACAACTACATGAATATCGCCTACACCTGCTTCAAGGGCAGGAGCAATATTGTGTGGTACTATGCGCAAAAAACTGTGCCTATAGGAAAGCGAATACACAAAAAAATCTTAAAAGTTGCGATAAAAATTTTATATATAAGTCGACATACTCATCATGCCCGTGCTGGAATATGGCGTAGAAGCATGGACATTGGCAACAACCGATGAGGTGGCTCTTGGATTATTCGAGAGAAAGATTTTGCGGAAGATTTACGAGCCTTTACGCGTTGGCGACGGCGAGTACCGCAGACGATGGAACGATGAGCTGTATGAACTTTACAATGACATGGACATAGTGCAGCGAATTAAAATACGGCGACCATGTGCTTGGAATGGACACTGACGCTTCAGCTCTGAAAGCATTCAACTCGGACCAGGTGGAGAAGGACTTGGCCTCATTTGGCATTTCCAATTGGCCTCAGTTGGCACAGAAGAGAAACGACTGGCGTACGACGAAAAAGAAGAAGTCTACATACATACATACACACATGTGTGTAATAGATTCCTTTAGTAACATACAATCGATATTTGCTCTACCCTTAAATAAATCTAAAGAATTTCTGAAAGCAAACGAAAGCATTGTTATTGCAAAAAATATGGTAGTATAATATGATGCAATAAACGAGCCATAACCGCCAAAATAACGTTAGAGACATTTTTTTTCAAAATTCTCTTTTTGTTGCAGAAATGCATCTCCATTCTCTAGGAATATTTTGCATCAAATAGTAAATAAAAAAAAAAATGTGGCTTACCTTCTTTTGGCGGTTAGAGCTCGATAATCACTTTTATACGATAAAATTTTTAGATACAAATTAATCGACAAACGGAATATTCGGTCCTATTATGGTTGTCGACGTCCATGTCAATGTAATTTTTTCATTAAAAAATAGCCACAGAATTTTTGCGAGAAATATCTTTCCGTCGACGTCGACAACAATGATAATAGGGCCAAATATTTCGTTTGCACGCCAATAAATTTCATACTACGAATAGCTTTCACCGAGTCAGCAGTGAGCTAATTCTGGTTGAGAGCAAACGTGTGTGGTTAGAATATTTATGGATTGTTTTTTTTTAACCCTTTATTACCATTTCCTAAACTTGCAAACAAAAAAAATCAAAACTCTATTTTTCACAACTATTTTGTCTAAAATAATAATATAATAAAAAAATAAAAGTTGTAAAAACTATCTCGGCGTGGTCTACGGCCCGTATAAATTTGTACGATATATCGTACAAAGTAAGAAAAAGGAGTAGTTATAAGGCATTTTTGGTACATACACGGTTTTGCTTCTTCGTTCAAAAATCGTATTTTTTAGCTAAAATTACTCTTCTATTCTTAACTGCATATGTAGTTACAATAAAATGAAAAATAATGAAAATTGTGATACCTCTTCAAATTTATTCGTCACTGAAATTAAAATTTGCATGGAATTGTTGACGTAAATTAGCAAATGCAAATCTATTGTTTGTACCGTTGTGGCCAGCTTATTAAGTCAAGTGACGTTTTGACTAGTTTTGGCTATTTTTCTTTTGTTTATTTAGTGTTTATGTTTTTTATACCCGAGCGCACTTGTGCACAAGGGTATTATAACTTTGTTAACATAACGGTTGTTTGTAACAGCCAAAACGAATCGAGATAGATATAGACAAATGTATACATAAATGATCAGGATGAAAAAAGAAATCGATTAAGCCATGTCTGTCTGTCCGTCCGTCTGTCCGTCTGTCCGTCCGTCCGTGTACTCGATAACTCGAGCAAAAATTGAGATATCTCAACGAAATTTTGTATGTAGGTTTCCCTTAATCCAAGGTAGGTTGGTATTGAAAATGGGCGAAATCGGACTGTAACCACGCCCACTTCCCATATAACGGTAATTTTCGGAAATACGAAAACTGCGATATTTTAGTAACTACTGAAGATTATTCACTAAAAATTGATATTTACAACAATTTTTAGACGAAAAATAAGAATATTATAAATTTTTGGAAAATGGGCGTAGCCACGCCTACTTATGGTTACATGTGTATATCTTGGTAACCGCTGTACCAATTTCTTCTAAACTTGGCACAGTTGTTGGCCTTGGTACAGCATACAAAATCGATGAAAATTTTTAAAATTGGACCATAACCACGCCCACATCCCATATAACGCTAATTTAGAGAAATACAAAATCTTCGATAAATCAGTAAATATTGAAGCTAATTTATTCAAAATTGATGCCTGCGACAACTCTTTGCCAAGAAATACGTTTATGGTAAAATTTTGGAAAATGGGCGTGGCACCGCCCACTTATGAGCACATATATGTATATCGGTAACCGTTCTACCAATTTGTACCAAACTCGGTATTTTTATTGTGCTTTTCACATAAAAGCAAAACGTTGAAAATTATTGAATTCGGACTAAACTTTTGTCCAGTTTTTAGTCCAGTTACGCTGACCACAGAATTTTTGTGAGAAACATCTTTCCGTCGACGTCGACAACCATAATAGGACCAATTATTTCGTTTGCACGCCAATAAATTTTATACTACGAATAGCTTTCACCAAGTCAGCAGTGAGCTAATTCTGGTTGCGAGCCACACACGTTTTCAGATTTATTACGTTTCGTTAGAAGATTTATGGATTTTTTTTTAACCCTTTGTTACCATTTCCTAAACTAGCCAACAAAAAAATCAAAACTCTATTTTTTCACAACTATTTTGTCTAAAATAATAATTAAATAAATAAAAAATAATGAAAATTGTAAAAATTATCTCGGCGTGGTCTACGGCCCGTATAAATTCCCGCGAATGTTTGATTAAATATACTTGCTGTACTGAATATATCCAACATCCGTGTGTTACGATTGATCCAAAGGTTGGGATTTGCTTATACTACAAGCCGGGCCAAAGACAAATTACAACCGGTAAATTCCTTCCCCGAATAAAGACAGAATGGCATAACATTTAAGGTACGTATTTCACCTAAAATAAATCTGTGTATATTGAATTTCTGTGAAAGTCGTGAATACGAATTGTTGGCAAAAATAGAATATAAGAAACAATTTATTTTGGGCAGGACGAAGTGCGCCGCATGCGCTAGTGTTCGTAAATATACATATATGCTAATAAGAACAAAAATTTTAAAATTTTTTTTTTTTTAAATATAAATTTTGATGCAAGAAAATGAAAAATGCATCTTTCCTTAAATAACGAACTACCCTTTTTATTTCTAACCATTTGTAGTCGGTGATAAGCAAATTTGTTAAGTCTAAAATATTTAGTCGACTTAGCAACTTTTCACGCTTAGCTAGCGGTATGAGAAATTTGATTTTTGCAATTTGTAATCACGCTTTTTGTTCCTTTTCTGTTATACAAATAATATTGACATGTCCTTCAAAGTCAACGGACTTCAAGTGTACTGCCCTCGACTAGCCCAACTTTGCTTATACAAATGTAATTTAAAATCTGCCATTTACCACAATTCACTCTTATACACAAAAAAAAAAAACATAACAGCATGCTTACATACGTACCTTTGTATGTGCATAACGATATCAAGATTTTAGCTCACCTTAGGCGTATCTAACCGCAACCGCAACCAAAACCACAAATGTCAGATGCAAATGGATTCGATATGTATTCATGTATATGTACGTAGACAAACCGACCGGAATAGGAAAATCCAATTCGAATGTCAGTCGAAAAAATGATTTACATGCGTACTGTACGTACATATGTATGTAAATACACGTCCACGTATGAGGATGAGAAAATTTCAAAATGCATATGAGTAAAAAAAGTTGAGACGTCATCAGCAAAACAAGCCAAGAATTTACCAGGAAAACGATTTTGACTTCTTTTGGTATCGACATAAATTTATATGCAAACATAGAATACCCCGACCGGAAATTTCACTGAATTCAATCTGAGGTGTTTCTGGCAAATTTGTTCTGGTGTGTGTTGTGTGAATGAGAGCTTTGTGGTTAGGCAAATTTTAACATAACTTAAAAATATGCATGCGGTGAATTATGCATACAAAGCATTTAACCAAATATTTATAAATTTCGCCATTTTCAATTTTTCTTACAAATAGCCTTTTTATCAACGAATTCATATCCACCAGGGTCGAGCGGAAATAAAAAAATGTTGTTCTTTTTATAAATCTAATAGCGGGACACCATTGCCTATGGACTTCATCAGTATAATTTATTTTTTTTGTTGAAATCGTTTAAGAAGGCTTTAGATTAGATATTTTTCACAAAAATTTAATCGTACAATCATCATAGGTATTTTCCCGACTCACGACATTTTTATTGTCATAGTTGTGGTTTCCTTTCTTTTATTATTTTTTTAATTCAAATTTAACAAATTATTGTATTGAAATAAACACTCCGTTCCGAAATTTATGCAATACATATAAGTACTCTAAAATTTTAATGCCAGAGTTCTAAATAAAAAAAAATATTTACTACTACTACTACTATGTAATTTCTGCCTACCTTTTTTGATTGAAATTTTTAGATTTTTTTTTAACTCTAAATAAATAACGTTACTTATCAACATAATATTTAGAAAATTTTTAGGTGTACAGTTTTGTAGGCCATACAATTTTAGAATTATAAAGTAATAGGTTGACTGTTCACATTTTTTTCGGTTTTTAAAATGCGTAACACCATCAACAAAAAAAAAATTACAAAAAATCAGCTTAACGCTGCAGCCAATTTAAACTTGCACTTTGTTATACTAAATTTAATTGCCTACAAAACTTCATACTTAGAAAGTTTCTGAAGTTTATTTTTAAAAACTATATTACTTGTTTAGAATTTCAACCATCCCGCAAAGTATTAATTAGGGAGTCTTCTATCGACAACGATCGCTTTTATAATTTCGAAACGCACAATTTTGTTCCCGCTCCGCCCTAATATCCGTATTTTTATCGTTATTACTACTGATACTCATGTGAAAGTCGTTACTAATTCATAGGCTTTTGGTAAAGTAAAGCCAATCTAAGTCCCTTACCATGACTCGAAATGGCTTGCTTGTTTATGCATTTGCAAAATAACCCTCTCAGTATGAAAACTTTGCGCAGAGTATCCTGAATAATTGGATATACACATGTAAATATTTGTTTAATATATACAGGCTTATTTTCTCTTGTTGCTGTTGCCACTAAACTTAAAAGCAATCGCAGACCTATGCTTTCACTTTACAACAGCCGACAAAGCAGTATGATGGCTTGGGCAATTATAGCTCCTCAGAAGTCGATACAGCAAGAAGAAATAATTTTTTTTTTTTTAAATATAAGACTCCCAATATTTTGCTAGTAAAATTTTTCTCATCCTTCGCTCCAACAGTTTTATATTTTTTTTTAATGCGATTAAGTTAAGTTAGTTAAAAGTTTAGGTACATCAGAACGAAAGTTGAGAGTAGACGAACTTTATATTTCAAAGGGTTTGACTATTGGAGCTTAACAATTCAGTTACAAAATGTTTTCGGAATTTTCCCCCGGTATTTATTGCGTTCAAGATGTACCCCCTCAGTAATTATTCTTCTTGATGCGGACCAAATCAGATCACCAACCGATTCCGGTCCTAAAAATGCCCTTTGATATTCTTCTTAAGCTAAATATTCAACTACACCATTGCCTTCAATACTACAGTGGTCTGGCAAAGAACATAGTGCTACTGAAGCCTTGAAAAAGTTTAGATTTCATCTCTCTGTTCAAACTTCAAGCCTGGAACACTTTATGCCACCTGCCCATGGTAATTGCAAGCTTGGCATTGGGTTCATAGATACCTGCACCTAAACCTGCTGTCTCCACCATCCCTGAATCTTATGTGTACCAATTTACATATCTAAGACCAATGAGCGCGTTTGCCCAATCTTTGCGATCTGAGACTTTTATTTAGAACCTTCTGCCAAAGCAGATGTTTGTAATTGTGGAGTCATAGATTATTTATCATATTTCCAACACTAGTATCTTCTCAAAAATATATGAGTGAAATTTCTTTATATAGAATAAATTGTTAGATAGTCGAAGCGACTCTGAAGTCGAAGCAGGTTCTTATTGATCCAGTGACGGAGAGTCATGCCAGTCTTTACTGTTTATTTATATCTAGTATGGAATTTACTTGCAGTGCCCACGTGGCCAATGTGCCCTTTACAATAAGATGGGTGCCACAATTAAGTACAAAGTCTTATCCAGCGTAATCCCTCTATACTGGACCTCATCGAATTATTCAACATTGACCCCCAAAAGTGACCGAACCCTAAGGTCCTATCATGACTCTGGTCTTCGTTTGAATGTTGCCTAAGGACGATGTTATATCACGCTCACGAAGTATAGCGTCGAGCTTGCCAACAATAGATCGGTCTAGCCTCTATGGACCAATGCCTCGAGATGAAACTATAGGCAGTATTATCGAAATTTCCCTCGATGTCCAAAAAGGCACACAGATAAATCCGCACGTCCTCAAGGGCGCTTTCGATCTTACCTATCAGACACTGCAAACATAGTTCAGTTTTTGTTAAGCAGTTGTGACATGACGTCGCTATCCTGTACTCAGAGGAGATAGGGGTCATTAGATCATTCCTCAGAGTCTAAATTTTTTGCCATAAGACTACAAAGCACGAGTTGTTCAAAAAGATTTATGGGAGCCAAACATAAGTTTTGTGGTTATCTAAACAAGAGAAGTTTAAGAGTTTATCAGCATAAAAAGTTAAGAAATCCATAAGAATGTATTTCGCGGGAATTTAATGCATCGTTCATTGGGCTTTAAAACGATTCGTTGCAAAACAACGGAAACGCGGCTTTAAAGTTGGCACCTTAACTTTTTGTGCGAACAACATCCTACCAGCCAAATGTACCAAATGCACTTGCAGTGGCCAACAACAAGAATACAAAGGACCCAACCAAATAAACAAATATACGCACAAAAAGGAAGTGACAAACAAATTTTACAAACGGCTGACTCAGTGGCGAGGGCGGTGTTGCTTGAGGCGGAACAACAAGCAAAATACAAAATACTTAAGGCAAATGAAATTTAAAGTTTGACAACAGCAATGAAAAGTACTAAGCGGCACTATATATTAGGAACAGTGTATATAAAAGTATGCACGTAATACTAGCACTAGGGTGGGTCGAAATACACAAAGCAAAAAATAAAAAATAAAACGCAAAAGTTTAAAATAAAGCAAAACCTTGTTTTCGGGGCGCACCCGAGGTGAGGTTTAACCAAAAGGTCAAGAACCCACTCGCACTACCGCGCGAGCTTCCGGAGATATCTTTAACCCGCCAAGTGACTGGGCTCTGGGTGCGGCATGCTAAAAGGATAGGAAAAGGAACGCAATAGGGGAGAACTACGGACAACACTACAATCCAAATACATGCAGCAACACAGATGATACTTGAGCTGCGGTCGTGGTGTGTGTCGACCACGGGGAGCTCCCGCGGGGCAATTTTCTCCAAAATCCGGTACCGACATAATAACTTTTATTGCCTCGTCTGGCGTCACTCCAAATGGTACCAAATCACTTTTTAAGTAACTCGCAAAATTACATTCGCACAAATTTCGCACATAATATGTAGGGAGCCTCCCTCTTCAATGATCACTTATGAAGTTTTTTCAGGCGCGCAGCTACGAGTTCGGCCGTAACCTACTCGCCGTTACGCAAAACCATCGTGCATCAGTGCCGGTGTTGCTGCTTGAGCCCGATCAATTGCCGCCGGCCCGTTAATTCTAAAAGGAATTGAGTGTTAGAACAGTCGCCAACAAACACCATGGAATTTCGAATAGGCATCATACAACAAAAATCCCGTGACAAGAGAACAAGGCGGCGTCCCTATTGTGGTTTTTCACGTCATCTCTTCCTCCTATCTTCTTCAGTATTGGTCGGTATCGTTTTGGCGCGAACACCCCTAATGGAGACTTTTCCCAAATGGAAAATCAGCTGATTTGCTCTTTAAGTTGAGGTTTCATCAACGAAATTGGTTGCCGGTAGAGTTCGTCCTATCGGTTGGAGTGAAAAACATTAGGGTTGAACGAAGGCAAAAAAAAAGAAAAGAAAACTTTGTTGCGGGATAATTAAGGACTGTATACGTGACTCACTTTCCTAGTAATCAGTAGATGAAAGAAATGTGGGAACTTATTTTTCTAGAAATAACTTGCTTGTTTCTCGAACTGTGGCGATGTTTTAAAGGAATGTCCTATGCGCTTGCTGGTAGCTTTAGTAGGAATTCTCGCTGTTTCGTTTGGATGCCAAGTCCCTCGCTATTTCCGAAAGGTCTTTGCAAAGATTCGGTATGCTGCTTTAAGCAGCAAGAGGGTTACAGAAACGTAAATTATTTGTAAATTGTGTAGATATGAATCAGATAAGAAGGAACTGGAGAACAGAAAAACTGACGGCATATATGTACTCCTAATCCGCATTGTTTATGCTAAGTTCCCATAAATATATATATATTTTTAAATTATTTAATGCTTTAGATGCCTTTCATGAAGTCGGCATTTTCTGTAACCTCACGGATATAAAAAATTTAGTAAAAATTACAAAAATTAGCCAAACAAACTAAGTTTCAAAAATCAAAGGAGATATTTAAAATCAGCTACCTACATACGTAAGCTCTAGAAACATTAATGGCATTCTTGCCTAAAGTTTTAGGAACTTAAAATAGTGTAGCTGTCCTCTAATTTCAAACTACTCAGTTAGGCAGTTTAACGTAATTCCCCCCGCGATAAATTTTACATTAACCGCGCTTGTGCACTGTCTACAAATTTATTTCTATGATCCTATCTGCTACGACATTTATACGACTGCATACACATATATCTTTAACGTTTATTTACACAACATATTTACTTGCAAATTGACCGGAAGACATAAATTTGTGGTTCCATTTGAATGCATAATTAATTGTCCATTTGATGCACAAAGTAAACACAAGCATGCAAGGACTGGTGCAGACAGCTTAAGTGGTTGTGCCAAGGTAGGCTGTTTGTGCAAAGGTGGTCTGGTCTGGGGCACGCACATACAAACATTCCGTGCGAATGATATGACGGGTAAGCTTCATGTACTTACACATATTTACATACATACAGTGGAGGCCACATGATTAGGGACACTACTTCTACAAGTTTTGACCATTTGTTTCTTTTTATATAATTTTTTTTTTTACAAGAGTTTAGTTAGTACCAAAACGCGAACCTTGAGTTGCAAAGTACCAAGCCTTGTAGAATATTCATAAAACTTTGCCAAATTTGAAAAATGGTTATCAAAATTTCAAACTCTCTAATCCGAATTTCGGAAAAAAATTCAGCTATGCAATTTTGTAACGACTCTGCAGTCGCGTTGATTTTTAAATTTTTTTTTGCTGTCGGTGTTGCTCATTTTCTCCCATTTAAAAAAAAAAATCGAATACAAATTTAAAAATAAAATGCGCAACAATCGCAGAAAATAAAAATTCTCAAAAATTCGGATTGAAAAATTAGAAATTTTTATTAACATTTTATGAAATGTGGCGAATTTTTATATATTTTATACAAGGTTTGAAACTCTAAGTTACGCAGTTTTCGTTGTCGTATAGA
The DNA here is from genome assembly GCF_013731165.1 of Rhagoletis pomonella. Classification (NCBI taxonomy): domain Eukaryota; kingdom Metazoa; phylum Arthropoda; class Insecta; order Diptera; family Tephritidae; genus Rhagoletis; species Rhagoletis pomonella. Next base: position 28,808,412 of record NW_023458560.1, read on the forward strand.
CTAAATTTTTGTTAAAAATAAACAAATGTTCAAAATTCGTTAAATAAGTTGTGTCCCTATATACATACATACATAAATACCTCGCCCAGTCATTCAAGTCATTGTGGAACGTCATAAGCCACCGCAATTGTTGAATATCTGGATATGCTTGCAGGTGAATACTTACATATGTACACAATATGCTTGGGATTTATGAGTGTATGCAGTCTAGATATGCACACGTATATGTAAATATGTACATAGGTCCACATACCTAGCCACTCATAAGACTTTAGTTGTTTGCTGTTATTGGCCCAGAGGTGAAAGGCCTTCACCACAGACGGATCCACTCTGGCAACGCATGTATTACTCGTACTACTACTGGGACTTCCTCTTAAATCCCTTTTTCAACATTTGATTCAGGACAAGTAGCCAGCTATTCATGTGCATGGTTGATACCCTGTTCGCTTGCGTTCAACATCAAACTGCTGTCTTTACTACTGTATGTGTTGTCTCTTCTTTAACGTCTGCCTCATTTGCCTATGTCGTTGCCTTTCAGGCGATTTTGACCTCCATTCATAATATTAATTCACTTCTTTGCTTTACACTAGGCAATAGGTCAATGATTGTTGAAGCAGGTGTACATATGTTGGAAAGAATGTTTATACTTCCTTGTTTACACTAATGCATGATGCACACTTACATTTGTATGAAAACTAGGAATGTTAGTCCCGGTACCCCGGTCCCAAAAATACCGGGATTTTTGGCAAATAATCCCGGCATTTTCGGAATTTGTAATTTGCACTGATAGCAATAATAGAAACTCCTTTTATTGACCATATTGGCTATATTTCTTTTTTTATTTAATAATTAATATATAAAAAATTCAGAGAAATGTGCTTAGAGAAGAAGTATGGGTATCAAACTAAAGAGGAAATTCTGTTGAATTTAATCAGATTCATTTTTTGGTACATAAGAACTAGTAAATTTTGCAAATGTTCTTTTAAAATTGTATCCTTGAAATTTCGCAATATTTGCTTTTGAAAAAATTATCCAAAATTACCAATTCGTCCTTGTACCCGTATTTTTATTCTACATTGCATTGAATTTTTAAAATAATTTTTGAAATTAATCACATCTTTGAAATTACAAAGTCTTTTAAAATAAATTTTGATGTCAGAGATAAAAAAAAATAAAAACGCTACTTTAAATAAAAATTTAGGTCTCAAAACCATTTATTTATTATTTGTTTTATGGTAGGAAAGATAGAAGCAATTTTTTCGATTTGAGTTGTTGAAAAGTAAAGAATACCCGGGATCCCGGGATTATGACAACCAGATCTCGAAAATCCCGGGGTCGTAAAAAGCGGAAAAACTAACACCCCTATGTCTATCAATTATTCTTATAATGAAAATAATATGCAAAAGCTGGACTTTCGCAAAACTTAAATGCCAAAAGCTATTAAAAAAATATATATGCACACTTACCACTTTCCCACGGTTGCCGTTTTGGTCCAAATGCTTTTTTTCTAAACTTGAAATGCACAACTATAATGGCGAAGGTTTAATGTAAGGAATCAGTATCGGATAAGGAAAAGCAAGTATTGCGTACCGAAATCTTTTTTAAGTATAAGGTACCGAGTATTGGGTACCGACAATTCAGCACATCATCACTAGTCAGCCATGTTACTTATGCGCTGACGATCGTCAACGATGACGATGCCGATATTTTGCGTAGGGCCGATTGGCAACACCTGCTAAAAGTGTGAACTCGCCTTGCTACTGATCTTCAAATATTGCGTGGCTAATTATCTGTCAAAGCACGCTTCAAAAAATATCACGGTTTCTTGCTAATTTCAATTACTCGGTGATCAATATAAAAGTGGCTGGCAAAAATATGGAAAGAAATATCTTGGTTATCCGAAAGAAAAGGGTTTTAAGTGGCCCACTTGACGTATTTTGATGTAATTTGAATTTAAATTTTTTATTTTTTAAATTTGTTTATCAGTCACTGCTTTACTAAACAATTAATATCTGAGGTCCTATATCGAGACACCATTTAAAAATTTGTTAGTTAAATCTTTGTTATTCACTCTATCACATATATTTTTTGCAGATTTTTAAAAACCTGCA
>NW_023458560.1:28813522-28821047 GCF_013731165.1 Rhagoletis pomonella
TAACATAAGATTTCCCTTCGTCATAAGTATGTGTGTAGGCGTACATACATATGTACATATGTGTGCCAGAAACCTCAAAACCAAAGCACTTGATGTGGTTTTAAGCTTAACCATATGTATAGGCGACAAGGATTCGTTTAATGCGACTTTGCTTGCTGCACTTCACTGCACTTGTCGAACGAGGAGGCTTGGTTGCACTTACAACATTGCCACATGCTTGCTGCATACTTGAATATTGTCGCATGTGGCTTTTTTGCAAAGGCAAGCATACCTACATATAAGCACACTTACATACATATGTATGTTGCCATAATACTGGTTGCTGCAGCTACTAGTTGCCGTTTCTGTTACCATTGCTGCTGCTGCTGCTGCTTGCTATGCATCAATTAAATTTCCACAGCTCAATGTTGAATCCGATTTTAATTAAAATCTTCAGCAAACAACGTCATTGAACGCGCTGTTGCATCTTCAGGTGGTGCCATGTAGCCGGTGTTTGACTTGCTTTTGGTGGCCTAGCAGCCTTTTAAGCTAAGCTCTTTAGCAGCAGAAGTAGCAGCGGTAGGAAAGTAAAGTGCAGCATGCCTTGATGTATGATGGCATTGGCAGGCACTTGCTGCCACGTATGTATGCATATAAGGGTGGTCCTTATATGAGTAGTCCACTTGCAAATAGTGTTATGTGATTTTATAATAGTATGCCACAAATTAAAAAAAAAAAACTACTTTGACAACAGAGTAGTTAACATTTGATGCTATTTTTTCATAATATAGAAAGATTTTACACTATGTTGTTAGTGGACTTGAAACTACTTTAAATACTGGTATGTTACCCACCAAAACCTAAAAATCTAAAAAAAATTTACATAGCGCACTTTGCAAGTGGACTACTCATATGTAAGAAGCAAATTTTTAGATCAGATTTCCCAAACCTCAACCCCTACGTCGATGCTACTATAGTCGAAGATATCACATATAAATTTTGGTCCCGACTGGAGACGGTTAAAGCGTGTCGCACAGGGGTCAAAGTTCAGATTAGATTACCCTGTGAAGACGTCTTAACTGAACCATAATTTATATGTGATAACCTCGACTTTAGTAGAATCGATTTTGGGTATTAAATTAAAAAAACATATTTTTAATTTTTTTACCCCTTTGCGACATGCCTTAACCGTCTTAAATCGCGACCAAAATTTATATGTGATATCTGTGACCGCCGTATTACCAATTGAGGAAGGGGGATACTGAAATAAACGTTCATTTGAATTTTTTAAGGACCACCCTAATGTACGTAAGTATGCATAAGTATAGGCATACGCTTGCCTATCTATATATTTATGTGTAAGTGTGCGCGATAGAAGGATACTCAGCTGTTGTTGCTGCTGATGTGGCTCTAGTTCCGGTACTCGCGTACACCTTCTTTACCTGCCTGGAGAAGGAGATCCGCTCTTAAAATTATCGCCATCGACTTTAACGCAACGCTGCAACAAATATAACTGCCATTTGCTGCTATATACCATTCATTTTGTTGCTATAATTGCACAGTGTAGTGCAAATATTTTCGTGGTTCCCAATGTCGAGTTTGGGTTTGCATTTCTGCAGGTTGCAAACGCGACCGTCAACTACGCCTGCAGCCTAACTCGGAGCGGGCGTAGTGAGGTCGTGTCGCTGTGCTTTTTTGGCTTGTCCTGGCCACAGCGTCATCTCAGTCGACTGCTGGCAACAAGTAGAGTGTTATACTATATGCCACTCCTGTTAACATTGAAGCGGCATGCACATGTATGTACTTGCCTCGTTAGCGGGCTGCTTGCTGCCTGTAGCATAATTTAGTGCTCCTACAGTTGTTGTTGGCGTTGCTTTTTATTCCGTTTTTTAAATTTAGTCTGCAATTTATTATTCACTTCTTATTTATTCATTCGTAACAACACTCAGTCAATTTTAATTTCATATTTATTATTTTATTTCCTGTGAAGCATTTCAAGTGCCCTTTTTAATTGCTCTTTAACTGTGGTATGTATTTCCTTATTACGCTTTTACGCATTTTTAATGTCTGCTGGAAATACAATTTATTGCTTCCAACTGCGATATTTTACTTGTTTATAAATTTACTAGCCTTTGAGCAAAGCTCCAACTGCGAAAAATTCGGTTCAACGTTATAAAATCAAATGCAGAAAAAAGCGAATAAATTATGTAATAGAAAATGAAAAATTTTATTTAAAGAAAATTAAAAAAAATAGGATTTGACTTTAAACAAGTGGCAACCTTCTTAAAATTGTTTTAAAATAAAGCTTCCTTAAACCTCTTTCTTTGGCTACCCATATTTTAATACTTTATTTAACTTGTTAACTAAATTGAATTTAACATTTTAAATAGGTTGCAATTCTTTTAAAATGTTTTAGTACTAAAGCTTTTTTTAAAACTCACTCCTTGGCATCCATATTTCATTTCATTTAACTTGTGAATAGTCCAAACTATATTCAAATATAGTTACAGCTTTCTTAAATCCTCCCTCGATTGATGCCCATAATAATATTTTTTATCTAACGCGTTATTTAAAATTGTTTTAAATTTTTTAACAGGTGGAAACCTGCTTCGAAAATGATTTTGAAATAAAGCTCTCGTAAACCTCTAGCGCTTAATACCCATATCAAAACATTTCATTAAAGGTGATAATTAAATTTTTTAAAAAACATTTGGCAGCCCATTTCGAAAACATTTTCGAGATAAGCTTTATTAAATCTTTCTCATTTGATACCCATTAAAATGACTAGTTTACTTGCTAAAATAGAGAAAATCAGGAAATTTCTAGTGCAACTCGCACAAAATCTACTTTTTATTAAGGTATAACTTCTTGAGCGATCAGACCTAAAGCTCGGGGTTTTCAGACGTTTATTTGTAAGTTCTAAGGAATAAAATGAGAGATTAAAATGTGGGTTAAACAAATGTGCCTGCTACCAAATGCGAGAAAAAAGGCTGCTCATAAGTGTAACAGAATTTCGCGTATTTTATAAAAATCGTGAAGTTTCGTATGGTAGCCGTTGAGCGGTAGTTATTTTACATTTATGGGTATACAATTTATTTCTTTACTTCTTCGGAAGGGGAATCCTTGTTTAAAGGACAGTGTGCTACTTATCATTGCTGAAAAATCTTCTTGAGAAAACGTGTGATCAGTGCGTAATTTTTACACATCATTTCGTTTTTTTCGTTGAGCACAACCAATCAAAGGCAAACACATTCATAAGTCCTAGTGTAATATTTTGTGTTTGTGTATTTGGGTTTGTGTAAAAAATGCTCATTTCCAAAAATTATTTTAATTGTCAGTGCTGGATAATCCTTACTGATATAAATTCGAATGGTTTGTTTGTTACCCTTTCACGCTTTAACTACTCAAACGATCTTAATGAAATTTCGCGCACTCGTTTCATTTAACCCAACTTAAAAGATAGGATAGCTTTTATCTCGATTAGACAAAGGGGCGTGGCACTGCCCATACAAACGGAGTTTTTCATACTGCATATCTCTGGCAGTATTTGTGTTAGAATACTGGAACTTGGTATGAAGCTATATGAAATCAATACTGTTCGCATGGAAAAAATATGGGTTCTTGGAAAACGGCCCATGGCACTTGCTATACAGACTGCATTTTTTTATCCTACCACCTGTTAAAAAATTAGCTTCAATTCAAAGTATCTTATAATTTAAATGAATTATTACAAAATGGATGTCGATCGAGATAATTGCATGATCTACACTTTTGTCTTACCTATATTTATGATAAACCTTATGGTAAAAAGCAATTTATGTAACCTTTGACCTTAAATATTTTTTGTACAGTTTTGGTCGATAAAGACATTTAACATTTCATTTATAATGACGTGCATAACATTCATTCCAAATTTCAGCTTTATGTGAGTTACTGCAACCTTGAAAATCTAACTTAATCGGGATAGTAGGAAACAATTTTAAAAATATGGTTTAAATAGAGTGGCAATTATAAAATATTAGTTTCACGGGCTATAATGTACTTCGATTAGGTTGACAAGTGATAATTTATGGAAAAAAATTGTGCTACTACGCTGAAAAAAATAAAAAAAATTTTTTGAAAAGGCGCCATCTGAAAAGATTTTCCCGTATAAGTATACGTATTGTAACGAAGCGTTTCAGCTGCCCCGACGTTTCTTCTTTAATGCTGGGGTATCCTCGTCGTGTCCAGGGTCCGTTACGAAAAAATTCATAGCTTCAGGGCTCCGGTAAATCGTACTTTATTAGATAATTCTCTTACTTACCATCAAACATATAACAAAATAACACTTGAAAGTATCGGTAGCGTCACTTGCAGTGGCTGGGTAATGGTTTCCGTGTTCCTTTACCGGTCCCTTATGTCGTAGTGGCGTGACTTTTCTGTTGCTCTGCCGCAGTCTGAGCGGGCGTGTCTCTAGCGGCGCTGGTGGACGGCGTTCTGTCGACGCTCTACTGGACTTGGTGGGCCGCGCTTTGGTGTCGCTGGTGAGCGGCGCTCTGTTAACCACGGAGAGTAGTGAGTAGAGTAGAGAGTTTGATCGCGTCGGTATGTAGCGCTCTTGTTGGCGCAGTTGAAGTTGCTCTATTCACGGCGGTGTGTAGCGCTCTTATTGGCGCAGTTTACGTTGATCTGCTGACAGCAGGCGAGCGGGTATCGCCCGTACGCGGCTTCACGGTGGGCTCTGGTGAGCAGTGATCGAAGCCGACTGTGGTGCTCACTACTTCTGAATGGTGATGTCTCGTCCTGTTTTGTAACGAATTACGAGCAATCCCTCTATTCAGTTGTAGTGGTTCAGCCGCGACCACAGCTCCGCGCTGACTGAAGTTCTGAACACATTGAAAACGACGAGCTACGGGCAACAGCTTCCAATTTGTTATCTTCATTATCTAAACGCTTGTCGATGGCGACATGATTTCTTTGAACGTAGCAGCAACATCATGAATTTGTATGAGTTTGACATAAAAGAAGATGAAGTACCTTATCTTATCCTTACAACCACGAACCACGTCGCGTAGCCCGGTCGTCGCCAAAATAATTATCTACATAAGAGTGCGTGTTAAAATAATTTGACAGCTGTGGTCCGTAGCTCGTCGTTTTCATTGTATTCGGGCTATGATTGTTGAGCGGCTGTGTTGTATCTTTAAAAGGCTGTGAGCTTGATGTTGCGTGGTCGCCCAGCTACATGTTGCTGTGTGATGTTGCGTTGTCATGGCAACGAAGAAATAGTCGGGTGGTGCTATGACTTTTGTTGCTGTGGCAGGTTGCGTTGTTTGCTGCTCTGACTTGTGTGGTGGCATTTTGCCGGTTTCTGGTGCTATGCTGGTGAGTATCTGTGTGGGCCAAATTCTTCAGGTATATTTGGTCCTCACAGTATATATTTCAAAAGTAAAAGTGACACTAATTTAAAAGAAATATACTCTCTTTAAGGCACTAAATAAGCACGAGGCACTTAAGGATGTCTTCTATGAGCTCTGGAAGCGCACATACGAGCTCTGCCCTCGTTAAAACCATCCCTGGCAATCCCAATGATACAATGGGATAGGAAAGGGATCGTTGCCCCCACTGTCGTCTATTCAGCCACCACGAAGAAATATAAAATAACTTATAACGAACTAAGGCAGTACATAATAGGCTTAAGCATAAAAATATCCACCAAGAAATTTAGCTATCTCCAGATCGAAAAACCAGAAACGAGATCGATCTTCACGCTTCTAGTAGTTTATACGTACTTACATGCCGAGACCAAAACATAACCGCCGCGGAAGAAGTAGTCGGATTTTAGCGAGCTCTAAAGAGCAACAGCGACGATGGGGAGTGTAAAGAAACTGCAGAGAAAAATATTCCACCTACAAGGCCACGTTGCGATTGTAGTGGAGAAGAGTAATCCGAGCCCCCAGTCAACGACGATGGAGTCTATGCCCCACCGCCTGACTATGGCTACGAATAGCATTTACCCTGCCTGCCAGCTGTGCTATTGGACGTTATAAGTGTGGATTTAGAGACCAATTACTCACAATGATAGACCCAAGGGAATAGGATCGATCATTTATTTGCAGATTTCAAAGCCAGCTCCTAATGCAGTTGTCTTTATTCCGCGATGTCTGATTTTGGTATCCTTTCGAAATTAGTACACTGTGTAAAATCATGAGTGTATCAGACACGGTACGAAATTGGTGATATGAATCATATACATATGATTCATTGGACAGGCGACCTGTTACTGTTTGTTGGAGAGTTCGTTGCGAAAAACGAAAAATTCACTTATTGTTCTTACTGACTCCACGTTCTGTTATTCACTCCATCCAACTAGTCGTGGTCAATTAGCATTTAAACGCTCTATATCATCGACATACGCACATAGTACATAAGTACATGTATCCTTGCATAAGTACACTTGTGTCCCTACTTAAATAAAGTATCTACAGTTATGCACACATCCGTTCACTTCTTTCGGATGGTAGTAAATCAAATCGTTAACTAGACGCGTCGGAAGTTACACGAAACAGGATGTGCGGAATGGCGGCAAAATGCCGCGGCAATCAAGCAAAAACATGCTAGCACAATGTAAAAGAAATTAGAATTGCATCGCAGAAAATGTATGTATGTACGTACATATGTAAAACTATTTACAGACACAAAGAAATAATTAAAAAATATATATATCGCAGTGATGCCTTCGGAGCTAGGGAACGTGCTTGGAGAGTGGTAATCTGGCCGAAAGGCAGAAATGCGTCACCGCGGCAAGACTTGTATAGAGCACGGTTGCAATTTCCAATTTATTTTTCGGACCAAAAAATTGCCCAAATGGTAATCACTGTCAAGATTTTTTTTTATATTGCATCCAAAGTGCGTTATAATTGTATATTATTTACTAACATTATATTATTTAAAGTTTTAAATTATAATTTCTTTCTTAATTTCGTCTTTATTAATGCTAAATCAAAAAATTTGTGCTCAGCTGCTGCGGAACTGTGAGGCAGACTAAAAATATTATGAACTAAATCACACAATTCTCCAAAGGGCGCTTCACCCAGTCCATTTTTAATCAAACTTACTTGATCCCCAAAACGTCCTATACCCGAACGTTTTTATACCCGAACGAACGTGTGCACAAGGGTATTATAACTTTGTTCACATAACGGTTGTTTGTAACTGCCAAAACAAATCGACATAGATATAAACGAATGTATACATAAATGCTCAGAATGAATAGAGAACTCGATTAAGCCATATCTCTCGAGCAAAAAATGAGATATCTCAACGAAATTTGGTAATATAAGCTGCCCTTTATCCAAGGTAGCTTACTATTGAAAATGGACGAAATCTTACTGTAACCACGCCCCCTGCTCATATAACGGTATTTCAGAAAATTGCAAAAACTATGACATTTCAGTAAATATTGGATCCAAGTTGTTGAAAATTAGTATGCGAAGTAGAATTTTGGTGCAAAATAATATTATTGAGGCATTCCAAGCTATTTCAATGAAAATTATGATTTTTTTTTTTT
>NW_023458560.1:28824047-28829300 GCF_013731165.1 Rhagoletis pomonella
CTGGCGAGTGATGGAAATTTTTCAATTTAGGCAATAAAGTTTGATAATCAAATATGCAGTCTAATCAGAATGCATACTGAGCATTCTACAAGCATACGGTGTTCTTATTGGGAGTATGAAATACCTGCATCAAGGATATTTTCCTGGCTCTACGGTGAAACAAGATCAGTCCAGTCTCTTCGGAATACAGAGCCCCCAGGGTGAAAGTTTGATCAGGGGGCAAATTACTTTTCTGTCATCACTTCACATAAAATAGTAACTCTTTCTTCAGATGGAAATAAATTAATTTGTCTAAAAGCTTTCACTGTGAAAAGCCTTGTGGCTGTAAAAAATAAAAGTTGGGCGTTTTTCCCAAAACCACAGACGAAGCAGACGAAGCTATGTCTCATCCACATCAGGTGGTTGTGTGCCCAGAACGGCATTCATATGTCTGGTGTCTACGCAACTTGAGGTGGTGAAAAGGGTAGCTGAGAATTTTTAAGGGGAGAGGGTTATGCTCCTTGGAGTGAAGAAGCGAGAAAGCTCACAGAGCTTTTACTTTCGAGCACAATCATCAATTCCATTCTGATACGCTATTATCGATCAATCGTCAGCGTAAGAGACATTCGAGACTCGCTCTGGTGGAGCTTAGAAACATAAAATTCGAACAGTAATTGGGAAAAGACACCACCCTGTGGAACCCCCTGTCGACCACTCAGATAATTAGCCGACCACCGTTTGATTATCTGTGTGACTGACGGTGAAAAATCCAACGCTACTAGAACAGTTCTTTCACAGGGGCGGTTACGGTTTAGGCCACGTGTTATCTGGGTACTTATAACATTGAGTGGTGTTGTTGTGCTGTGCACTTTACGGAAACGATGCTGATGCGTCGCTGGGGTCAGGTAGTTCGTATAATACGGGAGTAGCAAAGCCTCTAGTATCTTCGCTATCGGGGCAAGGAGTGTTATTGGACCATATGACTCTCCTTTGCTGGCTGGTTTCTCCGGTTTGAGCAGTGTGACCACTCTCCACATTTTCCAGATGTCTGGAATAACGAGAATGGCCATTGACAGGTCAAGGACCTTAGTTAAGTAGTCTACTCCCGCAAGACCCAAATTTTTCAGCATCAGCATGCATTTTCCGTCCGGTCGCATGGCTTTGGAGACTTTCGCCTTCCCGATGGCTACCTGAACTTCAACGCTAGTGAAAGCAAGAGGCGCTCTTGTTGTTGGCAGTTTGTGCAGCCCCTAATCCTGCCTGATTGGTGAGGCGGCCAAAGTCAAGATAAGTAGTTCCAGAGGTCGGCGGTTTACAATTAATGTTCGATTTTTTATTATGGTTGCCAAACTTTGATGTACAGAAAACTTAAACATCCAGGCTAAAATAATGAAAAAATAAAGGCTTTCGATATCAAATTTGGTAAAAAAAATAAAATTCTAGAATATTCTAAATACCCAAGTAATCGACGAAAAAAAGCAGACGTAAGGCGAAAAATAAGAAATTTCATGCAATATTGTGTGGCAAAATCAATTTATTATTACATGCACGTACTAGCGAATATATGCGACAACTGCATATAAATGCGAGTGTCGGTAGGTTGTGCTATAAGAGTTGATACAGTAAAAGAGATAGACTATATTCGATTAGGAATGTTCACGATTTAGCTTTCCCTGATTCCATATATACGCATTTAATGTTGCCTTTTTTGCCCTTTTTAAGATATTTTCCTTTTTTGCCTATTGTATCTTTAAAAAAGTGATTATACCGAGTAAAAAGCCCTTATTCCTGTGATAATATAAAAGTTTTAAACATTCCATATTTAATTGCGCGCCACTTGTATCAACTCACGGCCAGGGGAAAGTTTAGTACACTCAAAGCTGTGTTAAAGCCCGTTCTGTTACAAAAAAAAAAAAATGAAGTTGATAATCAAGAAAATCGATGCATAAATAAAGAAGTAAATGGGTAGGTTCAGAAGGCGCAGAAGTTGAGCGCAACCGTTGCTAAAAAAATCAGTGATCATAATGCGCCTTCTGAACGGCTTGATACATTAGCTGTCAAATTCAAAACACAAAACATGTTGTCTCAAATGATCATAAAAATATTACGATCATCTAACACGCAACTGTTCAGTTGATCAGAAGTGCAAAACAACGCGTTCCGAAGGTGCAATCGCAACGGTTACTGAGCTGTTGCGCCTTCTGAACGTGCCCAATAATAAGTGGTTTGTATGAAAAATGAGCAGGAAAGAATGTTACTCATACGCCATGTACACCTGAAAATATCTCAAAAACTTAACCATAGATTAAAAAATTAACTAGATTTTCGGAATCAGCAAGCAATTTTATAAAGGAATTTTATAGTGGCGTCCGTTAAACATTTTTCCTGTAAACTAGTGTTATTTTTCAGTTTTTGCCTTTTTTAGTGCCTTCCTTTGCCTTTTTTGCTATTTCAAGTGCCTTTTCCTGCCTATTTCGCTATTTTATTTTGCATTTTCCAGCCTCAGCCACCGGTAACAAAGTACGAACCAGAAAGAATGTCCCCAATACGCTTGCCGGCTGCCGGAATCTTCAAACCTGGCACAATGCACCTGCATCACATAGACGATGAAATCCAGTTGCTGGCAACGCTTAACAACCTCCACAGCGATGCAGTCAGAATAAGTCTCAGCACTGGTAAGGCCAATTATAGTCCTAGATGGTCAACAGACGCAGAAGCTGCAGAGCGAGACCAGATTCAATACCCCAGCGGCACAACTGCCTTCTGGGTGTTGCCACAGGAAAATAACAGGCTCAGTATGCGGTAAAGGTTCACACTACATCCAATCCAACACGTCTTCGCATGCATCTGGAACCCGACGACCCTGACACCGAAAACACTATGGACTGAGCCTATCGACGTCCCCGTCCGCTTTCTTGGTCTCGGCTTTGCAGAGCCAGAGGATGGAGATGACGCCGACTCTTCACGACGACGGCCAAACTCACTTTATTTTATTTTATTTTATTTTTTTCACCAAATATTTTAACCCAAAAGAAAAACTCAACTTAACAATTAACTTGCTGATAGCACAAAGCAAGCCGCAAATTTAAAATTTCAATGGGTTTAATAAGAAAAAAAAAAAATCTAGGAAAGTGCAACATCAATCAAAATTACTTAGTTCAACATTTTCCATAATTTACATTTCTGAAACTAGTGATATACATAGTATGTACTTACTTATGTATATATATATATATGGGTCGTTCTTAAAAAACATGACCAATTGGTGTCCCCAGACTTTACTATTTTATATTTTGTTTCTTCAAAAAGAAAATAGAAAAATATCTGCATTTTTATAAATTATTATCGATTTTACGTAACTATATTATAAAAAAAAATAATTAATTATCTGAAAATAACTTAAAAAATATTTTCAATGTCAAAGGTTTAGCAAAAACCTGTGTCCCGAGCCAATTTATAAAAATTTAATAGTTATTTTCAGTTGAAATAAAATTGAAAAAAAATAATATTTACAATTTTTGTTATTCAGTTTGTGTATATTAATACCATATATAGAAAAGAATGATGAAAAATAATTTTTTTGTATAATTTTTATGAAGAAAATTTGTGTCCCCAGGTTTTGGTCCCCTCTGTTACGTCCACTCATTTTATTGAAAAATGTTTGTTAAACGTTATGACGCGTATATTTCTCTTATGCTTCTCCATCACAACTTAGCTAAAATCAACAAAATGTGTTTTGAACTGTTCAGTCTTGTTTAGTGCGTTGTTGAGTAAGGAACCCAATTGTATGCCGGGTACATACCCTTATTCAGTGTCAACTCTGTTACTGTTGAAAAACGGTGAGTAAAGTGATTTTTTATTTATTTTATAATTTTTTTATAAATATTTTATGTACATTAATTAAGTGGACAAATAAATTCTCCAAAATTCGAATAAAAAGCTAAAATATGGTATTTTTGAGTTAATTTGTCCCCTCTGTTACCGGTCTACTCTGTGACTTATTAACTCCAAAAACTCCAAAAATTAAAAAAAATACTGCTGGTTATGGATTCCTATTGTTGATACCATCCGTAACCACATGAGGACAATTATAAACATATTTGGCCAACTTAATTTTTAAAAATTACAAAATTCAGAATGGTCATGTTTTTTAAGAACGACCCATATATATGTATGCGTACACTTTGAATGTCCATGCCTCTTTTATTTGAAATTTGCGTCAAATGTTATACATTTGCATAAAGATATCCATCAGAAACATTAGTGGTTGCGTGTTTATGACAAGCGCCCGCTTGCTTGTACACAAATCAAAGCCAGCACATAAATTCCTATGCCACTTTCAGTGTATGAAGGAAGCCTCTCCTCTGTGCTTTCATTTTAATGAATCAGCTAAGCGAGCAGATAAAATTTATAAAATGCATCAAAACCCCTTATAAAAATTTTATGAAAATGTTAATGTCAGCTTATTTTTACACATAAATTCAAATAAAGTCGCTGTTGTGTTGCCATACAAATGCACATACAAACATTTGTATATACATATATTTTTTGCATTAGTTCGGCAATGAATATGCCCATTTGAAATAAGTGCTCGACATAAGCAACACAAATAAATCTAGCTGCGTGCTATTGTGCACTTAAATATGTACAGTGACGCAAACAAATGATCACGTGTTGATTTTTTTTTAATATTCATAATGTTTTTCAAGTACCAACTTTTTGTTGTTATGTTTCTATAAAAAATTGGCAAAGCTTTTACCAAAACCATATAAATCGCTGTTTCAAACTTAATACAAATATTGAAAAATAAAATAAATTTTCATCAAAATTTGGACATTTTAATCTGAATATTTAGAACATTTTTGGGTATGTAGTTTTATAGCCAATTCAATTTTAGTCTGCTGAAGTGCAAGTTTCAACTGGCTAAAAAATCGCATTGATTTTTAATGAATTTTTTTTGGTAACGGTCCTTATAGATTTTTTTAAATATAACAAGTGCAATTTATTGATTGATTGATTCTTTGGCATTTTGCCACGATCGGGCTTCCAGCTTTTACTTCATAAGAAATTCATGCTTTATCGAAAAAAGTGCAGAAGTCCTTCGCCAAAAAAAAGTATTCAACATTTTTAAGCCAGTTGAAACATGCACATCATCGCACTAAAATTGTGTGAGCTGTAAAACTGCATACCCAAAAATATTCTAAATATTCAGATAACAAAGTGGAAATTTTGATAAAATTGTTTCCTATATTTTTTATAAGGCTTGAAACTGTG
>NW_023458560.1:28829400-28830619 GCF_013731165.1 Rhagoletis pomonella
ATGATTTTTATGAATTCATTTTGCTATTCATATCTATACGGGTATTAGGAGCATTAGCTTATATGTCCGTAACAGACTTCCATAACGGAGACATGTAGATTTACATAGATACGAACAACATTAGCATGAAAACCGAAATTCGTTTAATGCGAGTAAATTCAATGCATTAGGCCAGGGCTATGCAAGCTGACTTACAGTGACTCAAACAAGTGACCACGTATTGATTTCTTTTTTTTTTAATATTCATAATGTGTTTTGGATTGAAATTTGTCTTTGTTATTTTCCTATAAAAAGTATTGTCCAGGCTTTAGTCAAAACTATATAAGTCACAGTTTAAAACTTTATAAAAAATAGAGGAAACAATTTTATCAAAATTTCCACTTTGTGATCTGAATATTTAGAATATTTTTGGGTATGCAGTTTTACAGCTCACACAATTTTAGTGCGATGATGTGCATGTTTCAACTGGCTTAAAAATGTTGAATACTTTTTTTTGGCGAAGAACTTCTGCACTTTTTTCGATTAAGCATGAATTTCTTATGAAGTAAAATCTAGAACCCCAATCGTGGCAAAATGCGAAATAATCAATTCCAATAAATTGCACTTCTCATTAAAAAACAAAAAAACTATACAGGCCGTCACCAAAAAAAAATTCATTAAAAATTAATGCGATTTTTAGCCAGTTGAAACTTGCACTTCAGCAGACTAAAATTGAATTGGCTATAAAACTACATACCCAAAAATGTTCTAAATATTCAGATTAAAATGTCCAAATTTTGATGAAAATTTGTTTTATTTTTCAATATTTATATTAAGTTTTAAACAGTGATTTGTATGGTTTTGGTAAAAGCTTAGCCAATTTTTTTACAGAAAATAACAAAGAAAAAGTTTGAGCTCAAAAAATATTATGAATATTAAAAAAAATGATCAGCACGTGGTCATTTGTTTGCGTCACTGTACATATTTAAGTGTACAATAACACGCAGCTAGATTTATTTGTGTAAATGTATTACTGCTTGTTTCGAGCACTTATTTCAAATGGGCATATTCATTGCCGAACTAATGCAAAAAATATATGTATATACAAATGTTAGTATGTGCATTTGTATGGCAACACAACAGCGACTTTATTTGAATTTATGTGTAAAAATAAGCTGACATTAACATTTTCATAAAATTTTTATAAGGGGTTTTGATGCATTTTATAAATTTTATCTGC
>NW_023458560.1:28830719-28836017 GCF_013731165.1 Rhagoletis pomonella
CGGAAAGTTGCCGGCAGTATACTTGCAATCTAAAGCTGCGTTACAGGGTGTCGCACAGTGGCCAAAGTTCTGATAACCCTGTGAAGACGTCTTAATCGACTTCAATCGACTTTAGTAGAATCGATTTTGGGTATTAAATTAAAACAAAAAACTATATATATTTTTAATTTTTTTAGTCCACAGAGGCATCTGGCCTTTGACCCCTTTGCGACATGCCTTAACCGTCTTAAATCGCGACCAAAATTTATATGTGATATCTGTGACCGCCGTATTACCAATTGAGGAAGGGGGATACTGAAATAAACGTTCATTTGAATTTTTTAAGGACCACTCTAATGTACATAAGTATGTAGAAGTGTAGGCATACGCTTGCCTGTCCATATATTTATGTGTAAGTGTACGGCTCTAGTTCCGGTACACGCGTATACCTTCTTTACCTTCCAAAGGAGTAGGAGATCCGCTGCAACAAATATATCTGCCACTTTCTGCTATATAATATTCATTTTGTTGCTATAATTGCACAGCGTAGCGCAAATATTTTCGTGGTTCTCAATGTCGAGTTTGGGTTTGCATTTCTGCAGTTTGCAAACGCGACCGTCAACTACGCCTGCAGCCTAGCTCGGAGCGGGCGTAGTGAGGTCGTGTCGCTGTGCTTTTTTGGCTTGTCCTGGCCACAGCGTCATCTCAGTCGACTGCTGGCAACAAGTAGTGTGTTATACTACATATATGCCACTCCTGCATACACATGTACATACTTGCCTCGTTAGCGGGCTGCTTGCTGCCTGTAGCATAATTTAGTGCTCCTACAGTTGTTGTTGTTGGCGTTGTGTTTTTTTTGTTCCTTTTTTTTTAATTATAGTCTGCAATTTATTATGCACTTCTTACTTATTCATTCGTAACAACACTCAGTCAATTTTAATTTCATATTTATTATTTTATTTCCTGTGCACTTTTTAATTGTTGTTTAACTGTGGTATGTATTTCCTTATTACGCTTTTACGCATTTTTAATGTCTGCTGGAAATATAATTTATTGCTTCCAACTGCGATATTTTACTTGTTTATAAATTTGCTAGCCTTTGAGCAAAAGCTCCGCGACTGCGAAAAATTCAGAAAAATGGAGATAAATTATGTAACAGAAAAAAAACAAATTTTATTTAAAGAAAATTAAAAAAATGGGATTTGACTTTTAAACAAGTGGCAACCTTCTTTTAAATAGTTTTAAAATAAAGCTTTCTTAAACCTCTTTCCTTTGGAACCCACATTGTTATACCTTATTTAACTTATGTATTAACTAAATTGAATTTCAAATTTTAAATAGATTGCAATTTTCTTAAATTATTTTCGTACTAAAGCTTTTTTTAAACTCACTCCTCTGGCATACATATGTCAAAAATATATTCAAATATAGTTACAGCTTTCTTAAATCGTCTCTCGCTTGATAACCATAATAACATTTTTTATCTAACTTGTTATTTAAAATTATTTTAAATTTTTTAACAGGTTGAAACCTGATTAAAAATGATTTTTGAAATAAAGCTCTCGTAAACCTCTATCGCTTAATACCCATATCAAAACATTTCATTAAGGGGATAATTTAACCCTTTTAATTGAAATTAAAATTGTTACTCTTAGGAACAAAAGTCTCGTAACGGTTATTAGAGATAATTGTACCTTACGGTTTAGCTGAAAAATGGTAAAAAGAAATTTATGTGACCTTTGACCTTGAATAATTTTTTTACAGTTTTGGGATTGATAAAGACTTTTTGCATCTCATTTATAATGACGTGCGTAGCATTCGTTCCAATTTTCTTTTCTTACTTACCATCAAACATATAACAAAATAACACTTGGAAGTATCGGTAGCGTCACTTGCAGTGGCTGGGTAACTGCTCTTTCTCTGCTGGACTTGGTGGGCCGCTCTTTGATAATGCCGGTGAGCGTCGATTTGGTGTCGCTGGTGAGCGCCGCTCTGTTAACCCGGGGAGAGTAGTGAGTAGAGTAGAGTAGAGAGTTTGATCGCGTCGGTATTCACGGCGGTGTGTAGCGCTCTTATTGGCGCAGTTTACGTTGATCTGCTGACAGCAGGCGAGCGGGTATCGCCCGTACGCTGCTTCACGGTGGGCTCTGGTGAGCAGTGATCGAAGCCGACTGTGGTGCTCACTACTTCTGAATGGTAATGTCTCGTCCTGTTTTGTAACGAATTACGAGCAATACCTCTATTCAGTTGTAGTGGTTCAGCCGCGACCACAGCTCCGCGCTGACTGAAGTTCTGAACACATTGAAAACGACGAGCTACGGGCAACAGCTTCCAATTTGTTATCTTCATTATCTAAACGCTTGTCGATGGCGAAATGATTTCTTTGAACGTAGCAGCAACATCATGAATTTGTATGAGTTTGACATAAAAGAAGAGGAAATACCTTATCTTATCCTTACAACCACGAACCACGTCGCGTAGCCCGGTCGTCGCCAAAATAATTATCTACATAAGAGTGCGTGTTAAAATAATTTGACAGCTGTGGTCCGTAGCTCGTCGTTTTCATTGTATTCGGGCTATGATTGTTGAGCGGCTGTGTTGTATCTTTAAAAGGCTGTGAGCTTGATATTGCGTGGTCGCCCAGCTACATGTTGCTGTGTGATGTTGCGTTGTCATGGCAACGAAGAAATAGTCGCGTGTGGCTATGACTTTTGTTTCTGTGGCAGGTTGCGTTGTTTGCTGCTCTGACTTGTGTGGTGGCATTTTGCCGGTTTCTGGTGCTATGCTGGCTAGCATCTGTGTGGGCCAAATTCTTCAGGTATATTTGGTCCTCACAGTATATATTTCAAAAGTAAAAGTGACACTAATTTAAAAGAAATATACTCTCTTTAAGGCACTAAATAAGTACGAGGCACTTAAGGATATCTTCTATGAGCTCTGGAAGCGCACATACGAGCTCTGCCCTCGTTAAAACCATCCTTGGCAATCCCAATGATACGATGGGGATCGTTACCCCCACTGTTGTCTATTCAGCCACCACGAAGAAATAACTTATAACGAACTAAGGCAGTACATAATAGGCTTAAGCATAAAAATATCCACCAAGAAATTTAGCTATCTTCAGATGGAAAAACTAGAAACGAGATCGATCTTGTTGTGATAGACAAAAGACACGCTTCTAGTAGTTTAGACGTACTTACATGCCGAGGCCAAAACATAACCGCCGCCGAAGAAGTAGTCGGATTTTAGCGAGCTCTAAAGAGCAACTGCGACGATGGGGAGTGTAAAGAAACTGCAGAGAAAAATATTCCACCTACAAGGCCACGTTGCGATTGTAGTGGAGAAGAGTAATCCGAGCCCCCAGTCAACGACGATGGAGTCTATGCCCCACCGCCTGACTATGGCTACGAATAGCATTTACTCCTGCCTGCCAGCTGTGCTATTGGACGCTATTAGTGTGGATTTAGAGACCAATTACTCACAATGAAAGACCCAAGGGAATAGGATCGACCATTTACTTGCAGATTTCAAAGCCAGCTCCTAATGCAGTTGTCTTTATTCCGCTC
This sequence comes from Rhagoletis pomonella, assembly GCF_013731165.1. NCBI lineage: Eukaryota > Metazoa > Arthropoda > Insecta > Diptera > Tephritidae > Rhagoletis > Rhagoletis pomonella. The sequence goes on from NW_023458560.1 coordinate 28,834,265, forward strand.
CGTCTGATTTTGGTATCCTTTCGAAATTAGTACACTGTGTAAAATCATGAGTGTATCAGAACGGTACGAAATTGGTGATATGAATCATATACATATGATTCATTGGACAGGCGACCTGTTACTGTTTGTTGGAGAGTTCGTTGCGATTAAAACGAAAAGTCCACTTGCTTTAGGTTATTGTTCTTGCTGACACCACGCTCTGTTATTCACTGCATCCAACTAGCCGTGGTCAATTAGCATTTAAACGCTTTATATATTCGACATACGTACATAGTACATACGTACATGTATCCTTTCATAAGTACACTTATGTCCCTACTTAAATAAAGTATCTACAGTTATGCACACATCCGTTCACTTCTTTCGGATGGTAGTAAATCAAATCGTTAACTAGACGCGTCGGAAGTTACACGAAACAGGATGTGCGGAATGGCAGCAAAATGCCGCGGCAATCAAGCAAACACATTCTAGCACAATGTAAAAGAAATTAGAATTGCATCGCAGAAAATGTATGTATGTACGTATATATGTAAAACTATTTACAGACACAAAGAAATAATTAAAAAATATATATATCGCAGTGATGCCTTCGGAGCTAGAGAAGGTGCTTGGAGAGTAGTTATCTGGCCGAAAGGCAGAAATGCGTCACCGCGGCAAGACTTGTATAGGGCACGGTTGCAATTTCCATTTTAATTTTCGGACCAAAAAATTGCCCAAATGGTAAAAGATTGGCCGATTTTTATTACATCGGGTAATCACTGTCAAGATTTTTTTTTTATATTGCTTCCAAAGTGCGTTATAATTGTATATTATTTACTAACATTATATTATTTAAAGTTTTAAATTATAATTTGTTTCTTAATTTCGTTTTTATTAATGCTAAATCAAAAAATTTGTGCTCAGCTGCTGCGGAACTGTGAGGCAGACTAAAAATATTATAAACTAAATCACACAATTCTCCAAAGGGCGCTTCACCCAGTCCATTTTTAATCAAACTTACTTGATCCCCAAAACGTCCTATATTGGTACAGTTTTTATACCCGAACGAACTTGTGCATAAGGGTATTATAACTTTGTTCACATAACGGTTGTTTGTAACTGCCAAAACAAATCGACATAGATATAGACGAATGTATACATAAATGCTCAGAATGAATAGAGAACTCGATTAAGCCATATCTCTCGAGCAAAAAATGAGATATCTCAACGAAATTTGGTATATAAGCTGCCCTTTATCCAAGGGGTAGCTTACTATTGAAAATGGACGAAATCTTACTGTAACCACGCCCCCTGCTCATATAACGGTATTTTAGAAAATTGCAAAAACTATGATATTTCAGTAAATATTGGGTCCAAGTTGTTGAAAATTAGTATGCGAAGTAGAATTTTGGTGCAAAATAATATTATTGAGGCATTCCAAGCTATTTCAATGAAAATTATGATTTTTTTTTTTAGATTTTGATATAAACTGAGTATAACGAAGAAATACCTCCAAGATATGGCAAAACGTGAGGAATGTAAAAAAGAAACTAAAATTTTCAAAAGTTATACAACAACAAAAATATTAGGTGTCTCACCGTAAGCCATTGTTTATCACATCATAACTCGATAAATATTGGTTGTATCAAAAAAATCAATTAGTACTTTTTTATTGACAAAGAGTCAGAGCTTTATAAAAGATTTTTAATTTTTTGTTTAAGTCCACTTTTCCAAAAGGTTTGTTAATGAACAATTTAGAAAGTTGCTAAAAAAA
>NW_023458560.1:28836117-28855083 GCF_013731165.1 Rhagoletis pomonella
TATGTATTTATATAAGTAGTATTTGCAAAAAAAAAGTACATATGTATATGCTGCCCTTAAAATACGCGCTGCAATTTCGCCAAGCAATTTAAGCGTCAAGTTTGAGCGTTGAATTAACTGCAGCAACTGGAAGGCAACCACATCCGCTTTTACAATTGCTTTCAATGAGTTGAACGAAAGTGCTTTTTGAATAGCCAATTATCCATGTAATAGAGTCTACGCACGTATAACGCATGGGCCAATCCAAGCTTGGACGGTTGAAACTAAGTAAACCGAATCATAAATACTACTTTCTGAAAATTTTTAGTAACAAAAGGAGGGTACTAAATAAAGCTAAAACGGTGTATAACTGCAATTCTATCGAAACTTGTATTAGCGTATATACTTAAATATGCATGTATGTAAATATAATATCAATCACTTCAAATATTTATTTTTCTTACCCATTTCTCCTAAAATGTCCCAATGACATTCATATGGATACATAAATGCGCATATGGTTTTATGTATTTATTTATCTATGAGCATACACATACAAATGTACATATTTACATTTTTGAAGTAAATACAAATTTTTACGCTGGTTGATTGGCAATTACGTCTGGAACTTTACTTAAGTGCAACACTGTTTTTTCATTACCTCTTTGCAGAGCACTTAACTATGCTGCACTTAATGTTACTGGATAAAAATGCCTTTTCTAGAAAATTTGTCTGCTGCAAACGATGTTTGCTTAAAGCTTTTAAAAGCGTATAACTTCCTCAGAGATAAATTTAAATATAATCGTTTTGTAAAGATCTATGCTTAACAAAAAAAAAAGGTAAGCTATTAGCTAAACGTAAATACCCAAGCTCAACCTCGGTGAGTTAGTGACTCAAAACAACTTTTAATAAATAAATAAAATAATTCCAACACAACCGCGTCCGAGGTTTTCAGTAGCATCCTGAAAATCAATTCTAATCAGTTTTGACTAATAAGCGAAAAAAAAATTATTTCCGAAACCTTCAAAACCTTTTTTTAAAAAATGACTATCTCCTGGCCGGTAGTCTACAAATGTCCTGAGTCAGCGTGCGACAGTCAATCTTAGCCACCCAAAAATTAAATATACTCACGAAACTCGGAGTAAAATATAGTAAAACCGCGTTTTTTTAATTTTTCTCTTTGACATCAGGGCTTTTTAAAAGGACTTTGAAACTTTAAGAATATGACGAATTTAATTTTTTTTTTAATATCCAATGCAATGTAGAATAAAAATATGGCTGTCAAAGAAAAGATAAAACTCTGTAAAATTAAAAAAAATAAATAAATAAATGTTTTGATGCACAAGGACGAGGTCCTTTTAACTTTAAGAATTTAGGATAAAAAGAATTTAAAAGGACATCTCAATACCTATTCGTTCTTATGCACTAAAAATTTAATGTTACACACAGTTTTTTTTCATTTTTTCGAACTTTTCATATACCTACTTGAAGATTCAAAGTCTTTCAAAAAAAGGTACTGATAAAAAAGATACAGATTTACTATATTTGGCTAATAGTTTTGTATGTTTTGAAAGTTTTTTTTTGTGAAAATCTAATGAACAATGCAGATCTGATGACCTGGACAAAAAATTTCTTCGCATATTAAATATATAGATTATGAAAAATATATTTAATTGGCAGCAATCTTCGTTAAAATATCTCTGTTTGAAAGCTATTTCAGTCCTCTTTCATTTGGTACCAAACTTGTTTGATTTGGATAAGCGATTTGTTTATTATTACGAAAGGACTTTTATTTCGGACTTAAAAAATATTTTGCTGGACCTAAAAAATAAAAGTCCGGATTTTTAAGTTATTATTGGAATTTTTACCAAAAAGTTCGAGGAATAAAAATAATCCAGGATTCTTGTCCAGGAGTTCCTGGGATCAAAGGAACATTGATAACATTATTCTAGGACAATATTTTGCCCCGGACTTTTATAACATCGAAAAAAAATATCTTTTATTTCCGGTCCCTGCGTTGAATACTCATAGGATGGTAACACAAAATGATTGCACGATTTGTCATTTTTGAATTTAACTCTTTCTATAAATATGCCTTATACGGAATTAACATAATTCCACTTTTACTGGCGATTAGTTAAATCAAAAGTCGAGCGAAAGTTGGCAGCAGACCAACTTCATTGGAATCGATTAGATGCAAGGCCTGATTTATTAAATATGTTTGCAAACAACGAAAGCAAGAAATGCCCGTAAAATACTAGTCTTTCAAAATTAGTTGAGCTTCACAAATTAATTTTAAACTTGAAAACTTGCCCAACAAACGGTTCAATTATTGACTAACCATTTAAATTTGCTTAACCATTTAGAAAATTTCAATCAAAACACACGCGCCATTCAAGTTACTCAGCCTATGTAATCCTTTTTCTGTCGACACTTACAGGCCATACGCAAGTCTAAGTGGTTAGCATAACTGAGTTAACAAAATTGAAGGCCATTGAAGAGCAGTGCAGCGCAGCTTAGTGGCGATTCTTTTATCCACATTGCATGTCTTTAAAAACAAAGTAGCAGAGGACGAGTGCTTAACTGCCTTGAGTACCATTTCGAGCACACAAATAGTCGAAACAAATTACCAAAAGGATTACAGGGCATACATAAATGAATATAAATTTCATTGAAGTGGTTTCAAAAGCAGCAGAGGCTGTGTGTGTATGGCAATTTTATAAATAGTTTAACCCCAAGTTTTGTCTTAAACTCTTCAGCCGTGCACTTTTCGGTCACTTGTAAGCAATGGCTATATACTATACTGCTGGCCTCGGGAAAGGCGCAAATAAATATAAGGAAGCAGTGACATTACAGCGAGTGGCATGTAAATCCTTTTAAATTAAATTGCGACAAAGGTTATTTCGTGGCATAATAATTGGGTGTGTGTGTGTGTGTGTGTGTGTTCTACTGCTTTACTTTTCACTTTGAATTTGGATTTGAATTTCATTTAAACGGTTAAGCTAGTCGTTGCCTATAACGGCCCGTTAGTCGACTCGGTTGGCTTCTCGATTTGGTTGTTGCAAGGGAGTTGCCTGAGCATACAGAGAAATAAAAAAATAGCTTGTCGTTGTAGCGTTTCAAAATTTCATTTCTCTGACTGAGTGGCGCTTAAAATTAGCATTAAAATGTTCGGTGGTCTAAAGCGATGGACAGACAGCATGTCTGCGAAAATGTAGAGTGTTTGCTATTTACAATGTTTGTTTGCTTATGTCAGCCACTTACGTCAGAGATTGAAATCTTGAGTTTTGTTATGTTTTAACTGATTTTACCATCGCAGAATTTTCCGATATACCACCCGTTCATTTAGATTGGTTCGTATTTGCGAATTAGTGCAAATTTAGCAAAATTTCGGTTTCCGAAATTCGGAAACTATATTTTCCATCACCATGGGAACATTTTTTTATGCAAACGATTGTACTTATCATAGTATTGAAAGCATAAAAATTTGCTTTAAGGTAGCTGGTGAATTCACTAGGCCGATGTATTCCAGGGACTCATGAACGTTGATGAACAGCATCACTGGGATTCTGGAAGGTCTGTTGAATTCAATAGTTTCTCTCTGGTGCGTCGCGTATTGATCATTATCTGCTTCAAGTGAGCAACCTACTGAATCGGTAATCCAGTGGGTGTACATTTATTACTGGCATCCCTATCTGTTTTCTTTACATCCCTTTTAGGGCTAAACTAAATATACCTTTAAAGTATAAAGAGTTATACATATATAGAAAGGTATTTTGATGCTGATGTTCATATATTAATCCAAGTTATAGCCTATATGTGTGCCTAAATGCATTCCGTTCTGCCATTTTAACTTGAAAAAGCAACAAACATAGTTACACACTCACTAACTTTCACATTTATAATATTAGTGAAATTAGAAAGAAAACACTAGTTCTCTACGGACTAGTTGTCAACAGAGTGAGCTAGTTTTTGTGTTATTCTGTTGTTTTAACCTTTTTAATTAAGAGTGAATTTGTTACAGCCCGTCCACTCTGGATTGCAAAAAAGAAAATACTAAACATTTTTTGAAATAGTTAACCTTTTGGCGTTTCGTTTTTTTTTCGAAAGTTGAGAGGACCATGATAATTATCTCAATAACGATGGTCTTTCCAACAGACCCTTCCATTTTTTTACATATTTTAAATTTCAAATGTTTAATGCGAAATTTTTTAATTGTTATCGACCCTAACTAAGTTTTTTTAGTAACCATTATTCTTCAATTCGCCCCGTTAGTCCTATATGGCACAGTTTTGTGGAAACAAATTTCATTACTTCAACTTATTTAGCTTTTAACGCAACAAATATTTGAGCATTTAACTCGCATAATTACCTATTAGTCTACCTTCGCCTCTTGGCTAATTTTTGCTATTTAATATGCGCTTTGTGTTTACGGCAATTCCCTGAAGTGTAAGTGAAAATGTGCGGATAAATTTGTTTTAGTATATTTTATTACCTGCGGTCAAAAGGATATTCAATTAACTCTAGCGTGTAGTGTGGTAAGAACAAAGTAAATAACAGGTGGCGAGAGTATTTGTGAAGTTACAACAATAATTTGAGATCAAGTGGATTAAAATGAGAACAAAGAGGAGTAAATGTATTAAATACATACATATATACGTAAGCATGTATTATGTACGTAAAAGTTGTAAATTATGTTGCGTGGTGTAAAAATTTGTGGGTTTTGGTTCTATGTCTAATTGAATTAGCTGAGGAATAAGTAATGTATACATTTTTTAGTAAAAGATATTTTTTATTGGTAAAATTCATCATTTTTCTAACGAAGTGCCTTTGGTGCCTTGAGTGACCCGCTGGATAGGTGTTGCCTCGCTTAGCGACAAACTCTTTCCTGCCAGCGGGATCCGACAGTATTATACCCGCCCATCTGCAAGAAATTTTGGATATATCTTGCCGTTGTCAGAGTGCAATATTCGCTAATTGAGTCGAATAGGGGTACATCCACAAGGCTTGTAGAGTATTTACTGGGAAGTTTATATGGAAAGCTACAAAAAGTTCCCAGATCTCACCCAGGAATTCTTGATCAATCAGTCCCTCCTCGTTTTTAGTTAAAACTCTGGAACAGTTGGTCGATTTGCACATTAGGAACAGGATTCCTCGTGACCGCTTGTCGGGAGATCAAATACATATAACAAGGGTAGGTCGGTCGAGGCCGCCTTCATATATAAACACTTCACTTTGGGTGCCTTTATTGTTAATGAAATGGTCTTCAACAATGTACCACCGGCGAAATAGTTAGATTCCTGAGTAACTTGGGCTCGAAGCTGACTTTGTAAGATGTATACACTGTATAATAAGTCGAAGATTTAACGCGGCAGAGTAAGGTGGTGCCACCAACTAGCAGCACGCCCCGGAGTGGAGTTATCTCACTTTTTTGTTTGGATTGTGGTCTTAAAAAATCCGCCGTAGGAGTTAGCGGGTAGACAGGCAAATTTGTGTATACCCTCTGCGACTAAACTCAAGGGTACTTAAACCTGATGCCGAGATGTAAACTGCGGACTTCCTGAAAATCCTAGTAAAAGGGAAGTCGAATTATTCACTAGGAGGTGTAAGGTGCACCTAGATACTCTTGCCTCGGTCGAAGGCCACTACCTGGCACTTTCTGACAGGGTCAATTACTGGAAGCTGTCATTGAGAGAGCAAGGAAAGATTCAATGGCTCGATTTCATCCCTCTTAATCCATGCACACCCCATCAAGGAATGAGTAGATGGGAGCAGTGGTTGGAGGGGAGGCAGCGGTGAACTTTTACATGGATGGCTTCCAGATCACTTTAGTGTTTTTCATGCTAAGGTTGTCTGCTGTTGGCGCGACGGCGTTAATAGAGGTTAACATCTATTCAGACATCCAGGCGGCAAAGAGAGCCCTAGGCTCATTTATGGTACGTAGGAAAACATCTTGATTTGACTTTGGGTCGCAACAGAATATTACCTTGTCAGACTTTTATGGTGGTTGATAGCGCAGGAAACTTTGTGGCTGATGCATTGTCCAGAGGCGACACCCACGAGCCATTGATGCCATGAAAAGAGAGCGTGGAAGTTTCCTTTACTACTTGCGGAGATGGGCCTTGGGTCAAATCAGCGAATGCTGGTGTATTGACAGCCCAGTGTCCTATCGGGGTTCATGCAGTGCGATTAAATATCACAAGAAATCGATTTGCGGCTCCGACATGGAGGATGACGAGGTGGAATCCGCTTAGACTGCCCAGCTTTTGCTAGATTGCGGCTAAGGCATCTGTCTTCGTATTTGCCGACAAGTCCGGAGGAGGTCTCCGAGGCTTACAATCTTCCGCCTGCAAAGTTAACTTAACAGTTATCGTTCCCAGTCGTAATAAGAAGGACCAAAGCTCACGGTCCAAGTGAGGCTATCAACTTAATCTAACTCCCCAAAAGGAGTGTTACAAGCAAAAAAAAAAGTAGAATTTGGTAAGTCATCCAGAAAGGCAGTGGAAATTAGTTAGTTTTCAGCTTATCTTTGCGGACTATGTTTTTCTATATTACACAAGGATTTGTTAATTTCTGCTGTCAGAGCAGGAAAGGGCAAACATTTATTAACATTTTAACTCATTTATTTGCATTTCAGTGCAGAAAAAAAAACGAATTATTACAAAACTCATCAATCCGGCTAATTGCCAAAGTTGTTTGGCCATTCGAAGTTGTTTGGCCTTTCAAACCAAAACCACTTCCGTTATAAATAATGAATTTTGAAACTAAAAAATTTAAAATGAAAACAAATACAAAGGGGAATTTGAATATTGCATTAGCAGTCGTCCAGCAGAGCTATAGATTTCGACTGGTGCTTATGCAAAATCATTCCAAGTTAGCCTGTCTACACGACGGCTTTCTTGCCCATGCAACTCGCCCTTCCAGTCTTCTTGGCGCTCACTGCACCAACTGACGCTGATTTACCCTGACAAGCAGCGGAATCCTTTTGATTTTCTTGCACCATCTCTTCTGTGTTTTGTTTAAGTTTATCATTTAGCAGCTGCCTGCCACCAATGCTGCAGTCGCTTCGGCGGCCATTTTGTACAGCTGGCAATTTTTGGATTGCATCTGAGCCGCTCCCTGCCTTTGCCGCCTGATTGTGCTTTCGCAGTCAAATTAGTCTTGGTATTGTTAGCAATACTTCGTTTTTTTTTTGTTAATGTTAAAGTTTTTATTCATTCTTTCTATCTTGGCGATTTTCATGCAATTTAAGTTTGGTTAGCATTGCAAATCTGTGTAGCGCGAATGCAATGGAGGTCGGAATGAAGGAATAGATAGTATGCGCTCGTGAGTTGGTATAACTAAATCGATTTTTTTTGGGTATTTTGCATATGTACATACATTTTAGTGTTTGAGTGCTGATGCGTTTTGCTCTAGCATTCAGGCTACGAATGCCCGCCGCTCACTAAATGATCGATAGCTAGACTGGCGTGAAGCGCAACCGAAATTAATTAAAACTTCAGCGTGTTGTGTTTTTTCCCCGGTTTTCTTTTAATTATTTTGCTCGCCGAGTGAACTCATGAGCGGCAAAATGATTTTTCTTCAATTAGGTTTTTTTAGTGTTTTGTTTATTCATACATTTTACATTTTTGTGTTACAAGTTTTTTTGATGAACCATTTTTTTGTGCGTATTTACAGGCACTTTTGCTCGCGGAATATATTTTTCAGCTGAAAACTATATGAAAGAGATATTAGTAGGACGAGTTACTGTAATTGCTTCTTTGCTTTTTCACTGTTTTAGTATTCCCTCTCCGAGCCATGAATGTTTATCATCTCTTTCTTTTACCACACATTCTGCAGCAAACATTGATATTCATTGGAGGTTTCTAAGAATTCTAAAAATCTGCATCTGATCATATACTAATTCTCTATGCATATTTATATTTTCTAGGTGTTATCTTTAAAATATCTTTACTTCAAAAGGAAAGAGTGACCTTCTGGTTCGTCAGCTAGCAAAAAAATTACATTTTCTAAGTATACAGTCAGTCAATAAAGTTTAGGTACAGCGAATTTTTCACAATACGGACAACTACTTTTTAAATATTTTATATTTCGCAAATTTTTTTATAAAAATATGGTTAATTCTGCAACAAAAACCCCAAAAATCAAAGTTCCAAACCTTGTGCAAAATTAAAGAAAATTCTGCGAAATTTCATTAAAATATTGCACTTTTTATTTACGCTTTCTAGAAGAAAGTTGAGTATGCGGTTTTTTAGCCCATTCAATTTTAGTATAATAAAGTGCAAGTACGAGTATGCTAGGACTTACCATACATTATTTTATAATATTATGGAGAAAATGAGCGACACCTCCAACAAAAAAAATTCTAAAAATCAATGGTAAGTCCTAGCCACCTCAAACTTGCACTTTGTTATACTAAAATTGAATGGGCTAAAAAACTGCATACTCAACTTTTTTCTAGAGAGCGTAAATAAAAGGTGCAATATTTGAATGAAATTTTGCCGAATTTTCTTTAATTTTGCACAAGGTTTGGTACTCTGATTTTTGGGTTTTTTGTTGTAGAATTAACCATATTTTTATAAAAAATTATCGAAAAGTAAAATATTTAAAAAATAGTTCATTTATTTTTCTAAGTATATATATTTAGTTTCGCCTTTGATTTTACTATGAATATTATGTTTTGAATTTAAAGAGATTTACAAATTAAGCGTACAAAGTATCTAAAAGCATGTAATGTAGGTTATTAAAAACATTAATTAATTAAAAAATCAGCTGTATTTTTATAAAAAAATAATTAAAATAAAAATAAAACAAGTAATTTTAAGCAAAAAACAAAACCGACTTCAATTCTCATATAAAAATTTAGGAGTACCGTTAATTTTTTTCATGATCCAATGATCGGATCTAAATCAGATTAGTATGGAACCACCTCTGAGACACAACCATTCCGATGCAAAAAAAATTATCGAAATTGGTTGACGTGGTCCAAAGTTATGCGGCAACATACATAAAAAGAATATATATTCCGACGAACTCATAACCTCCTCCTTTCTGGGAAGTCGGTTAATAAATAGTCAAAACTTTTCAATCGGGCATGTGCTGCAAATCGTACCATTTGAAATCAGTTCGATTTGCAAACTATTTTTGAATATAGATATGTAAGGAAAGAATAAATATTTCAAATGGAAACGGCGAGAAACACATCATAATCTATAAAAACGTCTTCTAAATTGTCAGCGCGACTCGTTTTCCTACTATAGATCTCCCTAAAGTTTTTAAGGTCCTTGTTCAAACTAAATCCGCTTATTATTCATTCAGCAACCTTAAAATAATAAACAGTTTAAGTTCGAAATGAAGCAGAATCAAACTTAACCTGAACTATATGTTTTTGTATTTAATTAAAATCAAAGTACAATTTTTAAAACCAATTTATTTTAAAATGCGCAAAGTGCTTTTGGTTTTGAACTCAGATTTTTAATAAGGAAGAAACATACTTTTTTTCAGTACTGTCAAATTTAAAAGCGCTTTGCGCATTTAAAAAATAATAATTTTGAAAACTACACTTGCAAAAAACAGAGGTTATTTTAGTTTTTTTAAAACATAGTTTTTTTTGAAACATCTAATTAAGAAAAAGAGTACACCAAAAAAATAAATAAACTTAATTTTAAGTAATAGAAAAAACAAAATAACGAAATATAATACCGCTTTCTTACAGTAATAATTTGAATTTCTCCGTTTTGAAAAAAAAAATATTGTTCAACTTTGTCAAGTTTGGACACGCATATCTCCCAGACGAAATACGATAGAAAGCTGAAAACTTAACCCCAAATATAGAATTTAAGCAGGAATAAATCTGCGTTTTTATTTAAAAAAAAAAAAACATTTTTTTTAATTTGAGATTTGAGCACGCTTGGCCCCAGTGCGCGATATTAAGACTGGTTTTCACTGTGTCATATTTTGACGCCAAAATTTGGCGACATATTTTGACACAACTTTATCTCCTTTATCCATACCTTCACCGATGATATTATGACAGATAGCCGATTTAGTAGCGCATGTACATGACTAAAGACCTATCCTGATCCAAATCAATCGCTTTTTAATACCATTTGACAATGTGTTTTCACTTATTTGACGAAAAATGCCACTGAATTTGACATAGTGAAAACCAGCGTTTAGACTTTCTTAAAAACAAGTAAAAGCATCGCAAGTCGTAAGTGATTTTCACTGCTGTGTGTGATCGGTATGTAAACCGGTACACAATTTAATGGTTTTTGCCGCTTACATAAAGGAGCTAGTATATGACAAAAAATTATATCTGAACAATAAGTGGTATGGGAGATATAGCTTATAAGGCACCGAGGCATAAGTAGAGAATACCCACCGTTTCGGTAGATAAAAACGAGGAGGGGGATTTAATAGAGTTTTAAATGTTGAGCACGCATATACCACTTTTGTATTGCGGAAATAAAAATTGTGGAAGATATTTAGGGTTAAAGATGAAATTTTGGATTTCGGAAACTGTCAATATCTTCGAAACCAATTAATCGTTTCAAAAATTAAGCACCACATTCAAAAGGTATTGTAAACGTCTTTCATTTGTTATACATATTTTGTGAATTTGTGTATGATATTTGTGGAAAAAAGAGACTTAATAAAAATTAACGCAAACAAATTTGGTTTTATGGATTTGTTTCCATATATATTTTCTGAAATGCATATTTAATTTTCTTTTGATTGATGTATTATATGACTACTTTATCTTTGCATTTTACTATATATTGTGCTTTTTACTTTGTCTCGACTGACCAATCTGGCGATTTTTTTACAGCATTACTTTACAATTGATTTTAACTAATGTTCTGTGCAAAAAGTGTTCAACCCCTCTTCTTCGGCTACATAGAAAGGAGAATTCTACCTAGTGAGGGTTATGTATAATCCCTAAGCGCGGCCTAAGGCCGCCTACGCAGAAAGCTGTTCCCTGCAAAATGTGTTTAGCCCCTCTTCTTCGGCAACATAGAAAGGAGACTTCTACTCCCTAAATTCTCTGCAAAAGGTTTGCAGCAATTTATGGCTTATGTCTTATTGTCTGAATTATTTTATACACCGTATGCACAGAAAGAGTGTGAATAGTGAGCATTGAAAAGTTTATGAAAACAAATTTTATATACAATTTATATAGACATATAGTACATATCAAACGAAAGGTAAATAAATTTTCCTTACACCAAAAGTACGATATCAGTATCCTAATAAGGCTACTTTTGAAGCAAAAGGAGTTTAAGAGGAATTTTTTCATATATTTTTATAAAAGCCACTTTTTGTCAGAAATTAGAAACGCAAGTTAAAAGGACGCCAAAAGAAAGTTGTATTAACTTTCCTTAAAACTGTATATTGACTTTTACAACCGCTTAATTAGTTTTCGAGATATTACGGTTTTTAAAAAAGAAAATTTCGATCTTTGACCTTCAATATCTCGCTTAGTCTTAATTCTCGCAAGTAAATTTAAGTACGGTTATAATCAGCACAGAAAGCTCTATCGCCTCCTATTTTTATTTTTCTTCTAGAGAAACGGTGGGTATTCTTTACTTGTATATCAATTGACATTACTTAACGTCACCTTATTTTATTTTGGAATAAAAAAATAAATAAATATTTAGAAATCGCTCTAGGCGCTCAAAACTTTCCATGTATATTATATGGGAAAAAACAACTATTCCTAGAAGTGGTATAGAATTCTTGAAAATCACGATTTTTTGATCCGCAAACTTTGTTAATCTTCAAGCGACTTTCAGTAATATTACCCAATTGTTTATTTAGTTATTTTTTAATATCAACAATTTTTTATAGGTCCCCTATAGGGTTATTATTATTGGAAGTCTAAATATTTTTTAATTTGAAAAGAAAAAATAGCAGTATGTTTTTCGGTGTAGAGCTATGGGGCTAGAGCATTAAAATTCCGAGTAGACTTCATACAGAATTTCCGCAAAAAACTCCAAACCGATTGCTACGTAGGATTCTGGCTACCAACAGTACGAATTACGAGAGACGCCCACGAATTTCGAAATTACGATACGAAACAGCGGGTCACAGCATAGGGATGCTTATGTGGTTTTTTTTTATCTATATAGAAGCACTTCTTAATGGCTTATTGCATGAAATCGAAATTAAGCTATGTCAACGAATTTATTAGTTAAAAACTAGTTAATAACTTGACTGCAAGGACCTTATACTAATAACACTCAAAAATATAATAAAATCGGTTATGCTACTAACTTCTTCCAAACTTACCTTCGTATTCCTGCGATATCTGCTGTTATATGTACATTAGGGAGGTCCAAAGTAATTAAAGTTGGAATTTTAATGTTCTCACTCCCTAGGATTGTTCTATATCAAAAACGGTTCCACTATTTTTTTATTTTGAAATCAAAAAAATATATGGGGAAAAAAGAACTTTTCTAGAAGTGGTATAGAATTCTTGAAAATCAATATTTTTCGATCACAAAACTGTGGTTCTCTTCAGGAGACTTCCAATAACATACCCAGTTGTTTATTTAACAATTTTTTTATACTAAAATTTTTTATCTCACCATTGTAATTTCTGGAATTTTCTGGGGGTTTAGTAATAATCTTCTGAATAGAAAAAGAGTTTTTCGATCGAAAATTATTGATTTTTTATTCGTTTTTTCCCCATATAAAATACATGGAGAACTTTGAGCGCTGTGAGCGACCTCTAAATATTTTTTGATTTCATAACAAAAAATAGGGTTATATTTTTCGCTATAGAACAATCCTAGGGGGTGCGAGCATAAAAATTCCAAATTTACTTTTTCGCATGCATTTTTGGACCACCCTAATGTACATACTACCGTTTTCATTTGCCCGTATGCTTACGTAGATCCTTTAACTCAACAAGCATAAACGTAAGCATGTTTATGTATGTATATATGTGGGATAAAATGCGACCCTGCGCGGCAGCCCACATTTGACGATAACCGAACGAACTGAACGAGCACTTTTTAAATAAAACGGATGATACGACGACAGACAACGCGCGAGGGAGTTGGAAAAGAAAACTGTGCGAACGACGACGTTAAACGGCATCAATATGTACAATTTTTGATTAACCTAATTTATAGTTTTTAATAATTTAAAAATAAACTTTGTAAGAAACTTTAATGTCAAAATAAACATTCAAGGGATATAAATAAATCCCACATAATTGGGGGCTCATCCGTGTTTGTGCCTACGAGCTGAAGTGCCAAAGCGAATTGTGTAAAATACAAATCCGGAACTGAATGCAACGTTATTTGCATAAGTAAAACAAAATGTAAATTTTGTGGAAATAGTTCGCGAGTTTTTCTTTCCTATTCAATGTTTGAATCGATGTATGGACTTACAACATTTTGAACATAACCTCAATGTGAAAAGGGGTGCTCCGCTGGACAGCACAAGTGAACCGAAGTGTGGCGAAGTGAGTTCGCAAAATTCAAACAAGTTCGGCGAGAGTGAGCGAATAATCTAATAAGAATCCGATTATGAAATTGAGGAGTATGCAGTTAGACATTAAGCCCAAAATACAATAGCGCAGTGGCAGTGACAGTGACAGTTTTTAAAATCAGCTGTTACTGCTAATATTGGCAGTGACTGCCGCAGCAAACAAAATACGGCGTTGTCAGTGGCTGCTGTATTTGACATTCCATTATTTGACATTTTATATTATTCTGTGTGCTGGCGGGAACTTCACAAAAAATAAATATTAAATTTTAACTAAAATTTCTAAAATGGTTTCGTTGCTACAAGAGGAAATATTGCTTTTAGATTTAGGGCAATTGTATTATGTGTACAAAAAGTACAAAGCAAAAAGAATTTGGACAAGTGAAATATATACGCAAGAAGAACGGCAAGCCCATGGATTTTTCGAGCAGGCTTATCAAATTATAAAAACTAATGATGATTCCGAGTTCCGAAAGACTACTCGGATGAGCGTAAAGGTTTTCAATTTGTTGGCATCGCTGTTGGAGAAAAAGTTAACAAGTGCCGCTTGGTGTTAACATTAATGTAGGTTTTGGTAGTTTTAACAATACTACATTTACATTTGTATATCTATTTTACAGGTATTTAGCACAAGGTGCAAAGTGGCAAACTATTGCATGGACTTTTCGGATGGGCCTCTCAACTGTGCGCAAAATAGTTTTTGAAACTTGCGAAGCCATTTGGGATGAGTTATGGGCAATTTATTTGCCTCCACCAAATGAATGCGAATGGGAAAGCATAGCTTCGGAATTTCATACAAAGACTGGGCTACCACATTGCGTAGGATGCATCGATGGCAAACACATCAGGATCCGATGTCCACCACGCTCTGGCTCGCTCTATTACAACTACAAAAAATATCATAACATAGTTTTATTAGCTGCTTGTGATCACAATTACTGTTTCACCGCAGTCGATATAGGTGCATATGGCAGTCAGAGCGATGGTGGAATATTGCGAGCCAGCTCTTTCGGCAGTAAAATTATTAATAACACGATAAACTTGCCAAAAAGTGCAATTTTACCTGGGTCTAATAATCAATGCCCTACTTTTTCGTTGGCGACGCTGCCTTCCCACTCCGCAAAAAATTTGATGCGACCATACCCAGGAAGATATCTGCAAGAAGATAAAAATACTTTCAACCAAATTCTGTCAAAAGCAAGATGCAGAATAGAGAATACGTTCGGGATAATGACTATGCGGTGGCGTGTTTTATGCGATGGTTTATTGTGTTATCCACATAATGCAGAAAAAATTGTGAAGGCTATAGTGGTTCTCCACAATTACGTCAAACAAAACGATGTTGAATATTGTCCAAATACGGTGGTAGACCACTATGAAGGTGATGTTCAAGTAGAAGGTCAATGGCGAAACGAAGTCGCCACACTGCCACAAACAAGACTATTTACTCGTTTCAATGCTCCAAAAGACGCTTTCAAAATGCGTGATGTCCTAAAGGATTATATTAATAAATAAATTCACGCTTGTTTTTGTACTTTGTAAGCATGTTTTTAATTCAATTTTATATTATGTGAATAAATAATGTGGTTGTTCACGCTTGCCTGGTTATCAGCTTATCTGGTTAAAAATTATTTTTGTGTAGTGTATTTTATTGTTGTACACTGAATAGAAAATATAATCACATAACCTGATAACCAGGCAAACGTGAACAGCTTAATATTTATAATAATATTAAAATTATAAATTTTTATTAATAATATTAATAATTTCTCGTGTTTTGTACTTTGTAGGCATTTTTTTTAATTCAATAAAGTACACATGTTTCACAAGTTAAAGTGTATATTATGTGAATAAATAATATTGATTATAATATTAAAATTATAAATTTTTATTTATAATAATTATTTTTCGTGTTTTTGTACTTTGTAAGCATGTTTTTAATTCAATAAAGTAATTTTGTTCGTTAAAAGAGTTTAGTTTGGAAAATGGTTATTTTCTTTTTTACATTCTGTATATAAATAAAAATTGACAAAAAAATATTTAATTTTAATTTTTGAAAACAGAAACGTTGTTTTCAAAGTATCAAGGAACTTCAACTGCTTTATATGTAAAGAGTACTTTAAAATGTTGATTACTCGTTTTAGTCATAAAACAAATTACTCAAATATTTTTGTTTTTGGTTAATCAAAATCTTGATTACTCGAGTAACTGAACTTTTGAGTAATCATAATTTCCAATTAATCGAATAACTGAGTTATTTACTTTATGATTAATTAAAATTTTGAATAATCAATTAATCGCACAGCTCGTGTATATTATATTAGTAAATAATTTCTCGTTTGTTTTTGCACTTTTTAAGCATTTTTTACGACGATTTTAAACGATATATAATTCATTAATTAATTTTAGTATGTATGACACATTAATAAAAAAAAATGCATTTAATCATCAAATGATTTATGCATGTAAACTCATGGCCAAAATAATAGAATTTTTTTGCGAAATTCCCGCCAGCACAAAGACAAGTTCATGGGCCTTATGAATAAACACTTAGCAATTGCTTCTTTTTTAATTTCAGACCTTTTACTTAAATTGATTCGAAGAGATCAATTAAAAAGTCAGAAATTTTAAGAAAAAGCAATTGCATAGTTTTTATTCATAAGGCCGCTTATCAACTTTTTTTTCCAACAGCGATGCTAACAAATTGAAAACCTTTACGCTCATCCGAATAGTCTTTTGGAACTCGGAATCATCATTAGTTTTTATAATTTGATAAGCATGCTCGAAAAATCCATGAGCTTGCCGCTCTTCTTGAGTATATAATTCACTTGTCCAAATTCTTTGTGCTTTGTACTTTTCGTACACATAATACAATTGCCCTAAATCTAAAAGCAATATTTCCTCTTGTAGCAACGAAACCATTTTAGTAATTTCAGTAATACTTTATATTATTTTTTTGCGAAATTCCCTCCAGCACAAAGAACATAAAATTTCAAATAATTGGCCATATGAATAAAAAGTAAGCAATTGCTTTTCCTTAAAATTTCAGTCATTTTACTCGATTTATTCAAATAAATTGAAGTAAAAGGTCTGAAATTTTAAGAAAAAGCAATTGCTTAGTTTTTATTCATACAACCCAATGTAAAGAATAATGAAATCTCTAAGATTTTAAAAAATTAATAAACATTAAACAAACAAAAGAAAAATGGCCAAAAATTGTAAAAATTTCGCGCTTCTATTATTTTGGCCATGAGGATATTTACTAAAAGACTGTCATAATCTCTGTTTCCTTTAAACACTTTCCTGAGAAATTCTTTTCTTTAATTTTGACAGGCTTTTAGTAAATCAGCGATATGTATACCAAGGTACATATTACATATTAGGGTACATATATAATAGTAAGGTACATATTACATATTAGGGTACATATTTAATAGTAAGGTACATATTACATATTAGGGTACATATTTAATGGTAAGGTACATATTTCAGTCAGGTTTAGTAATGTTTTACAAAAGATGTTCGATAGAATTAAAATACGTACATACAACTTGCACACGTTTTCATCCAAGAGCATAATTAAATATTAATTTCACTTTGGACAAGTTGAAGTATACCCATTTGTAACTGCGATATCTGCGAAACATCCAATTGTGCTTCTTCAACGGTAAGGGCGATGCTGTCCAA
The DNA here is from genome assembly GCF_013731165.1 of Rhagoletis pomonella. NCBI lineage: Eukaryota > Metazoa > Arthropoda > Insecta > Diptera > Tephritidae > Rhagoletis > Rhagoletis pomonella. Next base: position 28,853,281 of record NW_023458560.1, read on the forward strand.
AAATATTCGAAAAGCAGACTTGCGCTCAACGGATGCTCTTACACTTTTCATGGCGGTAAGCAGCTCACATTCTACAGCATTGCTCTTACTTTTCCGAGGCACTGCAGTAGCTGGCGATGAGGAGTTGAATCCGCTTATGTTCATAAATGAACTCGATGCTTCGTCATCGAAAGGAATTTCTTCCTCCGTTAAGAAATTTCCAATTGTGCTGATAAAGAAATTTAATTACATAAATTTTATTAACATATCTTCATTTCGTACGTTTATTAATACACAGAATTAGTTCCCAATATACGTTTTGAGGATTTTATCATGCAATAACCTTTATAAGGAGAACATGTACATATACCACTTTAATATCAAACGTGCGATGTGCTCAAAGTTGAGTGGTAACTTACCTCGTGTTCGATGAATCTACATCCAGCAAGAATAATAGGCTGTCGTAGTTTTTGTATAACTTGGTGTCTGGCGACAACTGCCCACTACCAGACGCAGCCTCGGTGCTCTTCTTTTTATGCACCCGATAGAAGCGGTCGCGGATGCACTTCCACTTTTTTTTCAATACATCAACTGAAAAGAAAAGTGTAAGCCAAAGGGATTACTCGCTTTCCTAGGACATACAATGTTAAAGGGAGTATACAAAAGTCAGATGTGACTTTTTACAACGATTGAACTGTGCTCCTTCTAGTGGGTTGGATAACAAGACCCATGACCCCTCCGCACATTAACCCACAAACAGTGGGCAAATAACTGAACATTTTCCTCTGTTACATATGTATGTATATATTATAATAAAAACTGTACGTGGAGTGAAAGGGTTCACAATCTACCACTGGCTTACCTGGGATGTTTGCTTCCTTTGAAAATTGAAGCCACAAGCGGTCTTTATGCAATTGGTTTTTATAGCCGCCGTGCTTCTTGTCGTAGATGCATGGGTTGTCCCTTACAAATTCTATTATGCGTTCATCCATCGCACTCCTGTGGAGAAGCATACAATTAAAATTATAATAGTTGCGCTCCAGATGCTTCACGATTTGCAGGTTTTACAGGATTTGCAGGAAAAGCTGTTTTCCCCATTAATAAACCTTATGGAAGGTGGTCACCTGAAGCAGCTTCCTGTAAAAACCTGCAAATCTTGAAGCATCAGGAATGCAACTAATATATACATTTATACATAGATATGTATATACACACATACACTGTAAATTAAATAAAAGATTGTGAAAAGTAAGAAACTTACCTATAAAAGGTGCAAAACGCCCGCGGGAAACAGAAAAATGCCAAAAAATAACGCGCCAATTTCACAAAAAATTGTAGTTGTCAGTGACACAAACAGAAGTTGGCTGCGTCTCATTTACGTCAAATTCGACACTTGAAGTTTGCTGCAATGAAGGCAGTGGCAGTGAATTTAGAATTTGGGCTAAGCTGAGCAGTACTGCCAACTGTCACTGCTGTATTGTGTGTCGCTTCATTGCACAGCACAGTTTCTAAAAAAACAGCTGATTTCCAAATACTGCCACTGCCACTGCCACTGCGTTATTGTATTTTGGGCTTTAACAAGCGTAAAAATTTTAACGACGAAGCAGTGGAAAGAGACATAGCGCGAGTGCTATTCCTTTTGGTGCAGCGTTAGAAAAAACTTTGCAAATAAGCAAGTGTGAGCAAGCGCGGCAGTAGGTTGCGCGAGATAAAACTTGGCAAACAAGCAAGTGTGAGCAAGCGCGGCAGTAGGTTGCGCGAGATAAAACTTTGCAAATAAGCAAGTGTGAGCAAGCGCGGCAGTGGTTGCGCGAGATAAAACTT
>NW_023458560.1:28855093-28860319 GCF_013731165.1 Rhagoletis pomonella
GTGAGCAAGCGCGGCAGTGGTTGCGCGAGATAAAACTTTGCAAGTAACCAAGTGTGAGCAAGCGCGGCAGTGGTTGCGCGAGATAAAACTTTGCAAGTAAGCAAGTGTGAGCTAGCGCAACAGTAGTCTGCGTGAGAGTGACGGTAGTCGAACGAATTTGAAACTATAAAATCGAAGCAAACTGCGCAAGCAATTTAGAATGCGTAGTAATAGCGAAAGCTGTGAAAAGTGATTTTACACAAGAGGAAATAAGAAAAGACAATAAAGCAAAATTACACAAAAGCGCAGTGTAGAAAGTAAACACGTAATAGTACTAAAACGAAAACAATAAACACATCAGAACCAAGTAAATAACCGAAGCAGAAACCAATTGGAAAATCCAAGCAAGAGTGAGAAGAACCAGTAAAGAAGCAGCATGAACGAAGTAGCAGTTGTCCCAGCAGATAATTATAGAGAGAATTTGTTTGTATTGATTTAACTTACTTATGTACATATATTTTACAAATATTTAATCTTTGTGCTGTAATATTTTTGACTTTATTTTTTATATTGTCAAACAATTCATAATTATTATTTTGAACAAAATGGACGAAAACGCAATACGTTCGCTGACATTAAATGAATTGAAAGAAAAATTGAGAGAACTAAATTTGAACACAACTGGACGAAAAGAAACTCTTTGTTGTAGGTTAATGAACCATTTCGGACTAGGCGGTAGTGATGACGAATCGACAAATTCTGACTATACCGAAGCAGTGGCAGACAAACCGTCAACAAGCAATGTAGAAAAAGTTAATTTTACTTTGCGCGACATTCAGGACAGTGTAACATTTTTCTCGGGTGATGACCATTATGATGTTAACCACTGGATTCGAGAGTTTGAGGATATCGCTGACACAGTGGGGTGGAACGATCTTCAAAAGTTTGTGTATGCCAAGCAGCTACTGCGAGGTGCAGCTAAACTGTTTGTCAGAGGTTTAGGTGGTGTAAGGGGTTGGCTTGCATTAAAGCAAAATTTGACTGACGAATTCGGAAAGCAATTAAGTGTAGTAGAAACACATAGAGTAATGAGACAAAGAAGTAAGCGTCCAAAAGAAAGCCTCAATGAGTATCTGTATGCCCTGATCGAGATAGGTAAACCAATTTCGTTAGATGAAGCTAGTGTAGTTGAATATTTTATAGACGGAATACCTGATTCTCGAACAAATAAAACTGTGTTATATGAGGCTAGCACTTTGAAAGATTTAAAAGCGAAAATTAAGATTTACGAAAAAATACGCGGGTCATTTTTGTCATCAAACAGAATGAACGCAGCGAATCAATCCAAAGTTGTCGAGGAGAAACAGAAAGAAAGTAAAAAATCGTGTTTTAAATGTGGTTCTGATTCCCATCTCGCACGAGAATGCAATGATAAGGGCATAGTTTGTTTTAAGTGTAAACAGAAAGGGCATTATGCTAAAGATTGCAAGGAAAAGCAGGGTAAAAAAGAAGTGAAAAGCGAACAAGTTAATACGATTGGAAGACCTCTCTTCACAGAAAACTCAAGAAGTAAATTGATTTTCACTGACATTAAAATTAAAGGTATAACTTTCAGTGCTCTTGTAGATACCGGTAGTGAACTTTGCATAATCAGAAACGATATGTTATTAATGATTGGAGATATCGAGTTGAGAAACGAGTTCATTCACTTAAATGGGATCGGAAAGGGAAGAATAACCACCCTTGGTTGTTTCGATACCGACATAAGGCTAGACGATATTACCGTCGAAGTAACCTTTTACGTTGTGCGTGAGAAGGATACAGTATTTTCAGCAATATTGGGTAGCAGTCTATTTGATAAGGTAGACATGGTTATTGGTCAAGCGGGTGTTACATTCAAAGAGAAGGGATTAGTAGAGTCTTTGAAAACTGTGGAAATTGGGGATAACGTGAATAAACAGAATCCAGATAATGATTTGTTCCAAGAATTTTCAGCCCTATGTTGTGCAAATTTTGAATCCGAATCTCCTTGTAGTGTTGTTAGTTTAAGTCATCTTTCAAAGTCGACTGCTACAGCGATTGAAAATTTAATCCGCGATTTTAAGCTTAGTAAAGAGGTAAAATCACCCATCGAGATGAAGTTAATTGTTAAAGACGACCTTCCTGTATATCAAACACCGCGAAGAATCTCTTCGAGTGACAGAATGTTTATTGATGACCAAGTTGAGTTGTGGCTCAAGGAAGGAATTATTGTTCCAAGTACATCTGAATATGCAGCACCTGTAGTCTTAGTTTCCAAAAAAGATGGCACAAAGCGTTTATGTTGTGATTACAGAAAAATCAACGAGAAAATAGTACGGGATAACTTTCCCATGACCATCATAGACGAAGTACTCGAAAAGTTGCAAGGTGGAACTGTATTTACCACTTTGGATTTAGCGAACGGATTTTTTCATGTGCCTATAGAGCCAGGTTCGCGCAAGTATACCGCTTTCGTTACACATGGCGGACAATTCGAATTCTGCTATACGCCATTTGGAATCTCAAATTCCCCGGCAGTCTTCTGTCGATATATTCAGGCAGTATTTAGAGATTTACTCAGAGAAGGGACTGTAGTCATTTATATGGATGACATTGTCATTCCAGCTAGGGATGTAGATGAGGGTATTCAAAAACTGAAGAAGGTGTTAGAAGTTGCCATGAAATGTGGACTTAAAATAAAGTGGTCAAAGTGCCAGTTTTTAGAAAGAAAGATTTCGTTTTTAGGATATGTTATCGAGAATAGTAATATTTTACCATCGGAGTACAAAACAAAGGCAATTAAAGATTTTCCCATGCCAAGAAATAAAAAAGAATTGCAACGATTTCTAGGTCTTACGTCGTATTTTCGACGATTCCTCAATAAATACGCAGAGATAGCAAAGCCTTTGTCAGATTTGCTCAAAAAAGATGCTAAATTCGTAATTAATGATAAACAAATTATAGCCGTGCAAGAGTTGAAGCAAGGATTAATAACAGCTCCTGCGCTTAAGTTGTACAATCCACATGCAGTTACCGAAATACATACGGACGCATCTAAATATGGCTATGGAGGGGTATTGTTACAAAAAGATTCTGAAGATGAAAGTTTTCATCCAGTTGAATATTTAAGTCGAAAAACTACACCATGTGAGGAAAAGTATTGTTCATACGAACTCGAAGTTTTGGCTATTATTCAAGCATTGAAGAAATGGCGAGTTTACCTCAAAGATGTTCGTTTTAAAATAGTGACCGATTGCAATGCATTTGCATTAACTATGAAGAAAGCCGACATGCCAGATCGAGTAATGCGATGGTCGATGTATTTGCAAAAATTTGACTATACTATTGAACATAGAAGTGGAACACGTATGAAACACGTGGACGCACTTGGTCGCGTGTACTGTTTGTTACTAGTTGAAGATTCGTTAAAACATAGACTTAGAGAAGCTCAATGTGGAGATGAATGGATTCGTGCTGTTAAGAAAATACTCGAAAAAGATCCATACGAAGATTATTTCGTTAAAAATGACTTGCTATACAAAGATTCGAATAGAGAACTTTTAGTAGTGCCAACAGCTATGGAGAATGAACTAATAAAAATAGCGCATCGAGAGGGACATATAGGGGCTAAGAAAACCAAAGAGATTATAGATAATCGATACTTTATACCGGGCTTAGTCGACAAGGTTAATAGAGTAGTCAAAAGTTGTATTGAATGTTTGGTGATTAACGCAAAGGCTGGAAAGAAGGAGGGTTTATTAACGCCAATTGATAAAGCTTCTGAACCTCTGGGAACGTACCATATAGACCACGTTGGTCCTTTTTCAGAAACGCGTAAAAAATATAACCACATTCTTGTTGTTGTAGATAGCTTTTCAAAATTTGTATGGTTGTACCCCACAAAGTCCACGGGTGCAGAAGAGGTAGTTGATCGATTGCGTAAACAATCGGCAACATTTGGTAACCCTAAACGCATAATTACGGATAGGGGAACAGCATTCACGGCTCATCAGTTCATACAGTATTGCACAGACGAAGGTATACAACACCTCATGATAGCAACTGGCGTACCCCGCGGTAACGGGCAGGTAGAACGCATTCACAAGATTATTGTTCCTATGATTAGTAAGCTGTGTCAGAGTAATCCTACCCAGTGGTATCGTCATGCAGAAGAGGTCCAACGTATAGTAAACAATACTGCTCCACGTAGTACGAAAGCAACACCTTTCAAAATTCTGACTGGTTTGGACATGCGTTTTTCTGAAAATCCAGACTTACGAGAAATGCTAAAAAATGAAGAAATAGATGAATTAGATCAGCAAAGACAGCAAATACGGACTGAAGCAAGAAGTAATTTCCAAAAACTTCAAGAAGAAAATCGGAAGTCTTTTAACAAAAGTCGTCAGAAAGCAAAAAATTACAAAGTTGGCGACCTAGTTGCTATAAAAAGGACACAATACGGGGTGAGCATGAAACTTAGACCTCGTTTTCTCGGACCGTATAAAGTGACAAAAATCCTTCGCCATGACCGATATGACTTGCAAAAGATAGGAGAACATGAAGGTCCTAACAAAACAACATCAGTGGCAGAATTCATGAAGCCCTGGGGACCTATCATTCGGGACGAATGACTGTCAGGATCGCCGAATGTGGGATAAAATGCGACCCTGCGCGGCAGCCCACATTTGACGATAACCGAACGAACTGAACGAGTACTTTTTAAATAAAACGGACGATACGACGACAGACAACGCGCGAGGGAGTTGGAAAAGAAAACTGTGCGAACGACGACGTTAAACGGCATCAATGTGTACAATTTTTGATTAACCTAATTTATAGTTTTTAATAATTTAAAAATAAACTTTGTAAGAAACTTTAATGTCAAAATAAACATTCAAGGGATATAAATAAATCCCACATAATTGGGGGGCTCATCCGTGTTTGTGCCTACGAGCTGAAGTGCCAAAGCGAATTGTGTAAAATACAAATCCGGAACTGAATGCAACGTTATTTGCATAAGTAAAACAAAATGTAAATTTTGTGGAAATAGTTCGCGAGTTTTTCTTTCCTATTCAATGTTTGAATCGATGTATGGACTTACAACATTTTGAACATAACCTCAATGTGAAAAGGGGTGCTCCGCTGGACAGCACAAGTGAACCGAAGTGTGGCGAAGTGAGTTCGCAAAATTCAAACAAGTTCGGCGAGAGTGAGCGAATAATCTAA
>NW_023458560.1:28860419-28864769 GCF_013731165.1 Rhagoletis pomonella
TTTGTAATAAAAGCGTGTTTTTAGTTTTTTTAACTATAATATTATTTCTTTTCAAATTAAAAAATATTTAGACTTCCAATAATAATAACCCTATAGGGGACCTATAAAAAATTGTTGATATTAAAAAATGGCTAAATAAACAATTGGGTAATATGTATTACTGAAAGTCGCCGGAAGATTAACAAAGTTTGCGGATCAAAAAATCGTGATTTCCAAGAATTCTATACCACTTCTAGGAATAGTTGTTTTTTCCCATATAATATACATGGAAAGTTTTGAGCGCCTAGAGCGATTTCTTAACATTTATTTATTTTTTTATTCCAAAATAAAATAAGGTGACGTTGAGTAATGTCAATTGATATACATAAACTCACTTTTGTAAGGAAATGGAACAAGTAAAGAATACCCACCGTTTCTCTAGAAAAAAAAAAAAATAGGAGTCGATAGAGCTTTCTATGCTGATTATAACCGTACTTAAATTTACTTGCGAGAATTAAGACTAAGCGAGATATTGAAGGTCAAAGATCGAAATTTTCTTTTTTAAAACCCCGTAATATCTCAAAAACTAATGAAGCGTTTGTAAAAGTCAATATACAGTTTTAAGGAAAATTAATACAACTTTCTTTTGGTGCCCTTTTAACTTGCGTTTCTAATTTCTGACAAAAAGTGGCTTTTATAAAAACATATGAAAAAATTCCTCTTAAACTCCTTTTTCTTCAAAAGTAGCCTTATTAGGATACTGACATGGGCGTAGCCAGGTAGGGGCAGGGGGTTGCTCGAGCCCCCCTCGTACTTTAAAATTTTCCTTATATATATATAAAATAGTACCCTGAAATGCCAGCTTAATAGGGTCCAGCCCCCCTCCTAAATTTCGTTCTGGCTACGCCGATGGATACTGATATCGTACTTTTGGTGTAAGGAAAATTTATTTCCCTTTCGTTTGATATGTACTATATGTGTATATAAATTTTATATAAAATTTGTTTTCATAAACTTTTCAATGCTCACTATTCACACTATTTCTGCGCATATGGTGTATAAAATAATTCAGACAATAAGACATAAGCCATAAATTGCTGTACACCTTTTGCAGAGAACTTAGGGAGTAGAATTCTCCTTTCTATGTTTCCGAAGAAGAGGGGCTAAACACCTTTTGCAGGGAACAGCTTTCTGCGTAGGCGGCCTTAGGCCGCGCTTAGGGATTATACATAACCCTCACTAGGTAGATTTCTCCTTTCTGTGTTGCCGAAGAAGAGGGGTTGAACACTTTTTGCGCAGAACATTAGTTAAAATCAATTATAAAGTAATGCTGTAAAAAAAATCGCCAGATTGGTCAGTCGAGACAAAGTAAAAAGCAAAATATATAGTAAAATGCAAAGATAAAGTAGTCATATGACACATCAATCAAAAGAAAATTAAATATGCATTTCAGAAAATATATTTGGAAACAAATCCATAAAACTAAATTTTTTTGCGTTAATTTTTATTAAGTCTCTTTTTTCCACAAATATCATACACAAATTCACAAAATATGTATAACAAATGAAAGACGTTTACAACACCTTTCGAATGTGGTGCTTAATTTTTAAAACGATTAATTGGTTTCGAAGATATTAACAGTTCCCTAGATCCAAAATTTCATCTTTAACCCTAAATATCTTCCACAATTTTTATTTCCGCAATATAAAATTGGTATATGCGTGCTCAACATTTAAAACTCTATTAGACCCCCCTCCTCGTTTTTCTCTACCGAAACGGTGGGTATTCTCTACTTATGCCTCGGTGCCTTATAAGCTATATCTCCTATACCACTTATTGTTCAGATATAATTTTTTGTCATATAGCTCCTTTATGTAAGCGGCAAAAACCATTAAATTGTGTACCGGTTTACATACCGATCACACACAGCAGTGAAACTCACTTACGATTTGCGATGCTTTTACTTGTTTTTAAGAAAGTCTAAACGCTGGTTTTCACTATGTCAAATTCAGTGGCATTTTTCGTCAAATAAGTGAAAACACATTGTCAAATGGTATTAAAAAGCGGTTTGGCGATTGATTTGGATCAGGATAGGCCTTTAGTCATGTACATGCGCTACTAAATCGGCTATCTGTCATAATATCATCGGTGAAGGTTAAAGATAAAGGAGATAAAGTTGTGTCAAAATATATCGCCAAATTTTGGCGCCAAAATATGTCGCTAAATTCTAGCGTCAAAATATGACGTAGTGAAAACCAGTCTTAATATCGCGCACTGGGGCCAAGCGTGCTCAAATCTCAATTTAAAAAAAATGTTTTTTTTTTTAATAAAAACGCAGGTTTATTTCTGCTTAAATTCTACATTTGGGGTTAAGTTTTCAGCTTTCTATCGTGTTTCGGCTGGGAGATATGCGTGTCCAAACTTTACAAAGTTGAACAATATTTTTTTTTTCAAAACTGAGAAATTCAAATTATTACTGTAAGAAAGCGGTATTATATTTTGTTTGTTGGTTTTTTCTATTACTTAAAATTAAGTTTATTTATTTTTTTGGTGTACTCTTTTTTTTAATTAGATGTTTCAAAAAAATTATGTTTTAAAAAAACTAAAGTAACCTCTGTTTTTGCAAGTGTAGTTTTCAAAATTATTATTTTTTAAATGCGCAAAGCGCTTTTAAATTGGACAGTACTGAAAAAAAGTATGTTTCTTCCTTATTAAAAATCTGAGTTCAAAACCAAAAGCACTTTGCGCATTTTAAAATAAATTGGTTTTAAAAATTGAACTTTGATTTTCATTAAATACAAAAACATATACTTCAGGTTAAGTTTGATTCTGTTTCATTTCGAAATTAAACTGTTTATTATTTTAAGGTTACTGAATGAATAATAAGCGGATTTAGTTTGAACAAGGATCTTAAAAACTTTAGGGAGATCTATAGTAGGAAAACGAGTCGCGCTGACAATTTAGAAGACGTTTTTATAGATTATGATGTGTTTCTCGCCATTTCCATTTGAAATATTTATTCTTTCCTTACATATTTATATTCAAAAATAGTTTGCAAATCGAACTGATTTCAAATGGTACGATTTGCAGCACATGCCCGATTGAAAAGTTTTGACTATTTATTAACCGACCTCCCAGAAAGGAGGAGGTTATGAGTTCGTCGGAATATATTTTTTGTATGTATGTTAACGCATAACTTTGGACCACGTCAACCAATTTCGATAATTTTTTTTGCATCGGAATGGTAGTGTCTCAGAGGTGGGTCCATACTAATCTGATTTAGATCCGATCATTGGGTCATGAAAAAATTAACGGTACTCCAAAAATTTTTATATGAGAATCGAAGTCGGTTTTGTTTTTTGCTTAAAATTACTTGTTTTATTTTTATTTTAATTTATTTTTTTATAAAAATACAGCTGATTTTTTAATTAATTAATGTTTTTAATAACCTACATTACTTGCTTTTAGATACTTTGTATGCTTAATTTGTAAATCTCTTTAAATTCAAAACATAATATTCATAGTAAAATCAAAGGCGAAACTAAATATATATACTTAGAAAAATAAATATGTATACTTAGAAAACGTAATTTTTTTGCTAGCTGACGAACCAGAAGGTCACTCTTTCCTTTTAAATTAAAGATATTTTAAAGATAACACCTAGAAAATGTAAATATGCATAGAGAATTAGTATATGATCAGATGCAGATTTTTAGAATTCTTAAAAACCCCCATGAATATCAATGTTTGCTGCAGAATGTGTGGTAAAAGAAAGAGAGGATAAACATTCATGGCTCGGAGAGGGAATACTAAAACAATGAAAAAGCAAAGAAGCAATTACAGTAACTCATCCTACTAATATCTCTTTCATATAGTTTTCAGCTGCAATTGAAAAATATATTCCGCGAGCAAAAGTGCCTGTAAATACGAACAAAAAAATGGTCCATCTAAAAAACTTGCAACACAAAAATGTAAAATGTATGAATAAACAAAACACTGAAAAAACCTAATTGAAGAAAAATCATTTTGCCGCTCATGAGTCCACTCGGCGAGCAAAATAATTAAAAGAAAACCGGGGAAAAAACACGCTGAAGTTTTAATTAATTTCGGTTGCGCTTCACGCCAGTCTAGCTGTCGATCATTTAGTGAGCGGCGGGCATTCGAAGCCTGAATGCTAGTGCAAAACGCATCCGCACTCAAACACTAAAATGTATGTACATATGCAAAATACCCAAAAAAAAAAAATCGATTTAGTTATACCAACTCACGAGCGCATACTATCTATTCCTTCATTCCAACCTCCATTGCATTCGCGCTACACAGCTTTGCAATGCTAACCAAACTTAAATTGCATGAAAATCGCCAAGATAG
>NW_023458560.1:28864869-28867500 GCF_013731165.1 Rhagoletis pomonella
TTTTTTTTTTTTAGATTTTGATATAAACTGAGTATAACGAAGAAATACGGCACCAAGATATGGCAAAACGTGAGGAATGTAAAAAAGAAAATAAAATTTTCAAAAGTTATCTATACAACAACAAAAATATTAGGTGTCTCACCGTAAGCCATTGTTTATCACATCATAACTCGATAAATATTGGTTGTATCAAAAAAATCAATTAGTACTTTTTTATTGACAAAGAGTCAGAGCTTTATAAAAGATTTTTAATTTTTAAAGTTTAAGTCCACTTTTCCAAATGGTTTGATAATGAACAATTTAGAAAGTTGCTAAAAAAACATGTCTGCAGGTTTTTAAAAATCTGCAAAAAATATATGTGATAGAGTGAATATCAAAGATTTAACTGACAAATTTTTAAATGGTGTCTCGATATAGGACCTGAGATATTAATTGTTTAGTAAAGCAGTGACTGATAAACAAATTTAAAAAATAAAAAATTTAAATTCAAATTACATCAAAATACGTCAAGTGGGCAACCTTAAAACTCTTTTCTTTCGGATAACCAAGATAGGTTCGTACTTTGGCAGAGGTCCCGGTAATATTTGTTTCCCTATACTTTATTTTACAATAACCCTCTTCTATCCGATTCAAGTTTTGCTGTCTTTCCATATTTTTGCCAGCCACTTTTATATTGATCACCGAGTAATTGAAATTAGCAAGAAACCGTGATATTTTTTGAAGCGTGCTTTGACAAATAATTAGCCACGCTGAATACTGCAATACTGTATTGCTCAATATTAGCAATACTGAAGAAGATAGGAGGAAGAGATGACGTGAAAAACCACAATAGGAACGCCGCCTTGTTCTCTTGTCGCGGGATTTTTGTTGTCCGCCGTATGATGCCTATTCGAAATTCCATGGTGTTTGTTGGCGACTGTTCTAACACTCAATTCCTTTTAGAATTAACGGGCCGGCGCACAGTGCCGCGACTCCATACAAATGATGGACAAAAATAGAAGGAGTGGTCAGAATTGGCTGAAACTTCACACCTAGAAATATTATGCCCCTCTAATTTCAAAAATGAAATCGGTTTTTCTATACCGGTTACTCATTTCGAGAAAACCGAGTTTTTTTTGCATTTTTATATGAAAATAGTCATTGTGGACATGTGTTGATATAAGTGGAAGGAGGCATCAGAATGGGCTGAAACTTTACACCTGAAAGGACTATATCACGGCAATTTAAGAAAAAAAAAACGTTTTTCAGCATCTCTTACCATTTAATTAAAAAAAAAATTTTTTTACAATTTTATAAAAAGGCAAAATAACTCATAATCATCGTAGACATATGTTTATAAAAACCGAAATAGTATTCAGAACTTGTTGAAACTTTACACCTAAAAGGACTAAGCCATGCTTATTTCAAAAATGCAATCGATTTTTCGGTACCGGGTACCCATTAAAAAAAAAAGATTTTTTTTTTACATTACTATATGAAAGACAAATAAGGCATAATCATTGCTGATTGTGGTGTTTACGAAAACAGGAAGGAGTCGTCAGAATTTATTGAAACTTTACATCTGAAGTGTCTATATTACTCTAATTTTAAGAAAGTAATCGGTTTTTTGTAACGGGTACCCATTAAAAAAACATCGAGTTTTTGCACATGATTATTTAAAAATGAAATATGCCATATCATTGTTGCTAAGTGTTCAGAAAAATAGTCTTAATAGTCAAAATTCGTCTAAACTTTACTTCCTAAGTGAATACATATGGTAATTTGAAAAATTAAGTCGGTTTTCCTTACATGTTAACCTTTAGAAAAAAAAATTCTTTTGATTTCATTTAAAATAAAGCATAATCACTGTTAAGAAAGTAAGTAATAATAGCTGTTATATGGTAATAACATATAATATGTTAATAAAAACCGAACTAGTTGTTATAATCACTCAGTTTCAGAGTCCTCAGAAGAGGAGGAAGTGATCACTGATTCAAATGATTCCATGCTTTTGTCTGCTTCGTCACTTTCAACAATGTATTTATTAAAGCTGAGATCAGAACCCTTTAAATATTTGTTTCTCTGTTTTATATTTCTTTTTGTAAACTGGTGTCATTGCTCTATATATATATATATATATATATATGTATATATATATATATGTAAATCTTCGTATACCTTTGTTTTTGGCTCCCATACCGTGATGCATATTTAAGTATTTTAATTAGCTGATAATTTTTTTCATTTCAAAGCACCCTGTACCTCTTAACTTTTATTTTGGCACTTTTAGCTTTAATTCAACACCTTATTTTTGAAGAGCGAACCAAAAATTTAGATCTTAGGGCATTCAGAAAAAGTATTGTAAATATAGATCAGCTAAAATAATACCAAAAAAAGGCATTTAGTCACTTTTTCAAAATTGAAAATTTTCAAATATTGGAAAAAGTTGGAAGAGATTTCGATTGTTTCTGTTAGTAGAAGGTCCAAACTACCATAACCAAAAAAAAAATTTCACGAACTTTCAAGATGTTTTTTTTTTTTGTCTCCAAAGGTTGCCAATTTTCGGATTTTGGTATGTTTAATCATATATTTATTTATTAATAAAAAACAAATATTTGTATAAATTTTTTTTCCATGAACCATACATTTTTT
>NW_023458560.1:28867600-28878990 GCF_013731165.1 Rhagoletis pomonella
TTTTTTGGTTTGTCGCATATATCTTTATCAAAGTGCAAAAGTTGATCTTGCTAGGAATAAAAATGTATTTTTAACAAATTTTTAACTGCGACCACTTTTATGTGCGAATCGCCGAAATGAAATGGTATGTAGAAAATAGGTGTACTTTGAGGGGGTGTGTGAGGCTGAAAGTTGTTTTTATCACAAAATAACTTATGAACTTCTCTTAGTTGGAGATTTAGCTGTAACTTGACATCAAAACATCTAAGTTTCAAGACAGTCGATTTTTGTATTTTTGTCCACCTTCGCGGCACTGTGCGGCGGCAATTTATCGGGCTCAAACAGCAACACCGGCACTGATGCACGATGGTTTTGCGGAACAGCGAGTAGGTTACGACCCAACTCGTAGCTGCGCGCCTGGGAAAAACTTCTTAAGTGATCATTGAAGAGGGAGGCTCCCTACATATTATGTGCGAAATTTGTGCGAATGTAATTTTGCGAGTTACTTAAAAAGTGATTTGGTACCATTTGGGGTGACGCCAGACGAGGCAATAAAAGTTATTGTGTCGGTACCGGATTTGGAGAAAATTGCCCCGCGGGAGCTCCCCGTTGTCGACACACACCCCGACCGCAGCTTAAGTATCACCTGCGTTGCTGTGTGTATTTGGGTTGTAGTGTTGTCCGTAGTTCTCCCCTATTGCGTTCCTTTTCCTATCCTTTTAGCATGCCGCACCCAGAGCCCAATCACTTGGCGAGTTACAGATATCTCCAGAAGCTCGGGCGGTAGTGCGAGTGGGTTCATGACCTTTTGGTTAGACCTCACCTCGGGTGCGCCCCGAAAACAAGGTTTTGCTTTATTTTAAACTTTTGCGTTTTATTTTTTATTTTTTGCTTTGCGTATTTCGACCCAACCTAGTGCTAGTATTCCGTGCATACTTTTATATACACTGTTCTTAATATATAGTGGCGACTAGTACTTTTTATTGTTGTTGTCAAACTTTAAATTTCATTTGCCTTAAGTATTTTGTATTTTGCCTTGTTGTTCCCCTTCAAGCAACCCCGCCCACGCGAGTCAGTGAGTCAGCCGTTTGCAAAATTTTTTTGTCACTTCCTTTTTGTGCGTATATTTGTTTATTTATTTGGTTTGGCCCTTTGTATTGTTGTTGTTGGCCACTGCAAGTGCATTTGGTACACTTGGCTGGTAGGATGTTGTTCCCACAAAAAGTTAAGGTGCCAACTTTAAAGGCGCGTTTCCGTTGTTTTGCAACGAATCGTTTTAAAGCCCATTGAACGATGCAGTAAATTCCCGCGAAATACATTCTTATGGATTTCTTAACTTTTTATGCTGATAAACTCTTAATCTTCTCTTGTTTAGATAACCACAAATCTTATGTATGGCTCGCATAAATCTTTTTGAACAACTCGTCGTTTTAGTCGTATGGCAAAAAATTTAGACTCTGAGGAATGATCTAATGACCCCTATCCCCTCTGAATATAGGATAGCGACGTCATGTCAGAACTGCTAACAAAAACTGAATTATGTCTGCAGTGTCTGATAGGTAAGATCGAAAGCCCCCTTGAGGCCGTGCGGATTTATCTGTGTGCCTTTTTGGACATCGAGGGAAATTTCGATAATACTGCCTATAGTTTCATCTCGAGGCATTTGTCTATAGAGGCTAGACCGATCTATTGTTGGCAAGCCCGACGCTATACTTCAAAAGCGTGATATAACATCGTCCTTAGGCAACATTCAAACGAAGACCAGAGTCATGATAGGACCTTAGAGTTCGGTCTCTTTTGGGGGTCAATGTTGAATAATTCGATGAGGTCCAGTATAGAGGGATTATGCTGGATAAGATTTATACTTAATTGTGGCACCCATCTTATTGTAAAGGGCACATGGGCCACGTGGGCACTGCAAGTAACTTCCATACTAGATATAAATAAACAGTAAAGACTGGCATGTCTCTCCGTCACTGGATCAATAAGAACTTGCTTCGACTTCAGAGTCGCTTCGACTATCTAAAAATTTATTCTATATAAAGAAATTTCACTCATATATTTTTGAGAAGATACTAGTGTTGGAAATATGAGAAATACTCTATGGCTCCACAATTACAAACATCTGCTTTGGCAGAAGGTTTTAAATAAAAGTCTCAGATCGCGAAGGTTGGGCAAACGGACTCATTGGTCTCAGATATGTATATTGGTACTCATAAGATTCAGGGATGGAGGACAGAGCAGGTTTAGGTGCAGGTATCTATGAACCCAGTGCCAAGCTTGCAATTACCATGGGCAGGTGGCACACAGTGTTCTAGGCTTGAAGTTCTAACAGAGAGATTAAATCTAAACTCTTTCAAGGCTTCAGTAGCACTATGTTCTTTGCCAGACCACTGTAGTATTGAAGGCAATGGTGTAGTTGAATATTTAGCTTAAGAAGAATATCTAAGGGCATTTTTAGGACCGGAATCGGTTGGTGATCTGATTTGGTCCGCATCAAGAAGAATAATTACTGAGGGGGTACATCTTGAACGCATTAAACACCGGGGGAAATTCCGAAAACATTTTGTAACTGGATTGTAAAGCTCCAATAGTAAAACCCTTTGAAATATAAAATTCGCCTACTCTCAACTTTCGTTCTGATATACCTAAACTTTTAACTAAGTTAACTTAATCGCATTCACAAAAAAATATAAAACTGTTGGAGCGAAGGATGAGAAAAATTTTACTCGCAAAATATTGGGAGTCTAATATTTCAAAAAAAAAAAAAAATTTCTTCTTGCTGTATCGACTTCTGAGGAGCTATAATTGCCCAAGCCATCATAGTGCTTTGCCGGCTGTTGTATCTCACCTATTTCGCGGGCTGTCGCTCTGCTGTTATTAAAGTGAAAGCATAGGTCTGCGATTGCTTTTAAGTTTAGTGGCAACAGCAACAAGAGAAAATAAGCCTGTATATATTAAACAAATATTTACATGTGTATATCCAATTATTCAGGATACTCTGGGCAAAGTTTTCATACTGAGAGGGTTATTTTGCAAATGCATAAACAAGCAAGCAATTTCGAGTCATGGTAAGGGACTTAGATTGGCTTTACTTTACCAAAAGCCTACGAATTAGTAACGACTTTCACATGAGTATCAGTAGTAATAACGATAAAAATACGGATATTAGGGCGGAGCGGGAACTAAAAATTGTGCGTTTCGAAATTATAAAAGCGATCGTTGTCAATAGAAGACTCCCAAATTAATACCTTGCGGTATGGTTGAAATTCTAAACAAGTATTGGTGATGGTGTACTTTATAATTCTAAAATTGAATGGCCTAAAAAACTGCACACCTAAAAATTTTCTAAATATTATTTTGATAAGTAACGTTATTTATTTAGAGGTAAAAAACATTTAAAAATTTCAATCAAAAAAGGGAGGCAGAAAATACATAGTAGTAGTAGAATTAAATATTTTCTTTTATTTAGAACTCTTGCATTAAAATTTTAGAGTACTTATATCTTTTGCACAATTTCCGGAACGGAGTGTTTATTTCTATACAATAATTTGGTAAATTTGAATTAAAAATTAATAAAGAAAAGAAAACACAAGTATGACAGTAAACATGTCGTGAGTCGGGAAAATACCTACGAGGATTGTGCGATTAAAGTTTTGTGAAAAAATTATCAACAGTAAACCCAAAAAAAAGAAATTGATTCGAAAAATACAAAGGAATACTGTTACACATATGTACATATGTACGTGTATCACCCCTGCAGTAAAATTCTGACAAAGCGCTAGTTCCGAACTACATATCTCAGAGCTATCTCTGAACTAGTGCAAAAGGAATGGGGAGCGGGACAGTTGAAACTTGCGATGTAAATGTGCAAATGCCCACCACTAGTGCAATACGAAAGTAGCTCAGCGATAAGACCTACGACTCAACCATCGTTGGTCGCGAGTTCAAATCGCGGTTGAGGCAGTTGTGAGTTTTCAAATTTAATGGATTTAAATTGTTGCGTGCAGCTTAAAATATTTTTTTTTCGAATAAAATATGTAACAAAAATGGAATCGGTAAAAGTAAAGAAGAAACGAAAAAATATCCAAAAATCTAATCTCAAATACGTTTTCTTATAAAAAAAAACTGTCCAAAACGAAACCGGTTAAAAACTGGTTGCAAAGTAATGCACTAGGCAACAATTGCCACCGCCAATGACATCGCCGTGCAAAACTGGACAGGTGAAAGCATTGCTTGGGTATTGAGCTAGAACTAGTAATGTCGGCAAACGGTCCAGTTCTACGCTAGTTCTGAGCTAGTCAGATTTTCTGCAGGGACTTTACGAGAATTCATTTAATATAAGTTCCCTATACTTAAGACTGTCTGACTGATATTTGTTCAACTTGAAATCATTGGAGCCATTTAGAATGTCTAATACTTTTGCCAAATCTAAAGTCCTTTTAACCGATTTCAAAAAAAAAGAAATTGAAATTTCCCTGCAGTGAAAGCCCAAACCAGTTAGAAAAAATACGAGTTTATAAACTAGTATGTGCCTACCAGTTCGACATTTTCGAAGAACTTAAGCGTTCAGCGACATCTGCCTTTGAATTACCAAAGCCTAAAATAAAACGCAATTAATTGCTTTTCTTACAAATGTCGGCTGTGGCGTCACGTGAAGACTACTGGTTCTGATTCAGGGATCGCAGGTTCGAGGCCGCTTGGAGGTGGTTAAGATTTTTAAAGTTAGATAATTATTTCAATTTAAATATAAATAACAAACTTAAAAATCTAGTTGCATTACAAAAAAAATAAACAAATATATGGGTAAAAATACTTGTGCCATAAAAAAAATAGATAAAAAAAAAATATTTTTTTTTTTAATTACATTTACGAATAACAAAAAAACCCTAAATAAAAAATATAAATAAAAGAAATATTATAAAAAAAAAAATTAAATAAAAAAATTTTCCCTGCGCCAGGGCTTGAACCTGGTACCTCAGGCATATCACGCGAGTGCTTTGCTCTGTCGGCCATTGCGACTGTTGGACCGCCGCGAGCAAAAAGGCATACTAATACTTTTCATGGGGGATGAATGGGCAGACTATCTCATCTACTGGTATGATGCTACTAGTATTTCTACTAGTAGATGCTGATGCATAGCCTGACAATTGACATCTCGTAGGACATCGTAATGTTAAACAGTCGCTAACATTGAAAAAGGATAGAACGTGAACTAGTTGGGCTGAAAAGCAAACTGGTAGAATTCTAGTTCACAACTAGTAGCTTTCCCTGCAGGGTTATACTGACGAAGTCCAAAGGCAATGGTCTCCCGCTATTAGATTTATAAAAAGAAAAACATTTTTTATTTCCGCTCCATCCTGGTGGATATGAATTTGATAAAGAGACTATTTATAAGAAAATGAAAAAAATGTATAAATATTTGGCCAAATGCTTTGTATGCATAATTCACTTCACACCTATTTTTAAGTTACATATGTTAAAATTTGCTTAACCACAAAGCTCTCATTCACACAACACCACAACAAATTTGCCAGAAACACCTCAGATTGAATTCCGGTCGGGGTATTATATGTTTGCATATAGATTTGTGTAGTAGATACCATAAGAAGTCAAAATTGTTTTCCTGGTAAATTCTTGGCTTGTTTGCTGATGACGTCTCAACTTTTTTTTACTCATATGCATTTTGAGATTTTCCCATCCTCTTACGTGGACGTGCATTTACATAAGTAAAGCACGCATGTAAATCATTTTTCGACTGACATTCGAATTGGATTTTCCTATTCCGGTATTTTTATCTACGTACATATATATGAATACATATCAAATACATTTGCATCTGACATTTGTGGTTTTGGTTGCGGTTGCGGTTACGCCTAAGGTAAGCTAAAATCTTGATATCGTTATGCACATACAAAGGTATGTAAGCATGCTGTTATGTTTGTGTCTATAAGAGTGAATTGTGGTAAATGGCAGATTTTAAATTACATTTGTATAAGCAAAGCTGGGCTAGTCGGGGGCAGTACCCCTGAAGTCCGTTGACATTGAAGGACATGTCAATATTATGTATAACAGAAAAGGAACAAAAAGAGTGATTTCAAACTAAATCAAATTTTTCCATACGTCGCATACGTGACAGTCGTACGTTTCAATGTGATACAAACAAGGAATACCATTTGTTTTCTTTAACTTTTTTGGGCCATTGTATAGCACATAATTAGCTCTATACTTAACCGAAAAATTAAAACAATCGAACTGCTTGGTCCTGAAATATAAGCATTTAAAGAGAGTGTCGTTACGTGACAAAAAATGGAAGTAGATTTTTTCTTTTCTTACAAAATCGCAAAACTCTGCGAATTGTGGATGGCTATTTTCACGAAACTTATTTTAATATGATTTGGGTCAATTTGGCAGTCTAGGTGCGTTCAGAAATGCATCAAGCCAAAGCATCAGTATCTTTTATTTCTAAACTATAATTGATGGAAATGTCTTATTTACGCAACTAAGTTCCAATTCGGCGTATAACCGTGGTTGCGCATATTTGACATTTTTATCAATTATAGTTTAGATAAAAGAGACTGGTGCTTTGGCTTGATGCATTTCTGAACGCAGCCTCTTTTGAAATATACTGCATTGCCCGTGCTGACACGCTCTTAAGTTGGCAATGTAACCTCTGCGATTTCCACGCTTAAAATAGAAACAATGCCATGAACCAACTAAATAGATCACCCAGCACGGCAACCGCGTATTTGCAATTGCATTTGAGTAAAAAAAAGGTTGATAACGTTATTTTTTAATCGGTTGTTTCATTCACACACATGGCTTCATTCCGTTTCATTTATATCCGTCCTGGGTAATCTTTATTCGTTCGTTCATGAAATAATGCTGCCAATTTTTGTTCTCTTTGAACCAATAAATACGTGCAAATATCAAAAGCGCTAGGAAAGAGAAACGATAGTGGCGATAGTACTAAAACTATCGATAGTTATTTCAAGTGACCAGACTATCGATACTATGGATAGTATCGTCGATAGTTTGACAGCTCTATAAAAAAGTCTTCGAAAATCCTCGTGCATTTTTTTCTCTTCTTCTTTTTTTTTTGATATTTAAGCGTAAAATTTTCTTTGGTCAACTCATTCGTCCTCATTTTTAAAGCGGAGCGAATCGCTAACTCAAAGTAAAAATCCGAAAAAGTGAATTCGATAATAGCGAAACGTCAAAAAACCCCTAAACTATAATTTTTTCGACTACTATAGAACAATGCCACTAATATTTGACTTAGAAACAGGGTTGCCACTGACGAAAAAAAATATTTACCATCGACTTGAAAAAAAATCTACCAAATGTGGGAAATATCTACCAATAACTTTTTTATAACTATTTAAATAAAAACTATAGTTTTATTATTTTTTTATTTATTTCAATTAAAACTTTAGTTTTTTTATTTTTTATTTTTAGTTATGTTTTTAAGAACTTTTTATTTAACTAGTTATACGGTATTTGGGTCGTATTATTGGCATATTCTCTGTTTCCTTCAACCAAAAGCGGAAGTGATGAAACTAAAGGCAACAATGAAACTTTATTATTTGAAAAAACTTCAACTCGAGTTATTATAGACAAATACAGTGACTCAAAAAAGTAATTTTTTTTAATATTCGCAATATTTTTCGAGTAAAAATTTTTTGTTGCTTTAACTAAATCCATAAAAATCGAGGATTCAAACTATATACAACATATAGAAAAATTCCAAAAATTTTCGTCTAAATTTCGAATTTTTTACTCAGAATTTTTAGAACAATTTGAGGTATGGAGTTTTAAAGCAAATACTATTTGAGTATAGCCAAAAATGTGCTGCTTAAAATTCTCATTGATTTTTTTAATTTTTTTCCATTGATAAAAAATGGCGTTGATTTAATTCTTGTTGCGAACAATCATGGTGCGTTATTACATACCTGTAATTTTTTTCTTTATATTTAAATAATCATTTAAAATATTTAGGCAATCAAAAGCTCCTCGGGATTCCAGTAAAATTAGTTTTGAATGGAGCGCGATATGTTCGGTTTATATCGATATACATTTCTACGTATGTAATTATATAAAAAGTATGCAAAGAAATTTTATTAATTATTTATTTAATTTTATATTTAAAGATAACTACGAAAAATAAATCGGGAACGGAAAGTTCATCAAAAATCTACCAAAATGAGAAAAAATTTACCTTTTTACCAACCCAAATTTTTTCTACCAATTTTGGTAACAATTTACCAAAGTGGCAACCCTGCTTAGAAACAAAATATGGACAGGAATTGCAAAATTTCAACCCTGTTTGTGTGAAATATGTTATTTTTATTAGTATTTTTCTTTTAATCAATCTATGTTCAAATAAAAGTGAACATAAAAAATACTTTATAATAAAAAATAAAAAAAAAATCGTAAAAACATAAACATTAAATAAACAAAAGAAAAATAGCCAAAACTATTCAAAACGTCACTTGACTTAATCAGCTGGCCACAACGGTACAAACAATAGATTTGCATTTGCTAATTTACGTCAACAACTCCATGCAAATTTTAATTTCAGTGACGAATAAATTTGAAGAGGTATCACAATTTTCATTATTTTTCATTTTATTGTAACTACATATGCAGTTAAGAATAGAAGAGTAGTTTTAGCTAAAAATACGATTTTTTGAACGAAGAAGCAAAACCGTGTATGTACCAAAAATGCCTTATAACTACGCCTTTCTCTTACTTTGTACGATATATCGTACAAATTTATACGGGCCGTAGACCACGCCGAGATAGCTTTTACAACTTTTATTTTTTTTATTTTATTATTATTTTAGACAAAATAGTTGTGAAAAAATAGAGTTTTGATTTTTTTTGTTGGCAAGTTTAGGAAATGGTAATAAAGGGTTAAAAAAAAACAATCCATAAATATTCTAACCACACACGTTTGCTCGCAACCAGAATTAGCTCACTGCTGACTCGGTGAAAGCTATTCGTAGTATGAAATTTATTGGCGTGCAAACGAAATATTTGGCCCTATTATGGTTATCGACTGAAAGATATTTCTCGCAAAAATTCTGTGGCTATTTTTTTATTAAAAAATTACATCGACATGGACGTCGACAACCATAATAGGACCGAATATTCCGTTTGCCGATTAATTTGTATCTAAAAATTTTATCGTATAAAAGTGATTATCGAGCTCTAACCGCCAAAATAAGGTAAGCCACATTTTTTTTTTTTTTTAATTCACTATTTGATATAAAATATTCCTAGAGAATGGAGATGCATTTCTGCATCAAAAAGAGAATTTTTAAAAAAATTTCTCTAACGTTATTTTGGCGGTTATGGCTCGTTTATTGCATCATATTATACTACCATATTTTTTGTAATAACAATGCTTTTGTTTGCCTTCAGAAATTCTTTAGATTTATTTAAGGGTAGAGCAAATATCGATTGTATGTTACTAAAGGAATCTAGTACACACATGTGTGTATGTATGTATGTAGACTTCTTCTTTTTCGTCGTACGCCAGTCGTTTCTCTTCTGTGCCAACTGAGGCCAATTGGAAATGCCAAATCAGGCCAAGTCCTTCTCCACCTGGTCTTTCCATCACAGTGCGGCCTCCCTCCTCCTCTGCTACTACACGCGGGTTCCGAGTTGAATGCTTTCAGAGCTGTAGCGTCGGTGTCCATTCGAAACACATGGTCGCCGTATTTTAATTCGCTGCTCTATCTCCATGTCATTGTAAAGTTCATACAGCTCACCGTTCCATCGTCTGCGGTACTCGCCGTCGCCAACGCGTAAAGGCTCGTAAATCTTCCGCAAAATCTTTCTCTCGAATAATTCAAGAGCCTCCTCATCGGTTGTTGTCACTGTCCATGCTTCTGCGTCATATACCAGCAAGGGCATGATGAGTATGACGGTTTAGTATAGCTAATAACTTTCACACCTCCAAATCTGTTTAAACTTTAAAACAATAAATACTTATAGTGTACAATAAACAATAAACAAATAGCATAAACAATATAACATAATCAAATTATTTGCGTGTATTTGTATAAAGTGTATATGTACATATGTATGTACATGTATTTCGAATGATGCAAGGCTTGGTTTATCACCCTTTGTCATATAAACTGCGTATACCCCGTAAGGAATTCGCTTTACGCCGACTCCGGCAAAAATACACTCAGAGGTTTGCTGTTGCCTGCCGAGGGGCGACCGCATTTAGTGTTGATAAATAAATAGACTAAGGGCCGTTTTCTGAAGTAACCGAGTGCTCTACTTTAGATATAATCATACATTTTACTGCATCCTTTATATATAAAGTGAGCTTTAAAGTTACAGAGTATTTTAGAAAGCGGCCCTAAATGCTTAAATTAAATCATATTGATAATGATAAACATAGGTATATATCTATTTATCACCCTACATCAAAGCGATTCTAAAATAAAATTTTAATCGCAACTTTTAAGATTTTTTTGTGTATTCGCTTTCCTATAGGCACAGTTTTTTGCGCATAGTACCACACAATATTGCTCCTGCCCTTGAAGCAGGTGCAAGCGATATTCATGTAGTTGTTGCGAGCCACTAAGGCAAGAGTGTGTGGTGCCTCTGTGGGTTGGGACAAATACATAAGTAGTATCATAGGTAACCACTTAAATGCATGCACTTGTGACAGTGCAAACAAAAATTGTCTGTTATTCACTATCAGTCTGCTCGACAACAAATGACACATCAGTGCTACTCGCATATCATTATCTACTTTGCATACAAATACCCCGGCAGCTGAAGGAGCAGATGGAAATATATCGAAAATCGTTTCTGTCAGCAGTTGTGGCTACATTGACAGTGGCAATGAAAGCTTTACAAAATTTAGTTATTGCACATACAGACGTACTTGCATATTCACGATGCAAGAACAAGCTGGAGCATTAGTTGTTTTGTTACCAAGTACTTGAAAAATAGTGATATTAGCTTTAATAGATACATAAACATGTTGGGAAATGCACTAGTGCTGAACTGAATCTGTACTGGAGAACTTAGAACAATGACTAGCGCGCGTTAGTTTTCTTATGCATGCTACCAACTGGCGAATTTGACATTGCTATATTCTACGAAATGTCAATTGCAGCCCGCTGTATCCCTTTTTCGATAGTTCCCAACCAGTCCTAAATTATATAGGTCCGAACTAGTTCTAAAATCCACAGAAGAAAATTGATTGATAAATAAAGTTGTAAATGGTCAAATAAAAATTCGTAATTGTAATTTCTTTTTTTGTGAAAATTGACTAGGACAGATTGTTACTCATACGCCATGTATGAACTCTTAATGAAAAACTAAATTTGTATGGAAGCATTTGGTAAGTAGTTATTCTTAATTAGGTGTTTATTATACCT
>NW_023458560.1:28879090-28881329 GCF_013731165.1 Rhagoletis pomonella
TTTGCATTTCTTAAGAAAAAAAAAGAAAATAGTGCAAATAAAAAAAAACACGCAAATGCACACGCTTTTGCTATGTCTTTGCCTAATTTCAACTCTGAGCGGCGTGTGGATGGCCTATTTTTTAGTATTCGGTTGGATAGCTACTTACTGCTCAGCTGTGAGCCACTCTATACTCTGTACTTCTTTGCTCCAAGCTCGCTATCCCTTTGATGAGGTGTTTAGACATGCATTTCGTGCACACGTTTCCACTTAAGTATGTTTTGATATCGAGACTCCGGTAAGGCGAAAAATAAGAAATTTCATGCAATATTGTGTGGCAAAATCAATTTGTTATTACATGCACGTACTAGCGAATATATGCGACAACTGCATATAAATGCAGTGTCGGTAGGTTGTGCTATAAGAGTTGATACAGTAAAAGAGATAGACTATATTCGATTAGGAATGTTCACGATTTAGCTTTCCCTGATTCCATATATACGCATTTAATGTTGCCTTTTTTGCCCTTTTTAAGATATTTGCCTTTTTTTGCCTATTGTATCTTTAAAAAAGTGATTATACCGAGTAAAAAGCCCTTATTCCTGTGATAATACAAAAGTCTCAAACGTTCTATATTTAATTGGCGCCACTTGTATCAACTCACGTCGAGGACAAGTTTAGTACACTCAAAGCTGTGGTAAAGCACGTTCTGTTACAAAAAAAAAATGAAGTTGTTAATCAAGAAAATCGATGGATAAATAAAGAAGTAAATGGGTAGGTTCAGAAGGCGCAGAAGTTGAGCGCAACCGTTGCTAAAAAAATCAGTGATCATAATGCGCCTTCTGAACGGCTTGATACATTAGCTGTCAAATTCAAAACACAAAACATGTTGTCTCAAATAATCATAAATCAATCGCAACGGTTACTGAGCTGTTGCGCCTTCTGAACGTGCCCAATAATAAGTAGTTTGTATGAAAAATGAGCAGGAAAGAATGTTATTCATACGCCATGTACACCTGCAAATATCTCAAAAACTTAACCATAGATTAAAAAATTAACTAGATTTTCGGAATCAGCAAGCAATTTTATAAAGGAATTTTATAGTGGCGTCCGTTAAACATGTTTCCTGTAAACTAATGTTATTTTTCAGTGTTTGCCTTTTTTAGTGCCTTCCTTTGCCTTCCTTGCCTTTTTTGCTATTTCAAGTGCCCTTTCCTGCCTATTTCGATATGTTATTTTGCATTTTCCAGCCTAAGCCACCGGTAACAAAGTACGAACCAGAAAGAATGTCCCCAATACGCTTGCCGGCTGCCGGAATCTTCAAGCCTGGCACAATGCACCTGCATCACATAGACGATGAAATCCAGATGCTGGCAACGCTTAACAACCTCCACAGCGATGCAGTCAGAATAAGTCTCAGCACTGGTAAGGCCAATTATAGTCCTAGATGGTCACCAGACGCAGAAGCTGCAGAGCGAGACCAGATTCAACACCCCAGCGGCACAACTGCCTTCTGGCTGTTGGCACAGGAAAATAACAGGCTCAGTATGCGGTAAAGGTTCACACTACATCCAATCCAACACGTCTTCGCATGCATCTGGAACCCGACGACACTGACACCGAAAACACTATGGACTGAGCCTATCGACGTCGTCGTCCGCTTTCTTGGGCTCGGCTTTGCAGAGCCAGAGGATGGAGATGACGACGACTCTTCACGACGACGGCCAAACTTACTTTATTTTATTTTATTTTTTTCACCAAATATTTTAACCCAAAAGAAAACCTCAACTTAACAATTAACTTGCTGAGAGTACAAAGCAAGCCGCAAATTTAAAATTTCCATGGATTTCATAAGAAAAAAAAAAAATCTAGGAAAGTGCAATATCAATCAAAATTACTTAGTTCAACATTTTCCATAATTTACATTTCTTAAACTAGTGATATACATACATATGTACTTACTTATGTATATATGTATTTATGTAAGTATGCGTACACTTTGAATGTCCACGCCTTTTTTATTTGAAATTTGCGTCAAATATTATACATTTGCATAAAGATATCCATCAGAAACATTAGTGGTTGCGTGTTTATGACAAGCGCCCGCTTGCTTGTACACAAATCAAAGCCAGCACATAAATTCCTATGCCACTTTCAGTGTATGGAAGGAAGCCCCTCCTCTGTGCTTTCATTTCAATGAATCAGCTAAGCGAGCAGATAAAATTTATAAAATGCATCAAAACCCCTTATAAAAATTTTA
>NW_023458560.1:28881429-28882522 GCF_013731165.1 Rhagoletis pomonella
GGTGAACTTTCTGTTAGTTAGTCGCGGACCAAATCTTGTTAAATACAGTTGCTTAACTTATGCATACATCATTTGTTTTATTTTAATAGCTGCTAAAAAGGCTTAGTAGCTCAACAGTATCTTTAAAAAAGTGATTATAAAGAGTAAAAAGCCCTTATTCCTGTGATAATATAAAAGTTTCAAACATTCCATATTTAATTGCGCGCCACTTGTATCAACTCATGGCCAGGGGAAAGTTTAGTACACTCAAAGCTGTGTTAAAGCCCGTTCTGTTACAAAAAAATGAAGTTGATAATCAAGAAAATCGATGGATAAATAAAGAAATAAATAATAAGTGGTCATATGAAAATGCGCAAAGATTTTTTGTATGAAAAATGAGCAGGAAAGAATGTTACTCATACGCCATGTACACCTGAAAATATCTCAAAAACTTATACATAGATTAAAAAATTAACTTTTCGGAATCAGCGAGCAATTTTATAAAGGAATTTTATAGTGGCGTCCGTTAAATATTTTTCCTATAAACTAGTGTTATTTTTCAGTTTTTGCTTTTTTAGTGCCTTCCCTTGCCGTTTTGCTATTTCACGACGACGGCCAAACTCACTTTATTTTATTTTTTTTTTTTCACCAAATATTTTAACCCAAAAGAAAAACTCAACTTAACAATTAACTTGCTGATAGCACAAAGCAACCCGCAAATTTAAAATTTCCATGGATTTCATACGAAAAAAATAAAAAATCCAGGAAAGTGGAACATCAATCAATTTACTTGGTTCAACATTTTCCATAATTTACATTTCTCAAACCAGTGATATACATAGTATGTACTTACTTATGTATATATATATGTATGCGTACACTTTGAAATTTGCGTCAAATGTTATACATTTGCATAAAGATATCCATCAGAAACAGTAATGGTTGCGTGTTTATGACAAGCGCCCGCTTGCTTGTACACAAATCAAAGCCAGCACATAAATTCCTAAGCCACTTTCAGTGTATGGAAGCCTCCTCTGTGCTTTCATTTCAATGGATCAGCTAAGCGTGCAGATAAAATTTATAAAATGCATCAAAACCCCTTATAAAAATTTTA
>NW_023458560.1:28882622-28885621 GCF_013731165.1 Rhagoletis pomonella
CAAAATCGCTTAGGCGGTTACAGCGCCAAATAAGAAGAAGAAGAAGATGTTGAGTATTGTAAGCTTCCACAATTGAAAATGGTTGACGTAAGCAAGTTTCTAGAAAATCAAATGGCTGATTTGATTACACCAAACCTTGATTTGATAACTTTCTTTGCTAAACTTTATTATTTTAAGAATTTATCCATGTCATTGTCACAGCACCAAGCGTTTTGTTCCTGTAGTTCATAAATCCGCCATGACGGTCAGCGATGAACAACGCATGGGCCAAATTTTATTTATTCCCCATTGCATTTTCTGGAGGTTTTGGCGGACCTATTGCAATGTTACTGGGAACCTTTTGAAGAGAAAGAGAGTTTTCCAATCGAAAAATATTGATTTTCAAGAATTCTATACCATTTTCAAGAAACGTGTTTTTTCCCATATAAAATACATGGACAACTTGAACTCTAAATATTTTTTGCTTTCAAAAAAAAAAAAAAAAAATAGGGGTACATTTTTCTCTGTATAGAACAATCCTTCGACTTTACTTTTTCCCCCCATGCATTTTTGGACCATCCTAATATACATACAGATATGCATGTATGTAAGCACATAAGTATTTGTTATGTAATGCAGTTTGTGCGCTTCAGAAAATTACAAAATGCAATAAATAAATGAACATCTTGACGTTTTGCAAATTGTACAACAGAGTACTTAGTTAAGAGCCGCACAAAACAGCAACCTTATACGAAAACATAAATATTTGCCAACACTCAAACAGTTTTGAAAATAAATCTGGATTTAGTTTTCTGCTATTTAGAAAGGAATCAACTGCCACTTTAATCCTGTTTAACTTGTTTTTAGGAATATGTACATATGTGTCTTTAGAACCTTATCGTCAAATTTGATTTGCCTAAATTTTAGTTTTATTTTGTGTTTGCCAACACTTTGCTTGTTTACAAAATGCATTTGTTGCCTTGAAAATATTTTGCTGGCGAGTGATGGAAATTTTTCAATTTAGGCAATAAAGTTTGATAACCAAATATGCAGTCTAATCAGAATGCATACTGAGCATTCTACAAGCATACGGTTTTCTTATTGGGAGTATGAAATACCTGCATCAAGGATATTTTCCTGGCTCTTCGGTGAAACAAGATCAGTCCAGTCTCTTCGGAATACAGAGCCCCCAGGGTGAGAGTTTGATCAGGGGGCAAATTACTTCTCTGTCATCACTTCACTCTTCACTTCACTCATCACTTAACTCTTTCTTCAAATGGAAATAAATTAATTTGTCTAAAAGCTTTCACTGTGACAAGCCTTGTGGCTGTAAAAAATAAAAGTTGGGCGTTTTTCCCAAAACCACCGACGAGGCAGACGAAGCTATGTCTCGTCCACATCAGGTGGTTGTGTGCCCAGAACGGCATTCATATGTCTGGTGTCTACGTAAATTGAGACCGACTCCCTGTGCATGCCCTTCAAGGCCTGTCGATATGCCATCGGGTCCAGAGGTTGCTTTATGAACTTCTAGACTTCGTCCGTCAGTTCTTATAGATGCCTTCTTACCTAAATTGGTGAGGGCTCCTCTGCAAGCAAGTATCTGTTCGGGTGTCCACGTCTTTGGTTCCATACTAAGAACCACTTCCATAGCATTGTTTGTGCTCCATAACGGCGAGCATTTGCGCCTCGTCGTGCAAGTTATGTTGTGACGAATCAGAAGACATCCGATCGCTGTCCGGAATGCTGTGTTCTGAGTAGTCTGTAGCTTCATCCACTGCGTCCTACTGATCCCCGACGGCTACACTCGCGCTGCGTAGTTTAGAATTGGCCGGCCAATTGCCTTGTATGTTGCCAGCAATGTTTCTTTGTCTTTTCGCCAGGTGCTTCCGGCTAGCAACTTTAAGAACTTGTGGCGGCTTTGTACTATGTTGCAAATTGCGGTTGTATGCGTAGGGAAGGAGAGCAGACTGTCGAAAGTTTCGCGCTATTCACCGTCGGAATTGGTTTGTTATCGACATGAATACCCAGTTGCGGTCTCACCTCCTTCCTCCATATGGTGGAAAGGGTAGCTCAGGGGGAGAGGGTTGGGCTCCTTGGACTGAAGAAACGAGAAATCTCGGAGAGGTAACCGTTTAGTTTCGAGCATATGTCGATAATTCCATTCTCATGCGCTATTGTCGAGCAATCGTCAGCGTAAGAGACAATCGAGACTCGCTCTGGTGGTTGAGGGAGCTTAGAAATATAAAATTTGAACAGTAATGGGGAAAGGACACCACCCTGTGGAACCCCCTGTTTTATTTTCCTGGGTTAGCTCAATTTGTCTCTAAACATAACTGACGAGTGTCGACCACTCAGATAATTCGTGGACCATCATTTGAGTCTCTGTGGGATAGAGGAGGCCACTATATCTTCTAGCAGCGTGGTGTGACTGACGGTGTCAAATGCCTTTGACAAATCCAACGATACTACAACAGTTCTCTCACAGGGGAGGTTACGGTTTAGGCCACGTGTTATCTGGGTATTTATGGAGTTAAGTGCTGTTGTTGTGCTGTGCACTTTACGGAAACGATTCTGATGCTTCGCTGGGGTCAGGTGGTTCTTATAATACGGGAGTAGCAAAGCCTTTAGTATCTTCGCTATCGGGACAAGGGGGTTTATCGGACCATATGACTCTCCTTTGCTGGCTGGTTTCTCCGGTTTGAGCAGTGCGACCACTCTCCACATTTTCCAGATGTCCGGAATGACGAGAGTGGCCATTGACAGGTTGAGGACCTTAGTTAAGTAGTCTACTCCCGCAGGACCCAAATTTTTCAGGCTTTCGCCTTCCCGATGGCTACCTGAACTTCACCGCTAGTAAAAGCAAGAGGCGCACTTGTTCTTGGCAGTTTGTGCAGCCTACTAGTCACTCTACGTTGAATTGCTCCTAATCCTGCCTTATTGGTGAGGCAGCCAAGGTCAAGATAGTTCCAGATTTCGGCGGTTTACAATTAATGGTCGATTGTTTATTATGGTTGCCAAAT
>NW_023458560.1:28885721-28886442 GCF_013731165.1 Rhagoletis pomonella
TGTCGGAAACATTAAAAATTCACGTGCTTCTAAATCATTTGGAACATAGTCTGCATTTTTTAGGCAACGGCGGCTTCGGAATGTGGTCGGAGCAAGCTGGAGAATCCATTCATGGCGTATTTTTAAGATTTTGGCTCAATTATAAAGTTAATTCGATTGACGACCCTAAATATATAATCAATTAAAAAAAAAAACTGTCGTTGAATTTTCATCAAAACACATATGAATTTATATAAAATAACTAGCAGACCCGGCGAACTTCGTCCCGCCCAAAATTAATTTTTTGTATTGAAACATTTTGGTACAACATTTTCACCAACAGTTCACGTCCATGATTTTCAGTGACGCGTTTATCTTCTAATATTACGGTTTCGTGGTTGTCGGAAGGCATATTTCCATTACCATCTTAAATAACCTAGCAAAATTTTTTATGCATACAAAGATACGTAATAGCTTCAGTACCGTTTGAAAGGCGCCGTACCCCCCTTATAAAATAGACGCAATTTTTTCTAAGAGTATGGGAGTGATCTCTCATATTTCCATACCATGTTCAAGTACTCTACCATGAACACTTCCAGAGATATGCAGTGTGAAATATTCGGTTTGCATGGGAGGTGCCACGCCCCTTTTTCCAATAAGCCAAATTTTTCTTCATGACTATGCGATTGATTTTATATGTCTTGTACATACCAAGTTCCAGTACTCTACCATGAACACTTGC
>NW_023458560.1:28886452-28887177 GCF_013731165.1 Rhagoletis pomonella
GATATAAAGTGTGAAAAATTTGGTTTGTATGGG
The DNA here is from genome assembly GCF_013731165.1 of Rhagoletis pomonella. NCBI lineage: Eukaryota > Metazoa > Arthropoda > Insecta > Diptera > Tephritidae > Rhagoletis > Rhagoletis pomonella. Next base: position 28,886,486 of record NW_023458560.1, read on the forward strand.
AGGTGCCACGCCCCCTTCACTTAGCGGTATGAAACATACTTTACACCCTATTGTCATACCTACGAAATATACATAAAAAATTTCATTCAAATCGGTTAAGCCGTTTCGGAGGAGTTCGACCACAAACACCGTGACACGATATTTTTATATATTAGATTTTTCATACAAAAATACCAAAAGATCTAAAAGAAAAAAATAGAGAAAATTTTTTTTGGATAGGGACACCCTAATTGCCAAATTCCAGTACCATTCGTAAACACTGCCAGAGGTATGCAGTATGAAAAAATCGGTTTGTATGGGAGGTGCCACGCCTCCTTTTCCAATAACCACAATTTTTCTCCATGAGTATGCGATTGTTTTCATATATCTCCTAACCAGGTTCGAGTACTCTACCATGAACACTTCCAAAGTTAAACAAAATGAAAAATTCGATTTGTATGGGAGGTGCCCCGCCCCCTTTTACGATAACCATAATTTGTCTCCGTGAGTATGCGATTGCTTTCATATATCTCCATACCATGTTCGAGTCCTCTTCCATGAACATTTTCCGGGATATGCAGTATGGAAAATTCGGTTTGTATGGGAGGTGCCACGCCCCCTTTTCCAATAACCGCAATTTTTCTCCATGAGTAGGCGATTGGTTTGATATATCTCCATACCATGTTCGAGTACTCTACCAAGAACACTTTCAG
>NW_023458560.1:28887187-28888948 GCF_013731165.1 Rhagoletis pomonella
TACCAAGAACACTTTCAGAGATATGCAGTATGAAAAATTCGGTTGTAAGGGAAGTGCCACGCCCCCTTTTCCAATAACCACAATTGTTCTCCATGAGTTTGCGATTGGTTTTATATATCTCCATACCAAGTTAGAGTACTCTACCACGAACACTTCCAGAGATATGCAGTATGATAAATTCGGTTTGTATGCAAGGTGCCACGCCCCCTATTCCAATAACTACAATTTTTCTCCATGAGTAGGCGATTGGTTTGATATATCTCCATACCAAGTTAGAGTACTCTACCATGAACACTTCCAGAGATATGCGGTATGAAAAATTCGGTTTGTAGGGGAGGTGCCACGCCCCCTTTTCCAATAACCACAATTGTTCTCCATGAGTATGCGATTGGTTTTATATATCTCCATACCAAGTTAGAGTACTCTACCACGAACACTTCCAGAGATATGCAGTATGATAAATTCGGTTTGTATGGAAGGTGCCACGCCCCCTTTTCCAATAATCACAATTTTTCTCCATGAGTATGCCATTGGTTTGATATATCTAGATACCAAGTTAGAGTACTCTACCATGAACACTTCCAGAGATATGAACCTAGCGGTATGAAATATACTTTACATCCGATTCTCATATCTACCAAATATACACAAAAAATTTCATAAAGATCGGTCCAGCCGTTTCGGAGGAGTTCGACCACTAACACCGTGACACGAGATTTTTATATATTAGATATTTTATATTGACTTTGTAAATTTATAAAATTTATGCAATAAGAATTATTAAAATATGCAATTATGTAATATTATCTCTTGAATAACTAAGTTAAAATATTTTATGCTTATCACGTAAGAAAGTGTTATAATTATATTACCATAGACCTTCGCGATTATATAACTAGATTTGGAAAGTTCTAGATCAACATTTTATAATATTTTAAGCATAGGAGCAGATGGAATTTTATTTTCAACGAAATTTTGATCTATGATTATGTACAAAGACAGTTATGTAAGCCGTTTTGGTTGGCATTTTAGTCATAGCTATGGTTGCTTCAAGACCACTGTGTATACTTAATCTCAATTTAATTAAAAAATGTAAATGAAGTTTTTTATTATGGGTACCAAATGATTGAGGTCTAAGACAAAATTATTTCTAAATATTTTAGAAATTCAAAATCAATTTACTTAAAAGGTTGAACGAAATGTTTTAATATGGTTATCAAACGAGAGAGGTTAAGCAATTTTTTCTTTTGAAAATATTTTTGAGAAGAGTTACCACCCGTTTAGAAATTTAAAATCATTTTTGTCAACGAGTTAAATGAAATATTTCATTATAGGTGTCAAACGGTAGAGGTTTTAGTAAGCTTTGTTTCTAAAATATGGTTGAAGGGGGGATGCCACCAGCTCAAAAAGTTAAAATGAATTTAATTAATAAGTAAACTGAAACCTTCCAATATAGGTGTTTTTTGTTTGAACACGCTTTGCATCTGCAGATACTTCTTAGTAGTAGTAACAAAAAAATCCAAAACAGTAGTTCTATAATTTTTTCAATCCTATCCTACCAATCCTAGTGATACTGTAAATGTGCAAGTTTGTGAGTGAGTGAGCGTGTATGTTTGTTGTTGTTTCACGCTAAAATGGCTTGACGTATTACAATGAGGCTGGACAAACTTATAAGGTATGATCTGGATTCACAAAACGAAAGAGTGTTGCCACTTTTTTCAAAAGCTAAAATCAACTATTTATTAAATTAGATAAAATATT
>NW_023458560.1:28889048-28909624 GCF_013731165.1 Rhagoletis pomonella
AAATATGAACAGAAAAGCGTATTGCTCAGGTGTACGTGGCGTATGAGTAACTTCCCACCATTCATTATGCTCTAGAAACAATCTGTCAATAATGAACCATACTTTTGCTATTACCAATCAAAATTCTAAAAAAAGCGGATTTTCGATCCACGCTAATATACATATGCTATATTTATTAGGTTTACCATGCGATAGTTGAACAGAAAGATCATCCCTTTTATGAATTAGTCAAACGTGAAGTCATGGTGCATTATTTTGAACTAACCTCTTTTAGTGAGTGATCCTTACATTCTACCATCTCTCCGTAGCTGTGACAACGCCAACAAAACATTGTTGCTTTAAGTCTCCTAATTGGTTTTCTATCTATTTTAGACTTATTAATGAGTAGCAAACTTCATCACTAAATGCCAGTGTAAGTTTTTCTAAATGTTCCTTAAGAGTTTCATCTTTGTACATAGTATTTTCGAACATACCAAACTTTGTTCGCTAACAGTTTGTGTGCCTAAATGTATGCTTGTAAATCCCCATTCTGCATCAGACAAGAATAATACGATTTGCCAATCATTTTGATTGATTACATTATTACAAGATCCGTTGCCGCACGTCAATAAAAAAAAATGTTTGCTTCCAGCAATTGTGAATAATTTAGCGTGCAGTGCTCCTTGAGACCATAGTTGACATTATTTCAAGCGGTTCAACTAGTTCAAGAGCAAATATGTAGAATTTCTTCAATACATATTTACATAACTACGTACATTTATTTGCAACTGCTGTCAGGCTCGTAAATGTATACATACATATGTACATATGTACATACAATCAACATATTCATTGTCGTTGTCATCTCCGTTGTAATAAAAAAATAAATAACAATCAAATATTGTATGTCCTCAAAAAATATGTACCACGCTTCCAATTGAATTTGAAAGATATGCTTTTCCACTCTCCACACTATGCACCGACAACAATTTTATTTTACTATTCCCGTTTTGTCATAACACTTTGCATTTGTCAGACAAAGCAAAACAGCCTTGCAGGAAATGGTTCTAACTAGTATAAGTTAATTTGAAATTGATTAGAAAGGAAATAAAGGCCACTAATATCTGCATATTTTCATTGAGGAAAGCTGACTATATTTCTATTGCGATGGCCGCCAAATAGTCAAAGGCGATTTCCTCTGCATAAGATATTAACTAACTACTTTTAGACATAAAATATACTGGATCACAATTGAGTATTTTTTTCACTGAATTCCTTTATCCAATTCCTATGGAGAATTGCTCGGTTATTTTGAAAATCGAACTAATTTTTTTCTATGAATAACATTTTGAGATAATTGCAATTTACCGTTATTCCGCTTATAAAAAAGTAGTTCCACTTAATCACGTATATCTTTCGAACCAGTTAAACAATCGTAACACACAATACGGAAAATGAAAGCTAATGAAATTCTGCATATAATTTTTTTTATTGATGTAAAAATTAAAAAAATTCAAACTTTAACAGGAAAAAATAAAGAAATAAAAATGTGTTTAAATTTTTTTCATTTGTGTCAAAGCCTGTTCTGTTACAAAAAAATAAAGCTACTGATGAACAAAGCCCATGGATAAATAACAGGCCTCGAAAATAATTCTGAACCGAAAAACCATATTGGTTTTTCTTGGATACTTATCATAAAGGTTTCTCTCGGAGAGATATACAAATTTGCGCATTATTTTGCTTGCCCTCTGAGTTTAATATTTAATTTCAGGAAATAAATCTCCTTCACTGAGATTTATATTTTATTTAAAGAAATAAATCTTCTTTACTGAGATTTTCCTAGGAGACTATTAATATTGGTCTAGTTAGCCGGGTAGTCGGTTACATTTACACGGGTATCCGGATATAGGGTTCTTTTTACCTGAGTACTCGAGTAGGTGGTTATCTACATTCGGGTACCCGGTCAGATGGTTATTTTTACCCGGGTACCCGGATAGATGATTATCTTTATCCGAGTACAGGGATAGATGGTTATCTTTATCTAGGTACTCGAAAAGTGGGTTATATTTTCCCGGGATCCGGACAGTGAGTTATCTTTACACGGGTACCCGGATATAGGATTCTTTTTACCCGAGGCGGTTGTATTTATCCGGGTACCCCGGTTATATCCCCTGATATGGGATTGATTGTTATCTTTATTCGAGTAACCGGGTAGGCGTAAATTTTATCTGTGTAGGTAATTAGGTAGCGGGTTGTTGCGTCCCGCGCAGCCGGGTGGAGGTTAATATATGAATGTATATCCGCGTATCTGGGTAGCGGTTTATCTTTAACTCGATATCCGCTTATAGGGTAATATTTATTCGGGTACATAGGTAGCGGTTTACTTTTATCCAGGTACACAGGTAAGAGGTTTTATTTATTCGGGTATCCGGATAAGGATAATCTTGATCCGGGTAATGAATTGCACAACCTAACTGAATAATAAATCAAGAATCAAATACAAGTTAATTTGTACTTACATATGAAATGTACGTATACAACCGAAGGAGATTTATTTTATTTCTCATTTATATTTCTCCATTACTTAGAAACATTTTTATTTTTTTATTTCGCCTCGGTAAAGATTTCCTTCTGACAGCAACCAATAAAGCCTTGTTAAATACGTTTCGGTTAATCTCCGACTGCTTCTTTATTTCTCCCTCGATAACTGTTATTATGAGAGCATTTGAATTAGTTAGTAGCTCTGATAAATAAAGAAGGAAATACTTGTCAAATGAAAATGCATGAAGATTTTTTTTATGAAAAATGAGCAGGAAATAATGTTACTCATACGCCATGTATACCTGAGTAGCAGTTCTTTCTGCTCAAATTTCATACAAAAAATCCTTGCAAATTTTGATTTAACCACTCATTGCCTTCTTATTTAACTATCCATCGATTTTCTTGATTGTTAGCTTAATTTCTTTTTAAAGGAATAAGCTTTAACTAAATTTTTATTTAATTTAAAAAAAAAGTTTACAAAAAATCGTTTCGGATTTTTTTAATCGGATTTTTTTAATCATTAATTAATTTATCAAAAAAAAAAACACTAACAAGTTGGAATAATTAATTAATTTCTCAGAAACTATCAGGCCTTTCGAAAAGTGATGCATGTATACATATACGATTTTTGGAGAATTTCATTGGCTTTCATTGGCCGTATTACGATTGTTCAATTTGTTCTTAAGATATTAAGAATATTGTTGCTCTTAACCAGAAATAATTAAGTTTTTAGTTTTAACCGACTTCACAAAAAGGAGAAAGTTATCAATTCGTCGGATTTTTTTTTTTGGACCACATTAACCGATTTATAAAGATGTTCCCTCACAGGTGATCCCATTTTAATCTGGTTTAAATCCGAACATTGGATCATGAAGAAATCAACGATAATCTTAAATTTTGATATGAGAATGGAAGTCGGTCTTGTTCTTTGCTTAAAAATTGCTTGCTTTACTTGTTATTTATTTACATAATTTAGTTTACATATTTTTTACATACTCTTCTCTAGGTGATCCCATATTCGAATTCCGTGAGACATAACTTCCAAATGATAATAAAAAATTTCGATCCTAATTTTATATGTCCTTAATTCGAAAAAGTACTTGTGAAGTGCAGAAACAACAAAGTGTATTCAAATTAAAATTTGTATGAGGATATTTAAAGAAAACAATCTCTTGGTTACGTCAGCATGACTCCTGCATTACTTTTCAACTAGTATCAAGTTAGCTTTTTGTAGTTAATTACAAGTTATACCTTTTTTAGAAATCTTACAAAATAGCTAAATACAAGTGGGTTATACTTTATCAATTGATACATTTTTTCTGCAGGGGGTCACCCGCACATCTACACATACATATGACGTAAGTATGTACGTTAGTGCGGAGTAATTTAATTTCGAAAAAAGTGTATGGCATATTTGAATTCTACATACGATTCTAAGCAAAAACTGTCAACAAACTATATACCTAAAATTACGTTTGGCCCTTCCAATTTTTAAAAGAGTGGATTATAATTTTTTCTGAACGAAATTTTTTTTTTTCTTTTTGAAAATTGGGAGGGTCAAACGTCATTTCTGGTATATAGTTTGTTCGCTATTTTTGCTTAGAATTAATCGTATATCTGCTATACACTTTCTTCGAAAATTTTGCTTCGAACAAATTACTCCGTCCTAAATGTACATACATATGTACGTACATTTATAAGAGATCAAACTTTTATTTGCCTGACAAACGCACTCTTGCAGCAGCTGCTACAATCAACATACTCATATAAAACAAACTACCAAGCCATACAACCAAACATTCATTCCCACAATCGAATACACCGCTGGTATCTGGTAATGCTGTTGCGGTTTAACTGGTGAATGGCTTTGTACTTTAGTTGTTATTGACATTGACAGCATTGGCAGAGGAGTCTTTAAAAGCGCTAGAAAAGTGAGCAGAGGTTCGCTTAGGATCGATGAATTGGACTCACCAATATCAGTGTGGTTTAAGCTAACGAATGGTGGTATGCAATTCTATGCTAAGGGGGAAGGCATTTGTTATGTATGTGAGGATGTACGGGAGTATGTAGGCATGTGGCCATGACTGTGACTGGGACTGTGACTGCGTAATGTCTGGGAATAACCAAATTGTCGGTGCTTATTGCTGCTGATATTGTTATTGCTACAGCTCATTACAGTTGCTATCATTGTTGTTTTTTTTTTATTCTTGGCATTTCCGCTGCTTTTGCCAATGCATTATTTATGCAGTCAATGCTTTAAGTCTGCCTCGCTGCCGCTCGGGTCACAAGGCACTAATATTAATTCTGTGAGAATTTCGCGTCTGTTCGTGGAACTTTTTGCTGGGTGTTTGTGTTTGCAAATGAATTGTAGCTTTGTACCTTCCTACCTAGCTTTACCATAGCGGTCTTTGTTTTCTATTTGTGTGAATTTTTTTGGCTCGCCTGATCATAACTCATGGTTTGACTGCTTTTGGCGCTGTCTGCGTTGAGTTGTTGATGCTATTATTGTGGTTAATGGCTCTTTACGCAAGTCACTCACCTTTGGCACATGCTTTGTTACTTTGTACAATTGAGAAAGGATATTTTTTGCATTCATAGTTGAAATGCTTTAAAGTGTTTGCGCTATGAATGTTTGACATATTTTGTGCTTATAAGAAAGAATGGAAATACACAGATTTTTCAGACGGATGAATGAATTTTTCATGCAAACATTCCAAATAGAACAAGCTACTGCGCGATGGCCTTTGATTTAGCTAAAGAAATTTAATGAAACATCATTTTGCACAAAAAACTTACAAATACGGAATTGTTAAAGTAAGGATTTACTTCGACTACAGAAACGCTTCGCCTTTATAGAGGTTGGCTCCCAAAGTTTGTGATCCACAGCGATTTCATATGAAAGTAAAGTGTCGCATGTCGCTTTACAAAACTATAAATACAATTTCAAAAAATGTATACAAATTAAAAATAACCAACAATACGGCAGTCGAACACGCATCCATTCGGCTACAGCAGCTGTTGAAATAACGTCAAAAAAAATATACTTGAGTTAGTTGCGAACTTTTTGTTTTGTTTTTGGCTTCAAAGCTACACATCATCCGCTCGCTTATGCGATGCAACTTCTCGTTCAACCGTAGTTGTTAATCTTTTCTAGGTAGAAAAAGGTAATGCATTCCCATTTCCCCACTGGGTTATGTACACTTAAATATACATACTCTGATGTGAACAGTCAAATACGTGCGTAGTCAATTTTTGTATGAAAATATTATTTTTAAATACGAACATTTTTAAACGACAATCAAACATAAAGTATTCATTTTTACTATGCATTATTTCCCTCAGAGTACGTAAACCTTTAAACTTACCCAATTTTGTATGTTATTTCTCTCTAAATCTCTTTAGACATAATTTAAGAAAGAAAAGTTGTTTCAGTATTACTGTGGTCTCCATTGATCTCGCTTTCCATTCTCCAAAACATCGCTCAATTATAACTCCTTCGCTGAAAAATACGGCGTTAACAAAAAAAGGCGATATACCATAACCATTATCTTCAAGGAGCATCACATTTTTTGGTGAGTTTTTTAGTACATTTATGCTTGTAAACCACTTTCCGTTAACATACTAATTACCAAATGCTTTTGATTTCGGCATTCGCACATGAGTGTATAGCCTACTACCCCGATACAATTTGGAAAGGATAAACTTCCATTTTTAGCTACAATCATTTCCATACCAGACTTCGGGAATTTAATCCACCCATGTGCCTTTTTTATAAAATTCACTCATTACAAAATTAATGGTTTTGGAAACTGGTGTTTGGTGAATTCCGAGCTCTTCAGCTACATTATTTTGATAGCCCGAATCAGAAACCATGCGTAGAAACACGTTGATCTTTCAAACGCCGATAATGCGCTTAGTAGTTTTTCGCCAATATCGTCCAAAAAATAATTACCCAACCACTCTACATTTTCACGATTGAATCGATATAGCTATCAAAAGTCTTCAGTTTTACACTCCTTTCGCACATTATAATATTTTTCTTTGCGAATAGTTAAAACTTGTGACATTGTTTCGTGTGCGAGGAAAGAAAACCGAACGAAAATTAATTTTTTATTCAAAATTCAGCATGAGTTAGAGCAGACTTGAAATAAAGTAAGCAATTGCTTTCTATAAAACAAACTCTGGTTTTATTCATTCATTAAGCAATTCCTCAAAGAAGTAGGCAATTGCGAAAAAAATTACAGTTACAGCAATTGCTTGAATTTTTATTCATACAAATTTAAGTAAAATGTTGGAAATATTAAGAGAAGCAATTGTTTAGTTTTTATTCATCAAGCTCATTGTCTGAAGTGACAGTCTGCGGATACCGATTTGAGCAGATAAGCTCCCTGTCGAAATTCTAGCATTACCTTGTGTGGCATCAGATGCAACAGTGCTAATTTCCTATTGCAATGAAAAAATGGTTAAATAAACAACTGGGTATTATTACTGGGAATCTCCTGGAGATAACAGAGTAAAAATACATGGAAAACTTTGAGCCCTTTGAGCAACCTCTAAATATTTTTTGATTTCAAAATAAAAAAAGAAGGGTATATATTTTTCGGTATAGAACAATCCTAGGGGGTGAGAGCATACAAATTCCAACTTTACTTTTTCACATGCATTTTTGGATCACCCCAGTGTACAGCCTAGGAATTGCTATTGAAATAGCTTGTAGTCAAGTACAAACGCGCAAGTGTGCTTACGTTTCACGCTTTCCATTCGCTAAGCTATGTTTAAGCTCTTGACAATTGTATGCCAATTGGAGTTGTGTGCTTTCAAAAATAAAAAAAATGACAATGCGTCTATTTTGAGTGCGCGCATTTGGTGCACGCATTAAAAATCAGATTTTTCAGCAAAACATTTGTTCCAAAAATACAAAAGTTTTTAGAAAATCTACACGGATGTATTATTTTATGTTTGTGTGTAAAATTGCAGCTTTTATTTGCCAAGTTAAGCGATTGTTTGAAGAGAGATATGAGCGATAATAGTTACGTATGTAGTTCAATCGCTCAACGAAATCAACGAACGGATGAAAAAATAAAAATTTACACATACATATATAAAAAGAGCTAAAGAATGAGCGCAGCTGGCGAAAGCGTAAATAAAATAGTGAAAATTGCACGATTGCAACGAGAAACTAAACAAATACGGCAAGGCGTACAACAAATATTGCAACGACAGATAACTGAAAAATAGTGGCATTTAGCATTGCTGTTTGTGGGAGAATGTTGCAACATTTTCAAACGGATGTCATTAAGATATGTAGGCAAACAAATCGCAACGCTACAATAATGTCTTTGGGATAGTATTTCGACCAAGAAAAAGACAAAGATGGATACGAAGATGCATACCATGGCGAAGGCTAGGTATGCGAAGAAAAAGACTAAGACGAGTACGAACCAGGGTGGGCAGAAAAGGTATTTTTAGCTGAACATTACGGAAAATTACGTCTGAAGACAAAAGTTCTTCTAACAGACTAAAGTTGATCGACTTCATAGTGCCCGAAACATGGTAGTCTGCATCAACAGTTTCCAGTGTAGAAAGATCCAACAGACTATTTGGTATTCAACGGATCGAAAAACAAAAAACCAAATCGACCATGTTCGGATAAATGGAGGAGTTACTACTCCAGTGTGTTTGAGTGTTTGATGTTCGAACGATTCGAGGACAAACATCGACTGGGATAACTATCTCGCTGTAGCCGAAATTCGCAAACACTTCTTTGTGCAGCGAATAGTTTGTGTCAAGAAGCACAAGGAAAGCTCAACGTCGAAAAGCTTGAACACATTCACCAATCGACTCTCACTCAGGCTATCAGAGAGCGCTAGCCAACGAAGATTCAAAGGTAAAAGTTATAAACGTGTAAAAGTACTTTGGGTAAAGGAAATCCAACAAAACCAAATGGAATCTACGTGTGAAGGCTAGTAAATGTGCAAACAATTTTGGAAATATCAACACTGTAACAGACATTCTTTTAAAAGTAGAAATATGAAGGTATTATTTTTTTATGTTTTTTTTTAACAAAATTTGGCGAATGCTGCCTTTAAACGTATTGGAGGTTACTTAGGAAAATACTGAATAAAATAAAATTTAGCTGCTTAAATCTTCCTCTGTGATTTTAATGTGTTGCTCATTTTCTTCATACCCTCGAATATACTTCGTATGGGAGAAAATGACTTGCACTTTCAAGAAAAAAAAAATTGCCTAAAATCAACGGTAAGTTCTTGCTACCTCAAACTATATACTAAAACTACACTACCGACACTATAATTTAGTGGGCTATACAACTACAACATACTCAGGATCTTTCAAAAAAAATCGAATTAAAAAGCACGAAATGTACCAGACGCCATGCCGTTCTTATTTAGCGACCTTGAAAACTCCATAGTATGAAATTTCAAATTATTTCTTCAAAGCTTCGAATTTTGGCCGCAGTTTTGGATTTCGGCCACACTTTGCCTCTAGTGGTTCTCTGGATCTGAATCGGACCAGGTTGCTGTCTAAATCGCTTTCAAGTTAAGCTTTGTAACCTCAATTTTGATTTTATTTTATTTTATTGCTAGAATTATATAAGTTGTTTATAATACAATGAAAAGCTGCAGATAATTTCCGTTTTCACTTTGTACAATGCAACTTTTTTTTTTTGTTTACTGTGAGTCGGCTTTATTTGAATCGGTCATTTATTTTGACCTTGTTGTTGTGGATTTCCTTTAAAAGTTAGTGAATTTACTATATATCGTCCATACTCAGTTACATAGCTTAACAATATTTAAAATATTTATCTGGCGGTTAAAGTTGTGGGAAATGTACAGTTAAGCTCGCACAAAAAGGCTACATATATTTGTTAAGGACGTATGTATGTATATGTGAATATATGTACACACCTAGTTGTAGGTATGAATGCATAGGAAAAACATAAACTACTGTATCCAATCATGCAAAACTCACGTACACATGCACGCATACATGTACATTTGTACGTATGTTTGTATATGCATAACTTTCTAAACACTTTTCCACACAAATTTCATTTACAACCCGCCACACCGGATGTCTGTTCGACAGTTAAGGAAATGGACTTAAGCCATGATTTATAGTTTACGGATTTACTTATTTAACTTTATTAGTTTTCTGTGAAATGTAACTAAGCAAAGTTCCATGGCGCTGCTCACATTGAACATTGTAGTGTTCGAGTTCGAAAGTACATACTAGTATGTATGTATGTTGCTGTACTGGAAAGGCTTTTAGTATAATGCGAAAATATGTGTATGTGAAATATTGTGTGTATTTGTATAGAAATATCTTATTTTCATTAAGCACACAAACTTCTAAACAAATAGGCAAACACAAATCTCTATGCTGCGCCATGTATCTGTAGGTATAAGTATTTGTAGGCTAAGTATTAAACGCTCTAACTAAGAGGGCAGTTCATCCTCGTTTATCCAATTCATTCTTCGCCTCCTCCTGCTGCTTTCCCTCTACAACATTTGCCCCTTAGCCAGAGTGTTTTCATAGTAATCAAGCAATTTTCAACATGGCTATTGGTGAGCTTTGGCAATTTTGCAGCAACGTTTGGAACTTTGCGGTCGCTGGGCTTTTACTATTAAACTGTTTTATGTACACACATATGTACTATCTACTTATACTTTTGTATGGAAATAACCGCATAATAAGTACTTAGTAGGGTCTTCGAAGGGTTTGTGGATTACACACGTAGTCATGGTAGTAATTTATTCGTGCGATTTTTAACTTTATGAGAAAGCAATTTATTTGATTTTCCGACTGTTGGCTAGAGTCTCGCCGTAAGTAAGTAATGTACGTAATTTTTAAATGAATGTACATGTATACTATTAAGGTTATTATCTCTACAAGGTTTATATCTCTACAAAGCCGTATATAGCAAAGACTTATTCGAGCTCGCATGCTCAATGGTCATCAGCAGAACATAACGTTCGCTTGCTCGTGGCTTTATTATTTGCATTGAAAAGTAGAGCAGTAAGTTATTGGAATTCATGTGGATGCTATAATTTTTATCAGCAGCAATCGTTTGTCGGCAAATAAGTGCTGTTGAGTATTTAAAAAAAGTTAATTTGAATTGTCTGCTACACAAATATAGGATGAAATTGTCTTTACTTTCTTTCGGATTTTAATACAATTATGTTAACGCTCAGATGTTCTTTTGGTATGATTCTATCAAATAGGTTCGTTTTGCATTTGATTATGCGGAAATAGCACGGCTCAATAATATTTGGTGGTATTTTGTCTAAAAAATGGAACCAAACTCGTCTTATAGATTTTTTTTAATGCTGATTTGAAGTGCATTTACAAAATTTTTCTACTGTTGAAGTATAGAAAAATTGCAAATTTAAAAAAAAAAATTAAATAGAATTCGGACTTGGTTTTTTCGAAGAAAACAACCACGTTTTAATGAAAATCCAATTCGTCAGATGTATTCTACCTCAAATCGATGGATTGAGTAGAAAATGAAAGGATGAGAAATTAAAAAAATACTTAGTAAAAAAAATCAAAAACAAAGAGACAAAAGACTGGCTAATAAAGAATCTGGGATACTGATTTTTTTATGTAGATGTGGGTCATGAAATCAATTTGTTTTTAAAATAAATTCACAGATAGAAATTTTCGTATTTGTTGGAAAACAAGTGGATGCTATTGAAGAACAGGGTTATTTTTGAATTTTTCACTCATTTCTAATGAACTTATCGACATGAGGTAGAATTCATCAGATGAATTGGATTTTCATTAATACGCGTTTTTTTCTTCGGAAAAACTACGTACAAATTCGATTTAAATTTCTTTTAATTTGCCATTTTTCGACACTTTACCAATTTTTTTTTTAACTGGACGTGCTTGAAAAATTTTGGAAATGCACTTCAAGTCAGCATTAAAAAATCTGTAAGATGAGGTTGGCCCCGTTTTTGCAATAAAATTCGACGAAACTTTGTTGAACCGTGTAACTTTTGTGCTGCGCTCTGCTTTTGTTAATTGATCAGCGTTGTCGGTTTACTTTAAAAAACTTGGTTTTAAAGGCTTCTTGCAAACTTGAAACGTTTTGTTTAAAAAAGTTACTATTTCTGACCTATGGGTAGATTTCTATCCTATAAAAAAATAATGGAAAATTGTGCTATCGAAAAAAAAATAAAAAAATTAAAATTTTGCCAAAATCAGTTGTTGCTGTTCAATAAATAGATTCTGAGAATATTTAATGAACATGTATCTAAGACTATGTTAAAACAGGCACCTTATTGGCAATTAAGAACCTGTTTAGTTTCGTAAAACTAAAGCTTACTGATTATTCCCGTTTTCTTTCAACGATAATAATTGCAGCTGTGTAAATTATATACATAAATATACACACGTAAAGGCATACTTACCACACATGTGCTACGCACATTGTTAATGTACCTAAGCGTTAATCGATAAAAACGGCAAAGGTCATAAAATATGGACCTTGATCCGTAGTAATTGTTTCCTTAGGCACAAGCACTTGACATGTTCTGTTGTCCACATAAAATCATGTACCCAAGCGACAGTCGCACTTGAGTCGCTGGGTTTTGATCTTCTTATGATGCACATGTGCAAATAGATCACAACATACATATGTACGTTCATCCAAATAATGAGATAAGAAAACGTTGTAACTAAAAACATGAATGTGCATCAACGTACACCCACACCCACATACTTATATTGTAAATACACTTGTACACAAACATGTAAATATAGACTAAGTAAAAGTTGTATTATTAGACTTAGGAAATTAATTATAAATAAACGCTCCACCGATGATGGAGTCAGTTATACGTTCATCTCTAAAACAGTGAGTTATACGTTCACCTCTAAGCAGAACCTTTTCACCAATTTAGGCCTTAATTGTTACACAATTTATCATACGAAAATTCAAATTATTAATTGCCAATTAATAATTAATTGGCAATCAATTTGTGTCAGATTCTCTATGCAACCCTGCTAGGTATGTTTAATTTTGACTTAGAGGTATGTTTATTGAACAAAGAGCATTCAGCTGTTTGTTTCTGGTCCTATTTACAGTTGATATTCCATCAGGGATGAAAAATTTAATTATAAAATTTTACCTAATTTACGGAAACTTTACCTAAAAGTAGATAGATTTACCTAAAAAGTAAATATGAATTTATATATAAAGAAAAATAGGAGGTAACAATTCCCATCGTTGCCATATCAACTTTTGTACTCAAATTAAACAAATTTTTGGCTATGAAAAGAAAAAAAAAAGGTGAATCACTTTCCTCCTAGTTGTTCGATCTGACGTTTTAAAAAGAAATATTTTGCATCTATCTGGCGAAATCCACTACAGTTGCGTTACTTTGACCACCCTTCTGTATCATTTGTATGCCTCTTCACAAAGGAGGGAAGCTATTAGACCAGTTGTTCGCACCAGAAAATGCATTGAAATGTCAGTAAAAATAAGAACTGACTTCCTGAGAAGCTATTTGGCTACGTTCCAAATGTACCTAAAATTGTGTGTTTGTACCGAACGTACTTTCAAACTAAATAAAGGTACGATAGTAACAACTTTTCCATCACTGTATGATTTCGTATCGCTAATTGAGCAGCTGACGTGTGTGTGAACACCAAACTCAATACCGGAATTTAATGCTTAATTGCATCATCTAATTGGCCTGTTTGAACATAATCTTACAAAGAGGTTTTTGCGGAAAGCGATGTGGATGAAGATTGCATTAGTCCGAGGAGTACAGAAAGTGATACAGAGCAGCCAATATCTGATACAGAAAATGTAGAACTACCCGAAGAAGAGAGTATTCATTTATTCAATTCAATTAGTCTGTGAAACAATAATTTCTTACAGACTATATAACATAAAGCTTAAACTAGCGTATTTTATTTAAGAGGTTAGTAAAGGCTGTTTTCGGCAACGAAAAATCAAGGTCGATAGAGTTGGAAATCTGATTAAATTCATTAAGAGCTCACATTGTCAGCATAGAATGGGTGGGAGGCACGAAGATACCTTCGCGGAACATTAAAATTGATTCTATCCAAAAGCTGCGAACAGTCAGAAATTCCTTGGACAATGCAAAAAATAAAAGTTAAAGATAATATGGACCTACTTTTATCCAACGTTTTCAAATTGATAAGCAATAAGCGCGCATTATATGAAGGTATAGGATCTGAGAAGCCTACTGAACGTAAGGCGAATTCGAGGAACACCTTCTTAATTCGTTCAATCCTATTAATATGAAACTGGTGAAAAGGACCCCAGATTATTGCTGCATACTCCAAGTGAGATCGAACAAAGGAGTTATATAGAAGTTCTAAGGTGTAAGGATCGGAAAACGCAGAGCTATTCCGCCGTGCAAAGCCAAGCATTGAACAAGCTGTAGAAATAATAAAATTAGTATGGCTGGTAAATGAAAATTTAGTATCAAAGACAACACCGAGATCCTTGATTTCATTTACCGCCTGCAAGCTACAATTAGAGATGCTGTATCCAGTTTTTGGTAAGTTACGTGACTTAGAAAACGAAATATAAAAGCATTTGTTAATATTCAAAAAAGATGTGTGCTCAAGCACCACGAATATAAATTATCTAGCTCGGATTGGAGTTTCAATAAGTCAGCGGAGTTCCTAATAACTGAGTAGATTTGTAGATCATCTGCATACAAAATAAAACTAGCGAAGGAGAAACAAGAATTAATGTCGTTAATGAACAATGAACAAAAAGCAATGGACCTAGAATGCTACCGTGTGGAACACCTGAAGTAGCAATAAAAGGTTCAGATTGAGCATCATCCACAGTAACAACACAGTGCCTCCGTTTAAGATAAGACTTAAGCCATTGCAGAAAAGTAGAATGAAAACCTATGGAAGCCAGTTTGCCAATCAAGATCGCATGGGAAACCTTATCGAAGGCTTTAGAAAAATCGGTGTAAATATAATCAACTTGATATCCGGCAGAAAATGTAGAGATACAGTACTCACTAAAAACTGTCAGATTAGTGCCTGTAGAACGACCGGAGACGAACCCATGCTGATTTGATGACACATTCGAAAAGCTTAGACACATTGGAAAGTTTCTAGATCGGTCTATAATTAGTTACATCATATTTATTCCCGCATTTGAAGATAGGAGTTATGGATGACAGTTTCCAGGCATTAATAAATACCCCCAAGGACAGCGATTTATTAAAATGATTTTCAGCGGAAGTACCATAGCAGACACAAAAAAAAAGACACGTATTTCCTTGGAATCGCCCAAAAGTTCGAACAAGATCTGAAAACATAATTTCTCACCTTCCTTGTGTGAATCTACCGCTCGTGATGCCAAGTCTGAAATTGCATTTTGGAACATATTCATCGCCGAGTCAATGCTTGAGAGGAGCGTTCTCCACACGAACGCGCAAATTAGTCTACAACAACCCCAGAAATGTCGGCGTACATAGTTCTACCACCACCCTTATTAAATACATGGAATACTTAACTTCCTTGCAAAATTACGGGTATTCTTTGTTTCCATTTAGGAAAATCCTAAGGTCGACGAGAGCTTAACATTTTAAACTTTTTTCCAGCAGGTGTGTATTTTTTTTTGTACAACCCTAATGTACATAGATTCATAGATATATATGTAAGTAGCTTTGTGAGCTAATGCATAATAACAGCCGCCAGTAAAGCCACAAATGGCAAAGGCCGTGTCGAACTTTCCTGGCTATTGTTATCGAAAACATTTTTTTTCTTTTAACCCATTCCTTTCTTTAGTTAGTCGTAATAATATTAAAATAACTTTTGGCGATAAAAGCTAAGTATGGTTCGAGTAATGGCTCAAAGCAGGTTCGGTAAATACAATTTCATGCGCACGTGTTATTCTTTTTATGATCGCGTGATGGGCTAATGGTTGCGCAGGTAGCAGTGAAATAACGGAAAGTAAAGAACTAATAACTTGGCATTATTCACTTGAGGTGGAGTAAATACTTTTACAACTCACCTAGGAATTTTTTTACATTTTTTTATCACAACCTTATAGTTTTGGTGATTTTTTTACTTATTATTTATATAATGTTGTCAAGAGCCAAATGGGGTTCGAAAAATCAAAATTTTTATATATCGCTTCATTTATTTACATATCTTCGTGAGGCACGTCCAACTGAAAAATGTCGAAGTGATTGTGTGTGTGCGTTGCTTGTTAGCTGAGGCGGAAGCCATGTTATCCTTATAAATACTTGATACATATACATATCGTCGATGTTTTTGCAAAACCGCCCATCGACCAGATGCAAAATCGCCCAAATTGCCGTTGTGGCAAAAATGAGATTTGGTAACCCTGAACTTCAGGAATCGAGAATTATGCATAAAAATCATTAAACCGTTATTAAAACAACAGATTTGTAGAATAATAGCTACGCAAAATACCGCCTATCAAGGAAATGCCTTCAGAGAATAAACCGTTTTTTTCGCTCTCCTGTAAAATTTGAGAGCCGTAAGATAGGCGGTTTTGCAAAACCATCGACGATATGTATGTAGTACTCGTAAGTAGTGTTGTGGGTGTTAGAATGTACATTTTTATGTACTTATCAGCTTACCTAGCTTAAGTTCACTTAAATGTAACTCTCCGTTTGCGGTGGTGGGGTGTTTCTTTGCCGACAAATGGAATTTTCATGCATTTAAGGCATAAATCGAGAGATTACGACCGTTAAGAGAAAATGAGAATATCATCTATTGATAAGGAACTAATGCACCAAACACCAAATCCAAATGTTGTAATAATTCGTGATATTATTATGAATAATTTTTGTTATTCCTTTTGTGAAAGTATTATTCTTAATAGGTTTCTTTCATGCTGTTTGATTGCTTTAAGAAATGGATTTACAGAGGTACATATTAAATGGCGAAAACATATCTTCTTGAATCTCTTTTAGCATGATTAACCAAATATTTAATTATTTTGTATAACAGCCAATAGCGACACTTAAAAAATATTTTTATGGCCACTTTTAAGGTCAGACATTTTTTGTTTTCTCCAAAAAAATCCCGTATAATTCTGAAAAATTAAGGAAGGAAATAATATAATGCACAAAGAAATCCGAAAAGTCCTGATTTTCCGGTACTTTAAAACACCATCGTATATTGGCATGCATTCCCAGTACGGAAAGAAACTAGCTTAAATATCGATGTTCAACTAGTTTTTTACCCGCCACAACTAGTTTAAGATCTGACTTTTTACTTCGAACGAACTGTTGACTTTAACATGGCGATGTCCTAGGCATCAGTCAATTATCCGACTCTATGGATGGACAAAGATCTTTGCACGCTCAGCTACAGCCAGACATATGAATGTGCTTTGAGATGTTCAGTTTGAATTGTGTGCAAGCAGCAAGTCGATTGTCCGACTATGAATTTGATTTCAATTATTTAAAAATGCATTTGACTTAAATAAATGCAAAGTCAGTATGTTTGTTTTACAGATGTATTTTCATGCTAAAATAGTTAATTGCCCACAGTTAGATGATTTAACAAAGTTCGATAAAGAAATGGCAAATGGATTCGCCCCGGTGATTGCAAGTCTAACTAAATTTGCTTCATTATTTTTTAGTTTCGCTTGGGAAACTTCATTTCATAATGGCATCATTTCAATGATCTGCTGTTCGTATCTGAAGTAAAATTAAGGCAGAGTATATGTATGTACATATTAAGATGCGTTTAATACTTACATATGTAAGTCAAGGGCGCAATCTTTAGGAGCGATTCGTGCAACAAGTTGCTCCAGAGCGCTGGACTAATGACATCAGTTTAGACACCTGATTCGGTTTATTTATTCGTACTAGTATAACTAACCTACTTATGTATGTACATCATTCCTTAATGTTGTACATATACTATACGTAGAATACGAATTTGCATGCATAACAAATTTATATGCATGTATAGTACACATTGTGTACATACATACATATGTTTTCTGAAATGTTTGAGTGGCATAACAACCTGACAGCCAACGCCAGCAACACATCAGCGCCATATAACCGCACTGCCATTTGCTTAAACTGGTGAAAATCTTCGTTGTTGTAAACAGGCTAGTCAATGACAACAGCAGCAGCTGCAGCTGCAAGAGCAACAACAGCAAAACTTTGGGCTAAAAAGCGGACACCCAGCTGCACGCAGTTTACCAGGCATCACCAGCATGCCGTCTTCACAAGGTAAACAAGCAGCCCACCGCAAAGGTATGAGGGCCCCAAAACATAACCTAATCGCAACCAGCAAAGCACCTAACAACTAGCAATCAAACTATAAACACATACACACCTACATGTATGCATACCAGTGTTGCCGTTTTAGCCCTTTGGTGGCTAGATTTAGCTACCACATACTTTTTTGGCCACATAAATTTAAAATTTCCCTAGCCCGTTTTTTAGCCCTTTGGAGAATTTATTCATACTTGGCAAAAAAAAAAAAAGATGTATATGGGTATTTCCATACAGCCGTACGCGACATTCGTACGCTTATAGAGTGACGTAAATCTATCAAAAATAGAAGTTACTGAAAAAAAAAGATTACGGTTATGTTGCAGCCAAAGGGTACTATGTTTGAGAAAAAATGAGCAGCCTCGAAACTTTGGTGTGGAAAATATCCGTTCAAAACCAGGTGATAACGTACGCGACAAAAAAAGAAGTGGTTTTAAGGCACATATACATATATGCGAAAGTCTGCGAATCATGAGAGTTTTTCTGTTCTTTAAAAATTCCTAAACTAAGCTAAATAATGTACCTTTACAATCCTTCCATTTTTTAATAGAAATTATCTCTGGTTAGGTTTTATTACAAAAAATTATAATAACATACGCGACATAACGTACGCGACAGATTTTTCCTCCATACAATATTTTTACTAGTAACACATACTAAATTAAATTTTTTCAGTTCTTCTCTCCACCGTTTCGCGTTTCCAAAACCTTTTTCCGCCATCTGAATACGAAATTTTAAGTTATGAAGCCGTTTGAATTCATTTGCTTGCATTTTCGGTTTACATTTTCATGGAAACACGCATATATACGAAAGTCTGCGAATCATGGGAGTTTTCCTTTTCATTAAAAATGCCTAAACTAAGCTAAATAATGTACCTTTACAATCCTTTCATATTTTAAGAGAAATTATATCTGGCTAGTTTTATATTAAAAAAAAAACAATAACGTACGCGAAAATTTTTCTCGTAAGTAATAAAAGGTATTTATTGAGAACTCTTCCCGCCACCATTTCATTATTTTACAACTATTCTAAATAATTTAAATGGAAAATTTGCAATTAACATTGGTTTTGATGTATTTGATTGAATTTTGGTACCTACAATAACGTATGCGACAAACTTTAAAGGGTAATAATTTTTTTTTTACTTCGGTTGGAAAGAAAATTTTACTGTATATCTTTAGCTGGAAGAATTCTCGCTTAAGAATTGTAATCTGCATTACCTGCGGCTGCCAATATACAAATGACATAGACATACAATGTTTTTGCATAACGTTCGCGATATTAGAATACTATCAGAAGCAAATCAAAAAATTACCGTTATTCGAGTTCTAATTTCTCCTTTTTCTAATTTTTATAGTAAGTTGTTATTGCAAATTTCATTTTAAGATGTAATTGTAATGTTTCAAATCTCTTAATTTAGTTAATAGAAAAGAGAAAATAGTTCATTTCATTAGAGAAAACTGAGTCGAAGAGACATTCAGTTTTACTCTTCCATTTTTGAGTTTTAAAATTCCTATAAGCTGAAATACTTCTATAATATAAAAATTCGAGTATTTTTCTCTTATTAATTCGTCTAAAAAACCCTTTTCAGTTGTTTTTATTTTTTCAGTCCTGGTTGACATTTTCATGGAAACACCCATATGCTTACGCTTTGGTGTGATTGTACCAGCTGCTGGTGTGACTTCAAAAACTATTTGAAAATTTTATGATTGTACCAGCATGCTGGTGTCGTGAGTGGTGAAATTAACTCAATTTTCTAAGTAAAAAGTATTTTGGCCGAAATTTCTTGCACTATATGAGTCAAAGCCGTGTTTGTGGATAATTAAATTCGCGATATCGCAGTTGTGAATTAACAAAAAAAAAAAAACAATGTTTAGCAAAATGGTAGATAAATTATGAAATTTCGGCTCTAATCATTTTGATCTTTCCTCGACCTCATTTGTAAAGAAATAAATATAGTACCAGCAATGTAAAAAAAAAATTTAGCCACCATTTTTAGGCACAACGACATTTTTAGCTCTTTTTTAGCTCTTCTTTCGCCCTTTTTTTTAAAGAATTTGGCTACCACTAAAATGATTCGCGGCAACACTTATACATACACGTACATTTTCTCTCACCCTTTCTCTGCTTCACAATTCACTCCCACATGCGCAGGCATCGTTGTATATATGTAGATATTCTCGATGTTTGTTTTTTTTTGTTGGTGATTGCTTGTTTTCGTGGCATAATTTGCACACCTTTCATGTACCACGCACACCTGCCAACAGATGTTGCTTGCTAAAGTTAGCATTAACGCTGACATCGGTGTGTGTGTGTGTTATTGCTCACGTCATTCTCGCTGCTAAAGTTGTTTGTGTTCTTGTTTGGTACCCGTTAGAGGCAATAGCGTTGTGTAGTTGGTTGCAAAATTTTTGGGGTCACCATGTCAATTGGGCATTTTTCATACAGACGCACAGCTGCAACTTGCATTTGTGTCGGCGCCACTAATATTTGTATGTATGCAAGAGTATGAGCATGAGTAGCATATATGTACATATGTACATTGAGTAGTGCAGCAATTTGCGAGCGAACAAACGCCTAAGTGCCCCTCTGTTGCTGTTGTCAGTCGAATTAAACAACATTATGTATATTTTGCTTGTGTGGAGCTACATACAGATACATACATAGGTATGAATTTTAGTAACTATTGGACGCGCATTGAAAATGCTTTATTTTAACTTGCTTGCGCAAAAAATTAATAGTGTACGATCGAAGTAAAAAAAA
>NW_023458560.1:28909724-28917074 GCF_013731165.1 Rhagoletis pomonella
ATTTGGCAACCATAATAAACAATCGACCATTAATTGTAAACCGCCGACCTCTGGAACTATCTTGACCTTGGCTGCCTCACCAATAAGGCAGGATTAGGAGCAATTCAATGTAGAGTAACCAGTAGGCTGCACAAACTGCCAACAACAAGTGCGCCTCTTGCTTTCACTAGCGGTGAAGTTCAGGTAGCCATCGGGAAGGCGAAAGTCTCCAAAGCCATGTAACCCGACGGAATATGCATCCCGATGCTGGAAAATTTAGGTCCTGCGGGAGTAGACTACTTAACTAAGGTCCTCAACCTGTCAATGGCCACTCTCGTCATTCCGGATACCTGGAAAATGTGGAGAGTGGTCGCACTGCTCAAACCGGAGAAACCAGCCAGCAAAGGAGAGTCATATGGTCCGATAAACCCCCTTGTCCCGATAGCGAAGATACTAGAGGCATTGCTACTCCCGTATTATACGAACTACCAGACCCCAGCGAAGCATCAGCATGGTTTCCGTAAAGTGCACAGCACAACAACAGCACTTAACTCCATAAACACCCAGATAACACGTGGCCTAAACCGTAACCGCCCCTGTGAGAGAACTATTCTAGTAGCGTTGGATCTGTCAAAGGCATTTGACACTGTCAGTCACACCACGCTGTTAGAAGACATAGAGGTCTCCTTTCTCCCACAGATAATCAAACGGTGGTCGGCGAATTATCTGAGTGGTCGGCACTCGTAGTAATGTTCAGAAAAAAATTGAGCAAACACAAGAAAATAAAACAGGGGGTTCCACAGGGTGGTGTCCTTTCCCCATTACTGTTCAACTTTTATATTTCTTAGTTGCCTCAACCACCAGAGAGAGTCTCGATTGTCTCTTACGCTGACGATTGCTCGATAATAGCGTATGAGAATGGAATTGATGACTTGTGCTCGAAAGTAAACGGTTACCTCTCCGAGATTCCTCGTCTCTTCAGTCCGAGGAGCCTAACCCTCTCCCCCTCAGCTACCCTTTTCACCATATGGAGGAAGGAGGTCAGACCGCAACTGGATATTCAGGTCGATAACGAACCAATTCCGACGGTGAATGACCCGAAAATGCTCCGAGAATCATTCGACAGCCTTCTTTCCTTCCCTACGTATACAACCACAATTTGCAACATAGTACAGAGCCGCAAGAAGGTCCTAAAGTCGTTAGCCGGCAACACTTGGGGCAAAGACAAGGAAACGTTGCTAACAACATACAAATATATGCAAATTTGGTCCATTGCATTTTTTTTTTGGTTCACTTTCAATCACATTTGCTTTCGGCATTTCATCATTCGCAAGTGCAAAAAATTGCTTAACCGACGAAATTATACAAGCGTGCAATTCTCGCACAGCTGCACATGGAGAGTTGAAGTTATTCGACAAGAAACTTATTTAAATGCCGAAGGAGATATAAGAATATATGTAATACTTCTATATTGGCAGTAAGCTAACTTCTCAATGTGTAAGCATTCCGAAATCAAAGCGAGACAGTCTAGTACGGTTTTTGTCAATGTATTGTGTACTTGAGTGCCGTTTTTGTATATGTGTTGTGTACATGTTTATTTATAAACGTATGTGTTCCTTTTCTTTCGTACGTGTTTATTGATATATATGTACTGTAGTGTTTTCGGACGGTACTAGCTCTTACTGCCAATATAGAAGTATTACATATATGGATATAAGTATTTTCTTAAATATGTAGAAAAAAACACAACAAAAATAAAATTGTATTGAATAGGTATAATATTGTGTGTCTGCAGCCTTCAAAAATATTTTGGCATCTATGAGAAAATAAATGTATTTATTTATTTAAAAGCATAATAATTAATTTATGCAGGTTATCGTTCAATATCTATGCTGCAGTACTTGTGTGATAAAATAATATTTGGCTGAGATTTTTCATGCTGTGCAGCCTTAAGTTAACCTTCACGTGCTCGGTAGTGAAAACTTGCGTAGACGGTCAGGCATCTTCATTTGTAGCAAGTACCGTCGATTTGTAAGACTCATACAAGGAAGAGGGTAAAGTAGATTATGTAGCAGAAGATAAAAAACCTAAAAGTAAAGATTTAAAAAAAAAATTAAATACGTAAAGGAACAGAGAGAGAAATGAATTTATAAAAATAAGCATAAATCAACGATAGAGACAAAGATAGTGATAGAGAAAGAGATACGAGATAAAGATAGGGACAAAAAGAAGATGAAACTGAAGAATGAGATATGTTATGTTATGATAAATTACGTTATGGTAATTATGTTACGACATGCACTACTTTATGTTATGTTGTGCTAGACTGTGTTATGTTATGTAATGTAATGTTATACTTTTTATGTTATGTTCTGTTATGATATGTTCGAGTTCGAAGATGTTTGCGTTAAACATCTAACACTGTTGAAGACATGCGTCCCAGCCTGGTATTTCTGAGATTTAACAATATATTGAATTACCTGAGAGTACTTGCCTTGAAGTTTATACATTTGTACTTTTGAATACTTAAAGTTAACTACTTACCTTAAAATACTTTACTTACCTGAAACCCTTAAAACTATTGTGAGCTACTAGCTTAGTGCTAAGCGCATAAAAGTCAAAAGATAATGTAAAAGTTAATCATTCGCTACACCCTTTAAATTTTGCTAAACCTAAGACTTTGTAAATTAAATACAGGGTTTGAATAAACAAAGAAATTTATTTAAAACCCGAACAAAAACTCTTTTGTTTCACCGGAAATAAATTCTCATTTTTTATTTATTTTCCAAAGCGTGAATAAACACGAAGACAAAAAATTAAAGGGCCTGTACATTGGGTTTGCAACATAGCTTTAGTACGAAAAAGGTTGCCACCTATTAGAAAATCTAAATCAAGTAATCGCTTCCGCATATGCTTGCGTTAAATATTTAACACCAAGTCATAAAATCCGTATCGTTTGTTCGATTTTAAAGAATGAAGTGGCAAAGGAAAAGGCCCCTCTTTTCCGGCAATACAGAAAGGAGAATTCTGCAATAACATAAACGGCAATAACGCAAATTTGTGTTATTCCCCAATTCAATGTTAAATAACACAAATTTGCTTTATTTCACTTCACGTTGAGCAATAAGACCAACTTTTATATTTTACAATTGAGTATTAAAAGCAAAATACTGCACATACATAGGTTGTCGCCATGATTCAATAATGAAAGGTTTTGTAAGAAAAACTTTCTCTCGCTCTAATTTTATCAATGACACTCCCACCATACTCCTAAAAACAAAAACAGTGATATTTCTTTTCCAAATATCTTTGCAAGTTTTAAGAACATTTTTAAATTGTTAGTAGTGAAATTTTTACTTTTTAAATTTGAAGAAATGTTTGTTCTTCATTCGCTGGCGCCAACAAGACAAAATGGGTGAGCATCGTTGGACTACAGAAATTCAATGTAGGCTAAAGAGACGAAATTCTCTTAAATGCCGAAATATATTTGTCGATATTCGTGGAGACCTCTTGATTCTGCCAAGTCGCTGTAAAGTAAAGCATGCAATGGTTTTGGTAAATGAGCCAACGAAGGTATTTAGGTATTGTCCTCCACCACACACTCCTGGTGTCTCCGAATGAGGCTTTGACGCAATATAATATTGCCAAACCGCATCCATAGGCCCAATCGTCACCCGACAGCTCGGTTTAGTCAATGGCGCGATGTATGTAATTGCACACTTAAAAGGTTTACGCACGAGGCGAATGTTGGCTGGCGACCAACTTTGTTGAAAGCGATTAGTTGAAAGTAGAATGCAAAGTTGAACAATGCAAACGCCTTTTTATGGCGAATATTTTTATATTTTTTTTATATTTTGATATTTTTAATCATTCAAATTTTCGGGCAACCCGGCGAATGGTTAATATTCTGACAGTTGTATAGTCTCCCCAGAATATTGAAAGTGCGACATCAAAGAATTCGAATTACCATATTCGAAACAATCGAGCCATATCCGCGAAGGAAACGTAAGCTCCAAATTTTTTTACTTGCCGTTTTTTTTGTTTAATAAATACTGCATATTTTCCACAAACAAATAGCTTCTTCATATCCATCATCTGTCAAACAAATAAAACAAAAAAAAAGCTGAAAGTGGACCATCCATTCTCGAGTTATGCGCCATCTGACGTACGCAAGTTTGGTATATACATAGAAATATTTATTTTCAATAACAATCGGGGGTTATATTCGATGTAAATAAGCTTGTTTAAATTAAATAATTAAATCAAATTCGTTTTTGTTTTAAAATACCACCATTCACTATTATCCACACCTTTTTATGGAATTTAGCTCCCATTTTAGGAAGTGTGATTGAATTCTTCCCCTTTTTCCCCTGCTTCCATAAACCATCCCTGTGGGTGGGAGTGCCAAATTTTAGAAAAAAGCTACTTACAAAACCTTTAATAATTGAATCATGGGTTGTCGCCACCCAGTTACATTTGACAAAAAGTAGTGGGAAATAAAGCAAGACTCAGATTTTGGTATTATTTCCCATTTAAAAGTGAAATAAAGCTAAATTTACATTATTGTCGTTTGTTATTTCACTCCTCTCTAACTAGGTATATGTATCTCGGTAATCGATTTATCAATTTCTACTAATTTCGTACAAATATTTCCCCGAGTCTAGTGAAGCTACGGATTGGAATTTGTTAAAATCGAGAGAGAATTACGCCACCTCTCTAGACAATATCGATATTTAGGCAACTAAGCAGGAAATAAGATTCTTATTAATTTTTTGAAAAATGGGTCTCACATCGTTTTGTCATGATTAAATATGTAGTACTAGGTTGACCGAGCTTTCGTTAAAAATTATTTCGACAAAAAAATATATACATCATCAATGCGTGAATATTTTCGCCTAATAAGTATCTGAGTATTTAGTGAAATAAATTGAAAAGATACATAAAAAATACAATGTTGATAATCAAAAATATCGTCAATATTGTAGCTTGCTGAGTTGAAAACAATTAAACACAAATTTTTGAATCTAATAAATTAAATTAAAATCTTCGATTGAAAATAAAGTCGCCCACCTATTAAGGAATACGCAGTTCTCTCTTCGTTTGTTGCATGAGCTGGACCTTATAACCGGAAGTATGTGTAAGTCTAAATGCAAGATACACCCATATATACCGTCCCATTTCCCGAGCGCTTCAAGGAGTCGATAAACTCAGTTTTTATTTCAGGCTTACATAAGTTAGAGAGCTCCACAAAACAATATTTTCAGGAGTTGGAGTTGGAGAAAAGATATAGCTCAATAGAGCGCTGAAGTCCCGAAAAGCTTTGAGCAACCAAAAAGGCATGGTGTGGAGGTTATTACATCATGAGAGCTAATTAATTCAGAGCGAAATTTATATTTTTTTAACCCTGACAATATTTTACAGCCCTGTTAACTGTCCAGATTTAAGTGTAGTCCGTGGGCGTTTTGTTTTGCTATCCATCACTGCGAATTTTTTCTCTTCTTTTTTAATTATTTCTTTGTGTCTATAAATAGTTTACATGCATATATAAATACATACATATGCGGCCATGCAATTCTAATTTCTTCTACATTGCGCTAGAATGTTTTTGCATTTTGTCGCCATTTTGCACGTCCAGTTTCGTCCAACTTCCGACGCGTCTAGTTAACGATTTGATTTACGACCATCCGACAGAAGAGAATACATGTATAACTACATATACTTTATTTAAGTTGGGACATAAGTCTACTTATACAAGGTTATATGTATGTACTATATCCAGAGGACTTCTAATATGCTAATATGACTACGATTAGTTGGAAGGACTGAATAACTGAGCGTGGTGTCAGTAAGAACAATAACCTAATGCAAGCGGATTTTTTCGTTTTGAGCACAACGCACTGACTAGTAATATGCTATATCGCCGATTTTAATAGTGGTACAACTTTTCTCGCTCATAGCGTGTCGAATTTCAGCAAACTAGAATTAATCACTAGTACGGTAGTGTAAAATACGCTGCTGTACTTGCAAAAGATTATTGCCTTGTGATTCTCACAAAACAAACCATCTGGTCATAAAGAAAAATATTTTAAAAATAGTTCTTGAAAAACCTCCATTTTTTTAACTACGTTTTTTTTTAGGGAATTAAACACGTAATTATGACGGTATAATTTTAAATCCCTAATTTACTGGTCTTCACTATGCAAATCGACTTCAAAAAGTTCAACTCTTAATAGTTAAGTTAGCTTTAGGACAATCTTGACCACCTTATAAATAGAAATGTTATGCCCGTTTCTTAGCTTTAAAATTACGCTAAGATGAAGTCTCTACGATCAGCAGAACCCAAGATATAACGATTTGAAGAACTACATGATTAGTCAAAATCACGAAAAAATGCAAACTTTGACAAATCATATTTTCGCAGAAATAAAAGAAGAAAAAAATTACTCGAACACGTGTTAGCTTATTTCATGTATACAACCCATAAAAAATATATTTGAGGCGAATCGGACACATGACATAATTGGCTCTTATACCTTCCTTCAAATGTACGATATTCAATTCTCATATATTCTATAATTCCTATTTTAAATATTGGGGCGTATTCTTATTTTCATATGAATCGAGAATCGGGAAATTATCCTATCATTTCCTATACAAAAATTTCAAATTATCGATATGTACGAAAACAGGAATACGCCACATTAATTAAAAGCTTTTTGTGATTATTTTAGATGCCCAGCTGTAAGAAAAAAATTATCTTCAAATATGTGTAAGCAATTTTTAAACTTCATTGTCAACCAGTTATCTATAAAGCAACATACCAAATGTAATAACAGTTTTTAACCAAAGCTTTTTGCCTATATACGCATATTTGTATATTTACGAGGTTACGCTGAAAAGTTTTGAGTCAAAGGTAAAAAACAGGTAATGGAACTGTATAAAAATATTATTTTTCTTCCTCTAATTTAATGCACTTAATGCATTCATCATAAAGCGCCTTAAATCCAGCGATAAAATATTCGCCGTCTTTGTCCTCGAAATGCTCGCCTACTGCCAGTTGCATTACCTTTTAACTCGAAATTATAGAACAGGAAGTAATCGCATAGGTGTAAATATGGCCTACTGATATTAGCAACATGAAATTCGGTATTTAGTTATACTACTAAGGATATTAGCAATTAGTAATACGCAGTACAAGATATTAATGACACTTAAGGCACTTACGCTCAAAACTTCTCGGCCACCCCTCGTATATGTAGCTGCATATGTGCCCTACTCTAAAACATTTGCAAGTGCATAACCATATATGTATGTAGATACATACATGATTTTTATGAATTCATTTTGCTATTCATATCTATACGGGTATTA
>NW_023458560.1:28917174-28918713 GCF_013731165.1 Rhagoletis pomonella
TTAGATAATAATGGTAAAAAATATTTTAAGATCTCAACAATTTTTACGGAGCTTGAGGCCATTTATAACGGTTAATATCCCAGTGTGACCGCGGTGAAGAAGTCTGATGGGGAGATGTGGTGATAGTAGCTATAGCTTTTGGGTAAATTATTGTTATTTTTACACAACACTTCTGCATTAGAAACCGCCCGAAAGCTCAATGAAAATTGTTGAATATAAAAGTCTTTTCCAGAAAACCAAACTCCCGAATACGTCAGCATGACTTTACAGCTCTCTTTAAGTTACTCTGTCATAGCTAATTAAAGGTGAGCTATTTATCGAAAGCCCGCTAAAGAGCTAACTACAAGTTAATGATTTTTTATAATTTTTTCTGCAAGGTAAATAAAAGTGTAGATGTATAAGTGACGACTAACAGAGTTTCAATTTGCCAATATTTAACTTTGCCAACAACATTGCACTTCACCGCATATCCACACCACACACATACTAACTAAAACTCAAAAGTAAACAGACTTAAATTTTCTTGGCAACAATCTGATAACAATCATTTTAACTTTTCCGCAAACTGTAAAAGGTTTTCATTATTATGGCAACAAGAATTGGAAATTG
Source organism: Rhagoletis pomonella (assembly GCF_013731165.1). Classification (NCBI taxonomy): domain Eukaryota; kingdom Metazoa; phylum Arthropoda; class Insecta; order Diptera; family Tephritidae; genus Rhagoletis; species Rhagoletis pomonella. The sequence continues at coordinate 28,917,784 of NW_023458560.1, forward strand.
TATGCGAAAGTTCATATATGCATGTATATATGTGTATATGTATGCTTGCATGTAGTTTTTCTGATAGTTTCTGCAGGAAGTGGCCAGTAGCAATAGAACGTTTGAGCGAAATTGGCGGGAAGCACAAATAATAATAATGAAACTGCTGCACATCCTTTTCCGCTACACTGCACCCGGATTGCCTTATCAGTGACTTCTGCTTTACAAGTGGCAAGCGTTAGAGTTAGCTCGATACATTCAACACGCTTTACTGTCAGCTACCGAACTACGTATGTACATATATCTCTATAGCGCTGAGCTTGACTAGTCGCCCCTTTGGCTGTTTACTCAAAACTGCAATCGCCATGCTGTTTCAACAATAGCGGTATTCACGATCCGGTGCATACTGTCTAGTATAATTTTGTTGTTTTTTCATGTGTTCAAACAACAACAAATATATCCAATCTTGCTATTTATGCTATCTATGCAACATGCTAGACAGTATGCACCGGATTGTGAATACCCCTATTGTATTTACATATAAAAATTGGCGTGATTTTGTGTGTATCTACCATCCACAACTTGTAATTTGGCAATGACTTTTTCTGTCAGTCGCTTTGCTTGACAATTTCTATTCCCATTTTTATTTATTTATTTATTTTTTTCATTTTATTATGCCGTTGCAACAAAAGTCGTTGCCAATTATGGTCTGGTCGTCTGATACTCATATTTAAATATTTCGTTCAACCTTTTACGCACATGAATTGATTTAGAATCTTTTAAAAGATGGCAACCCTCTTCTAAAATATATTTGTCTTAAACCTCTCTCATTTGGTACCCATACCAAAATATTTCATTTCATTTCATTTCATTTCATTTATTAATCAATTTACATTGTTAATTTAATTGATTTTAAGTTTGTGGAAAATGCGGCCACTCTCTCCGCAAAAA
>NW_023458560.1:28918813-28967184 GCF_013731165.1 Rhagoletis pomonella
ACCTATATAGTTTTGACTAAAGCCTGGACAATATTTTTTATAGGAAAATAACAAAGAAAAATTTAACTCGAAAAATATTATGAATATTTAAAAAAAATCAGCATGTGGTCACTTGTTTGAGTCACTGTAAGTCAGCTTGCATAGCCCTGGCCTAATGCATTGAATTTACTCGCATTAAACGAATTTCGGTTTTCATGCTAATGTTGTTCGTATCTATGTAAATCTACATGTCTCCGTTATGGAAGTCTGTTACGGACATATAAGCTAATGCTCCTAATACCCGTATAGATATGAATAGCAAAATGAATTCATAAAAATCATGTATGTATCTACACACATATATGGTTATGCACATGCAAATGTTTTAGAGTAGGGCACATATGCAGCTACATATACGAGGGGTGGCCGAGAAGTTTTGAGCGTAAGTGCCTTAAGTGTCATTAAAATCTTGTACTGCGCGTTACTAATTGCTAATATCCTTGGTAGTATAACTAAATACCGAATTTCATGTTACTAACATCAGTAGGCCATATTTACACCTATGCGATTACTTCCTGTTCTATAATTTAAAGAAATGCCTCCGTGGATGAAAACATTCGAGTTAAAAGGTAATGAGCTGGCAGTAGGCGAGCATTTCGAAGACAAAGACGGCGAATATTTTATCGCTGCATTAAAAGCCCTTTACGTTGAATGCATTAAGTGCATTAAAGTAGAGGAAGAAAAATAATATTTTTATACATTTCCATCACCTGTTTTTTATCTTAGACTCAAAAGTTTTCAGCCTCACCTCGTAAATATACGTATGCATATTGCCGAAAAGCTTTGGCTAAAAACTGTTACTACATTTGGAATGTTGCTTTATAGATAACTGGTTGACAATGAAGTTTAAAAATTGCTTACACATGTTTGAAAATATTTTTTTTCTTACAGCTGGGCATCTAAAACAATCACAAAAAGCTTTTAATTAATGTGGCATATTCCTGTTTTCGTACATATCGATAATTTTAAATTTTTGTATAGGAAATGATAGCATAATTTCCCGATTCTCGATTCATATGAAAATAAGAATACGCCCCAATATTTAAAATAGGAATTATAGAATATATGAGAATTGAATATCGTACATTTAAAGGAAGGTATAAGAGCCAATTATGTCATGTACCCGATTCGCTTCAAATATATTTTTTATGGGTTGTATACATGAAAAAGCTAACACGTGTTCGAGTAATTTTTTTCTTCTTTTATTTCTGCGAAAATATGATTTGTCAAAGTTTGCATTTTTTCGTGATTTTGACTAATCATGTAGTTCTTCAAATCGTTATATCTCGGGTTCTGCTGATCGTAGAGACTTCATCTTAACGTCATTTTAAAGCTAAGAAACGGGCTTAACGTTTCTATTTATAAGGTGGTCAAGATTGTCCTAAAGCTAACTTAACTATTAAGAGTTGAACTTTTTGAAGTCGATTTGCATAGTGAAGACCAGTAAATTAGGGATTTAAGATTATACCATCGTAATCCCTGTTTAATTCCCTAAAAACAAACGTGGTTAAAAAAATGGAGGTTTTTCAAGAACTATTTTTAAAATATTTTTCTTTATGACCAGATGGTTTGTTTTGTGAGAATCAACAATTATTTGTAGTGGCCCTGTAGGCAATAATCTTTTGCAAGTACAGCAGCGTATTTTACACTACCGTACTAGTGATTAATTCCAGTTTGCTGAAATTCGACTCGCGATGATCGAGAAAAGTTGTACCACTATTAAAAGCGTTGCGCTCAAAACGAAAAAAAGCCATTTGCATTAGGTTATTATTCTTACTGACACCACGCTCACTTATTCAGTCCTTCCAACTAATTGTAGTCATATTAGCATATTAGCAATTATCTAGATATAGCACATACATATAACCTTGCATAAGTAGACTTATGTCCCAACTTAAATAAAGTATATGTAGTTATATATGTATTCTCTTCTGTCGGATGGTCGTAAATCAAATCGTTAACTAGACGCGTCGGAAGTTGCACGAAACAGGACGTGCAAAATGGCGCCAAAATGCAAAAAACATTCTAGCGCTATGTAGAGCAAATTAGAATTGCATCGCAGCATATTTATGTATGTAAAACTATTTATAGACACAAAGAAATAATTAAAAAAGAAGAGAAAACATTCGCAGTGATGCATAGCAAAACAAAACGCCCACGAATTACTTAAATCTGGACAGTTTCCAGGGCTGTAAAATATTGTCAGGGTTAAAAAAATAGAAATTTCGCTCTGAATTAATTAGCTGTCATGATGTAATGAACTCCACACCATGCCTTTTTTGGTTGCTCAAAGCTTATTGGCTTCTATTGAGCTATATCTTTTCTTAATAAGCTGCGAAAGTCCCAACACCTGGAAATCATGATTTGTCGAGCTCTCTAGCTTATGTAAGCCTGGAATAAAAACTGAGTTTTTCGACTCCTTGAAGCGCTCGGGAAACGGGACGGTATATGTGGGTGTATCTTGCATTTAAATTTACACATACTTCCGGTTATACATACATATGTATAAGGTCCAGCTCATGCAACAAATGAAGAGAGAACTGAACATGCACAGTATTGTAGATGAGCTTCATTGCAACAGAGTATCTATTTCCACGCACAATTTCTCGTCGAGATGATGTCATCTGACCCCCGATTTGACCACTTTTTAACTTATTAATGTGACATACCCTTCGTATAAACCTAAATCTGTGGATCACCTCAAAACTAACTTTACCCAAGGTATGACCGAGGTAACATACCTCAACATAACAAAAAGTGGTATACATTTTTATCAAAAGATCAACTCCTGAAGAGTCAAACGAAAAAAAACGCGAAATTCTCCTAAGGTGTACAGGTGCATAGAGTCCATGCACAATTCCTTCGTGCCTAAACCTGTGGTGAATACTATCCTGAATTGTGTATTTATAGTTTCTACAGAATTGTATATTAGATAATAAATTTAATTTTCCCTTACAAAATTTAACTAAACTAACCTAATACAGATATCAAATGATAGGTATTTTTGAGCACATAATTCCAGAGGCTAGCCATTTTTTATAAAAATTTTGTATCTTATTAATTACTATGAGCATTTTTTGTGTGTATGTATGTAAGTATACACGGTACGTATGCTCTCAAAATATGTACTCATCACCCGGCGTATTTCTTAATAGGTTTGCGACTTTATTTTCAATCTAAAATATTTATTCAATTTATTAGATTAAAAAATTTTTGTTTAATTGTTTTCAACTCAGCAGGCTACAATATTGACGTTATTTTTGGTTGTCAACATTGTATTTTTTATGTATCTTTTCAATTTATTTCACTAAATACTCAGATACTTATTAGGCGAAAATATTCACGCATTGATAATATATATATTTATTTGTCGAAATAATTTTTAACGAAAGGTCGGTCAACCTAGTACTATATATGTATTTAATCATAAGAGGACGATGTGAGGCCCATTTTTCAAAAAAATAATTAGAATCTTATTTCCTGCTTAGTTTGCCGAAATATCGCATATTATTTAGAGAGGTGGCGTAATTCTCTCGCGATTTTAACAAATTCCAATCCGTAGCTTCACTAGACTCGGCGAAATATTTGTACGGAATTATTAGAAATTGATAAATCGATTACCGAGAAACATATACCTAGTTAGAGAGGAGTGAAATAACACAAACGGCAATAATGTAAATTTAGCTTTATTTCACTGTCAAATGGGAAATAATACCAAAATCTGAGTCTTGCTTTATTTCCCACTACTTTTTGTCAAATGTAACTGGGTGGCGACAACCTATGTATGTGCAGTATTTTGCTTTATTACTCAATTGTAAAATTTAAAAGTTGGTCTTATTGCTCAACGTGAAAGAAATAAAGCAAATTTTTGTTATTTAACATTCAATTGGGGTATAACACAAATTTGAGTTATTTCCGTTTGGTATTACAGAATTCTCCTTTCTGTATTGCCAGAAAAGAGGGGCCCTTTCCTTAGCCACTTCATTTTTTTTAAATCGAACAAACGATACGGATTTTATGACTTGGTGTTAAATATTAACCGCAAGCATATGCGGAAGCGATTACTTGATTTAGATTGGTGGACAGGTGGCAACCTTTTTCATAGAACCAAAACTATTTTGCAAAGCCAAAGGACAAGGTCTTTCATTCGACATTTTATTTTTTGAAAATCGAATGAACGATACAGATTTTGTGACTTGGTGTTAAATATTTAACGCTAACATCTGCGGCAGAGAAATTTTGAATTCAATTTTCTAAGATGTGGCAACCCATTTCATGGTACTAAAGCTATGTTGCAAACCCAATGTACAGGCCCTTTAATTTTTTGTCTTCGTGTTTATTCACGCTTTGGCAAATAAATAAAAAATGAGAATTTATTTCCGGCGCAATAAAAGACTTTTTGTTCGGATTTTAAATAAATTTTTTAATTATTCAAATTCTGTCTCTAATTTACAAAGTCTTAGGTTTAGCAAAATTTAAAGGGTGTAGCGAATGATTAACTTTTACATTATCTTTTGACTTTTAGGCGCTTAGCATTAAGCTAGTAGCTCACAATAGTTTTAAGGGTTTCAGGTAAGTAAAGTATTTTAAGGTAAGTAGTTAACTTTAAGTATTCAAAAGTACAAATGTATAAACTTCAAGGCAAGTACTCTCAGGAAATTCAAAATATTGTTAAATCTCAGAAATACCAGGCTGGGACGCATGTCTTCAACAGTGTTAGATGTTTAACGCAAACATCTTCGAACTCGAACATATCATACCATAACAGAACATAACATAAAAAGTATAACATTACATTACATAACATAACATAACACAGTTTAGCACAACATAACATAAAGTAATGCATGTCGTAACGTAATTACCATATCGTAATTTATCATAACATAACATATCTCATTCTTCAGTTTCATCTTCTTTTTGTCCCTATCTTTATCTCGTATCTCTTTCTCTATCACTATCTTTGTCTCTATCGTTAAATTATGTTTTTTTTTGTATATTCATTTCTTTTCTTCCTTTACGTATTTAATTTTTTTTTAAATCTTTACTTTTATGTTTTTTATCTTCTGCTACATAATCTACTTTACCCTCTTCCTTGTATGAGTCTTACAAATCGACGGTACTTGCTACAAATGAAGACGCCTGACCGTCTACGCAAGTTTTCACTACCGAGCACGTGAAGGTTAACTTTAGGCTGCACAGCATGAAAAATCTCAGCCAAATATTATTTTATCACACAAGTAAATTAATTATTATGCTTTTAAATAAATAAATACATTTATTTTCTCATAGATGCCAAAATATTTTCGAAGGCTGCAGACACACAATATTGTACTTATTCAATGCAATTTTATTTTTGTTGTGTTTTTCTACATATTTAAGAAAATATATCTCCTTCGGCATTTAAGTTTCTTGTCGAATAACTTCAACTCTGCATGTGCAGCTGTGCGAGAATTGCACGCTTGTATAATTTCGTTTGTTAAGCAATTTTTTGCACTTGCGAATGATGAAATGCCGAAAGCAAATGTGATTGAAAGTCAAGCAAAAAAAAATAATGCAATGGACCAAATTTGCATATTTTTAAAATTCATTTAGTATCAACAAACCAAAAAATGCATAAGGATATCAAACACTCACTCATTTGTGCAAATATTTAATTATCCAGTAATTGCATGAATGCACATATGAGTGCTTTTTTATTAAAGCCAATGTATAATACTTAAGAGAAAAGCTAAATAACTAAGTATAGACGCAAGGAGAAACTCGCACGGTAAATGAGCAGATATTTTAAATAAACGCATATCTAATAATTTTAGTCTAATAAAGCGCCTCATCTTCTCAATGCTATGCCTGTGCTCTAAACGCGAATGCAGAAAAAAAACTCGATGACAAACTCGTGTTAATTCGATGTTCGAAAAATACGATTTCCAAAAACCACCCAAAAACTTCAGCTAAAAACCGGTTTGGAAAACTCGATTCAATCACCCTATTGCGTACAAAAAGGTAGCGGAGCCTACGAAAGTGTTCGTACAGCAAGCTTTTTCAGAAGCGTTTTGAAGTTGAAAGCAAAGCAGTGTTCGATTTTGAATCTCCATGGCGGCAACCGAACAATTCGATGGAATTAAAAAAAAATTAATCGACAATTTGTTAACTTTAATTCGTTGAATAAAGAGTTGCTGTTCGAGCCATTATTAAAAATTCTAAATTCTTTTGAATTAATTTTCGTAATAAAAAAATCCGCACTACATCAAATGCATTCGCAATGTACATAAATAATGAATTTTGTTTTTTCACGTTTTCATTATTTAATGGAGTTGGATTGTTATAAGCTCGCACCTAGGAGTATTTACATATGCATATACCCACCTAGATAAACAAAGTAATTTATTTGTATCTGCTTATATAGATACCCTGCAGAAAAAACTCAATTGATAAAAAATAACCCTCTTGTAGCTAGCTTTTTTGAGGGATTTCTATAAAATATGTATATGACTTGTAGTTAGCTACAAAAAGCTAACTTGAAACTAGTCGACAAGTAATACCGAAGATTGTTTTCTTTTAAATATCCTGCCAATCGCAAATACTTTTTCGAATTGAGGACAAATAAAAGGAAGATCGGAATTTCATATTATCATTTTGAAGTTATGTCTGACGGAGTACGAATATGGGACCACCTACCGCAGAATATGTAAACAAAAAAAAAATATAAATAAATATAAAATATAAAAAATAAAATATAAAATATAAAAAAAAAAAAATAAAAAATGAAAAAATAAAAATATTTTGTTTTTCTTATTGATATTTTATGTCCAAAAGTAGTTAGTTACAAGTTCGTTACATGAAATGCAGAGGTAACCACCCTTGACTATAATTCTCTGGTTGAGAGTCCCAGCAATGCTTGAACTACAAATACTCTTATTTTAAAATTCTCTACCCCTTACCACTGGTGGGGGGAAGTAGAGTCTAATAAAATAAGAGGTTAGTACTTTCAATATTACAAGTTTTGCCCCTTACCGCTGGTGGGGGAAGTAAAACTTTAATAAAGAAAGAAGAGTAAAAACTGTTAAATGCTTTACCCCTTACCGCTGGTGGGGGGAAGTAAAGCATACAAAATAAAATACAGAAGAAGAAGAATAGTGTTAATTGAGAGTCTTTACGATTCTGAATATTTATTAAATATTTCCTCTTTATATACAATTTTCTTACTTTATGTTTCCTAACCAATTGTATATGTACATATGTGTGTATGTATGTATATAAATAAGAAACCAGTGCATTGGTTCCTATGGTATTTTGGTAGTGTGCCTTTGCTACAACTATGCATGTAAAGAATATTGATAGGCAATGTATTTTCTATTTGTTGCACCATAAGGGCTGCTTAGCAGCATTGACATTTTAATGTTTCCCGTATGCGCTGCATTTTATGTGTGTTTATATTTTTACAACTGATAAAGGATCAACCGATTCAATATTTTATTGTTTCTCGCGAACGTTCCTTACATTTAATTACCTAGTTTTGTGCGGCGAATGCACTTGACATTATTTGGATACATACATATGAATTTATGTATGTAAATGTAAGTGTACAAATTATATTTTTTTATCTATCTATATTTTCTGCAGTGGACTGTATTTTAGTTTTGGTGCAAGTGCACAATTTTTATCTTTCCTATTACAATTTTAAGTTTGAGTATTTTTAAGACCCAGGCATATATATATGTTTGTATGTATTCACCATAGAAATATAGTTAGCTTTCGTCAAAGAAAATATACAGATAATAGTGACTTTTAGTTCCTTCCTAATCAACTTAAAGTTAGATACATTTCCTGCAGGGTACTAACGCGTGCGAGAGTGTTAAATGAGTTTAAATTTTAAATAATGGACATTAGTAGAATAATAGCGGAGTAAACGAAAGTGTCAGCTCCAGCAAGCGAGATAGAGGAGATGGAAGGCAGCAAAAGCATTAGCGGTATAAACTAAAAATTGCAGCTAAAGCAGAATAAATGAATGCAAATTATTGTTTTAGATAGCTTCAGCAAGTATGGGCATTTGATAGCCCGGACCCAAAATATATATATCTACTTAAATTTGTATGCATACCAAAGACCGATAAATATTTTTTGTTTAAAGAGTAGAGCCGTATCAAAATAAATCCAACCTAATTCTACGAATTAAATGTATTTATGTGTGTCAAAATTCTATAGTCTGGTTGTGTTCCAAGTCTACATATTTCTAATTGTTCCCTGGGTTCACACCCATCTTAGCTCTCACATATTTTTAGGGCGAAGGGACGTCGCGACTTGGCGCATTTGTGTGATTGTTCGGGGCTCATCACACTAAACTTATCATACTTAAATTCTTCCAAAGTCGAACTTTTTTATTATTACGAATTCGTCTGCTAAGGTAATGTTAGCATAGGGAAGCTGAAGGTGCCTTGGGCTAGCAGTATTAAGGACATATTATTGGGATACAAAAGTTTCATGTACTCAGACTATCGTGCATATATGTATGTAATTACTCTTATAATGAAGACATTCGCGTAAGAAAGCCACCGCTTGAAATACTGTAGACCCTATACCCACTGGCCGCCTCATTACATACCTTGGTTCATAATGTTTGGAGAAGATGAAGAACAGGGAAAGCATCAGTAAACACAAGGAAATAAGGTAAATATTCTAGCATGGAACACTATCTCCGCCACTCTGGGCAGGTCCAGCAACCAATTTTTCTTTGTAGATCCGTAAAATTGCAATAAAATTTATTTGTAAACTCAACCTATTTATTATTTTGCCAGAAAACGTAATTACTTGTTTAGCACAAATCCATTTCAAAAGCAAGTATTTGTCGCACAATACCACACGAAGGACGCACGGTATTGAAAATGGGCAAAATCGGACAATAACCACGCCTACCTCCCATATAACGGTAGTTTTCAGAAATACGAAAACTGCGATATTTTAGTAACTAATGAAGCTTATACACTCAACATTGATATTTACAATCACTTTTAGACGAAAAATAAGAATATTATAAATTTTTGGAAAATGGGCGTGGCCACGCCCACTTATGATTACACGTGTATATCTTGGTAACCGTTCCACCAATTTCTCTCAAACTTGGCACAGTTGTTGGTGTTGACAAAACGTATCAAACGGCTGAAAATTAAAAAAAAAAAAAAAAATCGGACAATAACCACGCCCACATCCCACATAACGGTAATTTAGAGAAATACGAAATGCTCGATAAATCAGTAAATACGTTTATGAGAAAATTTTGGAAAATGTGCGTGGCACCGCCCACTTAATTAATTTTGGGCGGGACGAAGTTCGCCGGGTCTGCTAATGTATGTATAGAATCGGTATTGGGTATCGAAAAGAAAGTATTCGGTATCGAAATCTTTCTGAAGTATTGGGTATCGAGTATTGGGTACCGACAATTCAGCATATCATTAGTACTCAGAGCTTATTGGAGTCTGGTGTGAGTGGGTGCGGGTAATTTTGTTAATTAAAAGCAAATTGTACGCGCAGCAGTGGCACGCGTTAGCGCCTTGTTTTGCCATTATTTCAATATAGTACATACTACTATAAGCACACAATGGGTATAAAATACAATAATTCACGTACAGCTGCGCGCTTTTTACAATTCAACATTGCATACATATAAACATGCGCAATTGTACTTGCATGCATATAACTATTTTCATTTATACATTACGTATGGAAATGACTGTTATTGAATTTGTGGCAATAATGGCAAAACCAGAGTGCCCCGCATATATGCGCCATAGAGTTGTGTTCGCCGACGCCAATAAGCACGCATATATGTAGGGGCCTTTTGCTTGTATTGTGTTACGTGCCACGTACATATTTGTGCATTTTGTGAATTAATGTCAGCGATTGTAGAATGACAATTGTGGCGCAAATGTTTATAATTATGTATGTGTGTGTGTACCCGTCGTACCTTACTCAAATGTATGTATTTAGAATGGTAATTAAAACTCGTTAACCACTTTAATTAAATTTCAACAACACTCTTTGCTGCAGAGTATAAATTATATAATTTAAATAATGTATGAAAGGATACAAGCAACCGTTAGCGGCTTCAGTTGGCAATTCGCATTAAAAAGCTAATTATTTTATGTACGTACACTAGACTGGCTTATCAACAAAAGTTTACAGTTAAGCTTGAATGAAAATTTTGAAAGGAGTTTGGCGTAAAGAAAAATACATCTTTGCCGAGTCCCAAAAACAGCCAAGTTCGAAGTATTTTCATAACTTTTTTTATTCATGATTCGATTAGTAGGGGACGTTTTCTCAGGTAGCTTTTAAAATTTAATTGCCCTTTAACAACATTTTTTGATAAGAAAATGTGTAAATAAAATAAAAAATAAAAAATATAAAATTTTTCGATAGCTCTCGAAAAATATGGAGCGTGAAAATTTAAAATTTATAAAAGTATCTAAAAATATATAAATTTTTGAGTTATCGAAATTTATCGAGCCCGCGAAGTTCAGAGTTTTCGACATGAGTCGAATTATGGAGTTTTGTTGAGTTATCGGATTTTTTGTGTTTTTAAAATTCATCGAAATATCGATATGTATCAAATCATTGAAATTTATCGATAAACAGCACTGTATCGGGTCCATTCCAAGTCCTTCCAAAGTTCTTTAAAAATATAAAAAATATACTTTGTACCTTATAAGTTTAGACAGTAGAATTTTGAGAGCAACTGGCACTCTAGTTTAAATTAAAATACCTTAGTTATATTCTAAATGTTCAATCTGAAGGTTTTTTAACAATATTTCCTCTGACACCCATATTGTAATTCTTTAGATAGCTTGCGAATAATTAATTTAAATTTGACTTTTCAAACAGGTGGCAACCATTTTCAAAATATTTTCAAGCTACAACTTTTTTAAGCATCTTGGCAGGCATTTTTTAATATAATTTTCAAATAAATGATTCGATATGCAGCATGAAAAATTCTGTTTGTATGGGAGGTGCCACATCCCCTCATCTAATTGAGATTAAATCTATCCTATATTTTAAGCCGGGCTATATAGCGTACAATGGTGTACGAAATTTTACGATGATCAATTGAGTATTTGAAGCGTGAAAGCGTAACAAACAAACAAACTTACTTTCGGATTTATAATATTAGTAAGTATAGTCGCCCAAGAGTTGCTCCTTAGTCTACCAAATACTACCTAATAACCCAATATCTGCCCCACGAAATACAAATTTACTGCTCATAAAATTAATATTTGTCAACAAAGAATTTTTTTTTATATTTTTATTGAGCTTTGTACCACGATTATTTATTAGGAAAAATCGTGGTGCAAAGCTCAATAAAAATATTAAAAATAAAATGTTAATAAGCCACAATAACAATGACAAAGAACTTTTTTTTTATTTTAATGCGTAACTATCAGATATTAACCAGAAAAGTTACAGCGACTTAAAATTTCTATTGCAACCAAATTAAATGTTGATAGATAACTCCAACGCGATTGCAAGCGAGTAACTTGGGCAGACAGGCAAGTAATCAAGCGCACAGCTTTTCTGGTTGAGCTTCTTAATTATACGAGTATTCTTACAATGCACTTCAACAAAATTGCAAAAGTCGACAACGATCCTATGTTTGCTTGATTACTAACTAGCCAGGCAGCAAAATTTACTTGTTTGCCATGGCGTATGAGTTATCTATCAACCACAACATTACGTTTTCCGGTCTATTCAATTCATATCGTTGTAGATTTTCATTTTTGATGTGTAAACATCTTAGCTCTCGGTATGGTTAAAATTTGCGTTAATCCAGCAACAAATTGGTAACTAACTGCTCCTTGTGTCTATAAATGAACACTTATGGCCTAGTTGAGGGCTATCTCAGGCTCATTTCGGGACTAGTTCACGTCAAGCTTAGGACCATTTTGGCACTAGTTTGGGATCATTTCGAGACTTGTTCAGAATTTTTTAGGGCCCATTTCGGCAATCGTTCGAGATCATTTCGGATACCGTTTCGAGACCTGTTCATGTCCATTTCGGTGTTAGTTTACGACTATTTGCGAACAATTCTTGAACTAGCTCTGGGCCATTTCCAGATTAGTTCCGGACTGTTTCAATAATATTTGGGGTGTAGTTTGGGATCATTTTGGGCCTAGGGTCAGGAGCATTTCTAGCATATTTCAGGAGTAGTCCTGAACTATTCTCGAAGTGGTTATGAAAAGTTCATGTACCTGTTTCGAAAAAATGAATAAAATACAATAAATTTGCAAGCAAAACCACAAAACCGACTTCAATTCAAATATAAAAATTTAAGAATACTGTTAATTTATTAATGATCCAGTGATCGAATCGAAACCAAATTGGTATGGGACCACCGCTTAGGTACCACTTCCCTTAATTATTCCCTTAAATAATTATAGAATACGCTTAATGTGGTCCAAAGTTATGTGGTAATATACATACAAAAATATATTCCGACGATTTGATAACCTCCCCCTTTTTTGAAGTCGGTTAAAAATGAAATTTATGATTCACTTGTAACATAAATTATTTATGCATGTCCGGGAGGAGGCTGAAAAGTTTTGAGATGAAGGTTTAGTTGTTAGAAATTTATGTATATACATTTTATTTTTCTGTATATTCTCCCCTATTGAGTTGAGCTTGAAAAATTTTACACCGCAGCATTTTAGTAAATAATCCATAGAAAAGAAGAAATAAACAAAATCAAAGACCTTCAAGAATTTTTGTAGATGTTTTTTAAGTTCTACTTAACATTGACGCTCCACGCGTTCCATGGTGGTACTTACTCTACGTCAATGTACAAACAGCTGTAAAGAACTCAGCAAACGCATTGAACTTGCCTAACCTCATTAGAGAAATAATTTTTACACTTAATGGCACTGCAAATGCCAAAGCGATACTTAAAAGTTGTCCAGCGATCAACTTCACAAGCGATTTGACAAAATTTCCCAATGTAAATTTTATTAAAACACACTCAATGAATTTTTACCTTCAACTTCATAGGAAAAAAAGAGACTATTTGAAGCACCATATTTATGCTCTAGATAGTACACACAAAGCGTAGCTCAGGGCGCTATCAACATGAATATATTTATTTATGTATGTAAGTGTATATGTAAAGTTCATGCATACCTTTGCAACTGCTGCACTTTCAGGTTGTTTGTATAGTGCTTGAACGTTTACTGCAAGTAAGACCTTTTAGCTGTCCTTCAAACTGCGCTATCACACTTCAACTTGGTCTTCAAACAGCAAAGCACTGAGCTGGCATTAAGCGTGTCGGTAATCCGTACTACTAGATATATGAATACTAACTTGGAAACTGCATCTACATAGCTATACATACACATACATATACATACATATGTATGTACATACGTAGATGATATACGCGTTGATATGAGTACACGATAGGGATCATTTCAACCGCTATTATTGTATGGCCAACAACCGTTGATGCCTATGGGGTTACCGCATAGGCAATAGCGGCGAGCTTTACACATCAACGCTTATCACACAGGTTAACCAAAGCAATGTTCATACATACATACATACATACATATTTATGTATGTATGGCGGTAATGATTACATTAGTGTCCGAACGAAGGTTCGGCCTGGCGCTATTTGGAAGTTTTTCAACAGAAAAAAGTCAACCGCGATTTGCAGTGTGTGCCAAAAAGAGATTTCCCTTGGCATCATCCCGTAAAGCATCAAAAAAAACAAACAAGCTTGAAAAAGCATTAACAATTGCATCCTTCACAATACCAAGAATTTTTAGCGGGTGAGGAAAATGTATGTTTGAAAGGTGTTCCTTTTATATAAAAAAAAAAAATATTAAAAACTAGTGAACCCGCATAGCGTTAACCGCCGGTTTTACCAGCAATTTATATGAAAAACGATTTTTTGTTTTCTGTAACTTTCCATATAGAATTCAAAACTTTAAATAATTTGTCACTTTCGCTTTGGTGAAATTGGCTGTAAGACGCCCAAAATTGCATTTCAAAAACTTAAATAATATTCCGATTGTTGGTCAGAGTTATAATATCGATACCCATTTTTTAATAACTCATCCAACTTATTGAATATTTTGAATTTAACTATTAACTTTTTAAACACGTGGCAACCCCCTTCAAACATTCAAAAAGTTCAAACTAAAGATTTCTTAATATGACTTTGAGTGTTCATCACCGGTTTCAGAAAAAAAAATTTAAAGGTAGCTAAATCTCACTGTTAAAAAGTAACTCTTTCATAGCAATGCGTCAATAAAGTAACTTGGCGGATGGAGAACTTTACTTAAATATGTTCTACTTAATAGAAAATACTAAAAATTACCTAAATATGTAACATATTATCCTTACATTGCCTCGCGTTTTTACTTTTGCATGAATAGAAAATACTTAAGTCCAACAATTAATGTCAGAAACGCAAATAAAAAAATTAATCTAGTACGGAAAATTTTGTTTTTACTCCGATTTTTGCAGCGATTTAGTCCTGAATCGAGTGTTGGTCGTCCGAACACTGTTCTCTACATTTGTACTGTTTTATAAACCTCAAGCCGAAGTATAGACAGCAATAGTTAGTGATGTGGTTAAGTTCGATTTGAGATGGTTAACTTTGTGGTGGGGATATGGTATTAATTCAAATTGAATTTGATATTTTAAACAGATGGAAACCCTCGTATAGTTCAGTTAAGAAACAAAGCTTTTTAAAACCATTTGGGTTGATACCCATTTTGTGATAATTGGTTAATTTTTTTAAATAATTTGAATATAATTGTTTAAAAGGTAGCAACTCTTTTCAAAAAAGTAAAACCCTATTGCATATCTGCAGTCTAATGGTCTAATTCATAAAAAATAAAGTAGGTTTAAAGAGCTTTATAAAGTGACGTTTTCATACATTTTTCAGTTTATAAACCTTTTTTAAAACTACACCTCAATTTGTTCCAAAATAAAATATCACAGACTTATTAATACTTTTGAAACGTAGTAAAATTTAATTTTCATGTTCGGCTTCGGCTTCGACCAAACTTCCAGCTTCGGTCGCATGCTAGAATACATACATACATAGAATGCGGTGGCATCAAGTTGATTGTAATTTTGCTATGACTGTGGCTGAGGCAGTTCAATGCATCTGTGTAATAGGGAAGTCGGCATAATGTGACCATAATAGCAGAATCCATAGCATAAGCTGTGGGACCACTGCATCACCAAACCTACAGCAACAAGCACACATATGCTGTTATGTTTACATAGCCAACATAAATGCATACGCATATATGCACACATTCCGGGATGCAACGGATATGTGTAGACGTGTGGCAAAGTGCTTATCGAATCGTTGCTGCTATGCCAACAGCCACGATGATAAATGGATTTCTTTGACAGCGAAGGGAACGGCAAATACATATGTAGCGGCAGAAAATTAAGTGTTGGAAGTGGGAAGTTGAATGTTAAAATGATAAGCAGGAAATAGTTATGTGGTGCATGTGACAAGTGAGAATGTAGTTGTTATCCGCTTATGCTGAAGCGCTACTTTCGACGGATATTTGTTTGTGCGCCAATTGACAACGTCACCACCGTCAGTAGATATGACCAGACTATGTGGAAAGAGATGTGGATGCATAAATAAGTATATTTTTACATTCTTGCGCTTCATTTAGAGATAATAGAGTCATACATAAGGATGCTATGTGTTTGGCGTTTTTGAATGAATTATTATTCAAATAAAAAAACTTAATTTCATTAATATTTTTTCTATGTATGAATGCAGAATACATTTTTAAAATTGTTGCGACTATTTAGTGACATAATAACGAAAAAAGTAACTAAGGCACTTTGTAGCTGCTAATCCGGGCCAAAAACCAATATTGCAGTTAAATTTTAATATTTTCAAACATTTTGAAATTATTCCTATCATAACTACTCATTATGACAGTGAAAAAGCAGGAAGCTGAATTGCATAGCTGAAAGCCTGAAAATCGCGGAGCGCCTGAAAAGCTACCCTTTAGAAAAAGAAAATTTCAGGTACCCGAAAATTTCAAAATAGCATCGTTCCGGCGAACCGTGGTAAGTCATCAGTTGTACATATGCAAATGACAATCCAAGGATCTAATATTCTGCGACCATAACGATTTAACCTTACCTTCATATATATATGCATATACATTTTCTACACAAAACACCACTTGGGATTGCAAGTATTTTATGCACGTATACAGCAAATAAGTCAATTCGACATTTTATAAATTGAACAATGTAAAATCGTGGAATGCGAGACGTACCTTAAGTAAGCAGTGAAACCCAATGTGGGTATGGTGTAAGAAAACTTTTAATAAATGAGCAAATTTGAGAACTGAATTTCGCGACAGTGAGTTTTCGTGGTGTCAAATGAGTTATTGGAATCAGCTTAAAACGTGTCCATTTAAATAAAACATCAATAAGACGTGTGATTCAGGTGTGTGTGTGTTTGTATGAAAAACTTTGTAAATGTATCCTGCAGAAATTCTAACTTGCTCAGAACTAGCGTAGAACTAGACCCTTTGCCGACAGTGCTAGTTCTAGCTCAACACCCAAGCAATGCTTTCAACTTTCCAGTTTTACACGGCGATGTCATTAGCGTTGGCAATTTTCGCCCTGTGCATTACTTTTCAACTAGTTTTTAACCGGTTACGTTTTGTACAGTTTTTCTTTTTTTGTAATAAAACGTTTTTTATTAAAAAAAAAAAAAATATTGTAAGCTGCACGCAACAATTTAAATTCATTAAATTAGAAAACTCACAACTGCCTAAACCCGCCAAAACCGCTAGAAAATGCCAGAAAATGCAATGGGGGATAAATAAAAAATCTTTGTTATTAAAAAAGAGTTAAATAAACAATTCGGTATAGTAGTAGTGGAAGTCTCCTGAAGAGAACCAGAGTTTTCTATTATTTATGTTAATTCTAGCAGTTTGAGAGGTATTACGCCAGCTGACATTGCAGCTGTCGTAAGTAGATTGATGACTAGCTCACTGCTTGGCTGTCATGGTGCGCTATGTCACACATTGGTTTCGTGATGTGGTAACTAGAGAATATCTATGCATTAATGTCAGTTTACAAACACGTGAATTTTTGTGTGCCTACGTGAAGCCGTGTTGTTGCAATCACTAGCACTTTGACTAAATCTGCGTGGCGGCAGTACATAACGCTTGCCTTAGTCCTCAGCTGTCCTCGCTCCAGCGCATTGCTGTCCTTTTACTTCCCTTGTATTTCAACTATTCTGTCCCCTCCAATATTTTCTTAGCATCGCTCAATATGTAGCACAGCAAAAACTTACACTGCATTTTGGTTTAAAGCTCAGCTTCGTAAAATATTTGAAGTCGCGCATGCCTGCCTTTGTACGTTCAGTTGTTGCTGCATGCATGCATGACAGTCACTCCGCACTCCGTTTAACCTAAAGCTTGACAGCAATGTCAGCCAAGCTAAGCTACAAGCTTTACAAACTTTTCTACTGATTTTGCTGTTCTACACATCCCTTCCGCTTGAAACTCACTCGTCTCGTGTTCCAATCGCTTGCCACACTACAATTCGCAGCGTTGCCTATACATTGTTGCTGACTTTAAGTTTTCACCTTTGGCCACATGCCACATGCATCATTGGTAAGCACATGTCGTTTGCTATCGTTGCTGCTTCTGTAAGTTTTCTGCTGCTTGCCACCGCTTGATGCACACTTGGTTGTGTTATTCCCGCTGCAATTCGACAGTATTGATATGTGTGCCAGCAGCTTATACATACATACATATATGGCAATTTGATTGTTTGCCACTTGCCGCTCGTATAGCGTGTTGCACAGCAGTAGCAGTACAACATTGTGCGCTGTGAAATTTATGGCAACAGCAACGCCTGCCAGGCAGTGTCCCTGAAGAGGCATAAACATATTTGTAGAGTTGGCTATACCGCTGTTGCGCGCTAGGTGTACAAAATTCGCTGGGCTTAGCAATTTAATCAATGTACTCGTATGTGGAACATGGTTCAATTGATGAGCTGCATATCAATGGGGCATGGTTGATAAAGTGATTAGATATATTTCAAATATGGTGCAGTTTCTAGCAATGGTATTGACATGTTTTTCTGAATAAATGCGAACAATATTTGAATTTCGATTTGGATAAATTTTTTTTTTGCAGGGACTTCGTAAATGGCTAGGCAAGCTACCTCCCACACTTTTTGACGTGGGGAGGATGGAGCAGTACACTTATTTTGTCCCCAACTTATGGACACATGTTATTGTTGAAATTTTTGCGCCTGATCAAATGTTTTCATCAAGAATTTATAGGCATAGTTCGTAAAGCAATCAAATTACGCCATCACCCTGAACAGTTTTATTTTGAAGATTACTCCGAAAAACTTAAGAGCGCTTACTTACATTCTCTTAGATATAAACTCCTCACAAATTTTACTCAGACATGAATTTGCATGAGGACTCTTTATAAAAGAGTTGATTTGTGTATGTGTCACCACATTCTTAAAACACAAAACTTTAAACCAACAAAACCGCAAAGCTTCTTATCCAAATCTTTTCATTCAGAATATGATAATAGATAAAAACGCCGAATCAAGAAGAATCTATAAAAAAAACAAGCACAAAGCCGCGCATCAAAATTAAAGCATAAATAAAAAACAATTAATTAATGAGCGCCCCATGCTGCTTTGATTAGTTGTTATTCTATCACAAAATTCTTAGAAAAAAGATCTCTCATTCACCACTCGTGGTGAAAATTTATTTTGAGCGAAAGCACTTGCATATCATTTAGCTCGCGTCAGTCCAAGAGTCGCAATGGCCGAGTGAGCCGAGCACTGACGTACTATCCGCGAGATCCGATTTCGAGTACTGGAGCAGCGGATTTTTTATTTTAATTAAATTTTCACCAAACTTTTTGGTGTTATTATTTAAAAATAGAATAGTTATTTTTTAAATCAAATTTAATTTTTTTTTTTAAAAATTAAAATCGGTTTTTTTTTCCTATTTTAATCTTTTTTTATTTTTTATATGTTATTCTTTTAAAAGGAAGAACATTTTTTAAAATTCATCTAATTTGTGTGATTTTTTTATATTTTTTATTTCAAATATTTATTTCTTTTTAATTTTTAGATTTAAAAAATAAAAAACTTTTTTTAATTCTAAGTACTTATTTAATTTCTTCATTCTATTGTTTAAAAAATATGTGTTTGGATTTCATTTAATTTTTAAAAATATTTTTATTGGTTTTGTTTCACTTTTTTAATTGTTAAAAAAAAAATATATATTTTTTTAATTTTATTTAATTTTGACCCTTATTTTATTTAAATTTAATTGTTTTCTTTCATATTTTAATTTTATTTTTAAGTGTTATTATTTTAAAAGGAGAATTTTTTTGTTAATTTCATAAAATTTTTAGGAACTTATTTTATTTTTATTTTATAGTCTTTCTTTTGTCAATTTAATTTCCTTTTAATTTTTAAATTTTGTTTTAAAAAGAAAAAAAATTATATACATATCATTTTATTTTTAGGATTTTATTTGATTTTTTTATTTTTTAATTTAATTTATTTAGATTTTGTTATAAAATTAAATATATTTTTTCATATATTTTCTTTCTGAACTAGGAGCCATCATGCCAGAATGAAAATCTTTAATAAGGCAATGTTTGGACAAAATTTAAAAAAGGTCGAAGCGATGTTCTTCATTATCCTGAATATCGAAATTTGTGGTACCTGCCAAGAGCTTACTCGGGCTCTTTAGAATCTCCGTTGCGAAACAGACAGTGAGGCTTTCGAGGTTACCTTAACCTGGTGATAAAATTGGCGCATGACCACGGACTCGCTGTCAATCCTGCCAGAACTGGTCTCACTCATTAGAATATTTAAGATGCATAACCTAACTCTATCCTCAAGTGGCGGGTGTTCGTTTGAATCATTATGACAAGGTCATTATAGACCAATCTCACCCCGCGGCTTAACGCCGAGCAGCATGGTTGGCATCAGGCTCAGATAAGCTGTTGGCCTAACTAGCTCAACGTCTGTATACTCGAAAATTCTTGAGTCCGAGTCGATTTCGTCCCTGATTAAACGAATTAAATAATCTCTTAAATGACTCCAAGCTGCATTTTCTCTACACACACTCACTCAAAGGAGATTGACAGCAGATTAGTGATGGGCCATACTGACAGGAGCTCTCTATCAGCAGCGCCAGTTTAAGGCATTCTGACTGCTGTAGCATTTTTTAAAGGAAAAAGTGCTAGTTTAAACCTCTCCTGTACCAATTCGCGCCAGTTGCTAATCCTAGGTGCAGACAAGTCCTGCACTTGGTCCTTCCATTTTGCTCGTCCCGGTAGTTCACCAGATTTTCATTTGCATAAGGAAACCGCTTTTGATAGTATTTACAAGGAGAAGCTGCCTAGCTGTCTAGGTCAAAATTTGGGACAAACACAAAAAGAAAACGGCTATGTAGAGTGACGACCATTTTTACTCCCGAGGAAAATAAAGTTTTGTTTGATAAATTTTGTGAATCAAACAATGCAACTCTTTAATGTGACGTATATGTAAAATGTACAGTGAATAGTCATTATAATAAAACATTTATCAAAACACAAAATTTATCATGCAAACCATAATCAAAGTATCTAAAATGTTTGCTTCCTTTCGAAGATCATTCATAAGAGCAAAATAAACTTTGTATTATCAACCGACTTCCAAGCAATAGTGATAAATTCAGGAAATTGTCTACATACACAACTTGATTGCCGACATTTAACTCTTGCATTTATAAAACAAAACGAACAAATAAATCTTTTACAACTTTGCAAAAGACTAAGCCGAATTATGCAATAATATCCAAATGTATATATGAGTATGTACACGAGTGTATCCGTGAATGTATATATAGATGTGTTCATTAGAGTGGCCATAGCATTGTACGAAAAAATGTTAAACTTCTGAATTCAAAATTTTTCGCAGGGAAAGATATGAGGTTGGTAAAGAAATCGCGCAAGCAATTTTTTTAAAATAAGATTCAATCATTCCGTAAAACATTTCTGGACATACTCGATGCCAAATAGTATCCGCTGTAAAGATAGCTATATCGAACAGTACATCTTCGTGTTCGTCTTCGGCTTTCGGCTTCATCGTCGTAATCGCATTCGTCTTTGTCTTTAGATTTTTCTTAGATTTAGTATTAATCCTTGTGTTAGAACTTAACCTTGATGATATTTTAAAATTTCGGTCAAATATGGCCTCTCTAATGTACTTATGTATGTAAATATGTATGTACATAAAATTCATATTCTGAAATTGTCAGACTTAAACTAACGAACGACCGAATGTATAAATACAATAAATATTTTTGTGTGCGTATTAGTGTGAATGCATTTGTGTAAAGAAGTATCCAGCAGGAAATCTTTCTAAATATAAGTTAACTTGAAGTTAATTAGGAAGGAACTAAAGGCCACTATTACCTATATAATTTTATTGGCCACTTACCTTAATACTTTTTAATTTTAATTATTTTTTTTATAAAAATATGGTATAATCTTTAACAAAACCCACATAAATAAAAATTTAAATCTTTGAGCAAAATTAAAAAAAAAAATATCAATAAACTTTCGATCTTTTTAATTTTTAAGAAATATTTTGGGTATGCAGTTTTGTAGCTCATTAGATTTTAGTATAAAATAGTGCAAGTTTGAAATAGCTATAGAAAACTTCTAAAAAATCGAATTACAAAGCTGGAAATTTTTACGAAAGTTTGAGTTCTTTTAATGTTGCACAAAGATTGAAACATGGATTTACATATATATGGTTTGGTGGGTTTGGGGGTTTAAACCCGCCTCTGCTGGAGGGAAATATACCAAAAATTTGCCATCATTTAGTTTTAGATAATAATGGTAAAAAATATTTTAAGATCTCAACAATTTTTACTGAGCTTGATTGAGGCCATTTATAACGGTTCATATCCCAGTGTGACCGCGGTGAAGAAGTCTGATGGGGAGATGTGGTGATAGTAGCTATAGCTTTTGGGTAAATTATTGTTATTTTTACACAACACTTCTGCATTAGAAACCGCCCGAAAGCTCAATAAAAATTGTTGAATATAAAAGTCTTTTCCAAGTTAATGATTTTTTATAATTTTTTCTGCAAGGTAAATAAAAGTGTAGATGTATAAGTGACGACTAACAGAGTTTTAATTTGCCAACATTTAACTTTGCCAACAACATTGCACTTCACCGCACTTCCACACCACACACACATACTAACTAAAACTAAAAAGTAAACAGACTTAAATTTTCTTGGCAACAATCTGATAACAATCATTTTAACTTTTCCGCAAACTGTAAAAGGTTTTCATTATTATGGCAACAAGAATTGGAAATTGTATGCGAAAGTTCATATATGCATGTATGTTTATATGTGTATATGTATGCTTGCATGTAGTTTGTCTGATAGTTTCTGCAGGAAGTGGCCAGTAGCAATAGAACGTTTGAGCGAAATTGGCGGGAAGCACAAATAATAATAATGAAACTGCTGCACATCCTTTGCGGCTGCACTGCACCCGGATTCCCTTATCAGTGACTTCTGCTTTACAAGTGGCAAGCGTTAGAGCTAGCTCGATACATTCAACACGCTTTACTGTCAGCTACCGAACTACATATGTACATATATCTCTATAGCGCTGAGTTCGACTAGTCGCCCCTTTGGCTGTTTACTCAATTCGGCAACCGCCATGCTGTTTAAACAATAGGGGTATTCACGATCCGGTCCGATGCTGTCTAGTATAATTTTGTTGTTGTTTCATGTGTTCAAACAACAAGAAAATTATCCAATCTTGCTATTTATGCTATCTATGCAACATGCTAGACAGTATGCTGCGGATTGTGAATACCCCTATTGAATTTACATATAACAATTGGCGTGATTTTGTGTGTATCTACCATCCACAACTTGTAATTTGGCAATGACTTTTTCTGTCAGTCGCTTTGCTTGACATTTTCGCTCTATTCTCATTTTTATTTATTTATTTATTTTTTTCATTTTATTATGCCATTGCAACAAAAGTGGTTGCCAATTATGGTTTTATTGTGGTTTCCGCTGCTCGGTAAAATTGTCAGCGACTGTTTCTATAAATACCAGCGACAGCTGTGTGCAACAAAAAAAGCGGTTTTGTACTTTTCCCATTGCAAGGGGTTTGAAAGTCCGCAAAGCTTACTACTAGCACACGCCCGTTTGATACCTAAAATTAAATATTTCAATTAACTTGGTTATTAAGATAATTTTAAATTTCCAAAAGGGTGGCAACTCTCTTCAATGATATTTTCGAAAGAAAGTTTTCGTAACGGTCTCTCGCCTGATCTCATATTAAAACATTTCGTTCAACCTTTTACGCACATAAATTGATTTTGATTCTCTTAAAATATGGCAACCCTCTTCTAAATATATTTAGAAATAAATTTGTCTTAAACCTCTCTCATTTGGTACCCATACCAAAATATTTGATTTACATTGTTAATTTAATTGATTTTAAGTTTGTGGAAAATGCAGCCACTCGCTCAGCAAAAATATTTTTGAAATAAATCGTTTGCTTGAGACCCACATTGTTGTAATATTTTATCTAATTTAATAAATAGTTGATTTTAGCTTTTGAAAAAGTGGCAACCCTCTTTCTTTTTGTGAATCCAGATCATACCTTATAAGTTTGTCGAGCCTCATTAAAATACGTCCAACCGTCTTAGCGTGAAACAACAAAAAACATACACGCTCACTCACCCACAAACTTGCACCTTTACAATATTACTAGGATTGGTAGGATAGGATTGAAAAAATTATAAAACTACTGTTTTGGATTTTTTGTTAGTTTTACCGAACTACTAAAAAGTATCTGCAGATGCAAAGCGTGTTCAAACAAAAAACACCTATATTGGAAGGTTTCAGTTTACTTATTAATTAAATTCATTTTAACTTTTTGAGCTGGTGGCATCCCCCCTTAAACCATATTTTAGAAACAAACCTTACTAAAACCTCTCCCATTTGACACCTATAATGAAATATTTCATTTAACTCGCTGACAAAAATGATTTTAAATTTCTAAACGGGTGGTAACTCTTCTCAAAAATATTTTCAAAAGAAAAAATTGCTCAACCTCTCTCGTTTGATAACCATATTAAAACATTTCATTCAACCTTTTAAGTAAATTGATTTTGAATTTCTTTAAAGGTGGTAACCCTCTTCTAAAATATTTAGAAATAATTTTATCTTAGACCTCAATCATTTAGTAGCCATACTAAAAAGGTTCATTTAAATTTTTTAATTAAATTGAGATTAAGTATATGAAAAGGTGGCAACTCTCTTCAAATTATTTTTTTTAATAAATCGTTTTTGAAACTGTATTGTTTCACATCTACATTGTTGTATCTTATATCGTTCCCACATAGCTCGCGTTGCAACCGATCGCAGATTGGCCCGGGGCCGCATACCAACGCAAGCAAATATACATAT
Organism: Rhagoletis pomonella; assembly: GCF_013731165.1. NCBI lineage: Eukaryota > Metazoa > Arthropoda > Insecta > Diptera > Tephritidae > Rhagoletis > Rhagoletis pomonella. The sequence continues at coordinate 28,943,378 of NW_023458560.1, forward strand.
CTTCTTAAATACACACATATAACACTCCTTATTCTTTAGATTTTTTTTACTTCGATCGTACACTATTAATTTTTTGCGCAAGCAAGTTAATTTTAAAGCATTTTCAATGCGCGCCCAATAGTTACTTAAATTCATACCTATGTATGTATGTATGTGTATGTAGCTCCACCCAAGCAAAATATACATAATGTTGTTTAATTCGACTGACAACAGCAACAGAGGGGCACTTAGGCGTTTGTTCGCTCGCAAATTGCTGCACTACTCGATGTACATACATATATGCTACTCATGCTCATACTCTTGCATACATACAAATATTAGTGGCGCCGACACATATGCAAGTTGCAGCTGTGCGTCTGTATGAAAAATGCCCAATTGACATGGTGACCCCAAAAATTTTGCAACCAACTACACAACGCTATTGCCTCTAACGGGTACCAAACAAGAACACAAACAACTTTAGCAGCGAGAATGACAGCAATGCCAATTCACCCACACACACACGCCGATGTCAGCGTTAATGCTAACTTTAGCAAGCAACATCTGTTGGCAGGTGTGCGTGGTACATGAAAGGTGTTCAAATTATGCCACGAAAATAAGCAATCACCAACAAAAAAAAAACAAACATCGAGAATATCTATATACAACGATGCCTGCGCATGTGGGAGTGAATTGTGATGCAGAGAAAGGGTGAGAGAAAATGTACGTGTATGTATCAGTGTTGCCGCGAATCATTTTTAGTGGTAGACAAATTCCTTAAAAAAAGGGCTAAAAAAGAGCTAAAAAATGTCGTTGGGGCTAAAAATTGTAGCTAAAATGTTTTACTTACATATACATATATAAGTAATGGTGTAGAAAAACAATGACTTCTGAGGAAAAAAGCTAATATTTTATCCAACCAAAACGATTTTGTATAAAAGGGCAAATACAAGTGTCAATCAAGTGATTGGACCATCAGGCTCGAAGCATTTAACTTACCAGCATGCTGGTACAATATTTATTTCTTTACAAATGCGGTCGAGGAAAGATCGAAATGATTACAGCCGAAATTTCATAATTTTTCTACCATTTTGTTAAACATTGTTTTGCTTTTTTTTAATTCACAACTGCAATATCGCGAACTTAATCTTATACAAGCACGGCTTTGACTCATATAGTGCAAGAAATTTCGGCCAAAATACCTTTCACTTAGAAAATTGAGATAATTTCACCACTCACGACACCAGCATGCTGGTACAATCATAATATTTTCAAATAGTTTTTGAAGTCGCACCAGCAGCTGGTACAATCACACCAAAGCACAAGCATATACAACTTTTTCATGCCAAGTATGAATAAATTCTCCAAAGGGCTAAAAAATGGGCTAGGGGCAATTTTAAATTTATGTGGCCAAATAAAGTATGTGGTAGCTAAATCTAGCCACCAAAGGGCTCAAACGGCAACACCGTTATGTATACATGTAGGTGTGTATGTGTTTATAGTTTGATTGCTAGTTGTTGGGTGCTTTGCTGGTTGCGATTAGGTTATGTTTTACCTTTGCGGTTGGCTGCTTGTTTACCTTGTGAAGACGGCATGCTGGTGATGCTTGGTAAACTGCGTGCAGCTGGGTGTCCGCTTTTTAGCCCAAAGTTTTGCTGTTGTTGTTCCTGCAGCTGCAGCTGCTGCTGTTGTCATTGACTAGCCTGTTTACAACAACAAACATCTTCACCAGTTTAAGCAAATGGCAGTGCGGTTACATGGCGCTGATGTGTTGCTGGCTTTGGCTGTCAGGTTATTATGCCACTCAAACATTTCAACAAACATATATATGTATGTACACAATGTGTACTACACATGCATATAAATTTGTTATGCATGCAAATTCGTATTCTACGTATAGTATATGTACAACATTAAGGAATGATGTACATACATAAGTAGGTTAGTTATACTAGTACAAATAAATAAACCGAATCATGCGTCTAAACTGATGTCATTAGTCCAGGGCTCTGGAGCAACTTGTTGCATGGGTCGCTCCTAAAGCTTGCGCCCTTGACATACATAGATACGTAAGTATTAAACGCATCTTAATATGTACATACATATAGTCTGCCTTAATTTTACTTCAGATACCAACGGCAGATCATTGAAATGAAGTTTCCTAAGCCAACTTAATTTAGTGAACCAAAAATTAATGAAGAAAATTTAGTGAAACTTGCAATCACCGGGGCGAATCCATTTTCCATTTCTTTATCGCCAGAAAAAGACATAGGCTAAGAAAAAGCCAAAGATTAAGACAAGGACGAAAAAGTGAACGAGAACGAGGATAAAAACAAAGACGAATACGAAGATGAATATGCATACGAATGCAAAGATGGCGACTAAGAAGAAAGGAAAGACGTATACGAGGACGAAAACGAAGCCTATCATGAAAATGGATTTGAAGGAGAAAACGAAGCCGAAGACCAAAACGAAGAAAAATATGAATAAGAAGACAAAAACGAAGACGAGTACAAAGACGAAGGCGAACTTAGAGTTGAGTACAAAGACTGTTACGAAGACGAACACGAAATCTGACGCGATTGCGAAAAAGAATATGAAGACTAAAGCCAAGACCAAAACGAAACCGAAGACTGTGCCGAAGACTAAAATGACGATGATGTATACGAAGGCGAAAACGAACACGAAAACAGTGGCAAATACGACGATTTAGAAATCAATTACGGCTACGAAGGGAAAGCCTATTATGAAGAAAAACCCATCCTAGGCCCTATAGTACCAGCCGCCCCTTTATAAGCTCCCATTATTTACGCTACATATGAAATGAAAATTCCTGCATTACCATTCTCATCGCAGCGTAATATACTTAAACTATAGACAGTCATCAGCGTTCCTCGGTATGTACTCGCTAACTTGGAAATTAGCTGCTTTGCTAAGGAATAAGTCCTGCAGCTAAACCTCAAAATTAGTACGGATCAGAGGAATGTCCGATGACGCACTGGCCAAAAGAACCAGGTATTGTCTATCGTACAATTAAGCACTGCGTACTACAATTAGTCAACAACTATAATTACATTAAACAAACAAAAGTTGTAAATGAATATATGTATATGTATATATGTATGTGTACCTCTGTAAATCCGTTTCTTAAAGCAATCAAGAAGCATGAAAGAAACCTATTAAGAATAATACTTTCACAAAAGGAATAACAAAAATTCTTCATATTAATATCATGGATTATTACAACATTTGGATTTGGTGTTTGGTGCATTAGTCCCTTATCCATAGATGATATTCTCATTTTCTCTTAACGGTCGTAATCTCTCGATTTATGCCTTAAATGCATGAATATTCCATTTGTCGGCAAAGAAACACCCCACCAACGCAAACGGAGAGTTACATTTAAGTGAACTTAAACTAGGTAAGCTGATACAAAAAAATGTATGTGCTCACACCAACAACACTACTTACGAGTACTACATACATATCGTCGATGGTTTTGCAAAGCCTTACGGCTCTCAAATTTTACCGGAGAGCGAAAAAACGGTTTATTCTCTGAAGGCATTTCCTTGATAGGCTGTATTTTGCCTAGCTATTATTCTACAAATCTGTTGTTTTAATAACGGTTTAATGATTTTTATGCATAATTCTCGATTCCTGGAGTTCAGGGTTACCAAATCTCATTTTTGCCACAACGGCAATTTGGGCGATTTTGCATCTGGTCGATGGGCGGTTTTGCAAAAACATCGACGATATGTATATGTATCAAGTATTTATAAGGATAACATGGCTTCCGCCTCAGCTAACAAGCAACGAACACACACACAATCACTTCTACTTGTTTCAGTTGGACGTGCCTCACGAAGATATGTAAATAAATGAAGCGATATACAAAAATTTAGATTTTTGGAACCCCATTTGGCTCTTGACAACATTATATAAATAATAAGTAAAAAAATCACCAAAAATATAAGGTTGTGATAAAAAAATGTAAAAAAAATTCCTAGTTGAGTTGTAAAAGTATTTACCCACCTCATGTGAATAATGCCAAGTTATTAGTTCTTTACTTTCCGTTATTTCACTGCTACCTGCGCAACCATTAGCCCATCACGCGATCATAAAAAGAAATAACACGTGCGCATGAAATTGTATTTACCGAACCCGCTTTGAGCCATTATTCGAACCAAATACTTAGCTTTTATCGCCAAAAAGCTATTTTAATATTACTACGACTAACTAAAGAAAGGAATGGGTTAAGAGAAAAAAAAATGTGTTCGATATCAATAGCCAGGAATGTTCGACACGGTCTTTGCCATTTGTGGCTTTACTGGCGGCGGTTATTATGTATTAGCTCACAAAGCTACTTACATATATATCTATGAATCTATGTACATTAGGGTTGTACAAAAAAAATACACACCTGCTGGAAAAAAGTTTAAAATGTTAAGCTCTCGTCGACCTTAGGATTTTCCTAAATGGAAACAAAGAATACCCGGAATTTTGTAAGGAAGTTATGTATTCCATGTATTTAATAAGGGTGGTGGTAGAACTATGTACGCCGACATTTCTGGGGTTGTTGTAGATTAATTTGCGCGTTCGTGTGGAGAACGATCCTCTCAAGCATAGACTCTGCGATGAATATATATTCCAAAATGTAATTTCAGACTTAGTATCACGAGCGGTAGAGATCACACACGAGGAAGGTGAGAAATTATGTTTTCAGATCTTGTTCGAACTTTTGGGCGATTCCAAAGAAATACGTGTCTTTTGATTATTGTTCTTCAATACTCAAGCTCATATCCTACTCCCAAACAGATGTGGATGTGTGCTGCTATGGTACTTCCGTTGAAAATCATTTTTAATAAATCGCAGTCCTTGGGGGTATTTACTGATGCCTGGAAACTGTCATCCATAACTCCTATCCTCAAAGGGGGGAATAAATATGATGTAACTAATTATAGACCAATTTAGAATCTTTTCAATGTATCTAGGCTTTTCGAAAGTGTCATTAAAGACAAGAAATATTTTTCTGTTAAGAGTTAAAAGCCATGGAAATCAAGTTTTTTAAAGTAAAATGACAACGCTGACCAATTAACAAAAGCGGGGCGCATCACAAAAGTTAAACGGTTCAACAAAATTTGGTCGAATTTTAACGCAAACACGGGGCCAACCTTTCCATACAGATATTTTAATGCTGATTTGATGTGCATTTACAAAATTTTTCTAGCACGTCCAGTTAAAAAAAAAATAAACGTTAAAGTATCGAAAAATGGCAAATTAAAAAAAAAAATTAAATAGAATTTGCACGTAGTTTTTCCGAAGAAAAAAAAAAACACGTATTAATGAAAATCCAATTCGTCTGATGGATTCTACCTCATGTCAATGAGTTCATTAGAAATTAGTGAAAAATTCAAAAAATAACTGTATTCTTCAAAAGCATGCACTTGTTTTCAAGTAAATACGAAAATTTCTATCTATGCATTTATTTGAAAAAAACTGATTTCATGACCCACATCTACATTAAAAAATCAGTATCCCAGATTCTTTATTAGCCAGTCTTTTGTCTCTTTGTTTTTGATTTTTTTTACTAAGTATTTTTTTAATTTCTCATCCTTTCATTTTCTACTCAATCCATCGATTTTAGGTAGAATCCATCTGACGAATTGGATTTTCATTAAAACATGGTAGTTTTTTTACGAAAAATCTAAGTCCAAATTCTATTTAATTTTATTTTTTTTTTATTTGCCATTTTTCTATACTTCAACAGTAGAAAAATTTTGTAAATGCACTTCAAATCAGCATTAAAAAAAATCTATAAGACGAGTTTGGTTCCATTTTTTAGACAAATTAATCAAATGCCAAACGACCCTCTTTGATAGAATTATACCAAAAGAACATCTGAGCGTTAACATAATTGCATTAAAATCCGAAAGAAAGTAAATACAATTTCATCCTATATTTGTGTAGCAGACAATTCAAAATAAATTTTTTTAAATACTCAACAGCACTTATTTGCCGACAAGCGATTGCTGCTGATAAAAATTATAGCATCCACATGAATTCCAAAAACTTACTGCTCTACTTTTCAATGCAAATAATAAAACCACGCGCAAGCGAACGTTTATGTTCTGCTGATGACCATTGAGGATGCGAGCTCGAATAAGTCGGTGCTATATACGGCTTTGTAGAGATATAAACCTTGTAGAGATAATAACCTTAATAGTATACATGTACATTCATTTAAAAATTACGTACATTACTTACTTACGGCGAGCCTCTAGCCAACAGTCAGAAAATCAAATAAATTGCTTTCTCATAAAGTTAAAAATCGCACGAATAAATTGCTACCTTGACTACGTGTGTAATCCACAAACCCTTCGAAGACCCTACTAAGTACATATTATGCAGTTATTTCCATACATAAAAGTATAAGTAGATATGTACATATGTGTGTGCACATAAAACAGTTTAATAGTAAAAGCCCAGCGACCGCATAGTTCCAAGCGTTGCTGCAAAATTGCCAAGCTTACCAATAGCCATTTTGAAAATTGCTTGATTACTATGAAAAAACGCAGGCAAAGGGGAAAATGTTGTAGGAGGGAAAGCAGCAGGAGGAGGCGACGAAGAATGAATTGGATAAATGAGGATGAACTGCCCTCATAGTTAGAGCGTGTTTAATACTTAGCCTACAAATACTTATACCTACAAATACTTGGCACAGCATAGAGATTTGTGTTTGCCTATTTGTTAGAAGTTTGTGTGCTTAATGCAAATAAGATATTTCTATACAAATACACACAATATTTCACATACACATATTTTCGCATTATACTAAAAGCCTTTCCAGTACAACAACATACATACATACTAGTATGTACTTTCGAACTCGAACACGCCAATGTTCAATGTGAGGGGAGCGCCATGGAATTTTGCTTAGTTACATTTCACAGAAAACTAATAAAGTTAAATAAGTAAATCCGTAAACTATAAATCATGGCTTAAGTCCATTTCCTTAACTGTCGAACAGACATCCGGTGTGGCGGGTTGTAAATGAAATTTGTGTGGAAAAGTGTTTAGAAAGTTGTACATATACAAACATACGTACAAATGTACATGTATGCGTGCATGTGTACGTGAGTTTTGCATGATTGGATACAGTATTTTATGTTTTTCCTATGCATTCATTCCTACAACTTAGATATGTATGTACATATCTTCACATATACATACATACGTCCTTAACAAATATATGTAGCCTTTTTGTGCCAGCTTAACTGTACACTTCTCACAACTTTAACCGCCAGATAAATATTTTAAATATTGTAAAGCTATGTAACTGAGTATGAACGATATATAGTAAATTCACTAACTTTTAAAGGAAATCCACAACAACAAGGTCAAAATAAATGACCGATTCAAATAAAGCCGATTCACAGTAAACAAAAAAAAAAAGTTGCATTGTACAAAGTGAAAACGGAAATTATCAGCAGCTTTTCATTGCATTATAAACAACTTATATAATTCTAGCAATAAATAAAATAAAATCAAAATTGAGGTTACAAAGCTTAACTTGAAAGCGATTTAGACAGCAACCTGGTCCGATTCAGATCCAGAGAACCACTAGAGGCACAGTGTAGCCGAAATCCAAAAGTGCGGCCAAAATTCGAAGCTTTGAAGAAATAATTTGAAATTTCATACTATGGAGTTTTCAAGGTCGCTAAATAAGAATCCGCTGTCAGCATTGCAAAATTCAAAATGGCGAATCCAGCATGGCGTCTGGTAAATTTCGAGCTTTTTAATTCGATTTCTTTGAAAGATCCTGAGTATGCAGTTGTATAGCCCACTAAATTATAGTGTCAGTAGTGTAGTTTTAGTATATAGTTTGAGATAGCTAGAACTTACCGTTGATTTTAGGAATTTTTTTTTTTTTTTGAATGTGCAAGTCATTTTCTCCCATACGAAGTATATTCTAGGGTATGAAGAAAATGAGCAACACATTAAAATCACAGAGGCAGATTTAAGCAGCTAAATTTTATTTTATTCAGTAGCTAATATTTTCCTTAGTAACCTCCAATACGTTTAAAGGCAGCATCCGCCAAATTTTGTTAAAAAAAAACATACAAAAATAATACCTTCATATTTATACTTCTAAAAGAATGTCTGTTACAGTGTTGATATTTCCAAAATTGTTTGCACATTTACTAGCCTTCAGCCATAGATTCCATTTGGTTTTGTTGGATTTCCTTTACCCAAAGTACTTTTACACGTTTATAACTTTTACCTTTGAATCTTCGTTGGCTAGCGCTCTCTGACAGCCTTAGAGAGAGTCGAGTGGTGAATGTGTTAAAGCTTTCGACGTTGAGTTTTCCTTGTGCACAAACTGTTCGCTGCACAAATATGTGTGCGAATTTCGGCTGCAACGAGATAGTTATCCTAGTCGATGTTTGGTCCTCGAATCGTACGCGTACGTCAAACACACTGGAGTAGTTACCTGCGTTTATCCGAACAAGGTCGATTTGGTTTTTTGTTTTTCGATTCGGTGAATAACAAATAGTCTGTTGGATCTTTCTACACTGGAAACTGTTGATGCAGACTACCATGTTTCGGGCACTATGAAGTCGATAAACTTTAGTCTGTTAGAAGAACTTTTGTCTTCAGACGTAATTTTCCAACTGTTCAGCCAAAAATACCTTTTCTGCCCACCCTGGCTTTGAAGTTACCAAGCACGATTTTTATGTCATGACGGGTACACCGCTAAAAGGTACGGTCTAAAAGCTCTCGCTCCCCATACAAATCCGCCACTTAATTAGGCCTCCTCTCTAAAGTAGCGGTAATAGATGTCGCAAGATCTTTTTTTTTATCTTGACCTGTCAATCACATCTTTTAGTAAGCGAGTAAATATTTGGCCAGCGCTATCTAATAATGATAATGATAATAATAATTGCAATGGCAATGGTAATGGTAATTGTAGTGGTTATGGTAATGGTAATGGTTATGATAAAGGTAATGTTAGTGGTAAGGGTAATATTAGGAGTAGTAACGGTAATTTTAATGGAATATGTCTTCGTATTCGCAGTCGTAATCAACTTCATCCTTTTTTACGTAATCGTCCTTGTATTCATTTTCCTGCTTCGTACTCGTCTTAGTATTTTTCTTCGCATTCCTAGCCTTCGCCATGGTATTCATCTTCGTATCCATCTTTGTTTTTTTCTTGGTCAAATGCCATCCCAAAGACATTATTGTAGTGTCGCGATTTGTTTGCCTACATATCTTAACAACATCTCGTTGAAAAAGTTGCAACATTCTCTTACAAGTAGCAACGCTAAATGCCACTATTTTTCAGTTATCTATTGTTGCAATATTTGTTGTACGCCTTGTTCTATTATGCCGTATTTGTTTAGTTTCTCGTTGCAATCGTGCAATTTTCACGATTTTATTTACGCTTTCGCCAGCTACACTCATTCTTTAGCTCTTTTTATATTTGTGTAAATTTTTATTTTTTCATCCGTTCGTTGATTTCGTTGAGCAATTGAACTACATACGTCAAGCGTTTGTAACTATTATCGCATATATCTCTATTCATGCAATCGCTTAACTTGGCAAATAAAAGCTGTATTTTTACACACAAACATAAGATAATACATCTGTGTAGATTTTCTAAAAACTTTTGTATTTTTGGAACAAATGTTTTGCTGAAAAATCTGCATTTTAATGCGTGCACCAAATGCGCGCACACAAAATAGACGCATGGCAATTTTTTTATTTTTGAAAGCACACAACTCAAATTGGCATACAATTGTCAAGAGCTTAAACTTAGCTTAGTGAATGGAAAGCGGAAACGTAAGCACACTTGCGCGTTTGTACTTGACTACAAACTATTTCAATAGCAATTCCTAGGCTGTACACTAGGGTGGTCCAAAAATACAAGTGAAAAAGTAAAGTTGGAATTTTTATGCTCTCACCCCCTAGGATTGTTCTATACCGAAAAAATATAACCTTATTTTTTTATTTTGAAATCAACAAATATTGAGAGGTTTCTCAAAGCGCTCAAAGTTTTCCATGTATTTTTATATGGGAAAAATAAAATTTTTCGTAGAAATGGTATAGAATAGTTAAAAATCAATATTTTGGTTTTTGGACATCCTTACTGTACACAGCACGCAACAACATTGGTTGTAATATTTAAAACCTTCACGCACACCTATGTGTACACAACTGGAGTCTATAGTAGGCATAGGAAAGATCATCTGCGCAATTAATAGTTTCTCTCCCTTTAAATTAACAAGAATGACTGATGAAAGATCTACCAAATAAACGTTATAACTTTATTTCTGCGAAAGTAATCTGTTCCATTTTACAACGCTTTTTTTATTTCATTCACAGATCCTTATATCTTACGAAAATGGAGAATTTGAACAATGAAACTAATATTTAAATTGTGCGATATTTTCACGCATCCGTCCAAAGAGAAAAGAGGCGCACGTTTGGTGGCACTCATCCTAGCGCGTGGACCATCACGAGATTAGTGAATAATTGTGCCGAGCGCGGAACTGTCGCCTGATATGCTTATCATCGAGATCCCTCAGTTCGAACGCAGGAAATTATCAATGTTGTATCTGATGTCACACAAGGTAATGCTAGAATTTCGACAGAGAGCTTATCTGCTCAAATCGGTATCAGCAGACTGTCACTGCAGAGAAAGAACCTGACGAATAAAAGCCAAGCAATGGCTTTTTCTTACGATTTTCGTTTACGTACACTGAGAGAAATAATGCATAGTAAAAATTTGCATACAAAAATTTATTGCGCACGTATTTGACTGTTCACATCTGAGTATGTATATTTAAGTGTACATACCCCAGTGGAAAATGGGAATGCATTGCCTTTTTCTACCAACCAACGATTAAGAACTACGGATGAACGAAATATATAAGCGAGCGGATAATGTATATTCAGCCAGCAAAGAAACGTAAATTTTGCCGACAGTGCAATTTAGTTCAATTTTCCGTATCCGAGAACGCATACAAAAAACTCCTACAGTTATCATCAATTTTCGTATCCGGAAAACGTTCGAAAAAGATGATGTCATTTGAAAGCAATATTTGTATTTTATTTGCTCAATCTAAACATTTGAAAGCATGCATGCGTAGTCGGCAGTGGTTAAGCGTGCAGAGGAGTGTGCCGCTATTTGTTAGCTTCCAGAAGGTGCCGGGTTCGAATTCCGTCAGGCGCATCCTAATTTTATTTTATTTCTTTTGAACCATGAAAAGGTATCTGTGAAGTGCAGAAAGAAAGCGCATGGAACGAAAAATTCAATCAGAAAAAATAGCCGAAAACGTATCCTTTTCACCACGATTTTCGGTACTTTTCTGTACATACGTTTCTGCCGCACACTTTAGTGGGAAACGGATCATTAAAATATTCGGAAATGGAATCGGTAAACGGACAAAAAACCGATTTTCATCGACCTTTTTTCCGTTTACGGATCGGTTTTCGGATTTTTTGCTGGCTGGGATAGCTTTTGAAACCACAAACAAAACAAAAAGTTTGAAAACTAACTCAAGCATGTTATTTCGTTGCTCGAATAAAGAAACAGTGTAAATGCCACATACACTATTAGTCGATAATTGCACCATTGGATAGACAATCCTTTAATCTATTAGAAAAATCTTTAGTTTTCTTAAATATCTCTTTGGCTCACTAATTTATTCCCGAAAAACGAAATTGTATTTGTATGGTTTGTAATGGTTTATAAAAACTTCCAATTCGTTTTTCTCAAAACTATACTTTTCATGTTACACTATTTCACTATTCCAGCGACGATTTGTTCATGTTATCTCAACAACTGCTGACAACTGATTTTTGAACATTTGTTTTGTTAACGATACTAGGCATTATCTTCCATATAATATAGATAACTTTTGTTCAAAGTTTGAAAAGCGGATTTATATGATTTTTGTTGTATAACTACCTAGGCTTTTATAAAAAATATTAAACTTAAAATAAACTAAAGAAATATAGCCAAAATACTTAAAAGTACGACGAGTTCATTATTGCTGCCGCCAGTGTGCATAGTACATGTTTATCCGTACAAATCGCGTGATGTGGTGTTGATGGAATTCAACATTTGGAAGCACATTTATATCGTCGCCTGAAATGCAAAAAGACGTAACAACATCGTAAATGAAATGGAAAAAGTCGTGACAAATATTTAAATTTTTTTTTTATAAAATGATGTGGGGAGTTGTAATTCGATGAAATCCATCATATAAATCAAAAAGTGAATTTTGAATTTTTTTATTAGATTGCATTTCAACGATGATGTTTGTTACGTATTTTTACGTATGCATGGCTGTAGCTGAGTGCGCAAAGATGCTTGTCACAATTTGTTGAGGGAGGTTCAGGGTTCGAATTCCACTGTAGGCAACATGCAAATTAAATATTTTTTATTTCGTTTTTATCTTGATTATTCACTTCACGGATGCTTTTTCATAACGAACGTAGCCATTTTAATATGCGCTTAATTGTTTACTAATATACAATACTTTCGTTGACGATTACAGTAAGACCAATTACGTTTCTGATTGATTTTAATATTTTTTCCCTCCGTGTAGCTACCGCTCTTGTTAGGAGTTATCAGAGATCATTTTACAACCAGAATACACGCGGTGAGACTAGAAATTACAACTGATCCTTATTGAAGCACTTTCCTGGGTGATGATGAGGTGAAATAATCTCATTACATACTCTCTACCGTTGAAAATAATTTGGGATCACACAATTTGGAAGCCAACCTCTATAAAGGCGAAGTGTTTCTGTAGCCGAAGTGGACCCTTACTTTAACAAGTCCGTATTTGTAAGTTTTTTGTGCAAAATTATGATATATTAAAATTTTTTAACCTAAATCAAAGGCCATCGCACAGTAGCTCGTAATGTGCTATTTGGAATATTTGCATATAGTACATATAACTATGTATTTGAAAAATTCATTCATCCGTCTGAAAAATTTGTGTATTTCCATTCTTATAAGCACAAAATATGTCATACATTCATAGCGCAATCACTTTAAAGCATTTCAACTATGAATACAAAAAATATCCTTTCTCAATTGTACAAAGTAACAAAGCATGTGCCAAAGGTGAGTGACTTGCGTAAAGAGCCATTAACCACAATAATAGCATCAACAACTCAACGCAGACTCAACAGCGCCAAAAGCAGTCAAACCATGAGTTATGATCAGGCGAGCCAAATAAATTCACACAAATAGAAAACAAAGACCGCTATGGTAAAGCTAGGTAGGAAGCTACAATTCATTTGCAAACACAAACACCCAGCAAAAAGTTCCACGAACAGACGCGAAATTCTCACAGAATTAATATTAGTGCCTTGTGACCCGGGCGGCGGCGAGGCAGACTTAAAGCATTGACTGCATAAATAATGCATTGGCAAAAGCAGCGGCAATACCAAGAGAAAAAAAAACAACAACGATATAGCAACTGTAATGATAACACAAGCTGTAGCAATAACAATATCAGCAGCAATAAGCACCGACAATTTGGTTATTCCCAGACCTTACGCAGTCACAGTCCCAGTCACAGTCATGGCCACATGGCTACATACTCCCGTACATCCTCACATACATACATAAGAAATGCCTTCTCCCTTCGCATAGAATTGCATACCACCATTCGTTAGCTTAAACCACATTGATATTGGTGAGTCCAATTCATCGATCCCAAGCGCACCTCTGCTCACTTTTCTAGCGCTTTTAAAGACTCCTCTGCCAATGCTGTCAATGTCAATAACAGAACTAAAGTACAAAGCCATTCACCAGTTAAACCGCAACAGCATTACCAGACAGCAGCGGTGTATTCGATTGTGGGAATGAATGTTTGGTTGTATGGCTTGGTAGTTTGTTTTATATGAGTATGTTGATTGTAGCAGCTGCTGCTAGAGTGCGTTTGTCAGGCAAATAAAAGTTTGATCTCTTATAAATGTACATACATACATACATATGTATGTACATTTAGGACGGAGTAATTTGTTCGAAGCAAAATTTTCGAAGAAAGTGTATAGCAAATATACGATTAATTCGAAGCGAAAATGGCGAACAAACTATATACCAGAAATGACGTTTGACCCTCCCAATTTTCAAAAAAAAAAAAAAATATTTCGTTCAGAAAAAATTATAATACACTCTTTTAAAAATTGGAAGGGCCAAACGTAATTTTTGGTATATAGTTTGTTGACAGTTTTTGCTTAGAATCGTATGTAGAATTCAAATATGCCATATACTTTTTTCGAAATTAAATTACTCCGCACTAACGTACATACTTACGTTCATATGTATGTGTAGATGTGCGGCTGACCCCCTGCAGAAAAAATGTATCAATTGATAAAGTATAACCCACTTGTATTTAGCTATTTCGTGAGATTTCTAAAAAAGGTATAACTTGTAGTTAACTACAAAAAGCTAACTTGAAACTAGTTGAAAAGTAATGCGGGAGTCACGCTGACGTAACCGAGAGATTTTTTTCTTTAAATAAGTTTCTATTTAACTATCTTCAGACAAGTTTTAATTTGAATACACTTTGTTGATTCTGCACTTCACAAGTACTTTTTCGAATTGAGGACAAATAAAATTAGGATCGAAATTTTTTATTATCATTTGGAAGTTATGTCTCACGGAATTCGAATATGGGATCACCTAGAGCAGAGTATGTAAAAAATATGTAAACTAAATTATGTAAATAAATAAACAAGTAAAGGAAGCAATTTTTAAGCAAAGAACAAAACCGACTTCCATTCTCATATCAAAATTTAAGATTATCGTTGATTTCTTCATGATCCAATGTTCGGATTTAAACCAGATTAAAATGGGATCACTTGTGAGGTAACATCTTTATAAATCGGTTAATGTGGTCCAAAAAAAAAAATCCGACGAATTGATAACTTTCTCCTTTTTGTGAAGTCGGTTAAAACTAAAAACTTAATTATTTCTGGTTAAGAGCAACAATATTCTTAATATCTTAAGAACAAATTGAACAATCGTAATACGGCCAATGAAAGCCAATGAAATTCTCCAAAAATCGTATATGTATACATGCATCACTTTTCGAAAGGCCTGATAGTTTCTGAGAAATTAATTAATTATTCCAACTTGTTAGTGTTTTTTTTTTTGATAAATTAATTAATGATTAAAAAAATCCGATTAAAAAAATCCGAAACGATTTTTTGTAAACTTTTTTTTTAAATTAAATAAAAATTTAGTTAAAGCTTATTCCTTTAAAAAGAAATTAAGCTAACAATCAAGAAAATCGATGGATAGTTAAATAAGAAGGCAATGAGTGGTTAAATCAAAATTTGCAAGGATTTTTTGTATGAAATTTGAGCAGAAAGAACTGCTACTCAGGTATACATGGCGTATGAGTAACATTATTTCCTGCTCATTTTTCATAAAAAAAATCTTCATGCATTTTCATTTGACAAGTATTTCCTTCTTTATTTATCAGAGCTACTAACTAATTCAAATGCTCTCATAATAACAGTTATCGAGGGAGAAATAAAGAAGCAGTCGGAGATTAACCGAAACGTATTTAACAAGGCTTTATTGGTTGCTGTCAGAAGGAAATCTTTACCGAGGCGAAATAAAAAAATAAAAATGTTTCTAAGTAATGGAGAAATATAAATGAGAAATAAAATAAATCTCCTTCGGTTGTATACGTACATTTCATATGTAAGTACAAATTAACTTGTATTTGATTCTTGATTTATTATTCAGTTAGGTTGTGCAATTCATTACCCGGATCAAGATTATCCTTATCCGGATACCCGAATAAATAAAACCTCTTACCTGTGTACCTGGATAAAAGTAAACCGCTACCTATGTACCCGAATAAATATTACCCTATAAGCGGATATCGAGTTAAAGATAAACCGCTACCCAGATACGCGGATATACATTCATATATTAACCTCCACCCGGCTGCGCGGGACGCAACAACCCGCTACCTAATTACCTACACAGATAAAATTTACGCCTACCCGGTTACTCGAATAAAGATAACAATCAATCCCATATCAGGGGATATAACCGGGGTACCCGGATAAATACAACCGCCTCGGGTAAAAAGAATCCTATATCCGGGTACCCGTGTAAAGATAACTCACTGTCCGGATCCCGGGAAAATATAACCCACTTTTCGAGTACCTAGATAAAGATAACCATCTATCCCTGTACTCGGATAAAGATAATCATCTATCCGGGTACCCGGGTAAAAATAACCATCTGACCGGGTACCCGAATGTAGATAACCACCTACTCGAGTACTCAGGTAAAAAGAACCCTATATCCGGATACCCGTGTAAATGTAACCGACTACCCGGCTAACTAGACCAATATTAATAGTCTCCTAGGAAAATCTCAGTAAAGAAGATTTATTTCTTTAAATAAAATATAAATCTCAGTGAAGGAGATTTATTTCCTGAAATTAAATATTAAACTCAGAGGGCAAGCAAAATAATGCGCAAATTTGTATATCTCTCCGAGAGAAACCTTTATGATAAGTATCCAAGAAAAACCAATATGGTTTTTCGGTTCAGAATTATTTTCGAGGCCTGTTATTTATCCATGGGCTTTGTTCATCAGTAGCTTTATTTTTTTGTAACAGAACAGGCTTTGACACAAATGAAAAAAATTTAAACACATTTTTATTTCTTTATTTTTTCCTGTTAAAGTTTGAATTTTTTTAATTTTTACATCAATAAAAAAAATTATATGCAGAATTTCATTAGCTTTCATTTTCCGTATTGTGTGTTACGATTGTTTAACTGGTTCGAAAGATATACGTGATTAAGTGGAACTACTTTTTTATAAGCGGAATAACGGTAAATTGCAATTATCTCAAAATGTTATTCATAGAAAAAAATTAGTTCGATTTTCAAAATAACCGAGCAATTCTCCATAGGAATTGGATAAAGGAATTCAGTGAAAAAAATACTCAATTGTGATCCAGTATATTTTATGTCTAAAAGTAGTTAGTTAATATCTTATGCAGAGGAAATCGCCTTTGACTATTTGGCGGCCATCGCAATAGAAATATAGTCAGCTTTCCTCAATGAAAATATGCAGATATTAGTGGCCTTTATTTCCTTTCTAATCAATTTCAAATTAACTTATACTAGTTAGAACCATTTCCTGCAAGGCTGTTTTGCTTTGTCTGACAAATGCAAAGTGTTATGACAAAACGGGAATAGTAAAATAAAATTGTTGTCGGTGCATAGTGTGGAGAGTGGAAAAGCATATCTTTCAAATTCAATTGGAAGCGTGGTACATATTTTTTGAGGACATACAATATTTGATTGTTATTTATTTTTTTATTACAACGGAGATGACAACGACAATGAATATGTTGATTGTATGTACATATGTACATATGTATGTATACATTTACGAGCCTGACAGCAGTTGCAAATAAATGTACGTAGTTATGTAAATATGTATTGAAGAAATTCTACATATTTGCTCTTGAACTAGTTGAACCGCTTGAAATAATGTCAACTATGGTCTCAAGGAGCACTGCACGCTAAATTATTCACAATTGCTGGAAGCAAACATTTTTTTTTATTGACGTGCGGCAACGGATCTTGTAATAATGTAATCAATCAAAATGATTGGCAAATCGTATTATTCTTGTCTGATGCAGAATGGGGATTTACAAGCATACATTTAGGCACACAAACTGTTAGCGAACAAAGTTTGGTATGTTCGAAAATACTATGTACAAAGATGAAACTCTTAAGGAACATTTAGAAAAACTTACACTGGCATTTAGTGATGAAGTTTGCTACTCATTAATAAGTCTAAAATAGATAGAAAACCAATTAGGAGACTTAAAGCAACAATGTTTTGTTGGCGTTGTCACAGCTACGGAGAGATGGTAGAATGTAAGGATCACTCACTAAAAGAGGTTAGTTCAAAATAATGCACCATGACTTCACGTTTGACTAATTCATAAAAGGGATGATCTTTCTGTTCAACTATCGCATGGTAAACCTAATAAATATAGCATATGTATATTAGCGTGGATCGAAAATCCGCTTTTTTTAGAATTTTGATTGGTAATAGCAAAAGTATGGTTCATTATTGACAGATTGTTTCTAGAGCATAATGAATGGTGGGAAGTTACTCATACGCCACGTACACCTGAGCAATACGCTTTTCTGTTCATATTTCATACAGAAACTCTTTGCGCATTTTCATTTGACCACTCATTATTTCTTATTTATCCATCGATTTTCTTCAACAGTAACAGAACCTGTAATTATTTTAATTTTTCTTCTGTTAAAGTTTGATTTTTCTTTAATTTTTTCATTAAAAAATAAAAAAAAATTGGAGTGATTAAATAATTTGTCAGAAACTATCAGTCCTATCAAGGGGTCAAGGTTCTTGGTGCTGTTATCACACAGTGCAGTGCTCTGGATCAGGGGCTGTCGATGGCTCAAGACCGACCATACGTGGCGAAGAGTCACACCCTGCGAGAAATGCCCCTGCTTTTTGCAGAATATGGCGGATCTAGAGAGAACAACTCGATAAAATCCGTAAGTCCAGGTGTTAATCGGGCCGTGCCTGAGGACTGAATGGCCCTACGTTAGTGTGTCTTTTTACGGTGTACTACTGGTTTTATTTAGCCTTTCCGGGGTACCGGAGCTCTGCTTCGGATGACCTCTCTCTTCCCCCTTACTCCTGCGATTTTATGGAAGAAACACAAATAAACGAAAAAAAAACAATAAAATCTCTGTGCCCTCTAACAGTGGGCAAAAGTCAGCAGTCTCAGAGGTACACGCGATGCCCAACGAGATTGCTGAGCAAATGGCGATCGCAGCGGACGAACTGGGTGCAAATCCAAATGGCCAAGGCACTCAACCCTCTCGGGGCGCTTTAATGGACGAAATGGACTTTGATCCAAACGCCCTTCTTAGCAAACCGGTGGCCATGGATGTCGATATTGCCGACATGGGCTCTAGTTCAAATGGCAACGACAAATACCCACAGATGAGGAGGAGGCGCTCTTATCGTCACAGCAGGAGGAAGCTAGTACTCCTAAAAGAAAACTCTCTGGAGTAGGTAAAAAGCGCTACAAATTCTACCTCTCCAGAGGTGTCAGCGAAAGCGATGCCAAACGGCTAGCCATTATTCCGATGGAAAAAGGAAAAGCCGAACTGGCTTTGCTGGCTGGCACAAAGCTTAAGAGGAACCGATCGGTGCACCTTACATCTTCCCCGGTGGAGAATTCTACCAAACGAAAGCCAGGTTCAGCTGACAAAAGGGCCCATATGGGACCAAAGGAATGTAGTGCCAAGGTAACTTTTGCCGATGTCACAAAGGCGCCGACCTGTCAGACGGACATTGGAAATGGGGTTAGGTTAGGGTTACTCCCTAAAGGGCACCCTAAAACACTTTGGTCCTTAGACCACCTACAGGCCATTCAGGCGGTCATCCTGGGGGAGGTGAGGCGACAGCGAAGGGGTCCTGTGAAGCCCAAGTTTAGCGGTTGCACCTTCCGCCCGGGATGGATGTCAATTGGCTGCGGGGACGCTGAAACGCTGGAGTGGCTGCGCAAGGTATCCCAAACCCTGAAACCCTGGAAGGGCGCGGAAATTGTGGCAATGAATGCCACTGACGTGCCCAAACCCAGTATCTATGTTGGGTACTTTGGCCTTGTCGGGGGTCATAATGAAGGGCTGCGGGTAGGTAGCTGGAGGGTGCTCAACAGGGTACAGAAAGGACCCACCACTGAGCTCACTCTAGCGGTCGACCCGCACTCAGCGGAGACACTCGGCAGGCTGGGATATCTAGTCAATTATGGCTATGGCAGGGTGCGCATCCATAAAAAAGGCAGACGACTGAGTCGTCAAACCCGAAGGGTACCCATCCTGCTAAAACCAGTTCCTCCTCCACTGTACAAAGTGCTTGCATCGAAGAGGGACCTTGCGGTTCCAAGGACGTACCCAAAGCACTGCAAAGGTTACCTTCAGAGCAGTCAGGGGCAGCGGAGAAGGAAAAAGCACCTGTTCAGGAGTCCATAGAGCGGCCCTGCTGCTCAAAAGACACTCCTGGCACGGAAAAGAGGGTACCTTCCAACCCTGAGAAACCAAAGGCCCCTTTCGCCCAAAATCCCGTCCGTCATCCGTTAAATGTGAATCGGAGACAAGGTCGAGGGGAGATTACGATGGAGGAGAAGACTCTGATGGCCACCAATAGGGGGAAAAAGATGGCCAAGCGGGCTTCAATGCCGGAAAATGGAAAACCCCCCCAGCGGTAGGCCTAGACACATCAAGAGCCTGCAAGTGAACCTGCATCACGCTAAGGCGGCCTCTGACGTCTTATGCAGGAGGTTCAAAACAAAACTCTTGGATGTCGCATTCATCCCAGATACGTGGGTTTTCGCCGGGGCTATTAAAGGCGTAAACGACTGTTATGGTAAAATAATTTACGACTGCAGGTCCAGAGCGGCCATATTACTACGTAATAACATGACTTTTATTCCCATTTAAGAGTTGACACAACAGGACTTAGCTGCTGTATGGACTAAAGTGCCCACCCAAATGAGAGACCAAGAGGTCGTTCTCGCTTCAGCTTACCTCCCAGGCGACAGCTGCGGATGCCCACAGGGGAAGTAATAGCTCTAGAAGAGTACTGCAGATGACCTAGTCATCTACGTTGTCGGCTGGCATGAGGACACAATTTGTTCCAGATTGCAAGCCGCGCTCATATTAGGGGAAGACTGGTGTACTTCAAAGGGATTGTCAATAAACCCGCAGAGGTCCACCATTGCCCCATTTACCAAACGAAGGAAAGTCAACCTGACTAAACCCACCTTGGCAGGGAGAGAAATCGAGTTCTCAGAAGAGGCGAAGTATCTAGGGGTAACTCTGGACAAAAGGCTCAATTGGAGCTCCCATCTCCTTAACGTTACCAACAAGGCTACAAGGGCGTTTTATGCCTGCCAGAGACACCATGGTAAAACTTGGGGAATACCACCTAAACTAACGTACTGGGGGACTACCCTGTAAAGCGATGCGAAAGAGAATTGCGATGCGATAGGCAAATGCCACAGGGTATTACTTACGATGTATTTGCTTATCGCATTATCTTGCTTATCTCTTTCGCATCGCATTACATAGTAGCCCCACTGGTCTTTCAGTTCCGTCGCGAAACCTATTGTCTCGCTCAAAGCAAGCGAGTGCGGGTGCCACCTTGAGCAAGCTACACCGCTTGATCTGTGTGGCCATCACAGGAGCTATGCGCACCTGTCCAACGGATGCCTTCGGTATAATTACAGGTATTCCTCCTCTATCTATTCTGATAGAAAGGAGGCCTGCTGTATCGCCCTACGGCTGCCCAATGTAATCAGCATGAAGAGTAGAGATCTTTGGGGTCACTTGGAGGTTCTCAAGCCTTTTCTGGATGATCCCGCTATCAAGCTGACAGATATTATGCTACCGAAATTATCCTTTGACAAGTCTTACAAAATCAGAATTCTTGAAAGGAACTGTTGTAAAGCGATAATATCTATGATTGACCAAGGGTCCCAAGTATGGTATACCGATGGATCAAAGAAGGAAGTACTGGGGCAGGCGTTCTTGGACCAAGGTTCCAGAAAAGTCTGCCAATGGGCTCATACCCAACCATATTCCAGGCGGAAGTCTTCGCAATCGAAGTCAAACGGGGCCAGAATAAATATTATGTCGGATAGTCAGGCAGCACTAAGGGCCCTAGACTCATTTAGAACTACATCAAGGCTTGTGGACAGTTGTAAAACTATTCTCAATACCCCAGGAGCCCACAATATAGTTACGCTGTGGTGGGTCCCTGGGTATGAAGGGTTTGAAGGCAACGAAAGGGCTGACCAGCTCGCAAAACGTGGAACCCAAACGCGAATGCATGGTCCCGAGCCTTTCTGTGGTACATCTAGAGGATACATTGCAGAACTGCTTAGGATTTGGGAGGAATCTCAGATTGCTGTCCACTGGCGTGTCAAAGGGAATGAGAAAATCAAAGAAATTCATAACTCCTTCCAGGAGGAACTCAGAAAGACTCCGTGAACTCTGCCGGGAGGGTCTTGGGACTCTTACATGCTACCTGACAGGACACTGCAAGTTAAGCTACCATCTGAACAAAATGGGACTTTCTGTAGAGACGGACTGCAGGTTCTGTAGGCTGGCGGAGGAAACCTCAGAGCACATTCTGTGTGACTGCTCGCGTATCATGAATAGCAGACTGATGCACCTTGGGGAACGATTGTCTTCTCCATCCAAGATTTGGAACACGGCACCCTCCAGTGTGCTTAATTTCTTCGATAGCCTAAGGTTGGAGTGACTACAATTAGGATTTAGCACAATAGATTTTTTTAGGTCGCAGCGCGAGTATACCCGACGTACTAATAATAATAATAATAATCAGTCCTATCGGAAAGTGATGTATACCTGGTTTATGGAGAATTTCATAAGCTTTCATCTGCCGTATCCTATATTAAGATTTTTAAATTGTTTCCTAAGATATACGTGATTAAAAGGAACCAATTTTTGCTTTAAGCTGAATAACGGTAAATTGCAAATAAACTAACCCGATTTTCGTAATCATCGAACAATTCTACATAGAACAGGAGAACAAAAACCAAACTAAAATTTGTGATACAGTGTAATTAAAACTGAAAACTTGTACGATGTATTTCAAAAGGCCTTTGGAGGATTTTTTATAAAGCTGCTTCTCTAATTCATAAAAATCTTGCTTCTTTAGGGTAACTTTTTAAAGTTCATATCAAATATGTTTTATTGCTTATACTTTTGCGTAAATTTTAAATAGAAAGGTCCTTCTAGAATACATGCAGGGAAGCACCTTCTACATCCCTTCTTGTATCAAAAATGCCAGCACTGCTCTCATTAAAAAATTACAAGCCGTGCACGATAGGGTTTAGGAACGCAACTACAAATATTGCCACACACCACAAGCCCTTTATGTGTTTATAGCATTTTTACTGCATATTCATTGCGCTCCCAAAACGCTCCTTCGAAGCGTTGCTGTGCGAATCCCTTTTCTCTTTACATCCGGAGTGCTCGGCATTTGGCTAGCTGGATTCCGAATCCTGTACCCTCATGTTAAGATTGTTCGTAAATCTTTTCACGCAGATCGTTAAGGAATTGCTGTACCATTAAATAGTTTTCATTTGGTGGACCTAGGATTTTGATTTATTGTCTTATGTACGTTAGAATCATCTACAGAAATCCAAAGAAATTAAAGTCTGATCCATGACACAGCCCACAAAAAAAGTGTCAGGATCTGGAAACAGGACGGGACAAAATGTGCCTGTCACACGTCATCCCCGTTTTTTTGAACCCAGACCCGTTAGACCGATGCTGATACAGCGCGTTGAAGTATATAGAAATACATACATATATCTCGTTCCCACATCCTGACACTTTTTTTTTTTGTGGCCCACTAAACCTGCAGTTCGTCTCTACAGAGAGCCTCATTTTATTTAAATGGTACCTTAGCTTTCTGTGTCCTATCAGATAGCCTGTAAGAGCTCTAAGACCCGCCGTCTTTCGGATTTTCTCCTGGAAGGAGTCATTAATTACTTTTGTTGTCTTATTCTCTTTGACTTCCGCCAGTGGACAGCAATCTGCGATTCCTCCAAGCTCCTAAGAAGCTTGGGAATATCTCCTTTAAATATGCCGCAGAAAGGCTCGGAAGAATGCAAGCCCATTTGGGCTGCACGTTTTGCGAGACAGTCAGCCCTTTCGTTGCCTTGAAACTCAATAATGGG